>NC_085845.1:33858023-34495523 GCF_035594765.1 Anolis carolinensis | reverse complement strand
CAGAAAATCCCAGAATATCTGCTTTCAACTGTGTTATCTGAGTCCACATTGCCATGCATTCCAGTTCAAAGCAGAAAATGTGGGATTTTAATCAGCTGTGTGGAAGGGGTCTCATTTGCCAGATCAGTTCCTGAATTCTGTATTTTCTGTTGCAGATCTGAGGTCAAAAGAAGCATTAGTCGATGCAGCATTTCAAAAGCTGCAGAATGTTTTAAAAGCTGAATAAAAATTTAAGATAAAGATGGTCTTAAACACATGGACAATAGTCAAATAAAATGTTTTCAAGTTGACTCCAATGTATGGCAACCTTTTCTCAGGATTTTCTGGGCAAGATTTATTCAGAGATTTGCCATTGTCTTCATCTTGTGCTGAGAGTTTCCATGGCTGACCTGACCTCTCACACAATGATAATGACAATAATTATAACAACAACAACAATTTTTGTCTCTAAAAAGAGATCGAAATTAATGTAGTTTGACACCACTATAACTACCATGGCTCAATGTTATTGACCAGTCGTTCCCAACCTTTGGTTCTCCAGTTATTTTGGACTTCAACTCCCAGAAATCCCAGCCATCTTACCAGCTGTTGGGAATTGTGGAAGCTAAAGTCCAAAATACCTGGAGGACCAATGTTTGGGAACCACTGTATAGACTAATGGGAGCTATAGTTTTGCAAGATCTTTAGCCTTGCTGGTGCCTCACCAAACCACAGATCTCAGGATTCCATAGGATTGAGCCATGGTAGTTAAACGGGATGTCAAACTGCATTCATTCTGCAGCAGTGGTTCTCAGCCTGGGGTCCCCAGATATTTTTAGCCTTCAACTCTCAGAAATCCTGACAACTGGTAAACTGGGTGGGATTTCTGGGAGTTGTAAGGCCAAAAACATCTGGGGACCCCAGGTTGAGAACCACTGTTCTACAGTGTAGATCAGTGGTTCTCAACCTGTAGGTTCCAAGATGTTTTGGCCTTCAACTCCCAGAAATCCTAGCAGGTGGTAAACTGGCTGGGATTTCTGGGAGTTGTAGGCGAAAACACCTGGGAACCCACAGGTTGAGAACCACTGGTGTAGATGCACCCACAAACGCCCCTTTAAAACTACTGCACTGCATCAAATTGGCCCTTGAGCACATTGTAACCTATGGGTTTAAATCAGAAGTTCAAGCCCATATCAGTGTCTAATATTTGTTATGTATTTTATTTATATGATTTAGAGCCTGCCTTTCTAGTAATATTGGGGCCAAAGCAAATTACAATGTAAGGATAACTAAAACAAAACAACATAAACATTTTAAAAGCATGAAACTAACTATCCAATGAAATAATAATTAAAATAAATAAATAAAAAACACACAAAACTTATATTACAGATCCACAATTCATCAAACATCCTCCTGTCCCAACTAGTTAAAGGCTGTAGCCCTGTTCGAATGAGCAGGTCTTAGCCCAAGAAAAGAAAGCAGAGAGCGGCCCAACCAAAATTCCCTTGGATGGAATTTCATAGCCTGGGAACAGCTACCAAGGTGGTTCTCTCAGTTGCCCTTGGAAGTTAATTCCTACTGACACTAACAGGAAAAGCATGCTTGAAACTGCATCATAAGATATGCACTAGATATTAGTGCTGGGAGTCAAAAGAAAATTGCTCCATTTTAGGAAGATAAGTTAGCTTTAGCTGATTCAACACAACATTTTAAAAAATACCACAGAATACTTTAAATCAGGGAAGGAGTTATGAATATGTAGTGGGACTGGAGGCCTCTGGAGCCCTAGCCAGCAGAATCAGTGGTGAGGCAGCTTAACATTTTGCAGACTGCATGATTCTCAGGACTTGGTTTGAATGAATTGATCCCCCAGGTTTCAATTAACTTAATTCTGAATACTTCTGCCTGTACAGTGTTCCCTCACTTATCGCTGGGGTTAGGTTCCAGGACCAGCCGCAATATGTGAAAATCCACAAAGTAGGGACACTATATTTATTTTAATACTTATATATTATTTTAGTTGTTATACACTATTTTAAGTCTTTATCAACCAATCATGTGTTCATAAATCGCCTCCTTCTCATCCCGTTGCCACGTGGGCTCCTTTTCTCTCCCTTTGGCTTCTCCTTCCTCCCTTCCTTAGGCTGTAAATTTTATGATTTATAATAGTCTTTTAGTGTTTTTTGAAAAACCGCGAAATAGCGAATCTGCCAAGTGAACCGCCAAGTAGCGAGGGACCACTGTATATTGCGAATTTTAATCTGTTAGGATTGCTATTTTCATTTATTCTTAGTAGAGATCCTTAGGAGGTATGTACTTTTAAACAATTTTTGTTGAGAAATAATTATTGGGTAAATAATATAATTTCGAAATTTTCTAGGATGAAAATTGCCTAATATTACTTTTTGATTATTTCACATACACACACAAAAGTCAGCAAAAAAAAACCCCCAAACTGACCCGATTTTAAGCCTTTGTACACCTGAAACGTTCCTAAAATCTGGTCCCTATTTAATTTACCTGTAGGAGTATTTTGGGATTACTTGACGCCAGGTTACTTTTAACAGCTAGGTGGAACTGTGATATTAAGCAATACATCATTGCATTTTTGCTATTCCAAAAGCTTCAGATATTATCTTAGTTATTCTTATTAACAACTATAAATATATGCTGGTATTATTATCTCTTGGTAATAATGTGAAAATAATAGTTGAGGCCAAGAGATAGTGGATTATCTAATAGCAGGGAGATGACAGCAAAATTGGAAAGAGGAACTTCTGCATCTTAATATGCATCTACTCTGTAGAATTAATGCAGTTTGTCTCCACTTTAACTGCCATGGCTCAGTGCTATAGTTTCAGGGGTTTATAGTTTGATAAGGCATCAGAACTCTGTCAGAGCAGGCTAAAAATTGTGTAAAACTGCAAGCACAATGATTTCATAGTATTGAGCCATAGGAGTTAAAATGGTGTCACATTGCATTAATTCTACAGTGCTAAACTGCATTAATGGTGATGATAATGATTATAATGAAAATACCTCATACATTTCTTTGTCCTTTAAGTTGCCACAAGATTTTGTGTTGGTTCTCAAAATGTGTTCCGTGGAGCCCTTGGGGTTCCACAAAGCATAACAAGCATCTCTGTGCTTTTTTCTTCCCCGCCAAGCTTACTATCTTCTTTCCTGATCCTCCCCCTCTCCTTGCCCCCAAAAGTCTATTTTCCTAATCTCTGTCACTGTCCAAAGCCTTTTTCCCTTGGCCACTTGCCCCCAAAAGCCCTTTTTCCTTCCCTACTCATCCCCAAAAGTATTTTCCCTCGCTATTTCAAGTGCAATCAGATTAACTATAGACACTCAAATTTTGTTCCTGTTCTTTGCAATTTTAAACTGGGTTAAACAAAATTGATCTGGAAAGCTGCTATTGTGTAAGTCTCTTATCCTCTCAGATCTGACAGAATGTATTCTGAGATGAATGAAAAGAACAGGAACTAAATCTGGGACTTTCTTGCCTTTGGAATGAGTGAGAATAGTCATAGGGATCTCAGGGCTTACGATATCTAATGATATAAAACAACAGTTTAAATAAATCATTACAAGATATGCTAACATGAGCTTCACAGTGAACAATTTGATTGTATGCTTCTAATTAGAAGATATGTACAATTGTTGCCGGAAAGATCCTGTCCTCACTTTCCGTACAGCTGTTAGTACATATGCAATGAATCAATTGTGCTCTCTATAAAGGATTTCTTTTGTAACTATAGTTTGTGGTTATATTAGAATAGGAACAGCATCGTGCTCCCTATTTAAGACCAATTGAAGTAATCCTTTTTCAAATATGCATTTGCGAGCAGTTTTTTGTGATGAACAATGAATTTGGATGCAGGCAAAAATATGTAAACAGGAACAACACAAGTAAAAATAATATTTTTCCATTTTAAACATCTTTGAATGTTTAACTAAATGTCAATTCATTTAAAAAGTAGTTTCATCTTGATTAAAGATAATGATTGCATGGAAAATACTTCCAATGATTATACAGTCCTGAGAAAAATATGCCTAACATTAATGCCAATTTCCTTTCACTCTTTTTAATTAGAATGAACAACGCCAACTTAAAACAAGTTTTGAAGGTTGTCGGAAGAAGTTCCAAGAAGTGTCTTCCAGTTATCTCTCAGATTCAGAAAGGTAATAACTGTTCAGAGCTGACATTTTCTCTTTTCCTTTTTGGGTAAAGATTTTGCAATATTTATACAAATTGAAGTACTGTACTTTACTGATATGCATTGTACTCAGACATTAGAGAAACTGTGTGAAATTAGTGCCAGAGGCAAGACACATAAGTAAGGACTTAAGTATAGTGAATCATTTTTTAAAAGGATAAATATTCTCTAATAATCATTTCCTTCTGGCTTTACTTTATTTATATTGACTTCCAAGGTGTTCTGCAATCAGGTGCAATGTATGTTTCCTAGGAAGGAACGCCAACTAAGTTCAGCTACTAGGAGAAACACCATATGCCCACATTAAAGTGGACAAAAGATTCAGTCCATATGCAGCCAAGCAGAATGAAAGGGCTTCTTCACACTGGCTGCTGAAATCATCATGCATATCATCATTTAAAACATAATAAAATTAGAGATAGCTAACAATACATTAAATAAGATAGTAAAACAATAGGGTATTGTGGCTGGAATCCTATTTAGCAATTATGAATGCATAACTTACAGTTATGTACCGGCACTTTGATTTGTTTTGTACTCATAATCCCTATGTGGCCTCTACTTTAAGAGCTATATAGGGATTCTGAAAGTCCCTCAGTCTCCATTTGCCAGGAAGCAGCTGCTGTAATAGACTGGGATCTGTTCCCCTTTCCACCAGGAAGCAGTCCCATCCCAATCCCTCCTATGTGATTTCCAGCACAAGTGAGAATTATGAAAGGGATTTTCCCATGAGAGGTGGTAAAAACAGTATCCTGTTCAATAGAACTTGACTAATCAGTTGCTGCCCAGTAAATGAGGATTTGAGGAGGAGGGGTTCAAAAAGAAGTTGGATAGTTACCTGTTGGAGATGTTTTAGCTGGAGAGGCTACACGGAGTAGATGGTTTGCCTAGGTAGCCCATGATGCCCTTCTCAACTCCACGATTCTATGACTCAAGCAGTAATTCACTCTGTAGTACTGTAATTTCAAAGATTAGGCATACTTAGATACCATTCCGGATTTGCTTATTTAAAATATAATAAAATAGTCATTTCCTCTTTCTTTGCATCTGTTTTTCTCTCTCTTCATTTATATAAGGGATAGGTTGATCAGGCCACTTCTACACAGCCATATGAAATCCAGATTATTTGATTTGAACTGGATGACATGGCAATGTAGTCTCACAATCTGGATTTTATGGCAGTGTAGAAGGGGCCCCAGTTGCACTTTCTCTGATGTTGCACAAATGAAGTATCTTGCTCAGAATTGATTGGTCAAGACCCGTGAAGTCCATCTTATTACAGGCGCTCCCATTTTGTGAACTGTTGACTATCTTTTAAAAATCTGTTGCAATCTGATTTGAGTTCCAAACTGGGAAAAGAGCAAAATGTAGATAATAATAATGGTCTTTAATGGTGTACCAGGACTTGGATTGATTTCCAGGTAATGGGAGAATGGATGGCTGTACTGCCCAATATCTGGCTGGTTATGCTGAAGTGCAACTATATTTGCATAATTGTCCACTGGATCTTGTCTGATAAGACCATGTGGTGATGCAATAGGAAAATGATAATCTCTGTTCTGCTTTGGCTGGTGTGATCACCTAATGTATGTTTGCCATTCATCTGGGATGGAGCACTTAGAATAAAGGAAACGTATGAGTAACCTCATTTGAATCAATGGAATGATTCACTTTAAGGGGAGTAATAGTGTTAGACACCTGTGGAAGATAAACGCAAAATCGGTAATGTTAAGAAAATTATGTGAATAATAGGCTGTTTGTATTATGAAATTGTAATGAAATTGACGTTATTCCACCTGTGTTTAGTAAAGGTTTTCCCCTGACATTAAATCTAGTCATGTCCGATTCTGTGGGTCGGTGCTCATCTCCATTTCTAAGCTGAAGAGCTGGCGTTGTCCGCAGATGCCTCCAAGGTCATGTGGACTGCATGGAGCGCTGTTACCTTCCTGCTGGAGCGGCACCTACTGATTTTCTCACATTTGCATGTTTTCTAACTGCTAGGTTGGCATAAGCTGGAGCTCACCCTCTCCCCTGATTCGAACCGCCGACCTTTTGGTCAGCAAGTTCCCCAGCTCAGCGGTTTAACCCATTGCACTATTGGGATAGATAGCAAATAAATAAATAAAACAAGAAACCCCTGAATGTGACAAAATATAAGTTACATATATTTTGAAAAATAAATTGAAGGTTTTCATGAGATTGCTGGTTACTAACTGTACCTTGCAAAGAATCTGAATACCATTGCAAACATCACACACACACACACACACACACACACACACACACACACACACACAATATCCCACCTTCTCACAGCATGGGATTCAAGGCAATTCACATGGATATTAAAGTTATTTACTTGCTTATTTTTAAATCTTAATGGAGCATATTATAAATGCATTTGTAATTGATCAATTGGATATATATTGATAAAGGCTTTCTTTGCATAAGGAACAAGTATTCGAGTTTTTATTTTTTGAAATCTAAGCAAGATCTATTAAGAAACAATTGCTTCCATCCCTATTAAGAGCACTGTGTTTTTCCACTTGTGTCATTTCACAGCCCAACAGCTGTTGGCTATTAACTGTTCTTTAAAAACTTCATTCCTTTTTCATGAGGGGAACAGAAGCATAGGGATATTTATGGGGTGACAAGCAGATGTTTTGTTAAAACAAGGTTACAAAAGTGGCACTGATTTTCCCCTTTGTCGTTTACATTGCATGCTTCGATATATCAAACCTACTTTTATTATCACTATGGTATGGTATACCTGACATATCGTGGCTTCTCTTCAAAGTGGAATAATACAGTAGTTTTTTTAAAAAAGATCTTCATCTGTTTATGAACAAAGGGTTAGACCAGGCTTTCAACACTTTTGAGTAACAAGGGGCCAAAATTAGATAGGCTAAGGGCCCTTCCACACAGCTATATAACCCAGAATATCAAGGCAGATAATTCACCATATCTGCTTTGAACTGGATTATCTGAATCCACACTACCATATAATCCAGTTCAGTGTGGATTTTATACAGCTGTGTGAAAGGGACCTAAGTCTCTTGGGGTAACAAATAGGTTTTTAGCACCCCACTTTCCAAGTAAGGTATAATTAATGATTAATTGGGATAGTTGTGTTCTGTCAAGTTGTTTTACACTTAGGGCAACCCTAAATGCCATATGATTTATTTTTTAGGATTGATTGCTCTCCAAGAGATTGGGCTGCTAGAAAGAAAAGATGTGTTGTGTCTCTTGTTGCTGTTTTTAATAAAGCAGACAATATTGTGTAATTTTGTTCCCACCACCCATATCCTTGTCATGCAAGGCCCCATCTACACTGCCATATAATACAGATTATCAAGGCAGATAATTCACATCATCTACTTTGAATTGGATTATATGAGTCTACACTGCCACATAATCCAGTTCAATGCAGATAATCTGGATTTTATATGGCAGTGGAGAAGGGGCTCCAGTCAGAGCTCATGTGATTTCAACAACTGCATAATACACACAAACTCTACAGGTGTTCCTCAATGGAAGAAATTGCTAGCATTCATTTATTTTGTCACACAGCTGTTAAAAGAAAAGAAATCCTGTTGGATGAAAAATGGCAAGCTAATAATATAGGACCTTTCAAAGGCCAAATTCCCTTAGAGTGGCACTATGGAGTTACTATTTTAAAATATATACCGTATTTCAGTAAAGAAGAGGGAAATTCCTGATGAAGATACAGCTTCATGCTGCAAATAAATCAGTTTATTGCAGCATGTTGCCTGTTACCTGTTAGGGAATGTGCTTCTCTATAGGAAGAAATGCAAATGTATAGAAGAGGTCTGAGTTTGACAATCAGACATGCTGATCCACACATGAAGCTGCCTGCATGGGTCAGCTGCTGGCCAACATTTCCTGGAAAGTTTACATGGGTGGGTGGGTGGGGGGGGGGGGGGAGAGAAACAGTTGTAACAGACGCAAAGTACCATTGCATAATTGGGAGTTGAGAAGACATAATTACCAGTTCTCTTCATCAAATAGTTTAGAAACTCTAGTGTAGACAACTGTAGCTCCTTAGATAGTATGTTTTGTGTGGCTGTCACCAGTTGATTCTCCAGTTTCTCTACTGGATAAAAGAATTATCTAGGATAGTGGTTCTCAACCTTCCTAATGCCGCGACCCCTTGATACAGTTCCTCATGTTGTGGTGACCGCCAACCATAAAATTATTTTTGTTGCTACTTCATAACTTCATAATTTTTCTTATGAATCGTAATGTAAATATCTGATATGCAGGATGTATTTTCATTCACTGGATCAAATTTGGCATAAATACCCGATATGCCCAAATTTGAATACTGGTGACTTTTGGGGGGGGGGGGTTGATTTTGTCATTTGGGACTTGTAGATGTTGGGGTTTATAGTTAACCTACAATCAAAGAGCATTCCGAACTCCACCAATGATGGAATTGGACCAAACTTGGCACACAGAACTCCCATGACTAACAGAAAATATTGAAATGGTTTGGTGGGCCTTGATCTTGAGTTTTGGAGTTGTAGTTCACCTACATCCAGAGAGCACTGTGGACTCAAACAATGATGTATCTGGATCAAGCTTGGCAAGAATGCTCAATATGCGCAAATGTGAATACTGGTGGAGTTTGGGGTAAATAGACCTTGACATTTGGGAGTTGTAGTTGCTGGGATTTATTGTGCACCTACAATTGAAGAGCCCCTTGAACCCCACCAATGATAGAATTGGGCCAAACTTCTCACACAGAACTCCCATTACCAACATAAAATATTGGAGGGATTTGGGAGGAATTCACAGTGATTTAGGGGAGATGTAGTTCACCTACCTCCGGAGAGCACTGTGAATTAATATGTGTTTTCTGGTGGTCTTTGGCAACCCTCTGACACCCCCTCACAACCCACCCCCAGGTGTCCCAGCTCCCAGGTTGAGAAACACTGAGCTAGGAGGATTGAGCTGCCGCCAGTAAGTGAGGGCAGCAGTGTTAGGCTAGATCTTCCATTAATCCAATATGTTGTGAGGCATCTCTCTCCAGTGTATTTATTTTCCTCTCTGCTAATGGGACTGCTTTTGTGAGAGAAACATGCCATGCATGATACAATCTTCCTGCGGGTGCTTTTTATCAATATAGTGGCTATTATTGTCATTTGTGCCTTTGAGTTGTTTCTGACTTACGGTGATTCTAAGGCAAACTTATCACATGACTTCCTTACCAGGTTTTGCTCAGAGAAGTTGTACTTATACCTATATGAATCTTGGTATTGGAGCAATGTCTTTACCCGCCCACCCTGCCCAATTGCGACACCTGTGGGGATACCAGTACAGCCTTCTAACCCCCAGAGTTGCACCCTCTAGATAATACTGTCGTTCTGAAAGATGAGAGCTGTTCAAACCATTCTGGACTATCTGAAGTTGTGACACCGAATAAAGTTAAAGGAAGTATTTTACATTTATAAGTGCTAATGGAAATTTCTTAGAATATTATCTGAAGAAAAAAAGGAACATTTCCTGGTCTGAAAAGTTGTTACATAAGTAGATCCTTTACAAGGTGTGATATGGTTTTCCTGGGTTACAGCTGTTGTATCAAGTCATCAGATGAAAAGTAAATAGAATTGACACTCCTAGTGGATTTCACAAGCTTCTTTGAGATCTTTTTTCAAGGCTGTTTTAAATTAGCCATTCAGATACAAATGAAAGGTTCTTTGGCTCCCCAGGTGCTGTTGCACATTATTAGGATCCGCTCTAAATCCTGCCTGATACGCTTGAGAGCTTCTGCCATTCAAAGCTAAGAGGATTGGTCTGATTCAGTATAACACAGACTCCTACATTACTATGAAAGTCTCACTAAACTTAAATGCTGATAAGTAAAGGTAAAGGTTTACCCTTGACATGAAGTCAAGTCGTGTCCGGCCCCGGGGATTTCTAAGCCGAAGAGTTGGTGTTGTCCATAGATGCCCCCAAGATCATGTGGCTGGCATGACTGCATGGAGCACCGTTACCTTTCCACTGGATCAGTACCTATTGATCTACTCACATTTGCATGTTTTAGAACTGCTAGGTTGGCAGAAGCTGGGGCTAACAGTGGTAGCTCACCCTATTCCCCAGATTTGAACTGTCAGTCTTTCGGTCAGCAAATTCAGCAGTTCATCGGTTTAATCCGCTGTGTCACCGGGGGCTCCAAATGCTGATATCAAGACCAAATTGATTACTTTTGCTTGACACATGTATTAGAAAAGTGGTATAACAACAGTCATATAGAGTAAAGTAAACACAGCTCTCAAAATCCCCCCAGTCAGCAGGATTACTATCCTCCACATTTGTGGCTTTGACTTTTGAAGATCTGATTATTCCTCAATTTGATTAAAACGTTTTCTATAGGATACTCACAGTCCTTTCATGCAACTCTATGGTAAAATATGCCATAAGATGACCATTGAGTCATACTGAAAGATCAAGAAAGTCCTAGAGAGGTGTTCTTTAAAAAAATGAGGTTTTTTCACATTCATGGGCGTCCTATGTCTCTAAACCTGATTATATATGCTGTATTTATTATATTTATTATATTTATTTATAAGGAGCCCCGGTGGCGAAGTGTGTTAAAGCACTGAGCTGCTGAACTTGCAGACCGAAAGATTGCAGGTTCAAATCCTGGGAACGGAGTGAGTGCCTGCTATTAGCTCCAGCTTCTGCTAACCTAGCAGTTCGAAAACTTGCCAATGTGAGTAGATCAATAGGTACCGCTCCGGCGGGAAGGTAACGGCGCTCCATGCAGTCATGCTGGCCACATGACCTTGGAGGTGTCTATGGACAACGCTGGCTCTTCGGCTTAGAAATTGAGATGAGCACCAACCCCCAGAGTCAGACATGACTGAACTTAACGTCAGGGGAAAACCTTTACCTTTACCTATATTTATTTATACCCCGCTTTATCTCCCCCGAAGGGGACTCAAAGTAGCTTAACATAAAAGCACCAGCATAACCATTTAAAATATACAAATATGCAAACATTAAAACAGGATTAAATATAAACAGTATTTTAAAAATTCCCAGTTAAAACCCATTAAAACAAAATAAGACAAATTCATCAGCATTGCTGAGTCATTTCGTTTATTTATTTACTTATTTATTTGCTGTATTTTGTAAACATCCTTTATCCCCATAGACAAAGACTTTTCCTTGTGCCATCTGCTGCTGGTCCCTGAACAACGTCCATGAAATGAAAGAAAAAAATTAATCCAACAAGCACAAGCACTGGGGGGAAATCACAGCAGTTGTGATTAATAGCATTTTCAGCTATTTTTAAAGTGTCCCTGTTTCCCTCTCCCCTCCTACTTCCCTCCATTGGCTTTAGATACTGCAAATTGGGTTCAAATGTCTATGCTAGTTTATACTCCATTAACTCAACGAAAGAAGATGAGAGGAGGGATCAACACCTTGTCCTTCCCAGTAAGATGCATTTAAAAGTAAACAATTGTAGCCTCTTGGCTTGTGTGTTGTTCCTCTTTAATACTTTCATCCATCTGGACCAGATTCTGGTGTTGTTTGGCCATGTCTCCCAGCTTTCATCTGTGAAATGAAAGATTTACAAAGCTTTCTAAAAAAAATTTCTGTGTCAGGAGCGACTTGAGAAACTGCAAATCACTTCTGGTGTGAGAGAATTGGCCGTCTGCAAGGACGTTGCCCAGGGGATGCCTGAATGTTTTGATGTTTTCACCACCCGTGTGGGAGGCTTCTCTCCTGTCCCCACACTGAGCTGGAGCTGACAGAGGGAGCTCATTTTCTCTCTCTCCAGGTTGGATTCGAACCGGCAACCCAACCTTCAAGTCTCAGTTCTGCTGGCACATGAGACTGTATCTCCTTCTACCAATCCACCCGAGCCCTGAGATCCCAGAAGAGGTACTTCTCTCGGTCCCACCATCATCGCAGGCGCATTTGGTGGGAACGAGAGAGAGGGCCTTTTCGGTAGTGGCCTCACAGCTTTGGAACTGCCTCCCTAATGAGGCACGATTGGCCCCCTCCTTACTGGCCTTTTGTTCACAAATTAAAACCTTTCTGTGGAGCCGGGCTTTCCCAGGCAAATGATAATAGGCACTGCCAGTCGGATAAATAATTTGATAATATTTGACAAATAATTTCAGTGGCTGGAGGTTATGGATATTTTTAAATGGTGCTTGCTGTAAGTTTTAAAATTGTTTTATTTCATATATTAATTGGGTTTTTATATCGGGATATGATGTTTTAACTGATTATGTATTGTAGTCAATGTACTGTAATTGTATGAATTTTATATGTTGTACCCTGCTTTGAATCCCACCCACAGGAGAAAAGTGGGCTCGAAATGAATAAATAATAATAATAATAATAATAATAATAATAATAATAATAATAATAATCTCCTGTCTGTTCGCCCTAATTCCTGCCAACCTAGCCGTTCGAAAAGATGCAAATGTGAGTAGATAAATAGGTACTGCTTCAGCAGGAAAAGGCAAAGAGACACTCCAAGCAATCTTGCTGGCCACATGACCAGGAGGTGACCACGCAGGCTTCTTGGCTTGAAAATGGAGAAAAGCACCTCCCAGAGCCAGAGATGAGCACCACCTCCAGAAGTCGGAATAAAAGGAGAAGCCTTGCCTTTGTTTGTGTTTCTCATGTGATTGTAAAGGCATTGACTGTTTGCCTATGTATGTAAATGCTGCAATCCACTCTGATTCCCCTAGGGGAGAAGGGCGGAATATAAATAAAGTGTATTATTATTATTATTATTATTATTATTATTATTAATATCTCTATATGTACCCCACTCATTCATGCACCCAGGTTAGAGATATGGAAAAACACTAGATAGTCTACAACTCTCTCATCTCCATCTCTTTTCTGCTCCTGTAGTAAGCTAGTAAGCCTCTCAAGCTGACTGCTTGGCCAGTATGGTGTTATAGTTCTTTCTTTCCCAAAGATCCCAATACCACTATCTATTGAGAAATAATGAGTTGGACCCCATTTACACTGATATTTTAATACAGTTTCAAAGTGGTATTTAGAAACTGGTTTAGCTGTGAAGATAATTACATAGGAAATCCTGGAATCAGCTGGAGGCCTGGATGGTGATGATACAAACAAACCACAGACCACAGATGCATATTAAGGATATTCCTTCACACACATTTGTGGGAATTTGTTGACAGCACAAAATAAGTTTTTTTTTGAAATATCTAACAAGCAGTCAATGTGGAGTTTAGCCTGTGTAATTTGTTATTTTTCTGGAACCATGTTAGTTTTTTTAAGCTGATATTCTTGTAAGCATAAGGACATGCTTTAAAAATGTCACTTATATTAACCTCATCTGACTCACTGGACCTGTATTTCAAAAGAAGGAATGTAATCCCTTTTTGAGGAGGAAAAGGAGGACTTGCCTGTTTTCTGAATTCCCTGTCCTGACTCATAGTGTGGGTGCCCCCATGCTCTTGCTCGTGGGCATATATTGCTTTCTGGAGGCTGAATTTTGCAATATGGTATGGTAAATAGCAACCCTAATTGCTTCCTTATGAAGCTCTTCCTTAAATGATTTGTAGGAAATCAGTTTGCACATATGAAAGTGGGTTCTTATCCAAGTGAAGAGCTTGCCTGCAAATCTGTGCAAACATCCGAACATTTGAAGTTGGAGGGGAAATATAGTTCTCCAATGCTCCCTCGCCAAAATTGTATTCTGATCACATTTACATATACTGTGTTTCATTATTTTGAACACATGCAAAAATATTTGCATTGAAATGAAAAATATTTTGCATGGTAAAACCAAAGCTTTGAAAGTATTTGATACTGCATGTGTTTGGCAGCCAATTTTTTAGAATGACTTCTTGTACTTTTTAATGTTCTTTTTGAACATGGCTTTTTACATTTGGCATCTTACAAAGCTCATCATTTACCTGACAAGTGGGACATCTTTGCAGTTTGACCCAGCAAAAAATATAGATGCAGAATATGTAAAATCCTCCACCTCCATTCCCAATAACATTAAGAAAACATAATGGATTAAATTAATACATTGAATGCACATGGCTGAGATGGAGAAAAACATGTTTTTTGATTATTCTAGCTGTTTTAATGTATTTTTGGAGTGATTATTTTAAAAAACACACAATAAAATATTGCACCACAAACAGTTATTTCACAAATACAAGATGCACTGACAAATTATTAAGTTAACAACAACAACAACAACAACAATACAATAATAATAATAATAATAATAATAATAATAATAATAATAATAATAATATGTTGTCGAAGGCTTTCATGGCTGGGATCACAGGGTTGTTGTATGTCTTTTGGGCTGTGTGGCCATGTTCCAGACTATTATGGAATGGACAGATAGATCAATCCAGCAACAACTAAACATCGAAGGCCTTTTGGAAGAGCCAGGTTTTTAAGCTCTTCCGGAAGGAGAGGAGGGTAGGGGCCTGCCTGATCTCTCTAGGTAGAGAGTTCCAAAGCCGGGGGGCCACGACGGAGAAGCCCCTCTCTCTCGTCCCCACCAACCGTGACTGTGAGGGTGGTGGGAGTGAGAGAAGGGCCTCCCCATAAGTAAGTTATGGGGAAAAACTGTACATACTGGAGCAAATCCGAGGTCATTTTGGATTTAGAATGCCATATTCCTGTAAAACCAGCATAGTTTTTTTTTGTTCTAAAAGATAACCTATTATCCTTTTCTATTAGGTGTGACAGTGTGGAGCTCGACAATGAAATCCAGATTCTGATTGGAAAAAACAGTGCTTTGGAGTCCTGTAAGAAGCTGGAGAGTTGTTCCTGTGCCTTGACTGTAAGCAATTGCTTCCTTTGTACTTTGTCAATCTGTAATACCTACAGGATTTGTCTTGAATAGTTATGCAAAACTTCCATTACCCCTTAAATGGTGGAAATACTCCAGTGCTCTTTGCAATTGCTTCTTAATGTTATGGAAAGTGCTTGCATGCGACAGTATTACTTTGTATGACAGTGCAAGAGACAAGCTGGTATCTCAGCATCGAAGCAGTTCCTCATGAGGAACCACTGTGTTCAGAGGTCTGGAGTTGTAATTGAAGGTCCTTCACTTTTTTCCAGGGTGATGTCAATAGGACTGGATAATTGATTTGTTTTCTTTTTCTGAAAAGCACAGGACCCAAATTATTCCTTTCACTTTCTTCTATGTCACTTTCAGGAAATGAACTATGTCATGAAAACCATCCTTTTATAGTAAAAGTTACTCATTCTGGCACGTGCCTGTTAAATCTTTTTTAAAATCCCTGAAAGGGCTGAAGAGTTTGTCATGTTCAGCCCCCAGTGATGAAAAAAGCAACAGGGGTTAGGAGTGAGGAAATGTATAGTTAAAATCTTTACATTTTTAATCAATGTGTTTTTAATTAATGTGTATTTTTGTAAATGTAAAAGGAAAAGAAAGTGGATAATCCAGTAGAGAAAAATCATTGGGAAAATAGTTCCATAGTTCATACACATTTTTGGCATTCTAAATATTGCCACTTCAGATATAAGGAAATAAAAACTACTTAGCTTAGAAACAAAGGAACAAAATCTATTGTTCAGGATATGAATAGAAACAGTCACCACTTCACATTCACTGGGATTTGGGGCCTAGAACTCCCCAAAAGGTCTGAATAAAAAATTACATATTTTACATGAGAGGACACTTCTCTAGCAATGCCAAGGTTCTCCCAAATGCCCCTGTGGTCACCTTCTGCCAGGAGTTGACAACAGAACTGCACTTGAGGACCTAGAGCAGTGGTTCTCAACCTGTGAGTTCCCAGGTGTTTTGGCCTACAACTCCCAGAAATCCCAGCCACTTTATCAGCTGTTATGATTTCTGGAAGTTGAAGGCCAAAACATCTAGAGACCCACAGGCTGAGAACCACTAACCTAGATAATGCTAGAGAGATGCTCTCCCTTGGCATTTATAGGTCTTCCAATGTGACTGTATCCTCAACATCCACCAGAAGTCATCTATAGGACCTAGAGTTCCTCAACAGAGTATTTTAATTAAATCTGTAAATAGTTAGGTCTGCATAAGTAGGAGCTAGCTGGAAAGAAAGAGATTGATAGATGTAAGTGAATGTCTTATAACACAAATGTAGGACAAAATAAAGGTATATCAAATTGTCTTCAGTTCCCTTTAGAAAGGAGGCTACTATTTATAGCTTGTTGTAAAGATGTGGCCAGAAAGTTAATTTTTGGTACTACTGCTTCCATGTAGTATAGTAGTATAGGCATGTTGATTGAAGGATTCCGAGTGTACTGTGGGGAAAAGTAACTTTACTGAGCTCTGGATGTGGTGCCTTGCCTTGCTCCTCCTTGTGTTTCATCTTCTCGGACCTTGTAGTGCATGCATCTTCTCCATGTGGGAGCAGAGTGGGCCTGGATGCCTTTCTAGACTGTTTACACTTTCTGAAGCAAGGAATTCAAATGACATCCTGTAAACTGACATCTTGTAACTGAAAGATTCTTGTAAGACTGTTTTGGGGATTTATTATGTAAACAAATTCCCTCTGCTTCCTTCTCCTTTTTTATACAAAGCAGGAGATCTTCACAGAGAAAATAAAACTAGCCTTAAGAGATACCACATGACTGTGAACTGGTGTGAGAACTGTGAACATCTGCTTCATGCACCAGTAATTGCATCTGTATTAATTTTTCATGTTGGACTGTTGTTGTCCTTCCTTGAAGTTATTTTAATTATCCTTATTTGAATCTCCGTGTATGACCTCAAGGAGAGAATTAGCATCATTATCAGTCCTAATCTGGTGAAACAGGGGAAAAATTAAATATGTGTGTTAAACTGCCATTTAAAACTCTCCACTCTAAAATCATTAGATAATGAAGCTGGAAATGCCTTTTTAAATTATACCTTCCCCTTCTTCTCCACGTCTTCAGTTTGAGAGAGAAGAAAACAACTACTTGGATTTTTTTTAAAAAATCCCATTTACCCCAGCAACCAGTTTTTTCTTGATTTCCCTTTCCCTCCCTGCTTTCTTTACCTTACTGATTCCCGTGTGAATTTTAACATAATTTCAATAAATACTTCTATATGGCTGTTTGGTGATAGGGTAGAAATGTCTTCCTGGGTTACTGATTCTGCAAACTTAAAGGAGAAGATTGTCCTTTGCCATTATGTTACGCTATACAGAGATTGTATTGCAGAAGGTTTTCACGGACGGAATCACTGGGTTGTTGTGTTGTTTCCAAGCCATATGGCTGTTGTTCTAGCAGCAGTGTTCTAGCAGAAGATCCTCTGAAGATGCCAGCCACAGATGCATGCAAAACTTCAAGAGAAAATGCTGCTAGAACACAGCCATATAGCCTGGACACCACACAACACCCCTATATGGAAATTTTCCTTTAGGACACTTGTAGACTCTGCCAGTGTTGGCATTCCTCATTTTTTTTCCACTTAAAGAAAGAGGCCCAAATCAAAACAAGAAAAATTGTCATTGTAAACTTGAGTTGAATCCATTGCTTTATCTTGATGTTACATTTTCCCTCATGCTTTGACAAAAGTCATAAAGAGGGTTGACAATATTGGAGTTTGAAATGCATAATATTCTCTGGAATTTGAGGCTGGGCTTGTACTCATCTTACAAAATGATATAGGGCTTGGGTTAGAGCTTGGAAGCTTTACCATTTATGGTTCAGAGTTTGGAAATGCATCAAAATATGTCTCTTCTGTGATCCAAATGGCACAAGAGAGAGACCTAAGGAAACCAGAGGTCACTAGAATTATACACTTAAAAAGTGAACACCTCCAAAATATAGCAAAGAAAGCATGCCCAGTGATTATGGGATGTTGACTGATGTTTCGGGAAGGTTACAAAACAAAGTGAGAAGGACAATAAAATATAATATCCAAGACGTGGTCATGGCTGACTGGCTGGAACAGAGAACAAGTATACTCCACCACACTACAGGTTTTCTTACAGGTTCTCATTGTAGTAGTATGATCATAGTAGTATTAGCAGCAGCATTGTTTGCATAGTATTAATAGTATTAGCAGCAATGACAATGGCATACTATGCAAACAATGATGCTGCTAATACTATATGAGCATACTACTACTACCCTGTTTCCCTGAAAATAAGACATCCCCGAAAAATAAGACCTAGTAAAAGTTTTGCTGAATTGCTAAATATAAGACATCCCCCGAAAGTAAGACCTAGCAAAGGTTTTGTTTGGTAGCATGCCCAGCACCTGCCAAACAGAACACCAGAGCATGCAGGATTGGTAAATGTACATACCAGTTGTACATGGAATTAATGGTAGTAACAAGAAATTCTTGATAGGATTCACAGTTTGTCTGGTTATGCTGGTTTGTGATGACAACTACTGTACAGTATATAATAAATGTTCATTTTTTGTTCAACAATAAATGTGAATTCTTCTTCATGGAAAAATAAGATATCCCCTGAAAATAAGTCCTAGCATATCTTTGGGAGCAAAAATTAATATAAGATGCTGTCTTATTTTCGGGGAAACATGGTATGAGAACCTGTAAGAAAACCTTGTAACCCAATTATTTTTCCTAATTGACTACAATATAAAGTTCAAAACCAATTTTAGTATAAATCCAGTTACTTTTCCTAACTAGAGTAGACCGATCAATAGCATTTACGTAAGCTTAACCATTCTGTATTTGATTAAATGGATCTACTTGATCCATGCGATTTTTGTTATATAACTCTCAGTCTACCATCAATGAAGGGCCAGGCTATGGGATATCATTACTGTGTGATATTGTGGTCTGGAATTTTTAATACTCCTCTATTGCCAGTATCAGAATGTCATTTCATTTTGCTTTACACTACGTAAAAAAAAAAAAATCCTCAGATGGCCAGTTTTGCAGCTCTGTTTTCTGAAGTGGACTTCCCATCATGACTTGGCAGATATAGTATGGGGCTGTTTCATTATCTTTCATCTCTCTATCATTCTTGGCATATTTCCCTTGAGTGAAATATTTTACTGTGTCACTATTCTATCAGCACAGTGTAACTTAACAACAACCCTCCAGTTATACTATCATATACAGTAATGGTGAATGTATCATTTCACATTCTTGCTTCATTGCTTTCTCCTGGGGGAGTGGGGATAAATGTAGATTTGATGGGAATTCCTAAAATACTTATAGTCTGCTAGAGATAATGAGATAGGAGCCATTATCTATTATTGCTTATTCACTGAATTCAGTAGGGCCTCAAGTCTACACTATAGCTTTAGTTGAAAATTTAAGTGTATATATATATTTCAATTCTAAGTGTGGATATATGTGTAGGTTTTTCATTCACACATTCACATAAATACAAATATACATTTCACAATATACTGCACTTGATAAAGAGGGTTTATATAAGCTTGCAATTCACACCCGGAAGCTAAAGCAGTGGCCAGGCATTTCAACTGGGACATCACAAATTCTCTGATTTGTCCCTATATGTTATTAAGGTGCCTTCTCCTTCAGCTTTTTGAATAAAAAGAAGATTTTAGAATTATTGTTTGTTGTTGTTGTTGTTGTTGTTGTTGTTGTTGTTGTTATTATGTGTCTTTATGTTCATTCCAATTAATGGCGACCCAAAAGAAAACCCATCATAAGGGTTTCTTGGCTATATTTGTCCAAAGAGATTTGCCATTGCTTTCCTCTGAGAATATGAGATTGTGATTTGTCCAAGATCACCCAGTGGTTTTCCATGCCTGACTAAGGACAATATAATTATTTGGAGGACAATCCATTGTCCCTACAAGACACCCATAATCCAGGACCACTTTGTGAATCCAACCAACAATAGATCCAGATCAAATGTGGCACAAATGCCCAACTTTGAATATTGGTGGGATGTGGGGGAGGATTGACCCACAGTCAAAGCAGACTGTGAACCCAACTGATGATAGATCTGGACCAAACATGGTGCACATGGTCCACTTTTAATACGGGCAGGGTTTGCGAGGAATTGACCTATGATATTGGGAATTTTAGTTCACTCACATCCTTATGCATTTTCTGATGAGAGCATTCATAAAAAACAAAAGCAAAGACTTTTTCCTCTAAGAAATGGCATAACAAATTACCTAACCTGGGAATTGCGGGGTACCTAAGCTAGTGTGTGTGTGTGTGTGTGTGTGTGTGTGTGTGTGTGTGTGTGGTGTACTAAACACAATTTATTGCTGAGTTCTGTTAGAATCAAAGAATCATAGAATCATAGAAGAGTTGGAAGAGACCTCATGGGCCATCCAGTCCAACCCCCTGCCAAGAAGCAGGAAATTGCATTCAAAGCACCCCCGACAGATGGCCATCCAGCCTCTGCTTAAAAGCCTCCAAAGAAGGAGCCAAAGAAGGTGCCTCCACCACACTCTTAGGCAGAGATTTCCACTGCCAAACAGCTCTCACAGTGAGGAAGTTCTTCCTGATTTTCAGGTCCTTTCCTGTAGTTTGAAGCCATTGTTCCACGTCCTAGTCTGCAGGGCAGCAGAAAACAAGCTTGCTCCCTCCTCCCTATGACTTCGCCTCACATATTTGTACATGGCTATCATGTCTCCTCTTAGCCTTCTCTTCTGCAGGCTAAACATACCCAGTTCTTTAAGCCGCTTCTCATAGGGCTTGTTCTCCAGATCTTTGATCATTTTAGTTGCCCTCCTCTGGACGCTTTCCAGCTTGTCAACATCTCCCTTCAACTGTGGTGCCCAGAATTGGACACAGTATTCCAGGTGTGGTCTGACCAAGGCAGAATAGAGGGGTAGCATGACTTCCCTGGATCTAGATGCTATTGATGCAGGCCAAAATCCCATTGGCTTTCTTAGCAGCCGCATCACATTGCTGGCTCATGTTCAGCTTGTTGTCCACAAGGACTCCAAGATCTTTTTCACATGTACTGCTGTCTAGCCAGGCATCCCCCATTCTGTATCTTTGCATTCCATTTTTTCTGCCGAAGTGAAGTATCTTACAAGTGGAAAAGTAATCAATGACATTGAACCAGGGATAAGATACTAGTTGACTTCTAACTTATGACCTGCTCACACACTCTTTTTCCTGGTGTTGGCCCTTGGCTATGATTAATATATCTGCCACAATTTTGGGGGTGGTTGGCACAATCCCTGGATCTGGATTTGCAGGTTCTGTCCCCTTTTGGTAAGTTGCATGGCATCAGTTGGTTCCTATAGGGAACTCAGGGGTGGGTTGAGGTGGTTTGGATCAGTGGCTAGCTGACTGCCTCCACAGCGCTACCCAGGTGACAATGGTTACAGGATTCAACTGCTTCTTCCGATGTCATCCCAAGGTCTACAGCCAAAGGTCCAGAGTATTAGGCCCCTCAGACTGGTCAATGAAAAGATACAGGACCCATTACAGTTGGCAACTCTACTATCAACTGAAACCAATAAAAGTTGGGCCTTTGATATTCCAGTGTTCACATGTATTGTGTGGTTATTTCGTCAAAGCTTCTCACACTGGACACACAAGTAGCTGCAGAAGGAAGTCTCATTAGAAGGAAGAAGGAAGAAGGAGGAAAATCAATAAATAAAAATGCAGCTGCATTTTGAAAGCTAACTCATTTTCACTTTCATGAGCTTTTGTGCACATAAACATATCTCTGTATTGTCTCCACAATAGCTTGTGAGAAAATAAAAATGTGTTCATCTTAAACATGCTGCTAAATTTTTCCCTCCCCCTTCTTCCTTTTTATACTCTGGGCAGTCATTTATGAAAAGCTAATTATTGACAATGTGTGCTTTCATTGAGAAAACAGCATTTAGGCCTGTACACAAGCTCACATTTCAGTTTCTTTTCTTGTGGACCCATTTGCTGTGTTAGGAACCTTTCAGCAAATAATTGTAAGATGCATAATCTCTACTAGTTACGTTCCAACTTTTGTTGGGACAAAATTTTCCAAGTTGTAAATGGTACACACTGTTCCCCAGGCTAGACATTCTCTTCCCCTTTGTTTTTACGAGCATTCTCATTCTATATGAAGCATGACTCACTTGTTTCACAGTCATGTAAAATGTACAGTATGTGTAAACACTCCTGTCAGAAAAGTTCAGCGTTCATGCCAGGAAAAAGCGGCAGGGGATGGAATCCAAAAGGAAATTGTGAACAGTGGCTGGGGTGGTGGGGGAAAAGTTTACCCTTCTTTTTCTTGTCTGTACCGCTTCCCCTCCCAGGAGAAACTGGTTGATAACAGGGAAATAGCAGTTTACATACCACATCTTGCTGGCTGTTAGATTTTCATGTTACTCACACAGCCATATAATTGGCACATTCTGGGAAGCCCCTTGGATGAATGATTCAAATACAAGTCCCATCAACTTCTAGAGCCTACATGGAGAAAGGGCTGGCTACATTAGCAGTAAAGTTTCAGGTGTCCAGCTCTTACTAGGGTGCTTCTTCTCTTAGACAAATTCTCCCTTATGTGATTTATTTCCTGTTGTATGATTTAAAGGCCTTCAGCAAACACAACACTGTAGTCTCTTCTGAACAGATGGATTCAGATAAGGAGGACAAGAAAACATCAGACATTCTCTTGGAGGTGAGTGGACAACCATGATTATGACAACTCAACCTTTTTATTCCATGGTAGAATGACTAGTATTACAAGCGTGAATGTATTTATTTATTTAAAACATTTCTGTTCCACCCTTTTCACCCCAAAGGGGACTCAGGGCGCAGCACAACATATATACAGCAAACATTCAATGCCAGAGCATAAAATATACATAAACACTAAAATCACTTATCTTCACATTAAAACCATTATTTAAAACCATCACAAGTCAGCCGATGGTTTTAAATAATCAGTTTATGTTATAATACCATTTCAAAAATGTATACCATATAACGGAAATTACAAAAGACATTTATATTATTGTAAATGGGATGTGCTACCCTAAACACACATTAATAGCCAACGTTTGATTTTGTTAATCTCGAATTAAATTTGTGGTTTCCCAATATGAATTCAGATGTGATCAAAGTTGCAGCTTCTGGTTCATATTCAGTGAAGACAAATCAAGTTGACTTAAATATGAGCGTTGTGTAGTCTGTATAGCATTTGGTTTTGATGAAGTAGTATTGCCACTGACATCACCAACATTTTAAAAAAGGTGGTAAAACTGATAAAAAATCAATTAAGTGCAAAAACAAACCAGAAGTAAGTGTACATTATATGAAATAGTTATAAATGTGTCATGCTATTTTTGCTTTTGGCTCTTTTTCTCATGAGTATGTATGACTAACCTATATCCCCACACCCCATTTGTAATTATATATTTGACAGAGCAATTATTCTGTTTCCTGTATGTGTACAATACTTTGTAGTGACAATTTTTAAGTTCAAATACCTAGAGCACAGCTTTCATTTGTGTGGGAATAAATGTGGTGTATATGTGTCTATATTTCATGTTTCCTGCCCTGAACTTCTAGAATTTGTTGTTGTGTGCCTCCAAGTTGTTTCTCAGTTATGGGGACCCAAAGGTGACCCTATCATGGGGTCTTCTGAGGCTAAGAGTGTGAGCTTTCATGCTGGTTCCAAGTTTTTTTTTTTTTAAGATAAGCTTATATTATATATAGAAATCAGGGCAGAAAGCCCAGCAGAATATATTACTATTTCTGCAGAATATTATACGATTCATTTTTTAAAATTGATTACCCAGCCATTTTCTGTCATTGTAACATGAAATCATAATTTACTGTTGTGCAAATAAAATACATAAATTTCCCTTTGGGAACAGAAGTAGAGATTTGCAGACTCATTACAGTTCTTTCTTGTAATGCCATGTGAACTTTTAATATTTTGGCTGAATGCAGTTTTATATCACAGATGTGCATTTGAGATATCTAAATGTGAACATCCACAATAATTTTGCTAAATGTCCCTGGTGTTGAGTGGTAATGCTGAATAACCAAATACACAACCAAGGGATATGAGTGCCAATTTGAACAGAATAGACAAATTTAATCCATCTGAGGCTGGATCTATACTGCCCTATATCCCAGGTTCTGATCCTAGATTATCTGCTTTGAACTGGATTATATGAGTCTACACTGCCAAATAATCTGGGATAAGCAGATAATCTGGGATCAGATCCTGGGATATAGGGCAGGGTAGATCCAACCTGAGATCCTTTGCAGTAATTGCCATATATGGGATTTTATTTTTGTGGCCTTGAACAAAATGCAGATGTAGAACAAAAATGAAGAAGGAATGAAGACTTATACATTTGTAAGACACCAACAGAAATAACTTCCAGATAGCAACTTTCTTCCTATTTCATTTTATGTTGGAGTATATGTTGGTTCTCTTTCTGCCATTTGTTCTAACTGAAATCCAGTAGAGATGGTCAACATCTTTTCACAATATTGCCTAGGTACAGTTGTATAGTTTCTGATATATAAAGTTACATGGAAAATAGCAACTGGAGCTAATCTACCTAATGATGTAATCCTATAGATACCTTGTCCCATTGTCCCATTACTCAGTGTTGAATTTAGTAAACCAGCAGCTAGACAAACTTTCTTAGTTCTACTTGGGAATTAGCAATGAAAGTTAGGTCCTTCTCAGAAGTCAGACTCACTGATTACAATCAAAGTTACTTCCAGGTAAAGTCTTATAGGGATGCATCTGAAGAAATATTGCCCAGTTGCTACGCTACCATGATTTGGAATTGTACTTTGCAACGGAGTCATATACAGTTCATGTACAGTTAAGTCACAGTTTCTGGATTTGACTCATTTTTAATTCATGTAATTCCTGCTGGCTGGGAATCACCAAGTAGTAATTTACCCTGTGGTTACATCCTAAGGGCAGGATTGTTGTAATTCTGTAAGTTGTAAGCCACTCTGAATCCCCTCGGGGAGATGGGGCGGAATACAAATAAAGTTGTTTATTATTATTATTATTATTATTATTATTATTATTATTTGTGTAAACCCTTAATTGAAATAAATGGACCTTTGCTGAATGGTTATTATGAGTTATTTAACTAATACTTTGAAAGCAGCACTGTCCAGAACAAAGTTCTGCAATTGAAAATGTCCACTTTGTGGCTTAAAAAGACTTTCTGAAAATTAATAGCACCATAAAATCACAAAAAAAATTGAACATAGTCCCTTTTCTAAGCATAGAAACGGTAACTTGTTTATGTTCTGGGATTTACAGGGCAAAAAAAAAAAAAACCTTTTTGTAACCTTTGACTCCTTACTTCCATGTAAAGTGGAATAATTCCTTTCTGGAAAAAAGCTCTGTTCTTGTTATGGCTGCTCCTTTTATTTTTAAAAGCCTTATTTTTTGTTAATGCAAGGTATAAAACATAGGTAACATTGGTGACATTTTATAGGTTTTTTTCTCTTTTATATAATGGTGCCTACTTTCCTAGGTTTGTATTTTAAATCGAAGCACTATCTATACTAAAACATTTTATGCTTCACTTTCAGGCAAATTTTGCATTAATTCACTCACAGAGGGCAGAATAGCCACTGTTGTTTTTCACCTTATATGTTTCATACTGGATATATGTTTGATGGACTTAATTTTTATTTTGCAGCATATATTAGCAAAGAAGATACCAAGGGATGTACTGGAACAACAAATTGTTTCGCTGGAAAAGCAGAAAGTAGAGGTAATTTCAAGTCCTTCCCTTTCCAGACTTCCCTTTCATAGGCTAATATGTGCCCTCTCAGTAATTTCTCCAAATCACTCAAAATACAGTATTCAGCATTTAGTGACTCCCATGGCTATGAATGAGAGACAGTGTTGCACTATAGCCTGGATTCACCTTTGCACCCAACACCACACAGGAGTCCACTAGCACTAACTAAACAGTTTATAGAGAAAATCAAATATAAAAGGACAAAAGGCAAAAGGTAATATAAAAAAGCAATGTCCAAAAGTAATAGGAAAAAAGGCATTCAAAAGGCAATAGTCCAAACAGCAAGGTTCTGTTCAAAAGTAAGGTACATTGGGGGGGGGGGAATCAAAACATAGACATTAATCCATAACCAGGAATACAGGAACTTTTTCCAAAATATGAATACAAGAACATGAGTACAAGACTTTCCCAAAGATCGCAGACATAGACATGAATGTGGAACAAGACCCAAGTTCTACACGGTAACACAGCATTGCCTGCTCTGACCCTTAAGTAAACAATCCTTTAATTTAAGCCATGAAATCATGTCTTTGACATCTCTTTGTTGCTTCAAGAATATCTCACTCTGTTGTTTCTCGTTCTGACCTCCGTAATCTGGCTCCCATC
This sequence comes from Anolis carolinensis, assembly GCF_035594765.1. Taxonomy (NCBI): domain Eukaryota; kingdom Metazoa; phylum Chordata; class Lepidosauria; order Squamata; family Anolidae; genus Anolis; species Anolis carolinensis. The sequence goes on along the minus strand of NC_085845.1, from coordinate 34,469,025 downwards.
TCCCTGAGATCGAGCCTCAAACTCCTTCTAGCTTCAGGTATGTTCCCAGGGGAAAGATCTTTCCCTTCCAGCTCCTTATCTTTTGTTGTCAAGGAACAACTAGGGGAAAGGCTCTCCCTATCATCAGATGCCCCAGCATCTCTCTCACTTTTTCTGCTCTGAAGCTGTTTCTCTCTCACTAGACACAGACCCATTCTCCCAGGCAGAATCCTGAATCCAGAATCCTCTGGCTGAACTACAACAGACAGACATTTGTAGTTCTAAATTAATTTTATTTTGAATAATTTCTGTCCTGTGGCCATTTAGACATTAAAAATTAAGACCATTATAATGATTAAGATTAAAGTGAGAATGGCACACCTAAGATTTCTGATTGACCATTTCAGCTTTTGGCAGTAAACAACCAATGGGATCAAGAGTTCAGACGGATGAAGCAGCGGTACGAGAAAAAGGTAAATGCAGTCTGCCCTCCCTGTCCCCAGATTCTGGACTCACAGATTCTACCACCCATCTTGAGTTTTCCATTTTATATAAGGTTCACCATTTTACTGTGCCATTCTACCAATGGGATTCGAGCATTTGTGGATTTGATATCCACGGGAGAACATAAAATGAAGATGAGAAGCCATGTATCTTACTTAAGTAAACCTGAGAGGTTTTGTGATTTCAAGTGAGCAATGTGACTCAAGAGATTTTCTCCTTACACAATACAATTAGTCATTGGACAGTCTCTGCAGTGATATGTTCATTATCCACTGGATACTTCACCACATACTCCTTAATATCATATTGATCTGGCAAACCTGGTCATTTATCTCAGTTTTGTTATTTCTTCCCAAGTGTTACCCATCTTTTGTATCCATGGGGTTTTTTTTAGATGTATATCTTACTCAAGTTTGCTTTCTGTCATGTTTCAGGTCACAGATATAAAACAAAAAACAGAAGCAATGCAGAAAAATATCAGGGAACTTGAAAAAGAGAGGCACCAACTGCAGGAAGAATGCCAAAGGCTGAAAGATCTTACTACAACCAACCTAGTAGATGAAATGGTAGGAGAACTACATAGGTTTTTTTCTGTTTTGGGTGATGTGTCTTTATAATTGTAGACTGCATTTTAGAATTCATAAAAGTACACACTTTAGTATCTTCTGGAATAACTTCTTAGCTGAGAAATGATGGAACGCTATAAATAGCAAGCTCTGACCCAAACCTACAACAACTTATCTCCATTTGTCTGGTATTCCAAAAACATCTTCAGAATGGAGCAATGTCTAGAATCCTGAATCATTTTTTAAAATGTAGTCTGCCTTGAAGCTGAACTATAATGCAATTTTAAAAATAATATATAATAAAATGATTCCACACAAGATATCATTGCTTTGGCTGGGGATTGTGGGACCACTCCAGCCGACTAGCCATTAACTCTTATGACTGTTTGAAACAAAGTGTAGATTATATTTATTTCACCATTGTCTTCCAACAATCGTGAAATAGTCTTCAGGGTGTTATTTATGTATGTGGCGTGGTGAAAACTATATTTCCTCAGCTGCCTCATGTGGTTTTGTGTCTTATATGTGCCACTAGAGAGCCCACGAGGTAGTCAGTAGAATTTCATCAGTAGTTGGGACCTCTAGGAAAGAGTCACCCATTTGTTTTGGTGGTGTTTATTTCTAAGGAATATAGTAAACATTGTGATGATGATGGTGATAATGATAATAATAATTCCGCATTGTCAGAATGAAAAAAAATGCAATCATTTATACTTTGTCAAGATAGCTATATTTTTACATTGCAGCGACAGCATAAAACCCTAAAGGGAGAGAATAAGCTTCTGAGAGAAGAAACTGCCTTAGCAAATACAAAGAAGATGCATTATGAACGTGAAATAAGTCGGCTCAACAAGGTATTGATTATATTTATTTCAGTATATTTACAAATTTGTTTATAAACAACACATTAAGCATTTGCTTGCGTAATATGTTATATTAAAAACTGAAATGTGAAAAACATGGCCAGTGGTGAGAAAAGTTTTGAAATTTCCTGCATATGAGTACAAAATAAGTGGAGATTTACATCCTGAATTAACCGTATATTCTGACCCTGAGCTTCAGCTTAGATGGTCAGAAGAGAATTATTACCATGGAGACTCATTTTTTCCATGTTTGATCAAACAGTGTTTTCTGTGTTCTCAACTGCTTCATGTGTTAAGTCATCATTACAATTTCATACACCGTGGTCAAGAATATAAACATTTTAGGGAGATATGTAATGGTGCGTGATCATACAATTAGAAGCTGCAACTGTATTCAGAGCCTCTGTCTGTTTCCCTTACCTGTTTATACAAAGGCCCTTTTGCTTAAAATAATATTATTTTATTTATTTGATTATATTTGTGTTTCTAACAACTTGGGATACTTCTATGAGATTAAGTCATAGATGACAATATGGTTTAAAACACAATGGTGATAATGATGGTAGTTTTAATGTTACACTTGAGCCTTGAAATGCCTTTTTACCACAAACCACACAAAAAAGCTAAGTCAAAAAAGATAATCAAAGCTCAAAAGGTTATTACCAAAATAGCAGAGAGTCCACGATCCTTTCAAATACAGTCTCCAGAGTCCATCCACAAACATATCCATAAACAAGATTACATGAATCCAGGGCAGGCAACCTATGCCACACATGAACTAGAAGCAAGAACAAACTTTAAAACTTGAATACATCAATTCCAAGAACATAGGATCAAACACCGAGAGCTGTTTACCTGAATACAACGTTGATCTCACAAAGGATCGTACCAGGAGGAACCACTTTAAAAGGCCTCAATCCCTCCCATAATGTGATGCCTCATGGGCCTTGTAGTCCTGCTCCCAGTGCCATTGTGACTAATGAAGACGAAAACATGGGGTTTTCGCCGGCTCAGCAAGAGCCGGAATCTTTCCAGATGCCTGATGTTGATGTTTTTGCCCAAGAACCCATTAAAACAGACCTTGAGCAGCTCTCACCCCCTTTTGCTAGGAGACAGTCCTATGCTGCAGACAGGGGAGTGAAGGAACAGATTCGCAGGAGCTTGAGAATTGCAGCTAAACAAGACACTGATTAGCCATGTTTCCCCTGGGAAAATCTAGGGAGTCTCACATCTGGAGAAAGCTGGGTTTCGTTTCCTGTTCTCTAAGGAAAGAGAACGCTGGACACCTGTTTGGCAGGAAAACGAGGCCCAGATATAGGTGCCTGGCACAGTAGGTTCCGTGCGGAGTCAACAGAGCAGCTCCAGGAGTGATTTCGTGTTTCCAGCCTAGTGTGGACTTCGCAAAGTCTGCAAACCCAGTCTCCTTGCCTTGCCTATCCAAGTATTCAAGATTTGCCTTGCCTTGTTCCTAGCCACAGATCTTGCTTCAAGAATCAAGTTTTATTCTCGACCTTGTTGTGGTTTTTACCTTGGACCCTGAAAGACCCTGGACGCTTCCCCACACTATTGCTTGGCAATAGTGTGTGTTTCAATTTCTTGGATTCAACTTTGAACTCTAATATAATATATTGGACTTTACATTTCTGGACTATATTTGACCTTTCCTGAAAGGTCTGTTGCTGGACTATATTCTCTACTTGTTTTTATTATTCTTATATATTTCTTTAATAAAGATATTAGATAGATATTGGCCTCTGTGTCCGGTTCTTGGTGCTCCGTTGCCACGGGCGTGACACATAACATCATTTCTCACACACCTGCTTTTCCTTACCTTATCTCCAATTCTCTGAGAAAAGTAAGTCTGTCTTTGTTGCATGTCCTGTCTCCACAATCCCAAGTGCTTTGATCTAGACAAACATTTGTCTTTCATATTTCTATCAACCTGCACTTCTGGCAGGTTCTTATTTCTTTCTCTAGTCTCATGGGAACTGCCAGGACATTCCAAAACAACTCTCTCTAGGCCACTGCTGTCCTCCTCTGGACCATCTGAATTTATCCCAGCATCCCCTCACTCATCTTCTGAGCACTCAGAATCTGACCAGGATACAACACTTTAAATCTTGGAAACAATTACATGAACTCTACTAATAAAAACAAAATAGTGCAAAAAACATACAGGACACACTTTTTAAAAATCACTTGTCCTATAATACAAGTTAATTGCCAAAGCAAAATGCATTGACGATATTAAAAATGTACTTGGTGTAACAGGTGTGAGGACAGAACTAGATGGTTTCCTAGCATGCACATGACTCAAACCCATGTTCCCAATCCATGATGGTTTCAATATATGAAATGCTTCTGATTGTAAAGACAATGTAGTTTGTGGAGAGTATATGTTGAGAACAGCTTTTTTCAGCCTGGGGGTTGGGACCCCTGGGGGGGGGGGTTGTGAGGGGGCTTCAGAGAGGACACCAAAGACCATCAGAAAACACATATTTCTGATGGTCTTAGGTGACTCCTTTGGCAGAGAAGGCTGAAGATCTCTCTGCCTGTCCTTTGGCCTATCACTGGTGGTGTTCATGGGACTATTTGATTGTTAATGAACTGAAAATCCCAACAACTACAACTCCTAAATGTCAAAGTCTATTTTCCACAGACTCCACCAGTGTTCACATTTAGACATATTGAGTATTTGTGCCAAGTTTGGTCCAGATCTGTCATTGTTTGAGTTCACAGTGCTCTCTGGATATAGGTGAACTATAACTCTAAAACCCAAGGTATTGACCCATCAAATCCTTCCAGTATTTTCTGTTGGTCATAGGAGTTCTGTGTGCCAAGTTCTATGTGCCAACTTGTAGCATTGCCCAGTGTGCAACATATCTCTGAAAGTTTATTGTACAAATATATTAATGTTTTCCTGTTTAATGAAAAGTAGTTATATTCCCTAATCTCTTACACTTTACAAATTTTGACAATGGCTTATGTATGTTATAGATTCTGTTATTCTGTTATAATGAAGTGAATTTTTGAGGTCTTCTCTCTTTCATCTTTATACTCCTATCTCTCTCACTATTGCCCTCCTTGTTAAACTTTCCTACTCAAGGAAAAAGGAATAATTAATTCCATTTATACCAAAATGAGATCCAAAGGGACTATTATCATTGGAAGAGATCACAAGGGGCATCCAGTCCAACATTACATTTTTCTTTCTCTGAATTTGCTAGGGTATAGCCATGATCAAAATCTCCATATCCTATGTAACTAGGACATCATGTTGTGTAGTCACTGAAATAGTCAGACCATTTCCAATCAATTGCTTGGAAAAGAAGAGAGCAAAATATATATCCAAATCATTTCTTGTGCTGAGAAACTAAGCAATATATTTAAATTGGCTTTATATTTGAAACAGATGGATTATTAATCTATAGTCGGGTTCTTGGTGTAGAGCAGAGAAAGCTGAAATGATGAACCCTTTTGTTCATTGAAACTTTCAGCCAGACTTTGGACACAATGGCTCCTACATGAATATGACAGATATCTAATATTTCCTAAACGTTGCAAAAAGGAGAGAAATAAACATGCAAGAGATAGGGACATATTTTAATTAATGCAAGTTGATGCAAAAACCAGTGAGTATGTGTGAGTGAATATGTGTGTTTAAATCATGTCTCTTGGCAAACCACAAACACTTCCTGAGGAAATACATTTCTTTGAGAAATTGCGCTATTCAGTTAGACCAAAAACTTCAAGCATGAAAAGTACAAGTCACTGCTAGTAAAAAAACATGGTTGCTCTTGTATTTAATTAACTACAAATGGGAAAGGAAAATTAAAATTTAAGTGGTAGAATAAGAGTAAGAGACATCCAAAAAATATTAATATTTCCTGGTTTGTTATTAACTACGTAAGGGAAAACAAATTAAACTTTGAGTTGGAGAAGAGGATTGAGATACACACCCAAAAATTAATATTTTGTGGCATGACTCATAAATTATGAAAATCTGTTGACAATATTTTCAGTGCACATTAATGAAAAACTGTAGACATGTCATTACCTTGTTTTCTAAATTCTCCAAGGAAACCTTCTTAATGTTAATAAAAAGAGATTGATATAAAGGACAGCCTGATTAAAAAAAACATGGATAAGGTGACGATATAGGCAGGATTTCAGCAACAACAGAATAAAGCCTGAACAGTTTTTACATTCCTATTCAGAACATCTAACTAGGAATAAAATTTGGTCTGTATGGCAGAACTTAAATATACAATGTCTTCAATCGTATTTGTAATTGCAATCATACCAGACCTGCTCAATCAATGAGATTAGCTAAGTGTTGACACACCATTCTGCAATTACTTCAATGGATTTGTTGTAGTTGGGACTAGCACATTGGAGAGCCCATCCTTTCAAGAAAAAGGACATAGGGTTGTACTTCAAGACAGATGTACACACTCACTGAAAATGGCAAGGTGGCCAACATGTGGGAACGAAGGAGCAGGACAAATTTATTATTGTGGGAAAAAATGACATAAGGTCATTTTTGGATAAGACAGCCTTGTGTCTAGCACGCAAATGTATTGTCATTTCCCAGGTGTAAGCCACATGGCAAGAAGAGAAGCCAAAGGAGATCTCATCCATATTCCCAACAAATGTCTTTGTTTAGCAAAACATATTGAAGTCAGATTATGAGTTGGAATTGATTTAGAACATTTAAATTTAACTCTACTTTTATTTTGTTAGAGTTTTTTATTCTTATTTCTCATTTGTAATTCATTATCATAGTAATTGTCATATTTGCACCTAAGTAGCAGTTCTGAGGTGCTGGGAATGGACAGGAAATATGTTACTTAGTTTATTGTTATTCTACTCTTTGCTGCCGAGGAAAGGGAGAAACCCTTTTTGTTTTGTGTTTTTTTAAATCTGTATCATATGGGACAGTTGTTCTCAATGTGTGCTTTGGGGAGCCTCTGGGGCTCTGTGAAGCATACCAAGGGCTCCATGCTTCCCTCCTCCTCCTCCCTCCTCCCCATGCTTTCCACCGTCCTTCCTGCTCCTCCCCCTCCACCACCTCCCTTGCCCCCAAAAACCTCCCCCCTTGCCACCAAAAGCCTTTTTTCCTCACCTTCCTCATTGCCCAGATCCTTTCCCCAGCCATTCTCAAAGTGTGCTCCACGGAGCCCATGGGGCTTCACGAAGCATCATGAGGAGCTCTGTGCTTTCCTCCTCCTCCCTCCAAGCTTTCTTCCTCTTTCCTGATCCTCCCCCTCCCCCATTCTCCACCATAGCCCATTTTCCTCACCTCCATCACTCCCCAAAGCCTTTTTCTCTTGGCACCCTTGCTCCCAAAAGCCTTTTTTCCTCATCTACGCATCCTCAAAAGCCTCCCCCCCCCAACTCCCTTGCTGCCCCAGGTCCTTTTTCTGAGACAAACATTTTATGGTATAGATTTAAATGGTAAGTATGTATATTTGCATAAATTGTGCACATTATTTATTCAATTGGAAGACAAAAGGTTCTCAGTGCTGTGTAGTAAGAGATTTGGTGGGTTAGCATGGGCATTTGACATTCTAACTTATTTATCAAAATACAGTGTTCCCTCACTTATCGCTGGGGTTAGGTTCCAGGACCACCTGCAATAAGTGGAAAACCGTGAAGTAGGGATACTATATTTATTTTAATATTTATACACTATTTTAGTAGTTATACACTATTTTAAGTCTTTATCAACCAATCATGTGTTGATAAATCACCTCCTTCTCCTCCCGTTGCCACTTGGGCTCCTTTTCTCTCCTTTTGGCTTATGCTTCCGACCTTCATTAGGCTGTAAATTGTAATATTTTATGGTTTATAATAGACTTTTAGAGTTTATTGAAAAACCGCAAAACAGCAAATCTGCGAAAAATGAACCGTGAAGTATTGAAGGAACACTATATTTATATCCAACTTTAAAGCTGAAAAACTCATTGACTTACAATAAAATCCATCTAAAACAATAACTAATAACAAGAGATTGAAAATATATTAGTTTAGCAATTTAAACCAGATAATTTTAAATAGGACAACCTTGCCATGCATATCCTAGATAAAATCAGTCTTTAATAAAAAGCCAAGTTTTGGTTTGGTGCTGAAATTATCCCAAACAGGCCTCCAGGAGAAGGAATTCCACAATTGGGTGCCATTACAAAAAAGCCCCCTCTTATGCCACAATGTATTTCCCCTACTTCTCAGACACAGAGGACAGCTCTCCAAATATCTAGCAGAGGATTCTGCTGAGGATACTTTGGTTGTGTGTTCCTGCATGGCAGCATGTTAGACTGGATGGTCCTCTTCCAAATCTAAGATTCTATGATTCTGTGACCTCAATTTGCATTTTGATATTTAATGTTTTGTGCACTCAAAGGCAACCCAGTGTTGCATAGCTACCATACTACTCTGGACACACCACAGCTTGTTTGATTTGCAAAGCTAGGCTCCTTCCCATTCTGATTCAATAATTCTATTATTCCACTGTACTCAAAATAGTATTCATGATTGTAATTTCTTTGTAGCTACCCTTCAAGATTTACACACATTTTGTGGATCCCTCTTTTAAAGGCAAAATACTTAAAATTCTATTGATAGTTGTGAGAAATTAGCTAAGACCACTTCTTAAAAATCCCTTTGGTGTAGCAAAATCCATACATTGGATTCTATTTTTCTTGATGCAGGCTCTTCAGGATGCCTTGAAAAATCGAAGTACATCGTCGAATGAACCACCCCATCTAGATGCATTGGATACAAGTTGCAATGAAGAGATGAGGTTGGAAATGGAAGTTCTCAGGCAGCAGGTAAAGCTGGATACATTGTGAATCGGTGCAATAACATTGTGAATTGTGAATCGGTGCATTCATTTAATCCCAAAAATAATAGCTGAGCTAAACACACACATCCACACAATTTTTAAAAAACAGGAATATCTTATTTCAGGTCCATTTATTTATTTGTAGGCTATCATGATTGTAGACACTAAACTAGGCATGAGCAAACTTCAGCCCTCCAGGTGTTTTTAACTTCAACTCCCACAATTCCTAACAGCTGGTGCCCATGTCTATACTAGACTGTAAATAAAGTCTGCCATTGTTAGCAAAGTTGTACAAAGTTGTATTTTCAAGTATAGCTTGAGCTTCTACTAGAAATATGTAACAATAACCAGTTTTGCTACTCTTTTTTTTAAAAAAATTAACCTTCAAAATAGCACTGCACTTGCAATATTCCTCCTCACCTAACAAATGCCACTGATGGGGGCTAATGATCAAGAAGTCATATGTCATTTTTCATAAGACTATTTCTAGTGAAGCATATTCTTCAAAAGATAAGCTTTTCTATAATTCAGTGTCTTAACAGTGTTGCATTAAAGTCATTAGTAGACCAAAATATTTTGATGCCTGAGTCTCTGCCAATAGGAAGCCTCAGGGCACATCTACACAGTTCGACTACTCAGACAAGTAAAATGACTAATGAGGTTTTTCACCAAAACCAGTACTGATAACCAATCATATAGAGAAAAAGCTGACATGTGACATGATAAAATTGCAAATAATTGTGCCAAGTAGTGATTGGATCCAATATAAATATACACTACAGAGGTAGTAAGTGCATTTATTATTATACATTTTGTTAATATTTACCAAAGTTAAACAGCTAATTCTTTGTAAATGATCCCATTTTGTGATGCAGAAATATATAAAGATACTAGCTGTGCCCAGCCACGCGTTGCTGTGGCAAAGTATGGTGGTATGGGAAATAAAGTATTGAGGAATTGGTGGTAGTTAAGGTCAAGGGTAAAGGTTTTCCCCAGACATTAAGTCCAGTCGTGTCTTACTCTGGAGGTTGGTGCTCATCTCCATTTCTAAGCCGAAGAGCCAGCGTTGTCCGTAGACTCCTCCAAGGTCATGTGGGATGACTACATGGAGCGGCGTTACCTTCCCGCCGGAGCAGTACCTATTGATGCACTCACATTTGCATGTTTTCGAACTTCTGGGTTGGCAGAAGCTGGAGCTAACAGTGGGGGCTCTCTCCGCTCCCCCAATTCAAACCTGTGGCCTTTCAGTCCAGAAGTTCAGCAGCTCAGCGCTTTAACACGCAGCGCCATCAGGGGATATTATTTCCTAAAGGTTGTGAATATACAATATTTCTGATTGGTTTTTTTTGTTTGTTGGAGGCAAGTATGAATGCTGCAATTAGGAAAAATGATTAGGATGTAATGACCTTGCAGCTTTAAAGCCTGGCTGTTTCCTCCCTGAGTGAATTTTTTGTTGGGAGGTGTTAGCTGGCCCTGATTGTTTCCTGTCTGGAATTCCCTTGTTTTCAGAGTGGTGTTGTTTGCGATATTTTATGTGCTTCTACTGTCTGTGGCCCTGAGAAAACAGAGGATTTTCCAGACTTTGATGATGGGAATACTTTGTTGGGAGGTGTTAGCTGGCCCTGATTGTTTCCTGTCTGGAATACCCTTGTTTTCAGAGTGATGTTGTTTGCGATATTTTATGTGCTTCTACTGTCTGTGGCCCTGAGAAAACAGGATTTGCCAGACTTTGATGATGGGAATACTTTGTTGGGAGGTGTTAACTGGCCCTGATTGTTTCCTGTGTGGAATTCCCCTGTTTATTTACTGTCCTGGTTTTAGAGATTATATTGTTCTGCATTATTCTATCCCAGTAATTATTTCATATTAAAGAAGAATCTCACTTATCCAACATTCGCTTATACAATGTTCTGGATTATCCAACGCAGTCTGCCTTTTCATAATCAATGCTTTTGTAGTCAGTGTTTTAAATTCATTGTGATATTTTAGTGGTAAATTTGTAAATACAGTACAGTAGAGTCTCACTTATCCAACATAAACGGGCCGGCAGAACGTTGGATAAGCGAATATGTTGGATAATGAGGAATTAAGGATAACCCTATTAAACATCAAATTAAGTTATGATTTTACAAATTAAGCACCAAAACATCATGTTAGACAACAAATTTGTCAGAAAAAGTAGTTCAGTACACAGTAATGCTATATAGTAATTACTGTATTTATGAATTTAGCACCAAAATATCACGATATATTGAAAGCATTGACTACAAAAATGCATTGGATAATCCAGAACGTTGGATAAGCGAGTGTTGGATAAGTGAGACTCTACTGTAAATACTACATAGCATTACTGCGCATGGAACTACTTTTTCTGTCAAATTTGTTGTATAATATGATGTTTTGGTGCTTAATTTGTATAACGATTACCTAATTTGATGTTTAATTGGCTTTTCCTGAATCCCTTCTTATTATCCAACATATTCACTTATCCTGCCGGCCTGTTTACGTTGGATAAGTGAGACTCTACTGTATATTTCTAATCTTATATTATCTGCTCAGAACTGGATTATCTGAGGCCCCTTCTTCACAGCTGTATAAAATGCACACTGAAGTGGATTATATGGTAGTGCGGAGTCAAGATAATCCAGTGCAAAGCAGATAATATAAGATTATAAATGGGTTATATAGCTGTGTGGAAGGGCCTTGAGTCTACACTGCCATATAATCCAGTGCAAATTAGGTAATCTGTGGAAGAAGTCTAAGTGAGGCCTAAATCTGCCTGTCCCCTAACTGAAACCTGGCTGTCCCTTGGTTGCTAGGCAACCAAGTGGGCAGAGATTAGCCCTCTAAACTGGCAGCAATTGGATAAAAAAAATTATTGCTTTCCCTCTAATTAGGACTTTATTTTTCTTTTCTTTTTGTTGTATCAACCTTGAGGCGTGGATGATGGGTTGTGTTGTCAAATTTTGAGGTTGGGGGGCCTGTACTTTTGTTGTTTTGTGAATTGCCGTGATGCTATCACTCTTTTATATATATAGATGTTGTGTGTGTTAAAATAAAAGTCATATACTGAATTGGTATATGAGACAGTGCATGCAATCCCAAAATACTAAAATTAAAGAGAGATTAACTATTGAATAAGTGACAGCTAAATATTCCCAGATGAGTTGAGTGAAATTTTGAAATATCATGCCAGCTCCTTATCAATGCATTATATTTTTGAATTGCTAAATATTTTGTAGTCTTACATGCCTAAAATCATAGAAACTGTATAACCATGTGACATTTCTGTTGTCCTGGGCTAGTAGAACAAAAAAGCTTAATACACAATTCAATTCTTAACAGTTATCTCTGGATTCCTTTACCATTCTTCCTCCTCACTGACCACTGTAAAGGGGCAGAGTAAGTGCAATTGGTAGCAGGAATATTCACTTGGCGGTTACATAAATGATTTTGGGCTATTGTTCCTTTAAAAGATAAGACATGTCCATACGGATTTCACAACATGCAGAGCTAATAGTGAGGAAAACACTGAAGAATGATGACCAAGTTGCTTCTAGCTTTTTTCATCTTTCCCTTAGTTTTTAAGAGTCTACAAGGAGATATATAGGCGATTCTAATTTTGGTAACCACTGAAAATTCTCATCTCTTTGCTCCAATGTGGAAAAGTGTTCAGTTACTTTCCTATATTATGTGGCAAATTTTTACTTATGGGCAAACCTGCACATACTAGTTACAAGATAAACTATGCAACATTTATTTCTGAATAAGCATGAAAAGTGTTGTACTTAACTCAGTGGGTGTATTTCTGACCAAACATGTATAGGCCTGCAATTTCTAAAGCGTATATTAGCACCTTTGGACCGGAAAATATCCCCATGAAACCAAAAATGTCTGTAATTCTGTGACTATTAAATTTTAAATCAATTGTGTGGCATCAATCCAATTTTGTGTAATTTTAAACATGACCTTCTGTAGTTGTACTTAAGTTATGCCAATGAGAAGGATTGCAACAGTGTATAATAGACTTGTGCACTGATCCATTTTAGCCATTTTCCTTCAGCTTGTTCAGCTTGTTCAGCTTCTCCAGACAGCTGTAATGGCAAGGGCTCAGCTACCATGTTTTTTTCACCCAGAACGGTCCATGTGGCTACTAGGTGCAGCTTCTTCACTTCTATTCAGGAGTTCATGGTGCATGCTTCCTTAACCCTGTTTCTCAAACCCAGACTCCTTTGAAAGTAAGAAAGGAAAGGGTCCCAGGAAGGGAGCTTCCTTAACCCCATTGCTCAATCCCTGGCTCTCTTGAAGGGAAGAAAGGAAAGGACCCCAGGAAGTGTGCTTTCTTAACCCTGTTCCTTAAACCCAGGTCCCCTTGAAAGGAAGAAAGAAAAGAATCCCAGGAATGGAGAGGGGAGCTTTGTAAGTTCCCCATTGCCGCCAATTGGCTGGATCTTCCTGAATCTTCTGGCTGTCTAGCCAAAAACAGATTTTTCTATTAGCCGATTTTCGGGAGGCTCTCAAAAATGTATCTGGGTACCCAATGAAATTCGGATACCAAAACGGATCGCCTTCCAGCTGACTTACACAAGCCTAGTGTATAACTCTCAAATATTTGAGTAATATTCATGCTCATGAAGAAAACTTCCCTGTAAAGCTGTTCTAAATATAAATACACAATTTAAACAGCTTTGTCCATTTAATGTTTTAACTCTTTGGAAAATCTGATTACTTCTAAAATGTAAATATCAATGATTTCTATTGTAGGTTCAAATATATGAAGAAGACTTTAAAAAGGAAAGATCTGATAGAGAAAGACTTAACTCAGAGAAAGAAGCACTACAGAAAATTAATGAGCGATCACAGTCCCAGCTGAACAAATTACATTCCCAGGTTTGTGTCAAAACATGTGCATTTCATTCTTATTAGTCTTTTCTCACTTTTGGTGTAACCTTAGTTTCCATTAATTGACACTGACTTTTATATCAGATTGCCCCCTGGGATGAAACCATTTTCCCTGCCCCCATGAAGCAAATCAAGTGGCTTTTGATTCATGGTCTTCAAACATTTTGTAAAGAGCAGAAAAACAGCTTTTGTTTCTGTTCTCCTTCTTCCTCCCTGCCTTCTGGATTCCATGTTGTTCAAATGAAAGGGCAAAACAACGTTGAATTATAAAGTATATTTTGCTTATCTGTGATTATTTTTACAACTAAAGGTGGATCTACATTGCCAAATAATGCAGTTTGAATCCTAAAGTTGGAAGAATGTAGACCCATATAATGTTTGAACTTCATTATTTGGCAGTGTAGATGCAGCCTGAGACAACACTCTTAAAGTTTTTAATAAATGAAAATGTGGATGGGGTTCCTGTGACAGTAGGACACACTAGGGATGTGTTGCCATCCTTGGATATCTCTTTTAAAGTTCATACTAGAACCTAGAGCTAATTCACCAACATCATGTCATCAAAGATACTAGCTACCACTGACTTGGAGTAAGGCCCAATGCAAACACTGGAAGTTACTTTTAGTAAACAGGATTCCATTATTCATTAGTTAATCATATGCAGAACAGATTTGTTATTGTTACTATGTGCCTTCACCCCAAGATACCTTTGCCTTGGAGTCACCATAAGGCAAACCTATCATTGAGTTTTCTTGGCAAGACTTGTTCAGAGGGGGTTTCCCATTGCCTTCTGCTAAGGCTGAAGGAATGTGACCCAGTGGCTTTCCATGACTGAATGAGGATTCAGACAACACCACTCCCAAATACTTGGTGTTGGACAGGGGTAGTTTACAACAGCATATTGCATTTCAATGAGTCAGCATACAACGATATACTGTTGCTAGTTTTCAGCTAGTTTTTTTTTTGGGGGGGGGATTGGATGACAGGTGGCCTATGATGCTATTGTCATCCCATGTAATCACAAAGTTCTGGTGACATAATACAGTGATTCCTGGGGATAACCAATGTGTGGGAAGGCATCTCCAATGTCTTGTAATTGAAAGTGGTGCTTAGAATGATTTTGAGAGATAACAAGGGAATTATGGCATTCCTTTTGCAAAAAAAAATAAATACTGGCTGATAACATTGTTGCTTTAGCTATGTAACAAGTAACATTTAGGTGTGAACATTTTGAAGGAGCCTGCAAAATAGGCAATTTTCTTACATATCATGGAATTTTTATTTTAAATGTAATGTAAATGCAATGAACATCTTTGCAAGTAACACAACAAGGCAATGTGCTACCTTTCTGGAATTCATGCAAAAAGTCTGGCCATGAATTAATCTTTTAAAAAGTTGCTTCTAAAGTCTGTTATAACTGTAGCAAGCAAGAGATATTCTGCCCCAAAGCGTTTCCCTGTCACAAGTGTTGATTTAAATCACCCAACCATATTGCCACAAGAGGGCATGTGCGTTCCTTCTTTCAGCCATTAGTAAGTTATTCTCAGTGCTTTGCAATTGCGTTTTGCAAGTCTAGTTTCAGTGTGCTAGGCTATCTTCCTCTTACATTACATTACTTGACACTTATTTGGACATACATTTTTTTTCTGAGATGTATAACATTTCTCCAATGCACCACTTCAATAACCAAGGACACCACAGAA
Source organism: Anolis carolinensis (assembly GCF_035594765.1). Taxonomy (NCBI): domain Eukaryota; kingdom Metazoa; phylum Chordata; class Lepidosauria; order Squamata; family Anolidae; genus Anolis; species Anolis carolinensis. The sequence goes on along the minus strand of NC_085845.1, from coordinate 34,453,664 downwards.
TTCAAAAAACATTATTGTGTTAGTCTGGATTTGTGTGTAAAGGGATCTTGTAGCACCTTTGAGGCTGAGAAAAAGAAGTTGGTAGCATAAGCTGTCATGGTTGTATATTTTGGGTAAAAAATAGAATATGAAGGGTGTGTTAATTCAGATTTGATTCTGCACCTGGAATCATAGCGTTGGAAGGTACCACAAGGGTCATCCCATTCAACTTGCTGTCAGGCAGGAATAAACAAACAAACCTGGCTGATGGCCATCCAGTTTCCATGGGAAATCCCCTGGGAATATATAAGTCTTTATGTATTCGTCTGTAGGATTGTTAGACAGGATTCTCTGAAATACTGTATCTGTTAGATAGTTGCCTCTCATATAGTCTGATTGGTCCATAATGACTCCGGTTTCTTCTTTGTCAGCCTTTTTGATTACACTATTAGGATTTTTCTGAGTGCATAAAGTATCATATTCCTTTTTGCTGAGATTGTGTAGTAAGTTATGTCCCTTATTGATTATTTCTGTCTCTACACATGGGTAGAAGCATCCTATATAGAAGCCAAGTTATGTGCACTGATCATCTGGATAAGTCCATAGAGAGCTTTTAAAATTATTATTATTATGAGAGGTATTGTGTTATATATTGACACAGTATTTTTATGAAGATAGGGGTATTTCTTGTGATTGGAGATGCAATATTTGTTCTTGCTCTCCTTTTTTTTTTGTATTTTTGAAGGAAGTGAATTTGTGATTGATATTCTCCTTCCTTCCTTCCACCACTATATTTATTACAATTTTTTTAAAAAAAAACATGTACAGTTCTGCCTGGCCTTGACATGACCATGCGATAAGCTGTTAAACTCTGAATGCTAATACAAGATAATGTAAGCAAAAGCACTTACAGCAGTGGTTACTCTCCTTCTTGACTTCCATCTGCAAGACATTCAGTATATAAGATTGCTTTATATTTATTTTTGTCTCATAGATCAAAGATTTCCAGGAAGAAAAAAGACTACTTCAGAAGCAAGTAAAACAACAGGTTTGTTTGTCTTAATTTATATTTACTCCTCATAACAAGCAAAATCAAAGGATGTTTAAATATAGTTTAAATATAACTTCCAATGTTTATACTCAAAGGGCATGGTGTATCTGTTTTGTTTTTAAAACAACTCATTATTTATGTATTTGCAGTTTTCTATGCTGCTTCATACCTGCGATAATAGTCTGAGTTGTATTAACTGTGTACATACTGTGTGTGTTTCTCAGTGTATACATGCTCGCATTTTGGCCAGTTGCAACTTCAGTTAACAACCAACTCCAATTACAGCCCATGAAATTGTATTCTGCTTCCTTTATATGGCATAACCCTGAGCATCCCTTAGACAGTATTAAAGCTATGCCAGCTTTATAAGATTTACACGGCTGCAAGACACCAAGTTCTGAATATGGTGGTGGGCTGCATGTCCATCATCTAAGGATTAGTGTTAGTCAGATTTAGAGAGGGTTATCACCCAAAGGCCCCAGAGGTGCAGCGGATTAAATCACTGAGCTGCTGAACTTGCTAACCGACAGTTCAGTGGCTCAAATTCAGGAAGTGGGGTGAGCTCCCACTGTTAGCCCCAGCTTCTGCCAACCTAGTAGTTCGGAAACATGTAAATGTGAGTAGATCAATAGGTGGGAAGGTAATGGCTCTCCATGCAGTCATGCCAGCCACATGATCTTGGAGGTGTCTACAGACAACGCTGGCTCTTCAGCTTAGAAATGGAGATGTGCACCAACCCCCAGAGTTGGACATAACTGACTAGGCTTAAAGTCAGGGGAAAACTTTTACCTTTACCTATTTCCAAAAGTCTCATTATCAGGTGAATAATTATTAAGTGAATGAAGTTAATAACAACAACAACATCAGCAACAATAATAGCCTTGATATTTTAAAAAACAAAGATGCTGGAAAAGCTATAATCTGCATCAGCAGAAGAACTAAGCATTAGTAAAATCACGGCTTTTCAAGATAATCAAGGTATATAAATCATGTGCTAAGATGTTTACCATCATGTCAGTTTGATGTACTGGGAAGAGTTGACTGGCATCTTTCATTTGGTTTTAATTTTATTTTTATAGGTCCAAGAACTCCGACTTCTAACACAAAAACAAGGCTTCCCACATCACTTGGCTTCCAACGTCACATGCCATCTTTGTCTGAGTTATAGAAACTGTGGATTACTTCACTATTACCCTGAACCTCAGATAACATTAGCCTCACGTGGAGTTAACCGAAAGGAGCAAGAGCCCCCTGTAAGCTAGGTTTCCTGTTAGTTTTCATTCCACAAAGCAGGAACACTCCAACATTCAGCATTTTGCAACCATGAATATTAGATTTTGCAAATATATTGAGAATCAAAATAAAGTAATAATATAGATTCCATTGAGGTGTAGTGTATAGTGTTTGAGAAATCCAGATTCTTAGCTCCATCGAACCATAAACTCACTTAGGTGAGTAACTTGTCCTACGTCACAGTGGGGGGAAAGCGACAGGGGTCGGGAGGGAAGTGAACTGTGTACACTGCTTTTAGTTCTTTGAGAATAATCCGGATTTAAATTTAATAAAAAAAAATGTGAAACAACTTAACTGGCTTTATTTTTTTGTTCCATGTTGCAAATGTTTCTCTTGATAGAAAGATTCACCATCTTGCAACTTATTTCTGCTCTGGCATAGTTGTTAAAATGTTCCTTATTTGTTGACAAAAGAGAGGTACAGATAGGAGGAAACAGGAAAGGTGATAGATTTTGATTAGTTGGTTATGTGAGTGGTGTGGTTTGTGGCGAAGTATCTGGGGAAAGAATTCAGGAGAATTGTTGCACTGATAGTAAAATAAGTTATTGTAATTGAATAAGTATGGCACCCTCGTTGGCGCAGCAGGTTAAACCGCTGTGCTGCTGAACTTACTGACAGAAAGGTTGGCAGTTAAAATCCAGGGAGCAGATGAGCTCCTGCTGTCAGCCCCAGCTTCTGCTAACCTAGCAATTCAAAAACATACAAATGTGAGTAGATCAATAGGTACTGCTCCAGTGGAAAAGTAACAGCATTCCATGCAGTCATGCTGGCCACATGACCTTGGAGGTGCCTGTGGACAACATCAGCTCTTTGGCTTAGAAATGGAGATGAGCACCAACCCCCAGAGTTGGACACAACTAGACTTAATGTCAGGTGAAAAACATTATCTTTTAAGTATGGATTATTTGACCATTCTGTGATTCAAGAAATCTTTGCTATGATTTGCTTGATTTAAGAATTGTTCAGTTAGGAGCTTTAAATGTTACAATTCAGACGCCAACATAAAACATATTCACTTGCTCAGTGTTACAGTCATCTTAAACCTCCAAATTACTAATCTCAGAGAGTGATCTGAAGGTTTTAGATGCAAGGTGGGTTACAGGAGAACAGTTTGTGAGAACAACTTGGAATTGAGATCCGTCACAGACGCCTATTCCTTTCCTTGCCAGCAAGCAGTCATGAAGCAAACTGAAGTAGTTTTATTGGCTGCTTTATAAAACAGATTTTCGTGGTGTCATAAAAATGCTATAATCAGTTAAAGCAATAGAAAGAAAGCCTAATATATAAAATAAAAATTCCAAGTCCCAAAGGAAAAACACAATTACTACCATAACAAACTGATACACAAATCACAAGCCCTAAAACCACAGAAGCAAATAACAGGAGCTAAAAGTATTATCGGGTTTAATGGGGCTTGAGTTGAAATGCAGCTGAGTATTAAGAGCTTGGGATATTTGTTTCTGTATAAAACCGGATGCTTTCAAAAATGGATTCTATCACTATTTGCAATTTGGTATGAGATGTCTTGTTTTTTTGAACACATGCATATATACATTTTTAAAAGACCAAAGGCTATGGCTAGGATAATCCAGTGGTGAATAGTCTGCCTTGCCTGCACTACACTTCTAGTTTCCATTGCACTAAGGGAGTGGTTCCCAACCTTTGGCCTTCCAGGTGTTTCGAACTTCAGCTCCTACAATTCCTAACAGTTGGTAAACTGGGTGGGATTTCTGAGAGTTTAAGTCTAACACAACTGAAGGAGAGTCCACTTTGTGCATCCTTTTTGATGTTTCCAGAGAAAATTGGTCAATTGAGGCCTTGAATTCTTTCTCTAACTCCCATCTGCTGAAGAGAGCTCTTCCAGGTTAGCCATGGCAGTCCTCCTCATGTATTATTTACTGACAACAATTTTCAAATGCCTGAAGAGAACTAGCAATGTCATTAGAATGGGCAACCTCTTATTTCATTCTACTCTATAATCTACATGCAAACTCATTTCTTTTGCAACATTTTATGTTCACATATCACTATTCTACATAACTGGCTGCTACTGGTGGAGACATCATACCTACTAAGCTATTTGAACATACTATGGGGACAACTTGACAGCATGTTCCTACATGCCACCAAGGAAAATGAATGGTCCCAGACAAAGTGTGTGCGTGCGTATGTGTATGTGTATGTGTGCATCTATATCAGGTGGCAAAGTGGGTTAAACTGCTGAGCTGCTGAACTTGCTGACCGAAAGATCAGTGATTCAAATCCAGGAAGCAGGGTGAGCTCCCGCTGTTAACCCCAGCATTTGCCAACCTAGCAGTTGGAAAGCATGCAAATGTGAGTAGATCAATAGGTACCGCTCCGGTGGGAAGGTACCAGCACTTCATGCCGTCATGCCGGCCACATGACCTTGGAGGTGTCTATGGACAATGCAGGCTCTTAGGCTTAGAAATAGAGATGAGCACTACCCCCAGAATCAGACACGTTTAGATTTAGTGTGAAGGGGAAAACTTTACCTAAACTATCCTTAAAACTAAGATAAATGTGCACTTTACAATGTCCTTTTCTATGTATTCTGTTTTCTTCACTAAAGTTTTAAACAGGAACCTTCTACACTGTAGGCTCTGTACTTGAGCCTTTAACATCTGGACCTCTAGCTATGGAGTACCTCCTAGGGTTGTTTGTATACATTTTGCCTTCCTAAGAGTGTTGAGAGTACTTTTACTGTTTGGTTATTTTTTATTATATTCCCAAGTCTTTGTGATTGTTTTCTTATGCAAGTATAGCTTTTATAATAATTTCTCAATTAGTTATTATGCATAAATGGAGTAAATGTGTAGTCTTACTGAATGGGCTATATTACTATTGCTTCATTATATTATGACTTTCTATATCCTTTTAAAAAAAGATCTTACATTTAATGTTTACTTCTCAGTTATACAATAAAACCATTGTTTAGTCTAATTGTGAAACATGTCTCTATGTTTTTTGGAATACTTTCAAGATTATAGTTATGTATCCATGTTATTTTCAGTGTAATGTTTTCATATTTGGGTCTCTGAACATTCAGTAGTTCATACTAGAATGTGGTATTTCATTTTCAGGGACTATTTTGTATGTTTAATCACACATCCCCCCCCCCCCCCCCCCCACACACACACACATCTTCTGATATATCTGAATGGACTGGACACTTGAAATGATGATATAAAACCTGAAATGTACTTCTACATTGAGCATTCTAGGCCAGTTAGTTCTTTCAGTTCAACATTGTCTATATTTAACTCGGTCATGCTGGCTGAGATGATTAGAATTGTAGTCCAACACATCTGGAAGATATGAGGTCAGAACTTGTTTGCATATATAAAACTCATTTTCAGTGACAATTTTTTTTCTCAGCCAAGGTACTTGACACCCTTTTAAAACAAACATGCCATAAAATGAACCAGGAGCCTTAGGCAACTAACCGGGAGCACAGTCTGGCTAAGTTAAGCAGTTTGGATTTATTTCAGTGGAAGAGCACATACTTAAAATCCCCATGAAATAAACAGGCAATTTGAGTGGTTGTACATGTGCGTTCCATCCAATAACAAATGACCAAAATTCAGTTGGTGTCAGTTTGTCCACAACAGCGCAAACTAACCATTGATTGTTAGCTACCACTGACTCTAGATTCATGTTTTTCTGAGACTACAGAGCTCCTTGACCAGTATATGTGCCATGGAGGCAGTACATGAAGGCCACTTTGGAGAACTCAATACAGAAGTTGGTGTTACTAAAAGGCTGTTGGGATGCAGTGCTTCCTAACCATAGTTGGACATTTGCCCTTATTAATACAAATGGTCACATAGAATTATCCTTTCTTGTTGTGTACATTTCTTTCATAGATAAACTCACAAGGCCATGATGTCAGGGGATAAAAGTAAACAACATGCATGCACAATTGTCACATACATTTCATTTTTTTTCCTGTGTGGGAAGATACAAAGAACTCTCCTACTGAATAAAGTCATGCAGTAATGTAGTGGCAAACCATTATGGCAAGTGTTGGCAACTCACAACACTTCTAAATGTCATGTTGACAACTGGACACATTCAATTTGTCAATAACCTTCTTGAATTTTGGTGCCCAGAACTGGACACAATATTCCAGGTGTGGTCTTAATGAAGTAGTGGTACTATTACTTCCTTCAAACTATTTTTAAATTGGGTTGCTGTGAGTTTTCCGGGCAGTATGGCCATGTTCCAGAAGCATTATCTCCTGGCTTTTCGCCCACATCTATGGCAGGCATCCTCAGAGGTTGTGAGGTCTGTTGGAAACTAGGCAAGTGGGGTTTATATATCTGTGGAATGTCCAGGGTGGGAGAAATAACTCTTGTCAGTTTGAGCCAAGTGTGAATGTTGCAGTTAGCCACCTTGATTAGCAGTGAATGGCCTTGCAGTGTCAAAATCTGGCTGCTTCCTGCCTAGGGGAATCCTTTGTTGGGAGGTGTTAACTGGCCCTGATTGTTTCCTGTCTAGAATTCTCATGTTTTCTGAGTATTGTTTTTTATTTACTGTCCTGATCTTAGAGTATTTTTTAATACTGATAACCAGATTTTTTTTTTCATTTTCATGGTTTCCTCTTTTCTGTTGACATTGTCCACATGCTTGTGGATTTCAAAGATGAAAAAGGGAGAAACCTATGATGAAATAAAATAAATTCAAAAGTATAGATCAAAATAAAGGAAAAAATAGAAGAGGAGAGGAAAAAGAAAATTATTGTATTTTTATTAGTGTTTTTAAAAGTCGCCAACCCAAAATTATTTCAGCTTTTCAATTAGGAATTAGGACTTGGTGTGGCTCCATAAGTCTGTGAATTTTTTATATTATTTTTTGTACAATATATTTTGAGCAAATTGGTTTTAGGTTCCAGGGCTGACCTGTTAGCAACAGCGTAGGAGATGGGAATTTTCCTCTAGGAGGTTATTGGAGTTTTAAGAGAATTCTAGCCAACTGCAAAGCCATTCCTTTTGGAACAGTTTCATCTGTCAAGTTGACGCAAGCCAGGTTCCTCTTTGCCTCTTAACAGCTGATGTTGACTGTGGTTAGAGACCTGTTTATGATAGCATCAGGTGCGTTCCATCTCACCCTGTCTTCTCCTGTTCCTTTTCAAGGTTCATGAGACTCTCAAATCTGATTTGTTAACATTAATAAAGCTTGTTTTGATTTGTGGCCTCTAGGAAGTTTCATACAACTTTTTTTTAATATCGTGCCCACCATTAAAAAGACATAGCATCGAGAAAGAGAGAAAGAAAGAAGGAAAGGCAGCTGAAAAACTTAATCAGAAGAATTATTTGATCAAACTAAAAGGGAGGATTGTGGGGGCAAATTACTTTGGTATGACTAATGAAAAGCTTCACAGCATAATTATATTTACCATGCTGCTATTCTTTTGTTTGAAGTGTCTATGAAGTCCATATTGCTGTAATAATGTTTTATTGTTCTGTGCAGCCAGACTATCAATGGTATGTTCCTGACTGGTTTCCGCCAGATGTGCAGCACAAGGCGAATGGTAAAGCAACAGCTGTACTGAACACACTTTTTAAGAGTTTTCTTTTTAATGGGGGCTTTTTTGTGATAGCCAGTAAACTTTCATAAGCACCCTGTGCGTGATCTGTATACAGCGCTATTTTGTAAAACTCAACGCATACATGTGGCCAAGACTACAGATTCCAAATGCGATACATCTGTTTTACAGGTTTCAATATTGGCAAGCTACTTAAAATATCTAAATTCCATTATAGACTTGCATCAATCAATTGGTAAATAATTGCACTTGGAAATATATTTAGATTCTCCCCCCCCCTCCCCCAAAGGATTCATGTTCTATACATGCATGAATTGACTACAGGGCAAAGAGTGCATCCAATTCTTGCTTTCTAGGTGGGATGATGATGATGATGCAGAACTAGTACTACTACTAGGTAAAGGTAAAGATTTCCCCCGACAATAAGTCTAGTCATGTCCGAATCTGCAGCTTGGTGCTCATCACCATTTCTAAGCCGAAGAGCCAGCATTGTCCATAGACACCTCCAAAGTCATGTGGCTGGCATGACTGCATGGAGTACCGTTACCTTCCCGCTGGAGCAGTACCTATTGATCTACTCATATTTTTATGTTTTCGAACTGCTAGGTTGGCAGAAGCTGGGGCTAACAGCAGGAGCTCATCTCGTTCCCAGATTCAAACCACCAATCTTTTGGTCAGCAAGTTCATCTTGGGTGGTTTTAGTAGCAGCATATCCAGCTTTCCCCCAAAACAAGGAGTCAAAGGTAGTTAATACATTAAAATACAGAACAATTAAATATACAATTATCATTAAAATGGAATTAAACTTCAATCCAACATCATTTAAAGACAGCTCTAGCTTGCGGGGACAAGAGAGAATCTCCCAATTCTCTCACACCAGAAGCAATCCCAAGTCGCTTCGGACACAATTTTTAAAAAATCCGTGGAAGCAGTTGTTCTCCTTGATTTAAAAAAATCTTAGTGATATGTTGCAAAACTGCTATTTCAGTGGTGTAGTATATCCTTTTTAAAAAGAGAGAGTTTTGTTGTGATGCAATTCAGAATTAACTGCAGAAGTAATACCAGGAAAAGGCAACAGGCAAGGACTTTGCATAGAGAGAATTATGTTGAAACAGAATTTCGTATCACAGATATTAGTATTGCTGTCAGCGTTACCTTCTGAGGTTTCCTTGTTGAATCCATAAACTTTGTATGCCAATATTTGCTGATTCCTAGTTTGCATTGTGGTGTCTTCCTCTTTGCTTGTTTTATCACACCTTCTCTCTTCCAGCATCACTCAACCCACAGTCATTTCCTCTTTTCTCTCTTAGACCATGTATTTGATTATACTCATGTTTGTAAGTAAAGTTACTTTTATATGTTTTACAAAGACAATTAAGCTTGTTTCTTTTCTCTGCTAAACCCCATAAGGAATATGACACTGTCTCTCATATTTCCCAATATCCCTTTAGGTTTATTATTATTATTATTTTTACAAAAAGTAAATACAAGCTCAAGGCCAGAAGGGAGGTACTTCAAATATCCACCCAATCTTGGTATTCCAGTGACTGCAATAGATATGTGACACATTAAACACAGAATTAGTGGAAACTCATTGTGGTTTTTTATGTGGTCTCACTTGTTCCTAAGTCAGAAAAATGGGAAGAGGTAGTGATCCAGAATTTATTTTTTTAATAAGGGCATTATAACCTGTCTTCTATCCAGAGCTTTCAGAGGAGGCACACAATGAAACTTTATATACACACACATATATATACATATGAATAGTTAAAATAGTTTTTAAAATGATTTTAAAAGACTAAAAATACATTAAGCATTTTTTATCGTGTCAGAAGTGACTGCAGAACATACTGCAAGTCGCTTCTGGTGTGAGAGAATTGTCCATCTACAGAGACGTTGCCCAGAGGACGCCCAGATGTGTTACTGGGAGGCTTCTCTCATGTCCCCACAAGCCAGAGCTGATATACAGAAGCTCACCCTATCTCATGGATTCGAACTGGCAACTTTCAGGTCAGCAACCCAACCTTCAGGTCAGCAGTTCAACCAGCACAAGGGTTTAACCCATTGCGCCACGTGACTCCTATTAAGCACATTAAGTTAAAACAATAAAAAATAAAGTAAAACCATGCACGTGAGAAATATTTTTAAAAAATGTAATTATCCCACCCTGTTCCTGCTTTCATGAACACCTTGTTTTCACTTGGTGCCTGAACAGCAGAAATGTTGGGGCTGATCAGGCCTCCAAAGCATGTGTATTCCCATTACTTGTGTCCCACAACATATTGTTCTGACTGATAGGACACAGTTATCAGAAGTATGAGAAGAGTTTCCTCACTTTAAGAAAGCCAATTGGGCAGAATGATTGGCTGAAACCTAATTCTGGACACTGGATTCTGTTCGCCGCCACACCAGTATGTGTATATTACACTGGTGTGTGTGTGAAATGTAGGAAAACAAACAGATGGGAAGGGTAGTTTTAACCTCCTTTATTGCAAGCAAAGGCATTCTAATCCAGATCAGAGCCCTGCATGCTTTCTTGTAAGTAAACAAAGGAGGCTCAGCTGCGCTCCATTTATCTAGGAAATTGAGTAGTTTGGCGCTCAGTCACTCTGAATGTTATGCCTTCGAGTTCCTAGCAGATTGTTACACAAAGTGAGCTTCAGAGCTCCAGAAAATTGACGGTTGTTCTTAAAACCAAAGCTCCTTACACCTCATGAATTGTTTAGTTGTATTATCGCCTGGTAAGCTCTCCATCTGAATGCTCTGCAGCTCTTATAAGTACTTAATAACGCGAATGCAGAAAAAGCTTAGCCTTGCTGAGCCAGCTAACCTAAGAGATCAAGCTGGCTGGCTGTATGCACTTGAAGCTCCTAAGTGCTTAAAAGCTTCAGTTCATAAAGTTGTTGTGGCTTTTGGAGCCAGCTGTCCCCGAGGAAACACGTAGATTTGACAGAGAAAGCTAATCTTTATAGCCTTGGAAACTAGTCTTTGAAAAGTGCATGGAACTTCCTTCGACCTTTGTTTACATGCTCAACTTGTGCTGGAAAGTGCATGTTACTTAATACCAAAGCTTGGTGAGGTTACTTTGTTTGGATTGGATTGCCGCAAAATACCCTATTCGGCATGGAGACGGGGCATCCCGCTTACAGGATTCTAGAAGTTGTAGTATAAAATGTTACTCTTCCCATTTTTGGTGAAAGCCTCAGGACAAGAAGCCCTAGAATAAGTACACAAGGGTAATTTTAGATCAGGCTTTTATTGATCAACTGTACTGCCTCCTCCATAGAATTTTGCAGATGGCAGCACCTACAATTTATACCTTCACCATCAGCTAAAGCTAATGAGAAGTTGTTCAGTTCAACGTCATCTGGAGAGCCACTTGATTCTCAAGCTTGCCCTCAAACAAGTATGGAGAACCATTATTTGGCTCCAAAGAACTTCATTTAGGGTCACATAAAGGACTGTGCATAGGGTTGCCAGATCTCAAGATGATACCGAGAATTCCCAATTTTGGTGAGTCACCTGAATGTGACAGGCAGGGGTTCATATTTTCCAGTTTTCATGGAATCAAATCCAGTAAGAAACAAGGCTGCAAGCAAATCAGGCAAAGGGCATTTTATTCAGCTGCAGTTTGCTGCACAATGCAAAATTTAACTGAGTTAAATCAAATCTTGCAATTTGCCAGGACAGTTAATTTCCAAAGAGGAAAACAGAGGGTTCTGCCTATGTGTGTGTATTTGAATGTCAGGTTGTGAACAATTGTGGCATCACCATGCTTCATCTTCATGATGCTTATGTCTCAGATTTTGGCCTTCAAATCTCAAGAGTCTGGTGTGATCCTGACTTGATAGCCCAAACTTGTTGTGGGGCAGGATAAAACATATTAATCTGGCACAGTAAAAATAACTGTACCAGTGCCAGTTCTTTGAGAGTGGATTTCATATCACTGCAAGGATAACTCACAAATTAGCCACAGTAACACAGAAATAGAAAAGAGCATTTTGTGTGTGTGTTTGAGGTAGGGACTGTGAAACAAAGTTAAATTTATGGGGGGGGGGAAATTATATGGGATGGGCTATATGTTGAGGCAAGGGCAGGTCACCACTCCACATTTGGATTCAAATTATGTCTTATCCTTTCTAGTTCAGGCAGTCCCCCAGTTACAAACAACAAACATATCACTTATCATCAATCACACACACACACACACACACCATGTTTCCCCGAAAATAAAACATCCCCTAAAAAGAAGACCTAGTAGAGGTCTTGTCATTTGTCATTTGCTTTTGTCTTTTTAATGTTATTCAATTTTCCCCCTATTTCCCCTTCTCTCTGCTCCTGATCAGATTATTTGATTTTACTGGTATGTTTTTGTTGTGGGCATAGGAACTGTGATTATCCTATTGGGCCTAAAGAGGTATTCTAATATCTTCCGATGGGGTAGGAGGAGTACTATTTTGAATAGAAACTTTATTCTGAGGTAGTACCAGTTGTTATTCATGTTATTCACTTATAACTCATTCTGAACAAGTGCTTTAATATGATCCAGAAATTAAATGTCTACCACCCCGGCAGAAAGTGTAGGAGTGAGGAGACAGCATAGGCTGCCTCCAGCTTTAGGCAATGGAGACAATTTAACAACCACTTGAAAGTTCATTTTAAAAAATACATGACTCCCTCTAACTCCATTTTTCTTTAATGATGCATTTAATTTTCTCCCTACCCTTCACATATGCAGGGTATTAAATTAAAGGAGTTTCCATGAGCTTGGTAGCACAAGAATAAGTACTGGCTGTGGCTGCACTATGTAATGTCAAGAGTTTCTTTAAAGGAAATGTATTGTGTGGGGTGATGAAGACAAGCCATTAATCTTTTCTCTCTGGCCATTCCTTTATCTTTCCCATGTCAGCTCATGTGTCATAAAAAGGAAACTTCAAGCACATCCTGGTGTCTGGAATTTAGGAACAGGGTGTTTGCTTGAGTCATTCAACTCCCTATGGCCTAGACAGTCTTTCCTGGCTACTTTCTGGTGACTATGGGTGTATCTGGAGGGGAACAATAAAGCCTGGTTGAGCACGATGTCCTGCCATGTGGATGTTTTTCTTATATCCATCTCTTACTAGCACTCTGGCTGCTTTTAAAACCGGGTTGGGGTGGGGGAAAAGACTTCACCCAAAGGCCTTTTTTTTTCCTAGTGGGAACCTGTTTACAATTGAATACCAGCAGTGAGCTTACTCAGACTCAAAGTGAGTGGAGATGGATTAGGATACATGTATGTGCCTTCAAATCACTTGTGGACTTATGAAGGCCTACTGATTCCATAGGATTTTCTTAGGCAAAGAATAATCAGAGGTGTATTTATTTATTCATTTACATCACTTTTACCCCACCCGTCTCACCCGGAGGGACTCAAGGCGGCTTACAACAGTCGGCAATTATATTGCCCAAAATACATTCAATTCAATTTCAATGACATATAGCCTACAGAACCTGGTATTCATTGACCAAGTACTAATCATAACTGAACTTACTTAGTTACCAATATCATATGCGAAATTCTGCCTTTAGGACATTTGGGCTCTCAGGAGGAAGAATAATGAGTGACAAAACTAACACCAGGTAGAAAGGGTATAGAGTGGAGATGAGCAACCTGTGACCCTCTCATCATCCTCACCACTATGTTAGTTATGATGAATGGGACTCATATGTAGGGGATCACATTCATCAGGCCGTTTTGGTGAAGTTGACTCTTTGAAGAACAGGTAAAAAAAGAAGTTGGGATGTATTGTTCTTGACTTACCTACAAATTTTACTACCACAAGAGATGGCACTGATACCCTTATTCCTAAAGATGTATTTTCAACTGCACCAGCGACTTATTTATCAGTAGTTTTCTCAGTTTAATTGAAGTAACACCGTGAAATAAGGGACCAGACAACAAAATATGGAACAAAGGGCCATTTATTGACTTAATTAACTGCAATCAAGAGCAGTAAAAACTAACCTGGAGAGAGCAACAAAGATATAGGACATGACAGAGGCCAGGTATCACACAATGACTACCAACTAGTCCACCTCTGGATGAACACCTGACCCCAGGGGTGGTTCACTTAATGGCTTGCTGGCCCAGATGGTCATTACTGGAAAGCCATTCCAGGGGCACTCCCTCCTGAGACCCAGAACTATGTAAGACAGTGGTTCTCAACCTGGGGTCCCCAGATGTTTTGGCCCACAACTCACAGAAATACCATCCAGTTTACCAGCTGTTAGGATTTCTGCGAGTTGAAGGCCAAAAACATCTGGGGACCCTAGTTTGAGAACCACTGCTGTAAGGGAAAGTAAACTGTCCTTCCCAGTCCATCCCCAAGGGGAAAAATACCAGTCAATACATTAATACTGGTCTCTTGACATGGGCTTCAATTGCTTGCCTCCCACCCCGTCAAATCCTTTGGCTGCTGGCAAGGGGAGTCTATATAGTTTATTAAGACTTTCATGTGAAAAAAACCCCTAAATATTTTAGAAAAAATCAGCCTACATATTTAGAACAGTAGTAATAGTTGTATGTTTCACCAGCTGAGCTTTGACAACTGACTGTTCTGAGATTTAAATTCATTTCCTGCTTTACAGTTAAGGTCAAAGTGACTATAAAAGGTTTCAGGTATAGTGGTGATCTGGGATGAAGCTGAAGATGCATCAGGAAGATATCAAATCATTTTATAGTAACATGTCTTTCTGTGGTTTGCATTGCTGTTGCATATGGCATTGGTAATACTGCCATTCTACTAATATACTTTAACATCCCAGATGTTAATGGGCCATTTGCTTCATGAGGCATTCATATAACATGTGGAACATCTTTGCCTTCTCGTCTATTATCTGGAGGAGGAATGCAAAATTAGTTCCATGCTATTTGCTCACTACTATAGATACCACAGTTTGGAAAAAGCTGAGGCTGAGATGTGTTTGATTTGCTTAACCCATGAAGTGAAATAGCCACAAAAGCTGGTTTGCTCCATTTTCATATTTTTGTTTTCTTGCCCATTTTTCACTTTCTGAGTTTCAAATTGATTTTAAATGGATCTGAGCATTGCTACGATGAATTGTCCCAAGGGTCCTAAAGTACAATCCCATCAAAGTACACCCTTGTGCTGGCAGGACTGCTGACATGAAGGTTGGGTTGCTGACCTGAAGGTTGCCAGTTCAAATCCAGGGAGAGTGCAGATGAGCTCCCTCTGTCAGCTCCAGCTTCCCATGTGGGGACATGAGAGAGACCTCCCACAAGGATGATAAAAACATCAAACATCCAGGCATCCCCTGGACAACGTCCTTGCAGACAGCCAATTCTCTCACACCAGAAGTGACTTGCAGTTTCTCAAGTCGCTCCTGACACCAAAAAAAATCAAAGTACATCCCACTGAATTCAAGAGGACTTCCCTCTTAGTAGGTTATAGCTACAGGGAAGGCGAAATGAAGGCATTACTCCTCTGAGAATTCTCCCCCACAT
This sequence comes from Anolis carolinensis, assembly GCF_035594765.1. Lineage (NCBI taxonomy): Eukaryota > Metazoa > Chordata > Lepidosauria > Squamata > Anolidae > Anolis > Anolis carolinensis. Next base: position 34,438,271 of record NC_085845.1, on the reverse strand, counting down.
AAAAATTTATTTCTGTCTCCAAATTTCTAGCATTGCAGAAAGTGGACATTGAAAACCTTGAATCTAAATCTCTTATATTTACTGTGAGCAAAGCCCTCATGTTGCTCCACCTTCACCCCATAGATACACTTTAATTTAGGATGATAGCCAATAGCCACTACTTTCTAATCAAAGGATGGTGTTTCCAGTTGCAGTCGAATATTTGAGAAATGAAGCACCCTATTACACTTTAGAGTTTGAAGTTCCTTTTTTGAACTACCATATTCAAAGTTCTCCAGCCAGCTCTGCTTTTCCTGCTGTTCCAATTCAAATTTGCTCTGACTGGGATGCTAGAAATATTTCAATATCCAAGCGTACTTGAAAATAACTAAATTCTGTTGTTGCTGTTTTAAATGTTGCTTAATGGTTTTTCTTTGGAGATGATGTAATTTTTACAACATAAATTACTCTGATTTTTTTCTCATTACATCTTTCAATAGAATCCTGGCAAACAGCCACCAGTATCTTACATTATACACTGGCTTTTTGCCCTTGTAATATGGGTGCAGAGTATTATTCCTTTTTGGTAGTGTTTCCACATACACAGTACTTGGCTGTATAAATAAGCATGTGAAATAAATGGACATTACAGCTAGGATTATGCATGAGATTTCTGAATTTCTAGTCCAGGATTTACTATAGTCTCCAGTGTGTCATATATCATACTCTGAGAAGAGAGTAAGACAGAAAGCACCAGTACAGGAAACCTATTTAGCACATAAGACTTGTTGTATGATAGTGACAGAGAACCTGTCAGAAGGTTGAGTATGCACTCCTTTGGTTCTGCATTTTAACATATTCCTTTACAACATTTTACATTGCTTTTTTACATCAAGCAGGTTGTAAGAGATAAACCATTATTCTGAAGAAACTATTAATTAAAACATTTAAAATATTGCAGCCATTGGGTTACTGTGAGTTTTCCAGGCTGTATGGCCATGTTCCAGAAGCATTCCCTCCTGACGTCTCGCTCACATCTATGGCAGACATCCTCATAGGTTGTGAGGTCTGTTGGAAACTAGGCAAGTGGGGTTTATATATCTGTGAAATGTTCAGGGTGGGAAAGGGAACTCTTGTTTGCCTGAGGCAGGTGTGAAGGTTGTAATTAGCCAGCTTGATTAGCACTGAATAGCCTTGCAGCTTCAAAGCCTGGCTACTTCCTGCCTGGGGGAATTCTTTGTTGGGAGGTGTTAACCTGGCCCTGATTGTTTTTTGTCTTCTGAGTGTGGTTCTTTATTTACTGTCCTGATTTTACTGGTAGCCAGATTTTGTTCATTTTCATGATTTCCTTCTTTCTATTGAAATTGTCCACATGCTTGTGGATTTCAGTGGCTTCTGGTTGTGAGAGTGATCCAGCATTTCTGTGTTCTCAAACAATACGCTGTGTCCAGGTTGGTTCATCAAGTGCTCTGCTACGGCTGACTTCTCTGGTTGAGTGAGTTGCAGTGCCTTTCATGTTTCTTGATTCATGTTTGAGCAATGCTGCATTTGGTGGTCCCTATATAGACTTGTCCACAGCTGAATAGTATACAGTAGAGGTGAGAGGACCCCTCTTGTCATTTGCTGAACGTAGCATTTGTTTGATTTTCTTAGTAGGTCTGTGGATAGTTTTTAAGTTGTGTTTCTTCTCTAAAATCAGAACAGTAAATAAAGAACAACACTCAGAAGATGGGAATTCCAGACAAGAAACTATCAGGGCCAGTTAACACCTTCCAACAAATGATTCCCCCAGGGACGAAACAGTCAAGCTTTGAAGCTGCAAGGCTATTCAATGCTAATCAAGCTGGCCAATTACAACATTCACACCTGCTTTAGGCAGACAAGGGTTCTCTGTCCCACCCTGGACCTTCCACAGATATATAAACCCCACTTGCCTAGTTTCCAACAGACCTCACAACCTCTGAGGATGTCTGCCATAGATGTGGGTGAAACGTCAGGAGAGAATGCTTCTGGAACATGGCCATGCAGCCCAGAAAATTCACAGCAACCCAGTGATTCTGGCCAGGAAAGCTTTCGACAACCCATTGAACTCATTCTTTCTTTTATTTCTTCTTCCTGCCAGTTCCATCTGATTTTTTTAAATATGGCATTTTATGGTGATTTTTTAAACATGGCATTTTATGTTTTTATCTTTTTTATCTTTTTTCCTGCCCCAACTGTCACCACACTGGGCTCCGAGGAAGAAAGGAACACGCAGCATATGCTGGATTGAATCCTCCTCCCACTGCCATCCCCACTTTCTTGTATGTCATATTTCTTATCGTGTTACTTAGATTGTAAACTCTGGAAGGCTTGTTTGGATGAAAAGTGGTATATAAATACTTTAAATAAATAAATAAATAAGAACTGTAGTTAACAAAAGGGATGAAGAATACTATGGAATAGTATAAGATCACTAATGAAGCTAAAGCAACATCTTTCTCTCTGATTGTCCTCTTTAGAGTATCATGTCTGAGGTTATAGGGCGATTAGCATAAAGGCAAAATTCACGGAGAGAGTTTGGATAGGGACATGATGAAGCCAAAGTATAGTCAGAGAAATATATGTGCATATGCATTTGATTGGAATGAGATCTGAGAAACTTGACGAGCTTAAGTGAAACCATGGTGCTATAATATTCATAACATGTCCATAACATGGACTTTCCATCAAAAATGAAAGAGTGCTTTTAAGTGCCTGTAGAGACAAGATTCCTGCAAGCAGCTCCCTGCCAGATGCTGGTGGTTAAGAAGGAAGGCTTGCTGGCTGGAGAAGGAAGAGCACAAAGTCAATGTGGTTACTGGAACTGCAGCAGGTGGGTAAAAATAGGTCCCTGCTCTTTCCCCCACCCCCAGGTTTTTCGTTCTAACAACTGGAATATATAGCTTCATCCTAAAACAGAGTTTCATGAGAAAACAGGTGAATATTGGCATTTAAATATGTGTGAATGGATTATCCCATGAAAACCACATTGGCAAAAAAACACCGCTAACTGCCAAGAAGCAGGAGTGAGCAGTTGTGGCCTTTTCTAATTCTAATGGCCAAGGAACATGGTGATGTAGAATATTTCCAAGAGCATGTGCCATTTACTGCTCTGCCTCAGGGAGTAAAATATATTGGGCAGTTCTTGCTGGCACTTTATCCAACGAATGTCTAAAAGTAAGTAAAAAGTAAGAGTGATCAGAACCATAGAATCATAGAATAATAGAGATGGAAGAGACCACATGGGTCATCTAGTCCAACCCACTGCTATTCAGGAAAAACACAAAGTATCTCTGACAGATGGCCATCCAGCCTCTGTTTTAAAGTTTCCAAGGAAGGAGCTTTCACCACACTTTCACCGCAGAGAGTTCCAATGCTGAACAGCTCGCACGGTAAAAAAAGTTCCTCCTAATATTCAGGTGGAATCTCCTTTCCTGTAATTTGAACCCATTGCTCCTAGTCCTAGTTTCAAGGGTAGCAGAAAACAAGTCTGCTCCCTCTTCCTTATGACACCCTTTCACATTTATACATGGCTATTATGACTCCTCTCAACCTTCTCTTCTGCAGGCTAAACATACCCAGTTCTTTAAGATACTCTTCATAAGGCATGGTCTCCAAACCTTTGATCATTTTAGTCACCCTACTCTGGACACCTTCAAACTTGTCAATATCCTTTTTGAACAGTGGTGCCTAGAACTGACACACTATTCCAGGTGAGGTCTGACCAAAGCAGAATAGAGAGGCACTATGACTTCCTTCACTCTAGACACTATACTCCTTTTGATAAAGCCCAAAATCCATTGGCTTTTTTAAGTTGCTGCATCACACTGTTGGCTCATGTTCAACTTGTGGTCCACGAAAACTCCCAAGATCTTTCTCACATGGACTGTTGTTGAGCCAGGCATCACCCATATTGTATCTTTATATTCCATTTTTTTTCTGTCTAAATGTAGTATCTTGCATTGATCCTTGTTGAAATTCATTTTGTCAGTTTTGGCTCAGCTCTCTAATCTGTTAAGGTCATTTTGAATTCTGATCCTGTCCTTGGGAGTATTAGTTATCCCTCCTAATTTGGTGTTATCTGCAAATTTGATCAATATGCCCTCTAACCCTTCATCCAAGTTGTTAATACAGAATGTTGAACAGTACTGGACCCAGGATCGAACCCTGCGGCACTCCACTAATCACTTATTTCCAGGATGAAGAGGAACCATTGATAAGTACCCTTTAGGTTTGGTCACTTAACCAATTACAGATCCACCTAATAGTAGTATTGCCTAGTCCACATTTGACTCGTTTGCGTGCAAAAGGTTCATGAGGGACTTTGTCAAAAGCCTTATTGAAATCGAATCAAGATATGCTACATCCACAGCATTCCCTGCATCTACCAAGCTTGTAACTACTGAAAAAAGAGATAAGATTAGTCTGGCATCAATTATTTATTTAGAGGAGGAATATGGGACAAAGGTCAAGGGTCTCATCAGAATAAGCAAAGGTGAGACGACACATTTTAAAGCACATGAAACAATTACATTTCCATAAAGATTCCTCCATAACAGCCCCAAGGTCCAGAGTCTAAAATTACCTAAATATACCACAGCTTCCCAACCATTCAAATCTCACAGATCACCCATTAGAAATCGTCCTAGTAACTCAATGCAAAAGATTTGACAGATACAATACCAAGCAGTGCACTGCTTTATTGAACTCTGAAGACTCATTTGTAATTCTGAATCCTAGAATTGTTTGTGCGTGATTCTGCTCAGCAGGCCTGCTCAACATATGGAACACCAGTACATATGTAGTCCACCTGACTCATACTTTGCCTTACAAAGACTTTAACAGTCTCTGTGCTTAGGCAGTCCTGCGAGGAAGAGTTTGTAGAAACCCTGTTGGGCCACCAGAGATGGCAGATGGGATGAATTTGATGGATCAGAAGTACTGTTAGGCAGCCCTCTTGTCTGGATTACGATGGTTCAGGATCACATATCAGAGTTCTCATAACTGTTTATTCCAGTTCTCTAAAATCTTGATGTTTGGTTCATTTTTAAAAAGGATCTTGAACATACTCTCATTTGCATCAATCTCAAGTCTCAGATTTCTTTAGAATGTACAAAATGGCTATAATTTTAATTCTTGTCACTATAAACATAGAATCAATATAGATAAAAATATATGACCTGTATCAGTTTTGTATGCATAAATATGTGAATTTCATATCTATACATGCCTATAATATTTTGTACTGAAAAGTGTGGCCATAGGCGAGCTTAACTTCCATGGATGGAAATGAGGCTTATATGTGCATAATTGTGCACTGGAATCTGACTGAAGTGTTTGAGTTACTGAATGTAATAATGTTAGACATGTTTGCCTCTGGCATTCGGTATGAGAATAAACTTCTTGCACCCAAATTTACTTCACTTTAAAATGTGAAATAAAGACATGACAGATGTTTAGAGAAAATAGAATTTAATCTGCTTATAGCGTTACCTAGTTTTCTCTCAATAGAGCTGTTTTCATAGGAAGCTATTAGAGCTTAGCCTTGCAGCAGAGTTAATCTCAGACACTCTTCTTGTTAGATATTCAGTGGATGCTCTTACTAAGTCAGTAATTTCTAGGTTTCTGAGTAAAACTACACAGCAATAGCTTTCTATATGATTTGCTGCAACCATGAGACTATCAGGCAACTTTGGAAGACACAATCAAAGTCACATTCATAGTAAATATACTGAACTGTGTACAGTTCGTATATTGATGAACAAGCACTCCTTGGAAGTCCAATTCATCAGCAGAGATGGTAGCATTAAATTCATAATCTTAAAGGATTAGGTCTGCTAAATATTTGAGCCACAATGGAATACAGCTCATGTTTAGGGATGTCTTTGCAATTAAACTAATTCCCTCAACAGTTTTATTTTTACATTCACTTATTAGGGAGACAGAATCACCCCTACTCTACCCTCTCTGCAACTAAAGGGAAGCATACCATTTTACAGAGTGTATCTGTTTTAAAAATAAATTTGTGTTAAGTTAAAGCCATGGGAGAATAATGTGAGAGGTCTTTGAACTAAGGAAGATGGGGAAAGATATGTCTGTGCGTGGGTGGAAAGTTGTCTTAAACTGCCACTATAACAGCAGATAATTTAACTAGCAGACAATGTAACTATGCGACTCCTGATTAGTGATTTGGCTAATAAGGGTGAGATCATGGAAAATGCTAATGCAGTGCCTTAGGAAAATCCAATTACCATGTAACGTAATTCAATTCAAACTCTCAGCAGGTGACCAGTGTTTGTGGGGAGCGCACCCCAGACTTGGGATTGTAGTGAATGCTCCAAACAGAGAGGCTTCTGTGTTTCGGATGTTAGAACCACCAAAACTCATTTCATTCCCTTCAACACTTCAGCTCAGCTAATTGTAGAAGGTGCGTCTTCCATTTGTGAAGCTTAACTCATTATCATTACAGTTCCCGAAAACATAGATGAATATATGCTAACAACACCATGAAGTGAAAAGGGGAAGAAGGGAACTCTGGTATTTTGCAGTCTTAATGTGGTCTTTTGTTCTTAGTGTCAACACCTGCCTTTTAAAACTTTGCTGTGAAAGGGCTGACCCTTTAAATTCCAATGAAACAAACTGTGAGAAATTGCCAATAGTAGATGAAAAAGTCTACCAGTCTTGTACTCAACCATGGAATAACATGCTGGTATGCTTAAGTTATGTCTTCAGCTAAATTGGAGGAGGGAAACATGGAAGACAATTATATTGAATGGGAAAAGATAGAAGATGCAAACTATTGTGACAGATCTAGGATTTATGGCTACCAAGACACAACACCATCCTATGGGATATTTAAAACCACAACCTTCTTCACAATCAGATGTATTATATATGTTTTCATTGACACTCCTTTCCAGCCTGATCGCTGAAGAAAATCCAGAGTGATATATATGGCATGCAAGTGGGTACACCATTATTGTGGGGTTTTTTTCCAATTTTTATTGTGTCAGAAGCAAATTGAAAATATACTGCAAGTCGCTTCTGATATGAGAAAATTGACGGTCTACAAAGATGGGACACCCAGATCTGTGACCATTCTGTGGGAGGCTTCTCTCATGTCCCCACATGGGAAGCTGGGGCTGACAGATGGGAATTCACCCTGTCTCGCAGATTCGAACTGCTGATCTTCAGGTCTTTAGGTCAGCAGTTCAGCCAGTACAAGGGTTTAACCCATTATGCCACTGCGTATTGGAGGTTTTTCCATAACCTGGTGGTATGGCATGCCCAACGTTCTCTGAGATGGACATGCACGTTCCTGCCTACTTCGAATGACCATAAAGCAAACACATCTAAAATGAGGCACACCAGTCACGTACCCAAACTAGATCCACCTCAAGGCACACTGTCAATATTAGGATATTAAATAAAACACACTATGCAAATGAACACAGATGTCTGGGAAGGACACCGGCATTCAGCAAAAGAAGAAGGTGACTGTCACTACAAGCTGACCTAGAGCCCTGCAAACCAATCAATGGTAAATTGAGGGCATGACTTAATAATTAAGAAAAACTCAATGTTCTGAAAGAGCCATGCAGAATTATGAGCACAAACAAAACAGACTACGTAATTTTTTTATCTTGTCAGAAGTGACTTGAGATCATACTGCAAGTTGCTTCTGGTGTGAGAGAATTGGCTGTCTACAGAGACGTTGCCCAGGGGACGCCTGGATGTGTTACTCGGAGGCTTCTCTCATGTCCCCACAAGCTAGAGCTGACAGGCGGAAATTCACCCCTGGCAACCTTCAGGTCAGCAACCCAACATTCAGGTCAGCAGTTCACAAGGGTTTAACTCATTGTGTCACCACAGCTCCTACTACTTTAAATAAATCCAAAGCATAGAAACCTAGAAAACTAAAATGTGAAACTAAAATGACATCACAGCTAGGCTTGAGGGAAAATACATTTTGGGAAAATACTTCCTAAATATCCCATACATCCTGGCCATAGCTGTGATGAGTAGGTGATTATGTGAATAATGGTTCAAAAAAGCTTTTCCAAGCTGTGCATCAAATGCGGGTCCAGGCTGTCATCTCTGGAAAGAAGACTCCATAGTTGGGGAGCGGTGGCTCCCAAGAGGAACTCTATGGTGGAAAGCACACACACAACTGTGCTAGTAATAGGAGACTTTGTGGAAGTTCTCTGCAATAGACAAGCACTGGAAGTCTATGTTATTCTGTGAATTACACATTGCATCATTTTGCCTTCTTAATGTGAATGTGGAAGTAACATGCTTGTAGAAACTCTAAAATCAGGACGGTAAATAAAGAACAAAACAGGGGAATTCCAGACAAGAAACAATGAGGACCAGCTAACACCTCCTAACAAAGGACCCCCCCCCAGGCAGGAAGCAGCCAGGCTTTGAAGCTGCAAGGCTTTTCAATGCTAATCAAGGTGGCCAGTTGCAATATTCACACTTGCCTCTGACAGACAAGAGTTCTCTCTCCCATCTTGAACATTCCACAGATATATAAACCACACTTGTCTAGTTTCCACCAGACCTCCCAACCTCTGAGGATGCCTGCCATAGATGTGGGCAAAAGGTCAGAAGAGAATGCTTCTGTAACATGGCCGTAGAGCCCAGAAAACAGTGATTCTGGCCATGAAAGCCTTCAACAACACATATATGGTCTCTGTGTGTGATGTACAATTGCAACATGTTTGTACTGTACCAATACTACTGAAGTGAAGTAAAAACCCAAAGCTGAATTAAAAAACAGATAGAATTCAAGAAAAAAGTATCAAGATTTGATAGGCAGGTAAAGTTAATGTAACTTGCCATTCATTATTTAACACTGTGCTTTAATTTGGTCTTGCATTCTTCCTTTATGTTTTATTATCCACCTAATCACCAAAGGAACATTCACAAAGTGTCAAGGTCTTTGACACTTTAGAGATTATTCTACAGCGATTACTCATCTAGTTGTCCATACATTTATCTGCAAAATAAACACATAAATAAAATTGACAAGTCTTTTATATGTAATGAATGAAAGAAGTCTTGCTGTAATTATATTTTGTTGTACAGATGTAAACCTAGATTGGCAAGGAAGCCCATTACGAATGCCTTTTTTCTGTTTGTCTTTCTTATACGTAATGATCAGATGTTCATTAAACTTGTGAGAGAGGTCATGAGTGAAAATATCCAATAGGATCAATGTAAAATGTGAACTGACTTTTTTTTGTTATGAATCCACTAGATGGAGGTGTTGTTTTAAATGATGATGCAATCTAAATCGACCGCCGAAACTAATCAGTTCTCAAAAAACATGTCACAGTTTCCTCCTTCCATCCTTCATGTAAAAGTACTAAGCCAAATTACAGTTTTTGATCACTTAACTGTGTTGTCAATTTTCTACAGCCAGGGTTGCTTATCTAAAACTTTGGGATCAGAAAAAAATAAATACATTGTCACATTTCCTAAGTGACACGTTCAACCTTTCTTGATCCTTTAATCTCTATTTTGTACAGCTTGAGTTGTGCTAAATGTTTCCAGAGGTCATTTGCTTTCCTTGAAAGTTCTCCCTCGGCTCTTTATGCATCACAGATGTAAAGCCAAACACACCTTAATTATGAAAGCTGACAGAAGTCAGAGCACTCGCTTAATGGGTGAAGGAGGAAAATGTACAATTTGCAAGGAGGGCAATACCTCCCTCCTAAACCTGCCGCGTCTGACAGAAAGCTAATAAAACCTTCAAGTGTGGCAAAGAAAACAAAGTTTAGGGCTGGATGACTTGTGGGCTTCCCTGTCAGCTATTTCACAGATGCTGACACATCACACTGTGTCCATATATCTCACCAGGTCTCTTGACATTATACACTTTATTTTACAAAACTTTGTCTCTCAAATTTATTTAAGGACACCGTTTTAACCTGTGTAATTCTTACAAATATATTAATGCCTCACAAGCGACATAACTCAAAAAAAGTCAGTGCCCTGTCCTTAATAAGAGGGGCATACCATTGGAAATTGACGCCATGCAAAATCTAGAAATCCACTCAATACAAAGAAATGTCAGTGAAATTATTCCTTGCCTTGCAGAATGCTTATTAAACAAGCACCTATTTACTATACCAAACACAAACCTAAAAACGATTGATTAGTACTGTTTAGCTGTTCCATCATATTTTTTCATAAAGCAGAATTGCTTTCCACTCAAATACATTTCTTTCTGCAGTTGTGAAGGTTGGTTTGTTTCTTTTCCCTTTCAGAATATAATCTTTAAAGGATTATACATTTCCTTTTATTTTCTTGCACTAATCTCAGTGTTCCTTGAATTTTGACACTAACAAAAGTGAAATTATCATGGGAAAATCTGGGCAAAGAAATCAAAATAACAGTCACATTAGTTCCCTGACAGAATGATGCAATGCAAGTCAGCACCTCGGAGAGATATTAAAGGGTGCAGCCATCTGGTAAACTCAGTAACAAACACAAGGGCTTCAAAGGAGCTTTCTGGTCACCCATTGTGCTTGGGATGCTCTGTTTTTCATTTGTATGTTTCTTGCTAACTTTAGCTTGTCAAGAAGTTCACGTCGCTTGTTGTTCACAATTAAGTCTATTTTTTTGTTTCTGAGATCTATACACACATAGTACTTTCCTGAATGTTATGTTTAATAAATGTCTTCTTTTTTTAGTTTCTTAGACAAGTAGAATGTAGCCCCTTATTTTTCATATAGTTTTCATTGAATTGAATCTACACAAAGGACATAAAATACTGCAGTACAGAAATAAACTTTAATAAGATCCTCAGATACTACAAAGTTAAAATGTTTCATAATTATTTAATAGCAACTAGAATGTCATACTTTTTCCGGTATCTCTTTTCCATTATCCTGCATTCTGTATAAATGAATACACAACACATAAAATTAATTTTAACACCTTACTTTGCAAGATTGCTTAGCTATTCAGAATGAAAAATCACATTTGGAGCTTCATTCATAACAATAAAGATGGTCTGTATCACAAATTCAGTTTAGGTCTGCCCCTAAACTGTTAAATGCTTGTCCATACATCATAGGAAATAAATTCCTGTATGTGTGTGTGTATGTGCCTTCAAGTTACTTGCTAAATTATGGCAAACCTATGAATTTTGTAGGGCTTTGTTAAGTACACTTATAACTTCTAAAATGTATCTTATTCTTACCTTAAGATTGATAATCTAGACAGCATTTTTCATAAATTGCAACTAAGAGTAGTGCTAGAGTGGTGGTGGGCAATTTTATATAATTATCTAGTTTGAATTGTTATACCACATTTAACTCTTTTTAAAAGGCTTACATTGTATTTGGAGTTGGGATTTAGAGATATGTCTAGATGATGTTGGGTTACAGTTACTTTTTTTCAATATTACCTATGATTAGAACTGCTGGGGATTTACAATTCAACAATATCTGGAATGCTGTATCTAGGTTTGTTTTAAACACAGTTTTATTGGCAGCATCCACTCAAATCTGCTGTTACATGGGAGATTAGAAATAATTTCAGAGGTATATAAACCTCTATTCAGAAAGGTAATCCCACTGAATTCAATGAGGTGTACTCCTAACTATAAAAATTAGAATTATAGCCAAAACATTTTAAAATCATTCTTTAGAGTGATTACAAAACTTACATATACATTTGTACATACCTGCTGGCTGGGGGCATTCTGAGACTTGTAGTCTAATGGATTAATTTGAAAGAGCTCTACTTAAAATATTTAAAATACTACAGTTTTAAGTTTACACTCTGATGTCATTTGTTTTGGATTAAAATCACAAGAACATGCTTTTCTTTTTATAGGTTTTGCAATCTGGTGCAAACTAAACAGCTTGTCAGCACTGTTAAACTTACCATGGATGCTCCATACCCAAGGAACTATTTACAAAAATCTAAGTGTTTTTGTTAGAGGAAGTAAACAGTCCAGGATGTTGAATGATCAAAACTACGAAAGCTGTCACGACCCAGGCTGCAGAGCACCAATAACCATACACAGAGGCCAGAATCTATCTAATATCTTTATTAAGGAAATATGTAAAGTCAATAAAAGTAAATGTAGAATATAGTTCAGAAGATGACCTTTCAGGAAAGGTCAAATATAGTCCAGGAAAACAATGTCCAATATGAAATAGTAAGGTCCAAAGTTGTAATCCAATAACCGAAACACTCACTTTGCCAAGCAAAGTGAGGGGAGATGACAAGGTCCTTTAATCCATGAACTTAAGCTAGGCTAGGAAGTAAACTTGATTCTTGGAACACAAAGCTTGATTCAAGGCAACAAGGAACGTGGAGCAAGGACAGGATCCGTGGTAAATTCGTGGCGAGGTCCAAAAACAAGGCAAGGTCCGTGGAGCAAGGCAAGGTCCTGGGAAGCAAGACAGGGCTGGAAACAGGAGCAAGAACTCGACCGCGGGAGTAGCGTAGTCCACACACGACCTACTCCCGTAGCTGACGAATTTACTCCGCAAGACTCCTTCGTGGGCAAAACACCTAAGTAGGGTCTCGGTTTCCCGCCAAGAGCAGATTCTCTGGGGAACCAGAAGCGAAAGCCATTCTCTGGGTCCAGATGCATGACTCCCTAAAGTTTCTCATGGGAAACAGGTTTAATCAGCCATTTGTTTGGCCGCGATTCTCAGGCTTCTGCGATTAGCCTGTTGAGCTCCTCTCTGTTGTTGACAATAATCACGGCGAGAAAAAGGGGGAGATTTTGGCTCTGGGCTTGTTTGGCAAACTTCTGGAAGGCAAATCTCCTGCAGGTGCAAGGGTTCCAGTTCTGGCTGAGAAAGTTCCAATTCTGACTGAAACGGAGGAAAACCTAAGTTTTCCTCCTCATCTGTCACAACAGTGTTAGGGACGGGACTACATGGCCCATGAGTCATCACAAAAGCTGATGTTCTGGAGTGCACTTATGTTGTTTCCAGTAACAAGACTGAGCTCTGTGCCATGCAGTCTTTGTACTATATGCTAGTCTTTCTAGTCTCAGCTGTGGCAGGCAATAGAAAGATGTTTTCACTTCCAGTCCAGTTGGCTTCTTCATAGTAAACAAAGTGGGCATCTTGTTTAGTTGGCTTCTGGTAACCTTGGTGGAAATCTCTCTCTTCTTCATCATCTTCATCTTCATCTTTCAGGAATTAGATGCATAGGCAGGGTGTTCAGTGAAGAAATCAAGTAACAGAGGAACTAGCTCACAATTTATAGTGCAAATACTTCCATCGACCCAATAATAATAATAATAATAATAATAATAATAATAATAATAATAATAATAATAATAATAATAATAAACTTTATTTATACCCTGCCACCATCTCCCCAACGGGGACTCGGGGCGGCTTACATGGTTACTTCTATGGTAGAGTATGACCCCTGTATCTGCACAGGATATGTTCCTACACTTCATGTAGATGCAAAAAATTACAAATGCTATTGAAATACAAGAACTGTGATCCATAAATTGTATAGATTTGCATAGTACGACCTAGAAATTGCCTAGATACATGTATTTATCATGTCGGAAGCAAATTGAGAATTCAGCTGTAATGTATTTAAAAACAAAAACTAAGTTAAAAACTTGGCATTATACTAGATTTCCTTTGACCAGAAGCTGGCCACTTTGAGTGCCTCTGGTGTCACTGTGAGAAGGTGCTCCATTGTGCATGTGGCAGGGCTCAGGTTGCATTGTAGTAAGTGGTCTGTGGTACTCTCAGGAACACCTCAGCCAGCGAGAATTCAAAAGTGGCAGGCTAAAGCCCAGAACCTCAATCCATGGCTGATGCTGGATGAGAAACTCTCTTCTAGGCACACAGAAGACTGGGTGACGTGGAAGGTGCTGAACAGACTGCACTCTGGCATCACGAGATGCAGAGCCAGTATTAGGAAATGGGGCTACAAACTGGAGTCTGTGACAAGCGAGTATGGAGAAGAGCAAACCACAGGCATAGATACATGAAACTAGCCACTGAGTCCCCTTGTGGAAAGAAAAAGCAGGGTATAAATAAACATGAACATAAACATAATAACTACAAATATTAGGCCCATGGATATGGGGTTGTACTGTACTATATATATTGGGCAAAGCCTTTCCCACCCACTAGCCTTCCTGAGAAAGTATGGAAGAGAAACTTAGACAGACTGAGTAGGAACTTCTGCAGGTGATTGGTGTTTCATAATGTCCTGATCTCAAGTTGCATCTTTTCCATTTATGGTGTTTTCATTTATTTATTTTATTTATTTATTTACAGCCCTTCTCACCCCGAAGGGGACTCAGGGCGGATCACATTACACATACAGGCAAATATTCAATGCCTTTTAACATAGAACAAAGACAAACAAACATAGGCTCCGAGCGGTCTCGAACTCATGACCTCCTGGTCAGAGTGATTCATTGCAGTTAATTGCAGCTGGCTTGCTCTCCCTCCTGCGCCACAGCCCGGGCGCTTTTTATCAGACAAAAAGCAACACTTCCCTTTTAACTAGGTTGTGCCACTTTACAAAAACATTTATCAGCCAACCAAAATTTCACAGAATAGTAAGAATATAATAAAACTTAATTTATATACCGCCCTGTCTCCCAAATGGGACTCAGGGCGGTTTCCAAACATAAAGTCAACCCAAAGATTACATTACAGTGTAATAACACATTATTAAACAAAGTAAAACTATACAATTAAATAGCAATAGATAACACTTACACAACCTGATCAAGGGGACGGGAACCAGAACAATTCCTAGCCAGGACAGGGCATGTTTCTTTCAAAAATTACACATGAGTGAGTGGTCATAGTGCATGCTTATTTATCTGAAATTTATATATCTCTTTTCCATTTATCATGGTTGTTTTGACTTCATGTGCCATGTAGAAGGTAGGTCCTTTTGTAACTGGTATGTGTAACTTATATGGAATACAAATATATGATGCGCTACCTTAGACAGGGGCATAGAGGATACTAAAAAGGAGGTTAAGCCCACGTAATGTGCTTTCTACACCCCTGTTCTATAAGATATATCATATAGGTGAATTTCCAGAGAAATCTGTATTTGACTCATGGGTGTCATGTCCTGAAGTTGAGCTAGTCTGCCTATATTACCCAACATTTGGTGTTTAGGTCCTTTCTATGGAGGGGGAAGGTTCCTTTTGGGTGGGCATTTTGCACATGTTCAGACAGATTAGATCTGGTAGAGTGCTGTTTTCCAACCATGTGCAGTCAGCCTGTCACCACTTCTGCACAATGTGATTGGATGTCCCATACCAAATCCTATAAACAACAATTACTACTATACCAATGCATCCTTTTCCTCCTCCTCCCTCTCCTCCTACTCTTCCTCTTCCCCCTGCTCCTTCTTTTCTTTGAGCAAGGAAACCACATTCCTGCTTCTAATTTATTTGAGATCAGCTTAGGCTTGAAGCTATGTACCAATGGCAAATTGGCAATCTACTGTCTTGGACATGCTTACTTGTGATAAGTCCCACGGAATGTAATGAAACTACTCTTCTGCTGTAAGGCTGCAGTCATATACGTGTGCACATTCTTGGAAACATACCATGATGCTCATTGGGATTTACACCTGGGTAAATGTGTTATTCTGGCTGTAAAAGTGGTCTCAAGTCATGCTCAAAATGCCCACAGTAATGCCATTTTTCTTTTCTTTCACAACAGCATATAATTAGAGCTTGAGAAACTATACATAGCAAGGAACCCTGTTTCTCATTATTTTGCAGATGCAGTTTTGGGTCTTGTACAGGAAAGCCCTTCATCTTTGATCTAATTTTATAACATTATAATCAGGCTTGGCATGCTAAAAGAAGTGCTAGTGCATTTCTTTGTGATAGACACTTTTCAATAGTAATGTGACAAGCTCTGTTTATGATTCCAATCCAATCAAAATTCATCAAGGTTATTAGAATAAGATTCTATAAAGCAAGGGATGGGCTCATGTCTATTTTTAAAAAACACAATAATGGTAGCAGCAGTAACAATGACAACTACTAGAACGGGGTACATGAAGCACACAACTCCCCTGTTTCATCAGCTCCAGTGGCTGCTAGTCTGCTACCAAGCACAATTCAAAGTGCTGGCTTTAGCGTATAAAGCCCTAAATGGTTCCGGCCCAGCTTACCAGTCTGAACATATCTTATTCTATGAACCATCTAAGATCATCCGGGGAGGCCCTGCTCTCGATCCCACCCCTATCGCAGGCACAACCGATGGGGACGAGAGACAGGGCCTTCTCGGTGGTGGCTCCTCAGCTGTGAAACTCCCTCCCCAGGGATATTAGATCAGCCCCCTCCCTCCTGACATTCTGAAAGAGAGTAAAAACATGGGATCAAGCCTTCGGTGAACAATTGTAGTGAAATAGATAGACATGGAATTACGTGCAATGACTATTAGGATGGCCCAGATTATGATTGTGGATAGTGTAATTAATAGTGATAGTAATGTTTTTAGATGTTTGAATGTGTTTTAAATTCTATTTAATATGGTTTTTAATTGTAAATTGTTTTTAAGGCATTAAATAGTTGCCTATGTGTAAAGTCACTTTAAATCCCCTTCCGGGTTGAAAAACATGGGGTATAAATAAGGTAAAGACATAAATAAATAACAAAATGGCACTGCTTTAGAGCACAATCACCATAAACTTCAAGGAAGAACTTATATCAGATTGCTATTATTATTATTATTATTATTATTATTATTATTATTATTACATTTTTTAATTTCCCCAAAGGAAACTTAAAGGGCTTGACTTAAAGCATCAGCATACAATTAAAATATGCAAAAATGCAATTCATTAGCATTGAACAGAGAATCATGCAAACAGATAAACACAACCTTGAAGTAACAGAGTTGTTAAGTAAATTTAAGATTAGAAAGGGGCAGCATGGTTAATGGTGATAAGAAACAATAAAGCAATCGTTCTTCAGTTAGAGTATTCAGGGGCCAAAATTTTGGAAAACTTACATTTTGGATAGAATATCTCAGTTGGCATTGTCATGTTTGCTGAGGAACCTCTGGGAGATGTAGACAGACACCCTCCCAATAAATCTTTTTCCAAGTTCTGAAAAAAAAACCCTCATTAATATGAAGCTCCTATTTGCTCCATTCTCATGCACTTTGGTGAGTTTGAGTATAAAGTGAACTGAAGATTTTACGGAGCTCCCTTTCACTCCATTCCTATCCACTTTGGTGAATTTGAGCATAAAGTGAACTGAAGATTTTATGGAGTTTCTATTCGCCCCATTCCTATCCTCTTTGCTGAGTCTGAATATAAAATGAACTGACAATTTTACAAAATACAAGAAGTGGTCTAGTAGATGAACTTCCCTTCATTCCCACTCTAATAGCGATAAGAGATTTTATATAAAGAACCAGCAGGGATCTGCAGTTTAGGGAACAAGATGTATCTGGCAGTGAACAAAGTCACAGTTCACTACAAAGGCTTGCTTAATTTCTTTTCTGGGCAGACCAAATGCTAAGTTAGGTTCAAACAGCTGCAGATGCTTTTGATTGCCTTTCTTGTCCTAAGAAAGAAAGAAAAGAACATTGCACTGGTATCATCATATATCAGAAGCTAATATGTGATAGATCCTGTGCCATTATGATTATTAGACCACATTCATTTGCTGGAATAGTGGTTTGTTGTATGAGCAAGTTGAATGGGCTTTGAGAGGTTATTGGAATAAGGACCTAATGGAAACTTTATATGAGATCCTGCAGATAACCACTTGATAATGTTTGGATTTGAAAAATGTATAAAGTGTGGGACATCCAGCCAAATCTAAATGGGGTTACATATTAGGATCAAACTAGGTGCTGTAAGGAAGATAGAGGATTGACAGCCCTGTGTCTCCTTCACAATATTAATATGGGGTTAGGGAACAGTTAGTTCAGGAAATAATTTATGTGTATGTGTATGGGAGTGCTTAATCTTTTCCTTACCAGCCACTTCTCCCTGCCATCAAGATTATGTTTATACTTTCTCCTTTGCAGGCCGGCCTCCCCTTTTCAGATGATGCAACATGTCCCAGATTCTCTTTCTTTCTCCCACTATCTTTCTTTGTCCTCATCTTACTTCAATTGCTGCAGACTGAGTTCAGAGTGAAAAGTAGTTAGAACTTAATGAGAACTTGTTCTTCTCAGGCTGGATCTACACTGCCATATAATAAGGTAAAAGTAAAGGTTCTTCACTGACATTAAGTCTAGTTGTGTCCGACGCTGAGGGTTGCTGCTCATTTCTATTTCTAAGCCAAAGAATTGGCATTGTTCATAGACACCTTCAAGGTCATGACTGCATGCAGCGCTGTTATCTTTCTGCCAGAGCGGTACCTATTGATCCACTCACATTTGCATGTTTCTGAACTGCTATGTTGGCAGAAGCTGGGGCTAACAGTGGGTGCTTACCCCGCTCCTCGGATTCAAACCGCCGACCTTTCGGTCAGCAAATTCAGCAGCTCAGTGATTTAATCTTCTGTGCCACTGGGGGCTATGGATTGTCAAATTAAATAGTCCAGATTATTTGATTTGAAATAATTTCAAAAGCCTACACTGTCATGTAATCCAGTTCAGAGCAGATACTCTGGATTTTATATGGTAATGTAGGTGGGGCCCCAGTGGATTCAGAGGAAAGCAAGCTACTGCAGTCTCTCTTGGTTTGTCTGTTCTGCCTTATTTAATCATTATTTATTAGCTTTTGCCATTTTGATCATGTTGATATTCATAAAATTACAGAGTTGGAAGAGACCACAATGGCCATCCAATCCAACTCTTTGTCATACAGAAATACACAGTTAAAGCATTCTTGACAAATCCAGTCTTTAAAAAAAATCCAGAGAGAAGCCAACTGCATTGCACCCCAAAACAGCATATTCGAATGTTGAACAGCTCTTAGCATCAGGAAATTTCCTGCAATGTTTAGGTGGAATCTCCTTTCTTGCAATTTGAATCTATTGCCCTGTGTTATAGTGTCTTTTCTCCTGCCAACCTAGCAGTTCGAAAACATGCCAATGTGAGTAGATCAATAGATACCGCTCCGGTGGGAAGGTAACGGCGCTCCATGCAGTCATGCCGGCCACATGACCTTGGAGGTGTCTGCGGACAACGGCTTGGAAATGGAGATGAGCACCAACCCCCAGAGTCGGTCACAACTGGATCTTTACCTTACCTATAGTGTCTTTTCATCTGCAAATGTTTCTTCTTTGGTGAAATGTTGTAGGGTATGCTATAAGTACCTCAATTTCCAGCACTTAAACATGGGTCTTGGTCACACCAGAATGCTAAGAATATGGTTGTTCTGCTCCTCTGCAAACAATCAGAAAGAAGTGGCTATGCTCTGGTTTTAGAAAAAATGAAAATGCCAATAGCTGGTAACGCACGAAGAACAAACTGACTCTAGTATTCATATCTCAACACACTTTTTGAAATGGAGTTTAGGGAGAGTGGAACAATTTGTTTCTATACATGTACAGTAGAGTCTCACTTATCCAACACTCGCTTATCCAACGTTCTGGATTATCCAACGCATTTTTGTAGTCAATGTTTTCAATACATCGTGATATTCTGGTGCTAAATTTGTTAATACAGTAATTACTACATAGCATTACTGAGTATTGAACTACTTTTTCTGTCAAATTTGTTGTATAACATGATGTTTTGGTGCTTAATTTGCAAAATCATAACCTAATTTAATGTTTAATAGGCTTTCCCTTAATCTCTCCTTATTATCCAACATATTCGCTTATCCAACATTCTGCCGGCCCGTTTACGTTGGATAAGTGAGACTCTACTGTATTTGAATTCTTGCACATAAATGTATATGTGATATATTCACCATACCTGAAATACCTGTTTAAAACCGTTATTTACACAGGTGTTTGACCATTAACTGGTTCTGGGGGTTTTAATAGCAGAGCGGGGTTCTCCAGTATCCTCCCACTCCTCATGTTTTAAATTGTAAATATTTTAAAACTGTTGTTAATTCAGTGCTATTTTAATAGGCTATTTGTTTCCAATTCTTTAATATTATGATTCCCCCCACCCCACTTTATATTATAATTTGTACAGTAAGCTGCCTTTTGGCAGCCCTCAGTGGAAAAAGGTAGAATATAAATAAAGAATAAATAAATAAATAAAATGGATAAAGAGTTAATAATTAGCATATTTTTCTTTTGTATATATGAAAATGAATGTTGAGCTAAATGAAAATGGGGGCGGGGAGAGAAATGCAGAGAGAGCGAATAATTGCAACGGGTTGATGTATTAAGCTAATGGCCAGGAAAATCAAAACAATTTTTAAAATAATAATTAAATAAATATTTAAAAAGACAATCAATAGAAATTCCATACAGAAATTGATAGGAAAATTTTTCAGCAATCTGAAAAAAAAAATTCTAAAGGGATTCTGGAAGAAAACAGAATTAAGTGGTTTGTGCCAAGGGCTTAAATTTTCTATATTAGACAGAAAGAACTTGAGACATTGAAGCAGAAATATAGAAAAAAGACAAATCCTGGCTGATTCACCCATCTCTTACCCCCGAATACGGTAACTCATTTTCTGATACTTTTTTTCCTGTACAGTAACAAAAATGACATTGAGAGAGAGATTTTATATGAGAGATTGAAATGATTTGTGGATATTTTCAATTAGCACTGCTTTCAAGGAAGGGTCCACAAGATTATAATCTTCTAATTAGCCAGTTTTGTGAAATTGTTTCCGGCTGCTTTCATGCTGGTAGCCTGTTTGATTTCTTTTCAAAGAAGCAGAGGAGCATGGGTGGCTGCCTTTTTTCAGTCTTTGGACTTTTCCCGTAGCAGATCTTACAAATTCTTGTGAGTAGCCAAATAAGACTTTGTGCATTGTGAAAGAGATAGAAAGTGGCAGGTGTGGTATGCTATATGTCTGCAGGGAAAACAATCTGGAATGTTCATTAAAATCACATTGGTCAAATACTTTACAATGACTTAGGTTTTTATTGAAAGGTGGTTTTTGCATGTTTCTAGAAAAAACAAAAACATACTGCTCTTTTGTTTTATTTAACAGATATGGTTATTAGAACTCTTGTCACTTTCTCTTTTCCTATTATGACAGGATGAATAAAATGAAATGAATGGAATCAAAGCCAAGACCTGAATTACTATCCTACTTGAGCTGCTATAATACAAGGAACAGCTTCATGGGCTAAAATAATTTTGATTACAGAAATAGGTCAAGGGATACCCCTTTTATTCCTTGTTTCTGGTCAGGCTTTTTGTATGGTTCAAAACACATTTGTCAAGGCAGCACCAAGACATTTTTCTACCTGATATGAAGAACAAGTTGACATCTCCCTATTATCCATGTATATAAAAATTACTGGAGTAGATGCCGACTCTTCTTCAACATTGCCCATGTGACAGGGTCCGCCACTAGATTTGAAGACAGCACTAGATTAACATGCGGCTGTAATAGGTTAGGCTTATTTGGGTTGCAAACTCTGGTGCCTGGAAATTTATTTATTTATCATGTCAGAAGCGAGTTTTGGGGATATAGTTATAATGTACTGTATTTAAAAATACAAAATTGGCATTATACTAAATGTCCTTTGACCAGAAGCAGGCCACTTGGAGTGCCCCTGGTGTCGCATGTGGCTGCATTGTAGTAAGTGGTCTGTGGTTTGCTCTTCTCCACACTCACATATCGTGGATTCCTATTTGTAGCCCCATTTCTTAAGTTTTGTTCTACATTTCATGGCACCAGAGTGCAGTCTGTTCAGTACCTTCCAAGTCGTCCAGTCTTCTGTGTGCCCAGGAACGAGTCTCTCATCTGGTATCAGACATGGATTGAGGTTTCGGGTTTTAGCCTGCCACTTTTGGACACTCGTTTGCTGAGGTGTTCCTGCAAGTATCTTTGTAGATCATAGAAAACTATTTATTGATTTAAGGCGTTGGTGTGCTGGCTGATATCTGAACAAGGGGATGGGCCGGAGATGTCCCTGCCTTGGTACTTTCATTACAGGCTGCTACTTCCCGATGGATGTCATGTGGTGCAATACCGGGCTAATTTTTCCAGTGGTGTAGGGCATAGACATCCTGGGATAATGCAGCATTTCTCATTGAGAGCCACACCCACTGTTTTAACGTGGTGAGATGTGTTCTACACTAGGCATGTGTATTCAGCAACAGAGTAGCAAAGCGCAAGAGCAGGTGTCTTCACTGTGTCTGGTTGTGATCCCCAGGTTGTGCCAGTCTGCTTTCATATGATATTATTTCTAGCACCTGGAAATATACATAGTTTATAACCTATAGGCAGAGCCGGCCCTAGGTATTTTTCAAGTGTAGGCAAACAGAATTTTGGCGCCCCTCCCCAAACCAATCACTGAAAAATAAAAGCGTTGGATAAGCGAAAATGTTTGATAATAAGTAGGGATTAAGGAAAAGCCTATTAAACATCAAATTACATTAAGATTTTACAAATTAAGCACTAAAACCTCATGTTTTACAACAAATCAACAGAAAAAGCAGTTCAATACCTTGCGGAGGTAGGCCGCAGGAGACAGGAGTTGTCTCGATGGTGCCCCCAACAAGATGGCGCCACAGGCAACTGCCTAGTTGGCCTGGTGGTTGAACCACCTCTGCCTATAGGTAAAGGTAACGGTTTCCCCTGACGTTAAGTCCAGTCATGTCTGACTCTGGGGGTTGGTGCTTATCTCCATTTCTAATACGAAGAGCCGGCGTTGTCCGTAGACACCTCGAAGGTCATGTGGCCGGCATGACTGCATGGAGCGCCGTTACCTTCCCGCCGGAGCGGTACCTATTGATCTACTCACATTGGCATGTTTTCGAACTGCTAGGTTAGCAGAAGCTGGAGCTAACAGCGGGCGCTCACTCCGCTCCCGGGATTTGAACCTGGGACCTTTCGGTCTGCAAGTTCAGCAGCTCAGTGCTTTAACACACTTCGCCACCGGGGTGGATACCACATATAGTAAAGGTAAAGGTTTCCCCTGACGTTAAGTCCAGTCATGTCTGACGCTGGGGATTGGCACTCATCTCCATTTCTAAGCTGAAGAGCCGGCATTGTCCGTAGACACCTCCAAGGTCATGTGGCCGGCATGACTGCATGGAGCGCTGTTATAGGACATACAATATAACACAGAAAGCTTTATGTATTGGAATGTTGCTGGGAAAAAGGAGACAAGCTAATGCCAAGAAGAATGTCTACTCAAGTGTGAACAAAGAGATGAGAATACCTGCATTTCTATCAACATTGAGGTATGAGCAGATGTGACCACCAATAAACCCATAGCAGGTGCAATAGCTGATGGAATCTGATGGAAGCAAGCCAAAATGCTAACATCTAGTTCTATCCTATATTTGTTTATTTTACTTCCAGTAATCTGATTGGAGGAGAGGATTGCTGACATAAATGGGGTGTCATCAGTGTCTTTGTTTGGATTGGATCAGGTAGAGCAGGTGATAAAATGGGCAGGGGATGGGGAAAGAATAAAGAAGCCAAGAGGACATGGCAATTAGACTGCTCCTATGAAGAAAGGACTGCTTCAAGTCATATTGTTCCTGATGAATTAAAAATAGCTGAGACATGCTGATAAGAGAAACATCAAGGCTATGTCAAAATAAATATATGCCCCATCATGATTGTAATAGAGGCCTGTTAAGATTCTAATGGATGTAATGGATGTTATTAGCATTAACACTGCTCAAGATTAACACTTAGATGCCTGTTTAAAAGCATATAGTTCCTCAGGAAAGGAAGTAGCATTCTTAATGGATAAATATATTGTTTAAGTTAGCAATGTTCTTCTATGTTGTGGCTATAAAGAAGCATGTACAGGGATGCAGAGTTAAAGGATCGTCACTATGAAAATATACCAACGTACTTGCCATATACTGAAATGTAATTGATATATGATGCTTTAAGGTAAAGGTAAAGGTTTTCCCCTGACATTAAGTCTAGTTGTGTCTGACTCTGGTGTTGGTGCTGATCTCCATTTCTAAGCCGCAGAGCTGGCGTTGTCCATAGACACCTCCAAGGTCATGTGGCTGGCATGACTGCATGGAGTGCCATTACCTTCCCGCTGGTACCTATTGATCTACTCACAGAAGCTGGGGCTAACAGTGGAAGCTCACCCCACTCCCCGGATTCGAACCACCAACCTTTCGGTCAGCAAGTTCAGCAACTCAGCGGTTTAATCCACTGCACCACCGGGGGCTCCTAATGATGCTTCACATGCCACATAATGTGATGAAAGCACCAGATAGTGACTTATCTGTGTTTCTCTCTGAAGGGAAAATCTATGTTTATGTACTTATGATTGCATAAAAAATAACCCAAAAGATTATAAAATAGGCTGGTCATTTCCACATAGATATTAAGAAATTCCAAAACTTAGGAATTTTCAAATAGATTGTTGATGTTAACTCTGTCTTTTTGCTTTTCACCACCATCACATGTTGGATGCTTAATTGGCCAAAGAATCATGTCAGGACCTCATCAGAGAATACGGATGAGCTGACAAATAGCAAAGGACCCTCAATCTCTCAGTCTAAAGAGATGAGATTGAGGCACAGACTACATGGCACATATTTGGCACTCTCTGCTAAGATCTAATGTCTTCTAATGATCACTTACATTACATAAAAACTAACTTCTGAAAATGTGTAAGCATAAAAAGTACGATATTGAATTTATCTAATATTTCAATCCCTGTCTCCATATCCACAACTGTCAGTTGTATTCTGCATTCTATATTCTGAAGCAGTATAGCAGGATTTAATGTTATATGTGTACATTCAGGTTTGTAGCCCACCTGCCCTTTCATACTCCTTGGTAGTAGTCACATTTCTACAGCTCATCAGGATACCCTCGTGTGCTTTCAGTGGGGCCTTGCATCTTTCACAATGGATTTTGTATACAAACAGTGTTGTTGTATTTTATGATGCTCTTATTTTCATTGTGTTTTCTGCTTTAATGGATCATTTTTATTTTTTTTGTCTTGTGGACATTTTGTCCCATATATAAGCTGCCCCGAGTCCCTTTGGGGAGATGGTGGCGGAGTATAAGAATAAAGTAGTAGTAGTTGTTGTTGTTGTTATTATTATTTTATTGACACAAAGACATAGTATAACACAGCAAACAAGATCTATATGCTGGATTCGTATTAAAAAATCACAAATCGAACACTTCCCAAGTGTTTAGGACTGTGTGATGTATTTTTGGATGATGCGTGCAGATCCCAATAAGGTGGCTTTTTGCAGTTGACAGATCGTAATTTTATCAATGTTTATTGTTTCCAAATGTCGGCTGAGATCTTTTGGCACGGTATCCAATGTGCCGATTACCACACGGACCACCTGTACTGATTTATGCCAGAGCCTTTGCAGTTCAATCTTGAAGTCCTGATAACGGCTGAGTTTTTCATACTGTTTTTCATGAATTAGACTGTCACCTGGTATGGCGACATCAATAACCCAAACTTTTTTTCTTTTCCACAACCGTGAGATCTGGTGTGTTGTGTTCCAAAACTTTGTCAGTCTGGATTCGGAAGATGATGATGATGATGATGATGATGATGATTATTATTATTATTATTATTATTATTATTATTATTATTGATTGTCTTTCTATGAATAAAACAATGTGATGACCAGATCCTGTAAGGCTGCTGCCTGAACACAACAATATGAATGTTGGCTGGAATATTGAATTGCCACCTGAAGATCTACTTGTATCATTGACTTCTCTTGTTCAACTCAGGATGAGGCAATTGCTTCTCCTATTCTTGCCCTGCTGTTCAATTTTCTGCTTCAGGTAAGAAAGAATATGATTGTGTCCAGTCAGTGTGTCCAGTCAGTAAAAGAGAAACATAAGGAAAACGAATGAAAGATAAAAGCTATAGCTACCTGAGTGTCATCTGCATCATGCAATCTAAAAATGCATGTAATTTCTCTGGTCTATAGCTTTGTAAAAGTACCTTAGAACAGGGGAGAGCAACTATGATGGGGGTCATGCTTACATTACCTGACCTTGAAGGCTCAGTCCTATCATTATTCCATTCCTGGACATTTTACACCTTACTAACCCTGTTCTTCTTTTCTCTTTTCACTGTCAGTGTTGGGAAAAAACATTGTCTTCTACTTTAGTCTTTTTGTACATATTGAAATGTCAAGGAATACATCTTATCCTTTTACTCCAGCTAAAAAAATTGGGGAAGGAGGCTCGTCTGACCCTACCACTGTATTCTTGACCGCAATCTCCTTTTGACTATGTAACTTCTATCATTTGAGGGGAAAGTGCTTATTTTCCCATATCAGCAGGAATAATTGTCATACCAGGGGCAAGGAGAAAGACTGGGAAAACAATGCAAGGATAAACATGCCCTTTCCCAGCACCACCGTCTCGATCCAGTAGTCCATACCCAGATGCTTGTCCACTGAAAACAAACATGAGGAAATCTGACCACATCACATACAATTTGACATTTAGGCAGTGTGAGAAAGATCTATGAACCAGCATGCTACAAAGTAATAACTAGGACCTAAAGTTCAATGAAAAAAAGGAACAAAGAAGATTTTTGTTAAATAATGATTTCACAGTTTCATCTGACAGTCAGGTTTTTTTTAAGTACAGTGCAGCTTCATCAATTGAGATTGTTGTCATTTTTAACATATTCATTGCAAAGATGTCACAGGATCTTGCAAAGATATACAACATATTCAAGTACAGTATCAAAAAGCAGTAGAAAAATAAAACTAAATACAAAATCCACAAGAGTTATCATTTATCAGCTAACCAAAATGTGCCACACAAGATTTTGAACCTTCACTTCATCCAAAAAAAAAGAAATCATAAAGGCAGTGCCAGATTTAGGACAAATGAGGCCCTGTGCTATTTATGAGGCTCCTTACTTGGGCCCTGAAGGAGGGAGGCCCAGTAGACCTACATTGCTTGCATTGTGGCACACTCCCATAGACTATCAACTTTATCATTATGTCTGGAATCACTCTGAAACAGAATGCCTTCAAATTTAGAATTGCACCACATACGCAAAATCCATCTGGGCCTTGTGCACTAACACACCTAAGCATAATGGTAAATCCGGCACTGCATACAGGAGAGGAAAAGAAAAGTCATCATGTTGGAATCACAAGACTATATTTTGTATCGATACTGTTTCTGTTGTTCAGTTGGAATCTCAGTGCATGATCACTGGGGTTTATCAAATAGGGATGTTAAAGTGAAAACTGGACCTTTAATAGTTGGATAAAAGAGGGAGAGCCAGCATAGTGTGGTGGTCTGAGCATTCAACAATGGCTTTGGAGGGTTCAAATGCCAACGCAGCTATGATAAAACACTGGGTCCTCTGGGTCATGGTTGCCAGTTGGCTTCTGGAAGGCTGGAGTGTACGGAAGAAGGCAATCCTTTAGGTAACCTGGACCCAAACCATGTAGGGTTTTAAAGGTCAAAACCAACATCTTGTACTTTGTCTAGAAACTAATTGACAGCCAGTGGAGTGACTTTAGGATATGTTCACTTCTCGATGTTCCTGTAACCAATCTGACTGCCATATTTTGAGCCAACTGGAGTTTCCAAACTTGGTACAAAGGTAGCCCAATGTAAAGCGCATTGCAAAAGTCCAACCTTGAGGTTACCAGTATGTGCACTACCATCTTAAGGTTCTCCAAATCTAGGAAGGGGTACAGCTGAGGTATCAGCCGAAGCTGGTAGCAAGCATTTCTGACCATCACATCTGCTTGAACTGACATTTGGAGAACTGGATCTAGGAGCACTCCCAAGCTGCGAACACAGTCTTTCAGGGGGAGTATAACCCCATCCAGAACAGGTTTACATACCTCCACCCCCAGATTAGGACCCTTGCTGGCAAGCACCTCTGTTTTGTCTGGATTCAGTCTCAATTGTTTTTCCTCATCCAGTCTATTACCTCTTTCAGGCATTTGTTCGGTTGAAACATGCTATCCTTAGCTGAGACTGTTTTTGAAGCCATGGAGAAATATATTTGGATATCATCAGCATACTGATAACATCCCACCCCATGCTTCTGGATGATCTCTCCCAGCAGTTTCATGTAAATAGTAAAACACATTGGGAATAGAATGGCACCTTGAGTAGTGCCATATAACAACTCCTTTTTTGAGGAGCAGCTATCCCTAAGCACCACCATCTGGAATCTGCCTGAGAGGTACAACCTGAACCACTGCAACACAGTGCCTCTGATTCCCGGTCCCTCCAGAAGGATACCATGGTTGATGGTATCAAAACCCGCTGAGAGGTCTAGAAGCACCAACAGGGACACACTCCTCCTGTCGTTGTGTAGACACGGGGGAGATCATCCACTAAGGCTACCATAGCAGTCTCAACTCTGTATCCTGATCTGAAACTAGTTTGAAATGGGTCAAGGAAGTGTGTGTCATCCAAGACTGCTTGGAGTTGGAGGGCAACTGCCTTTTCAATCACCTTGTCCAAAAAAGAAGGGTTAGGGTTGCCTTTATAAGTTGGAAATGATGTGAAGACACAATGCAACAAAAAGAGGCGATTTCGGCAGGTGTTGCTTGCTATTAGAAAGAAGAAATGGATGCTGGTGAACAGGTGGTGGCTGAGGAAGTGGGCACTGAATGGGCACGGCCACTGGAGATGTCTGGGGAATTGGGGCCTATGGATACTGCTGAACCTTGGGTATCTTCAGGAGCAGATCCCACTTGGGCTGCTTGGAGAAGGGAGGATGGATCTTCAAGTGTGCATGGGGTTGGGTGTGGGCAGGATGATTGGAACTCTGATGAGCAATTAGGCACGGCCGATCCACGAGCCCTAGCTGTGTGGAGTTCTGACTCTGAGTAGGATTCGGGACACCTGCTGTTTGGGTGTGGGTGTTTGAACACTCAAGAGGAATGGGAATAAATGGGGAATGTTTGGTCACTTCACTTTGCGTGTGGCAAGGTGTTGCTGAAGCGCCATTGGGATTTCTGTTCGTTCAAGAAGACTGGACTGGGACTTTGCTTCTGATGTAAGTTATCTGGGTTGCTCTGCAACGGAGGGCTGGAACTGTGTGGGTTTCCCTGGATTGCACTGTGATTACTATTCTAGCTGCTGTTGCCCTCGTTGCCTTGGCTCTTTGTGCCATTTCGTGGACCTGGTTTTGATGACTGCAACCTTTGGACCCTGGACTGGAATTCGACCCTGTTTCTGCCTTCGCCCTTTGATTGATGTCTACCCACGGCTCTTGACCTCTGGCCTGCCTTCTCGACCCAGCTGCTGTCTCCTGTCCCGACCCTGGATCAACCTGACGACGCCTCTTCGCCATACCCTAGGAGCTTCTGGCATTATCTGCATCCTTGAAGCAGGTTGCTTCTGTTCCTGGCAATTTGTCTCCGGACCTGTTTGGTGACAACTTTGTGAACTGTCCCTTTAAATCCCCAGAGCCGGTTGCCTGCAACAGAAAGGGTTTGGAACCACAATTCTTTTTGCATCGGCTCCAAGTCTGTTTTTTCCCTGGCTTTGTTTTCTGTTTGGGAGCTCCGTGTTTAAACTACTAGTTGTAGCTCTTGGGTTTTTTTTGGAAGGTTCCAAGTCTTTGCTTGTTTAGACTACTTTTCTAAGCCAACTTAATCTATTTTGAGCTGAAGTGAAGCACCTTTTTAGTTTTATCTGGGTGAATAACCCGGTTGGCTTGTTAAAACATACCTTTTGATATAGTTTTGTTTGGACTACTTTTAAACACTGATGGCTAAGTGTTTAAAGCCATCTTTTGTGTTTACATTTACTTTTTGGCCTATCTCTTGAATAAACTCTGTTTTGTTTCTTAATTGGTGTCTGACTCTTGACAATTTGCCTACATGACAAGCAATACATGAGGAAATGCCTGTACATACTAAAATGCCTTTAAGTATGTAGTAACCCTCTCCAACTTTCATTTTAAAATCTCCAGTTTCAAGTTAACCGATCTGCTTTCAGTATGCTAAGGGACGTCATGTGGACACAGGAGTGACATCTGATCAAACCTGGAGGTTATGCCCTGTGTAGATGGGCCCTCTAAGGATCTCTAAGGTACCATGGGATCCTTTTGCATACTGATATTCCAAACCAGCTGAGCCATGTTTTTGATTTGCTTTAAGATTGCCAGAAAACAACAAAGTTCTCCTGAACCTTGAATGGTTGTGTAGAAGAGGGAATTGCAATAGATGTCACACTTATCAGGTAACAGGCAACACCTGGCAAAATACCCTTTCATACATTATTATCAAAGCTAAAAGAGTCACCAATTCTCCCTGGCAATCCTCTTATCTCCTTCTGCCTTGAGTCACCACATGACTGCTCTTGTGTCTACCCTCTCTCCAGAATGGAACCCTGTCACTGAAACAAATCACAGTCCTAAGATTATTGGTTGACTTCACTTTTACCCTGTCTTTCTCCTGATATAAGGATTCAAGGCAGCTAACAGTAAATGACGATGACAATGACAATGGTGGTATATTATTTCCATAGGATAAAATTAAGCTTGCTGTCTACATACACCTCACATAAGAGCCACTCTCTTGAGGTTTCTCTCTTTCCCTCATAAGCCCATACCTGTCGTGTAGAAGAGTTTCAGTAGATGTCACTCTTACCATCTGGCAACAACACCTAGCAAAATCTCCTCTCCTACACAAGTGTTAAAAGTTAAAGAAATTGTCTCCAGTTCTCACTTTTTGTCTTGGGCTGCCCCACTTCACTCCAGGGTTGAACCCAATTCTTGAAATAAATTGAAATAGTCCTAAGATGATTGACTGATTGACTGATTGACTTTATTTTTTTTATCCTTGCATTTTCCCAATATAGGGACTCACAGTGGCTGGCGGCAAACAATAACTATGATACTGATGGTGGTGGTGTTGGCATTCAATGTTGCCAACTGTTGTAAGCTGCCCTGAGTCCCCCCCCCCAACCCGGGTGAGAAGGGCGGGGTATAAATGCTGGAAATAAATAAACAAATTCCTCCCAGCAAAGGTTCCCCCCCCAGGCAGGAATCAGCCAGGCCTTGAAGCTGCAAAGCCATTAAATGCTAATCAAGTTGGCCAATTGCGACATTAACACTGGCCTCAAACAGACAAGAGTGTTTTCTCCCAGCCACTGATATACATATACAAACTCCACTTGCCTAGTTTTCAATAGACCTGGCAACTTCTGAGGATGCCTGCCACAGATGTGGGCGAAACGTCGGAAGGGAATGCTTACGGAGGATGACCATACAGCGGGGGGGAAAGTCACAGCGACCCAGTGTTTCCATGGGGCTCCCGCAGGAGGTGGCCAGCCTTGCCTCCCGCTCCCGGGGGGGCCATTGCCTTAACGAGGCGGGGAGGGAGGGAGGGGAGGGGAGGGGAGGGGAGGGGGCGTCCCTGGCTGCGATAGGCTTCGGCGGCGCTGGGCTGGGCGCGAGAGGGAGCGCGTGGGGCAGCCCTGACGCTGTGTGGCTGACTGGCTGTCTGTCTGGCTGTGTGTGCGGCGCAGTGACATCCCCGCCGCTCCTTGGCGCTTCCTTGGCTTGGGCGCGTTGCTTTGGGGTCCAATGTCAAAACAGCCCTTTGGGAAACCTTCGGAGGGAGCGCCTTAGAGACAGGCAGAGCTGCGCCTCTCCATCCCGTTGAGACAGACCCCTTTCCGCGAGGAGAATGGGAAGGACCTGCTGGGCTTCGGCTCGCTGAAAGGTTTTACAAAGCGGAGAAAAAGGGCTTGGTGGTGTTTGGGTCTCTCAACTGGAAGAAGGCAACTCCTAGGCAGCACGGGAGCAATCCTTCTCCTCTTCCTAAGAGAGACTTTTCCAGGCAGGCAGGCAGGCAGGCGGCGTTCCTTCTTCTTCTCGCCCCGCAGTTCCTTTCTTCGCGTGAGAAGAACTTCTTCGTGGGGCGACGCGCGGACCAATCAAGGCGGGACTCAGGTGAGTGGGAGACGCCCGAGAAAGAGACAGACAGACAGACAGACAGAAAGAGAGGCGCGTGGCAAAAGGCGAGCCCCCTCCAGCCCAGGTGCGCATCAACTCACTTTGGCACCACTTTCGCTGCCATTCCTCAATGGGTTGCTGTGAGTTTTCCGGACTGTCTGGCCATGTTCCAGAAGCATTTTCTCCATGATATTTTACCCACATCTGTGGCAGGCATCCTCAGAGGTTGTGAGCTCTGTTGGAAACTAGGCAAGTGGGGTTTATATATCTGTGGAAAGTCTAGGGTGGGAGAAAAAACTCTTTTCTGTTTGAGGCAAGTGTGAATGTTTCAATTGGTCACCTTGATTAACACTGAATAGCCTTGCAGCTTCAAGGTTTAGCTGCTTCCTGCCTGGGGGAAGCCTTTCCTGGGAAGTGTTAGCTGGCCCTGATTGATTCATGTCTGGAATTCCTCTGTTTTCTGAGTGTTGTTTTTTATTTACTGTCTTGATTTTAGAGGTTTTTTTAAAAATACTGGTAGCCTGATTTTGTTCATTTTCATGGTTTCCTCCTATCTGTTGAAATTGTCCACATACTCAGAAAAAAAACGGGAATTCTAGACTGGAAGCAATCAGGGCCAGCTAACACCTCCTAACAAAGGTTTTCCCCAGGCAGGAAACAGCCAGATCTTGAAACTGAAAGGCCATTCAATGCAAATCAAGGTGGCCAATTGAAACATTCACACTTGTCACCAACAGACAAAAATTCTTTCTCCCAGACCTCTGAGGATGCCTGCCATAGATATGGGCGAAACGTTAGGAGAGAAATGCTTCTGGAACATGGCCATACAGCCCGGAAAACTCACAGCAACCCGTTGATTCCGGCCATGAAAGCCTTCGACAACACATTCCTCAATGCTGTGGGATCCCTGGAGTTCAGATTTCTCTGTCAAAGCGTCTTACTAAACTATAACTCCTTTAGTATCCGGCCTGTGCAGTTCAAGTGATGTCAAACCGCATTCATCTTACAGTGTAGACGCACTCGTCGGGCACTGGAGTGGCGCTGCAAGGAAGGACCAGTTAGAGCCACGCGTGGAGGTGAATGAAACCCAACGCCAGGTAGAGAGAAAGGGAAGATGTCGGGGTGCAGCTGCACTGTAGAATTAGTGCGGTTTGGTACCACTTGAACGGCCGTGGCGCGATGCTGTGGAATCCTGCTAGGTGAAGTCTGGCGAGGCACCACCACGCTTGGGAAGAGGAGGTTAGAGACCTACATCAAACTGTATTCATTCCACAGTGTAGACGCGCCCTGGGACCCCGGGTGGAAAACGAATCCCTCGCTTTCCTTGAGTTAGTAGAATTCCTTGAATAGCCCTGGCGCAATGCTATGGGGTCCTCGAGAGTTTTTACAAGTTCTTCTTCAGCCCAAGAGGACTTCAAGGAGTCCATAGCATTCAGCCATGGTAGTTAAAGCGCCCTGGGTCGCCTTGGGTTCCTGTCTACTTGAGCGACCTATTTGCAAGACCCTTAAAAGCGGATTAGTTACCTCTCCGCGCCTTTGCAATCCCGCTCTCGGATTTACTCTCCTTTTCCCCCAATTCGGACTGAAAGTTTGCATTTCAATCAATCTGGGGGCAGTTAATCAGCGTTAACTAACGCGGCGTGTAAAAGGCGGAGTCTTTCAAGGGAGCGAGAGAATTAGAAGACATCGTTTGTTCTTTCCTCTCTCTCTCTGACACTAATATTAGATCATTAATATGATATTAAAATCGGTGACATACGTCTTCTAGATCCCCCTAAAAGCAGCCTGGGACCCCAAGTCTTCCTTGAGCAAATCTTTTCCCTGCCCATTTAAATCCTAAACGTGACCTTCCTTATCCTTTTTCACTTTGAGACCAGGATTATTTCCTTAACGGGCCGGGCTTGGGGGGAAAGAGATCAAACCAAGTCAATCTTCTGTTGGCACAACTTCACAGCTTCCTTGGGGGCATCTACACAGTAGAATTAGCGCAGTTTGGTTCCACTTCAACTGCAAGGTCTCAGTGCTGTGGAGCCAAAGGAGTTTGGTGAGGCACTAGGACTCTTAGGGCCCTTCCACACAGCCATATAACTCAGAATATCAAGGCAGAAAATCCCACAATATCTGCTTTGAACTGGGTTATCTGAGTCCACACTGCTATATATTCCAATTCAAAGCAGATAATTTGGGATTTTATTCAGCTGTGTGGAAGGGGTCTTAGGCAGAGAAAGCTTGTAAACTACTATGCCCATATCTCCATAGCATTGAGACATGGCAGGTAAAGAGGTGTCAAACTGCTTTAATTCCACAGTGTAGATGCAAGAAACAGAGTCGAGAAACTGAGCAAGGCTAAACTGACTGGCAAATCCCAGCAAGAGCAGAAGTGAACCACCCGCAACGCCTTTTCAGAGGGTTCCTGTCTGGAGAAAATGTGTGGCTGCTGTCTGGGTGGTTTGCTTATCAGATGCTCTCTCTGTACCCCACAGAAGCGGGCTCTCTCCTTGCTCTTTACCTGCAGCTTTTCCTTTAAAAATACCACAATTCGTGCTCCAGAAGATGGTTATTTGGATGGGTTGAGCAGAGAGAAAGGGGAGGGGAAAAAGTAGGGAAGCTGGCAAGAAGGCAGCCTGTTATTTTCATCTGGCTTCTCCTCCTCCTCCCCTTTTCTCTCTCTCACTCCAAAGTTTTCCTGCTTTGCCTAAACCACTTGCAGGATATGGGACTCTGGTTTTCGCCTCCACCCACATCATCCCCACCGCAGCCTGACCAAAGCAAAATCCAAACAATCTTTTTCAGCTTGGAGTTTAAACAGTTGCTTCAAACGGTGCCAGAATATTTGCACAGATCTTAAATGTTCACATTCTTTTCATTGCTTTGGTTTCTTTTCCCAGTTCAGGGACAGTGCTAAGGATGAGCTTCAGTTTCTCTATTAGTTTCCCCTTTTTAAAATACAAGGGCCAGAAAGGTTGTGTGTCATTTTTGTAATGATATTTCAGCCTTGGCATTTTTAACCTCCCCAGAGCTAGTCATTTGTTTATTTTTGAACCAAACCTTGGAGAAACATATATGTTTTTCCAGGTCTGAATATGTTTTTTCCCTTCTGTGCCTTTAGGAATTTTTAAAAAGTTATCTTAGTTAGTGAGTATGACAGTTGTCCTATTTGAATACACAGAAATTTTAAAGCAAAGAGAGATGTGTTGTCGAAGGCTTTCATGACTGGAAACACTGAGGTACTGTGAGTTTTCTAGGCTGTATGCCCATGTTCCAGAAGCATTCTCTTCTGACGTTTCACCCATGTCTATGGCAGGCATCCTCAGAGGTTGTGAGGATGCCTGCCATTGATGTGGGCAAAATGTTAGGAGATAAGGCTTCTGGAACATGGCCATACAGCCTGGAAAACTCACAGCAACCCAGAGAGAGATGTTCTTGGATGGAAGACGAACACATGTGGCTTGTATAACAGAGTTGAAACTATGTCACTATAAAATATCTCTTAATCACTTGCAGATATAGCTTTGTTATCTCACAAATATAATTGAAGAGTATCCCACTAGTTACATAGGTTTGCATTGAACCTATGCAATGTTTGTGTGGGAAAGAATCATGCCTTCTTCAAGCCTGTGAGTTTATTGTGTTATGTAGATACAATATCCTTGTCAGTGCCACAAAAAGAAAACACACCAACTTTGAAAGAACCATGAAGGGTCACTTTGATTAGGGAGGGTTAACTGGCAAGTTTCAGGGCTAGATGATTCTGTTGTAGTGATGATGTTTTGAAAGAAGAAAAGTATATACATTCATGTGGCAATTTCTAGTAAAGTATATGTTTACAAAGAGAAGGTCATTTGAAATGATCCTGCAAAACCACAGCCTTTCATGTGATTTGTTTACTGTGCTCTGCTGGAACGCCAGTTGCTTTATAAGAAGCCAGAAAGTCTAAACGTGGAATAATTTCAACTTGGAAGAGGACTTCTTTAAATGAGAGGATCAGAGTTTGGGATGTTAATTTGGGATCAAGTCCAACGTGGGTCCTTCTTTAGAGGTCTGATTCACTGTGGTTTGAGCTTCGACTTGATACTGACCAATTTCAAAAGCAATTAAAATGCTTTATATTTGCTTTCATTTAACTTGGCATGAAGCCTAATCCAAAATTTCCGGTATAACTCTAATTTAGTCCTCCCTTCCTCATGTATGTATCCCAATCATATGTATGCTACTCATTCGAAAGTTACTGGGGTTGTTAACTTATGCACGCATCATCCCCTGTCAACAGAATATATATCTGTGTTAACTGAACATATTTTTTAAAATAAATATCTGGACTTTATATAACGCTGATTTAATTACTGTACCTGAATAGCCCATTCCTATTTGACATTTACCCACCAGAGTTTATACCAGTTTTCTCCAAGCTATCTCAAAATAGCATGTTGTGATTCCCATCATTTTACTCATCTTACAAACTGTGCTGGCTCTGGTGAATTTGGGAGACATAATCCTCAGGTTGTTATATACTGGAGGGGATAAAGTTTTAAATTCTGAAAAAGAGGCTTTCCAATATATAATGCATGACTCTCAAAAATGTGATTGAATCATTCAGGGATCCTGGACTCAGCTCATCAGTTTGAGCAAACTGCATAGATGAGACATTTTCACCTGTGGTTCTTGTTCTGTAGGAATAATTTCTATTGGAATCATTTCCAAATCCACAATAAAATAATCCATTGTACGCCACCAGCGATCGCTAGCAGTATTGATAATGATTGAAATTAACTTCACATGTCTGGACATAGACATAAATAGATTTATAAGCATGAGTAATCATCACCAGGAAGTTCTTATATCAGTAAACGTTATTTTAAACCAGTTTTCAGCAATTTTAATTTAGGGAATGGTGAAAATGTTGAGTAGAGACGACTTTGTCAGAAACAGCTTTTCTTTTCTAGTAAAAATGCATGGTAAACTGAACTTAAATTTGGAGTGCATTAACATTATGTTGCCTGCTAAATTAATAAGAGAATTAACACTGAGTGTGATATTGAAAATAGACTGCTACTATTTCTTGCTTTTTGTTCTCATTTTATCTCAAAATCAGAAGAAACATGGGAAGAGAAATGCTATTTAGCCAAAATTGTGATACGTTCTATTCCTCTTGCAAGTGTGAAGTGTACAATTTCTCCTTTACTTCTAACATCCTGACATTATAGAATAGCATTCTTTCTCACATTGGACAAGATCTGGTGTGTGTGTGCATCAATAAATAGATTTATCTAAAAAACATGATAGAAACCATGTTCTTGTCATTGATTTGGGTTGAAATACACTCCAGTAAATTATACAACATAAGCATTTTTCCAGTCTAAAAGTTTGTATTTGTCATATCTGCGTAAGGAAGTTATTTGGTTGCTTGTGCATTTTGATACACTTTTTAAACTGGATCCTCATAGTAACAGCATTTTACAGTGTGTGCTTGTGTGTCTTCAAGTCCTTTCCAGACTATGGCAACCCCAAGGCAACCTTGTCATATGGTTTTATTGGCAAGATTTGTTCAGAGGTTGCTTGTCTTTGACTTTCTCTGAGGCTTTGAGAGTGTGATTTGCCCAAGGTCACCCAGTGGATGTTCATGGCCAAGTGGGGATTCATTCCCTGGTCTCCAGAATTGTAGTACAACACTCAAACCAATAGCCATGCCATGCCGGCTCTCTATTTCATAGTGTTAGGTGGATGCTCTTTTACAGGTAGTTTGTGGACAGCTCAGTAGAGCTGAATGAAGTGGATTCTTCTGTACAGCCCAAAGTTCTCTATCATTATATGTGATATATGTACATACGGTAACTATTTTCTATATTTGTATCCACTCCTAGTCAAACAGAGGCAGTCAAATCTGTGCTTCTCTGTTAGTTAAGTTTGAGATGGCGTTTGAAATTAAATTGCTGTGCACATCAGACCATTCACAGATTAATGATATAAACAGACATTTTTTTAGCGGTTACTGCTTCTTCCATATATAACTGCATTGTAATTTCAAAATGTTTGTTTTTACTCTCTTTTATGTCTGTAATGACATGCAAATTCACATATTTGACCACAAGATGTTTGGGAATAAAGCACAGACTATAAAAATGGTTTGGACCTAATCCATTTGCTATAGGTATCTCCCAAACACTTTTTGTAAAAATAGATTGTAAACTACATATTTATGAACGCATGTTAATTAAATGACATTTTAAATGTTTTTGTGTAAATTTGGACCACTTGTCAAAATGTGGACCTTTTTTCTGAATGTGATTTCTTTTGCACGGAACAACATATTATGAAATATTTTTTTAGGATTGTGGGTGCTAGCACTCAAACTTTTGTGCAATCCACATTGTAAGGAAAACCTTCATCAATTGGTATAAGTCAGAAAGAATCTGTAACCCCAAAAGCAACAAAAAGTCTTTGAAGGAATTTGTCCCTGCAAACTCAAGCATTTATTTTCCTTGGTAGTTCCCAGTCGGTGTTCTGCATTTGACAAAGATTTTAGGTGAATCTGACTTAATGTTATCTGGGCTGAGCAAATACATACCTCCAGTTGTTGGACTTCATTTCCCATGATTATTCACTTTGGCTTTGATTTGTCTTTGTCCAAGTTCCCGAAGGCTGACGGGACCTTGGACCCTGGATGAACACAGTTGTCCTTACTTGGTTTAAAGTGTGAAAACTAATAAGTGTGCAGGTTGTGGCTTCTCTTAGACACACATAACCTCCTAGAATCGGTCGCTGATATCTCCAAATACATTTCAAAGATTTGTATCTGAAATGGTGGAAATCTGACATTTGGTTTAGACAATGATGAGGTAGATGGTGTGCCCTAGTTTATGGTAGTTTCTTGAGTTTCTAGGTAATATAAAAAGTTCCAGATAGAAAAGAAGTTGAAGTCTAAAATGTAAATGAACAAAACTACAAACTATATATATGAAAGCAGAAACATAGGTCTATGTTCTAGACATGGCCATCACTGAAGTGCAGCATATAACACAGTTGTTCCCATTTTTTGCCCTATCTCTTACGTTTATGCAAAGACAAGCAAATGTTTTTGATAGCTACAAGATATATTCTCTCTTCCTTGTTCACTTCAGACACTTGGATCTTTGGAATATGTCATTTGCAAACTGTTACAGTGTAAGTGCACAACTTTCAAGTGGTGTCCTTTTAAAAATAAGAGTAAAAAAAGCACTTAACATACCAATCCTACACTTTGTTAACACATGTATTTGCCTGCCAAGCCAATAACAGATGACTCTGTTTCTATACTGCTGCTGTGCACATTATGTTTCTTCATATGATGTTTTACCTGGACAATGTCAGGCATTGGTCATGTAAATAAAAGTTATCAGTGTCATTTTAATAACATCAATATTTGGAGTTGGTAACAGAAATTTTTTTTAAGAACAATTAAGTAAAAGTTACTTATCACTGATGTTATATTTAAAAGTTCATCAAGAAAACACAATTTGAATTTTCTACAAGAAAGCCGTTATGTGGGTAGGAATATACAATATTTAGAAATGTCAGTCACCAGAACTCTCCTCTATATGCTTAATCCTGCCCCAAGTTATTCTCATTTTCAGGCTTTCATTGTCTCCTTCTCAACAAAATATTTGACATTTCTTTCTCATCAATATGGCTAGTTAGTCTAATGTACTACCAGTTCATATTTTAGAATAACATGGATACATTGTAGCTGCTTTATTTTGAAAACTTGGCATGTTTGGGTTTTCTTATCTCTACAAACTCTGAAATAACAGTGTAAATTAGCAGAATAGATCATGAAAATTAGACACTCTCATTTCCATAATTAAATTAAGGAACAAAAAACATTAAGCTCAGAGTAGACCTGTGCTCTAGTAGCTGGGAAGACAAATCCACGAATCCCAAAGGAGTAGATGTACATACAAGTGTAGATTCCATTATTTGTCTGCCAAGTTTGAAGTCAACTTGGTAACTGTTCATTGCTGTTATTTGGTATGTCAGCTTCAACTTATGGCAATAAAGTACTATGAACGACAGTCTTTGAAAAGCCATGGACATCAGCTCCTATATGAGAGACATGGTTTTCTTTATTGTATTGAGTCTTCCTCTTTTGCTATTGCCTCATACTTTACCAACTGTTATAATCTCTTCAGTTAATCATGTTTTCTCGTGATATGTCCAAAGTATAATAACCTCTGTTTGCACAATTTGGCTTCTAGTTAATGTTTTGGCTTTGGTTTGCTTGTGGGCCTATTCATTGGCCTTTTTTGATGTTCCATGATGTTGGTAAACTTTCCTGTAGCATCACATTTCGAATGAATTAATTTTCTCTCTCCTTCAGCTTTCATAACCATGTGTAGAAATCAGAAATATTATGGTGTATATGATTCTGACTGATATTTCATAATCCTAATCTTTCGGAAACTGGTGCAAGTCTATTTTAATTTTAGTTTTAAATGTCTTTGAACATTTCACTTGATAGCACTGCTTACAGCAAAATGTTCACTTGCCTACAGTCCTTGTGGCTCTTGCAAACTATGCCTTCAATATGAGTGTCTTTAGTATGAAAAAGTAGTGGACTGTTGGCTTCCAA
The DNA here is from genome assembly GCF_035594765.1 of Anolis carolinensis. Classification (NCBI taxonomy): domain Eukaryota; kingdom Metazoa; phylum Chordata; class Lepidosauria; order Squamata; family Anolidae; genus Anolis; species Anolis carolinensis. Next base: position 34,397,700 of record NC_085845.1, on the reverse strand, counting down.
AACATTATTGAAAGCTCAAGTCTGCTCAACTTTCTTTTCAAAATAAGTCAAATATATTCCGAAAAATGGTGGATAGATATTTTGGCATAAATCTAATTTTGTAAAAGGATGTATTTGGTGATGATATAGAAGGAAAACTTTTAGTTTTTGCCTGTCAAATTTGTTAGTAAAATATGCAAAAACATCTAAAGTGAAGTTTAAAGAAAGGAGCACCATGATGTTTCACTTTTGAGAGACATCAAGCAGCAAAAGTGACAGCTTTAACCACAGAACTTCCGCGTCTTAGCTAGCTAAATAGCTGAATGTTTTAAGAGAAAACCAAGCCCTAGTTCTCTACTCATTTAAAGCTTTCAAATCTTGCCTTAATTTTAAAATGTCCACCCTTTTTCAAAAGCTACATTGAGGCTTTTTAAAATCTTGTCACTTTGATAATAGCTGAATCTAACTGCATTACTGAGTATTTTGTCATGGTATTCCTTATCTTTTTTTATTTCAAAGGTATGTCAATTAATTCACATGGATTATAATTAACATATCATAATCTTGGTATTTATAGCTCTGGCAACTTCTTATAGTATAATAGAAATGGAAATAGAAATAAAAAGCTTAGCACAGAAAAGCACTGCTATCATAAAGTTATTCTGGTCCTTTTCCAAGCATGTTTTTCTGTTTGTATATTTTTATTCCTTCCACATTCGTAAATTCATGGATAGCTAGGAACGAGTAAAGAGAAAATAATCTATCGTACATACATACACTTGACCCAAATAAATTCAAGATTATGCAGAGTATTTTTATTGTCTTTTTAAATAAAAAGATAAGGATTTGAGTGATCTGTTTTATGTTGCAAATTAAGCTAATGCTTACAAATCATACACAGTGTCATGTAGTGTCATGTTGAATTATGGAAATTCAATACCACTGCTATAGATGTAGTTTATGGAACTCTAGGATTTGTAGTTTGATGATTAACTACTCTAGGATATGTTTCCTTAGAAGATGTATAATAGAAACAGATTTCAAATTTCATAAAGCTCATTATTTCACTAAACGGTACGAGTCCTGTATTCATAGGGGATACATTCCCAGATTTCACATGGATATGCCAAACCTCACGTAATACCCAACACTATTGAAATGAAGGACTTCTGTCTAGGTATACTATAGACTCATGCTGATGAATCTCAAAAATGTCAGAGTGAACATATTTTGTCAAATGTGGGTAAGTGAAATCACATTAGTTCTGAAGATACCAGCATCTTACTGTACTTTCATACATTTTTCCTAAAGGCCAAATAAATGTTTTTTTAAATTAAAAAAATATAATTAGGTGAGAAGGTAGTTAATGAAACTACATTGTATAGTTATAATTATTTGGAAAAAATAACAAACCATGCTAAAGCTGCATATTATAGTGATAACTTTATTTGCCTAACCAGGTACAAATCTGTCAGCCTATGAAACCTACTTTCAAAATGCAAATACAGTAGTCTCACTTATCCAACATAAATGGGTCGGCAGAATGTTGGATAAGTGAAAATGTTGGATAATAAGGAGGGATTAAGGAAAAGCCTATTAAAGGTCAAATTATGTTATGATTTTGCAAATTAAGCACCAAAAACATCATGTTTTACAACTAATCAACAGAAAAAGCACCTCAAACCTGGTAACTTTATGTAGTAATTACTGTATTTATGAATTTAGCACCAAAACATTGTAATATATTGAAAACATTGACTACAAAAACATTGGCTACTAACAAATTGACTACAAATAAAGATAGAATTGCATAACATGAACTTACAGTAGCAACATTGTCAAAAATTAAATCCATAAAAAGTTCAATTCTTGCTGTCTAGAGAAACAGCTGTGGATTGGGGTGGGAGGCAAACTGTGTTGGATAACCCAAAATGCTGGATAAGCGGATGTTGGATAAGTATGTTAAAATACAGTTTATCATTCCAGAGTGGGAAACTGATGGTGTTAGTTAGGGATTGCATCTTGCTTGAGATGTTTGTTTCAGATGATGTGCAATGTGGTCTTGAATGGTGGTCCAGGCAGATAGAGACTACATGCTTTTTTGCCATAAGGGGACTTAGAACAAGGGTAGTTAAAAATATTCTAATAAAACCAACTTTCTTTTTTACCATCTTTGCTTGATGAAGAAGCCAGTGGGATTTGAAACAATGAAGTTTGTGCCATTTGACTGCCCAAATAGGTATCTGATACACTATCTGCGTGCTCTATCCCATGCCCGGCCCCTTTATAGCCTGGTCATGCCCATTGTACTATGGCAGTTGGTTTCATAGAGTATTGTTTTTATTGAGTTTTAACACTGCTGTTTTATACTCCTATGTTTTATTGAATTGTGCTTTTATCTGGATTGTTATATTTAACTATGTTTTTTATTTTAATTGTGTTTTTGCTTTGATGGATTGTTTTGTATTTGTTTCTATGGGCATTTTGTCCCATATGTAAGCTGTCCCAAGTCCCTTTGAGGAGATGGTGGCGAGGTATAAGAATAAAGGTATTATTATTATTATTATTATTATTATTATTATTATTATTATTATTATCATTCTGATACAAAAATGAGTGACAGAATCTATTTTGAGAAATAAAATCTTCTTTTAATCAATTAACCCCCCAGGAGGTAGAGGGTTCCCACGGGTGGGGCACCATTGAGGTAGTGTGGGGGAGGAGGAGGAGGAAGAGCGGTCACTTGCGACCCAGGGAGAAGCGCAACAGAGTTTTTGCGACCCTGGAGAGGAATAGGTGTGGTAGTCTTCAGGACAGACCCCCCGGCCTTAAGGTTTTGCTTCTGAATGCCAGATCTGTCAATGGTAAGACAGCTGTTATTCAGGATTTAATCCTGGATGAGGGGGCGGATCTGGCATGCATCACCGAGACGTGGTTGGACGAGCTGGGTGGGGTGAATCTCACTCAGTTGTGTCCACCGGGTTTTGGGGTGCATCAGCAGGCCAGGGCTGGGGGGCGGGGAGGAGGAGTCGCGGTGATCTTTCGGCAGTCCATCGCCCTGATCAGATGTGCCGTTCCGCAAACTTCGAGGTTCGAGTGTGTCTTCCTGAGGGTGGGAGCCCGAGACAGTGTGGGGATTTTGCTGGTGTACCGTCCACCCCGCGACCCAGCAGTCTCCCTGTCTGAGCTAGCAGATGTGGTCTCTAATGTGGCCCTGGCCTCCCAACAACTTATAGTTTTGGGAGACTTTAACATTCATGCCGAGACCACATTGACAGGTGCAGCTCAGGATTTCATGGTTGCCATGACGACCATGGGGCTGTCTCAAGTTATATCTGGGCCCACACATCAGGCGGGACACATGTTGGACCTTGTTTTTATTGTGGACGGTGGAACAGTCAGAGTGGAAGAGCAAAATATTCTTCCATTGTCATGGTCTGACCATCATCTGATCTGTGTAAGTTTCGCCGTGTCTTCTAACCTCCGCAGGGGTGGTGGACCCACTAAGATGGTCCGACCCAGGAGGCTGATGGATCCGGATGGACTCCTGAGGTCTCTTGGGGATCTTCCTGTTCTGGAGACTGGCGATCCTGTCGATGTCCTGGCTGATCGCTATAATAGTGAGCTGGCAAGGGCATTGGACATGATCGCTCCCGAACGTCCCCTCTCGTTGCGCAGAGCCACGTCGACCCCTTGGTTCACTGAGGAGCTGGCTGTGATGAAGCGTACGAGGAGGGGACTAGAGTGCATCTGGAGGAAATCTCAGGACGTGTCAGACCAAGCACGGGCTAAAGCCGCTATTAAGGCTTACTCCGTGGCTCTGCGAGCAGCCAGGAAAGCTTTCACGACTGCTCGCATAGCGTCTGCGGCCAATAGGCCAACTGAGCTGTTCCGAGTTGTGGGAGAGTTTCTGCGGCCTCCTGAGGCCCAGGGGCTCCCCTATGACTTGGCAGCCAGGTGCAGCGATTTCGCGCACCATTTTGCAGGCAAAGTTGCTCAGATACGCCGTGACTTGGACTCCAGTTTAATTGTAGTTCCAGCGGAGGTAACCGAGGTACCTGTCTGTTCGATCTTGTGGGATTCTTTCCGGCTTGTTCTTCCTGATGACGTGAAGGGGATTCTTGGGTCTGTGAGGGCGACCACTTGCGCTCTGGATCCTTGTCCCTCTTGGCTGGTTAAGCTGGCCAAAGAGGGGCTGTTGGATTGGTTTGTGACTATAATTAATGCCTCTTTGTGCCAGGGGTCAGTTCCATCCTGCTTTAAGCAGGCGGTAGTAAAACCGCTACTTAAAAAGTCCTCGTTAGACCCATCCGTATGTAACAACTACAGACCAATTTCCAACCTCCCATTTTTGGGCAAGGTTCTGGAGCGGGTGGTTGCCTCGCAGCTCCAGGGGTTCCTCGATGACACTGATTTTCTGGACCGCTCGCAGTCTGGCTTCAGGCCTGGGCACAGTACCGAGACGGCTTTGGTCGCCTTGGTGGATGACCTCCGCAGGGAACTGGACAGGGGGAGTGTGACCCTGCTGGTTCTCCTGGACATCTCAGCGGCTTTCGATACCATCGACCATGGTATCCTTCTGGGACGGCTGTCTGGGATGGGGCTCGGTGGCACTGTTTTGCAGTGGCTCCGGTCCTTCCTGGAGGGCCGTTCCCAGATGGTGAAGCTGGGGGACACCTGCTCGGACCCCTGGCCTTTGACCTGTGGGGTCCCGCAAGGGTCTATTCTTTCCCCCATGCTTTTCAACATCTACATGAAACCGCTGGGAGAGGTCATCCGGAGTTTTGGAGGGCGTTGCCATCTCTACGCAGATGACACGCAAATCCACTACTCGTTCCCATCTGACTCCAAGGAAGCCCCTCGGATGCTGAACCAGTGCCTGGCCGCTGTGGCGGACTGGATGAGGAGGAACAAGCTGAGGATCAATCCCGACAAGACAGAGGCCCTCCTGGTCAGTCGCTCGTCGGATCGGGGTATTGGGTGGCAACCTGTGCTGGACGGGGTTGCACTCCCCCTGAAATCACAGGTCCGCAGTTTGGGGGTCCTCCTGGATTCAGCGTTGACGCTTGAGGCTCAGGTGTCGGCGGTGGCCGGGAGGGCTTTTGCACAACTCAAACTTGTGCGCCAACTGCGACCATACCTCGTGAAGTCTGACTTGACCACGGTGGTGCACGCCTTAGTTACCTCTAGACTGGACTACTGTAATGCACTCTACGTGGGGCTTCCCTTGAAGACGGCCCGGAAATTACAACTAGTCCAACGCTCGGCGGCCAGATTAATAACGGGAGCGAGTTTCAGGGAGAGATCTACTCCCTTGTTTAAGGAGCTCCACTGGCTGCCGTTCATTTTCCGGTCCCAATTCAAGGTGCAGACCATCATTTATAAAGCCCTAAACGGTTTGGGACCCGCCTACCTTCGTGACCGCATCTCCTACTATAAACCTGCCCGAGCCCTTCGTTCATCTGGGGAGGCCCTCCTGTCTCCACTGCCTTTATCACAGGCCCGCCTTGTGGGAACAAGGGAGAGGGCCTTTTCTGCTGTGGCCCCCCGTTTGTGGAACTCACTGCCCATTGAGATCAGGCTAGCCCCCACTCTTTTAGCCTTTAGGAAAGTTTTAAAAACATGGCTCTTCCGGTGTGCTTTCAGAGAGTAATTGTATATACCTCCTGTGTTTCTCTCCCCAACATGTATTCTGTAGACCCTGTTCCCATGGTTTTATTCTTATCTCTTCTTACCCCGAGTTTTTAACCTTGTGTCCATGCGGCCCGCCCTTGTTATGTTATGCTACGTTCTGCTTTTTTGTTCTGTATTGTGTAGTGTTATTGTTGCATTGTTTAATTGCATTCTGATATGTTGTTTTTATATTTTGTCTATTGTATTGTCTTGGGCATGGCCCCATGTGAGCCGCCCCGAGTCCCCGTTGGGGAGATGGTGGCGGGGTATAAATAAAGTTTTATTATTATTATTATTATTTTACATATCCTGAGAATTTTTAACCTTCAGTTCATTGGTTGTTTCTAGTCTCTTCCCTTTTTCTATTTCACAGTGAATAAAGGTCCCACCAAAATATTTATATTGGATGTTGTTGTATTTTGCCAAATGACCAATATGGCTACCCATGGAATTTTAAAAATATTTAGTTTGTTCTAGGCAAAACTATTTTAAAGCAATTATCCTGCCCTGTTTGCCAATTTTGGGGCATTTACTACAATTTCCCTCTGTAACCACCCTGTGTTTTCTTGCCCCTTTATCCCATGTCCCCCACCCCTTTGCCACAGCAAAACCATTAAGGAAGGAAAGAATGGCTGCATGGTGTTTTTAGTTGGCAGGAGCAGGAGCAGTTCATCTTCTTATTTCACAACAGTTGGTTTCATTTCTAAATAAGGACCAAAGTGCACATTTTTGTTAGTCACATGTTTAAGCAACCATGGCAAACTTGGTTGCTTATATTTAGAAGAAAAAGCAAGGCTGCAATCTGGAATGTGCTCCAGTTTCCAGATCTAGAGTGTGGTTTTGCGCTGTTTTACTGATGAATATTGACCCCCCTGTCTGTTCGCTGCTTACACTAAAGGTATTGTTTGCAGTAAACAGCAACAAGTTCGATGATGAAAAAGACAGAAAAACAGCCATAAAACTGGTGCTAGCCTTAACTCTGATGAAGGTGTCTATGGGTGCATCTACACTGTAGAATTAATGCAGTTTAACACCACTTTAACATGCTATGGAATTATGAGGGTTGAAGTCTTTAGCCATCTCTGCCAAAGAGTGCTACAAGTCACAGGATTCCATGTCATTGAGTCATGGCAGTTTAAAGTGACATCAAACTGCGTTGGTTCCACAGTGTAGTAGAGCCAGTTTATGAGTTCTTCTCTAGGATTAAGCATATGGATTAAGCATGTTTATTGGAGCCCCTAGTGGTGCAGTGGGTTAAACCCTTGTGCTGGCAGGACTGATGACTTGAAGGTTGCTGACCTGAAGATTGCCAGTTCGAATCCAACCCAGGGAGAGTGTGGATGAGCTCCCTCTATCAGCTCCAGCTCCATGTGGGGACATGAGAGAAACCTCCCACTAGGATGGTAAAAACATCAAAACATATGGGCATCCCTTGGGTAATGTCCTTGCAGAAGGCCAATTATCTCACACCCGAAGTGACTTCCAGTTTCTCAAGTCACTCCTGAAACAAAAAAAGCATGCTTATTAAAATACATTACAAATGTCACCTGTTCTTTGGACCTGAGTTTGCAGGTACACTTGTCTGACTAAATATTACACTGAGTTCAGAGGTGTTTATTTCTGAGCAAACATGTATATCATGTTAAGTATGGCTACTGATTATAAACTTATAGGATAGTGGTTCTCAGCCTGGAGTCCCCAGATGTTTTTGGCCTACAACTGCCAGAAATCCCAGCCAGTTTACCAGTTGTTAAGATTTCTGGGAGTTGAAGGCCAAAAACATCTGGGGACCCCAGGTTGAGAACTCTGTTATAGGAGATGGGAAAGACCCTTGTACATACATATTTAGAAAACAATTACTGGAACAGAAATTGGTAGACTAGTAAATATGATGTTTTCCCCTTGAAACATGTTTCCCTCCATTCCCAGCACTAAGTTTTTGTTTGACTATAAAAAGACAACCTGCTTTCAAAGATCTTTTGAGACAAAAATGTGTGTGTGTGTGTGTGTGTATATGCTCACAGATAATTCTGTCTAATGAATTCGAAATGGTCAAGTCTTGAGTAGGCGAGGTTCAAACTCAGCAAAAGGATATGTTAAAGTAATGTGAAACATGAGGCGATGGTTTATTATTTTTGAAAAACTGAGTGGGGTATCACCACGGGGACCAGTATTTGCTCTTAGACTTGATGAACAGCCCAAGAGAGAGAGAGAATTAAAGCTCCAGGATGGAGAAGGGGAAGTCAGATGTTGAAGCTGCAGGGAAGCAAACCAAGAAAAACAACAACTGCTTAAAGGATTTGTGTATTAAGTGCTGGAGTATTACTACAACTATATAAAAATGTGCAATTGGCTGGTATTCAGACTAAAATGCAATCCTACCCTCATCCCCACATTGATGGCTGGATAAGATATGGATGTCTGTGAGTCATTCTCTGCTAGTGGAGAGAAGTGCCACTGGTGGGATGGATGGGTTCTGGTTCTGCCATGACACAGGACTCAGCTGTGGAGTAGCAAATGGAAAATCACAAAGTGGGAAATTCAATTGGAGCAGTAGAAAGAAGCTAGTCTGGGTTGTTGGATATGACTCAATGATCTTTAAAAAAAATATTTGGGTTGAACAAGTAGAGTATAAACACATTTCCCCAAAAGGAAGTTTAGAAGATAACACAGGTGTTTTATACTATGTATATATAGTGTGTGTGTGTGTGTGTGTATGTGTATATATAGTATACAACAAGTGTTATACACACACACACACACACACAAAATATAACAATGAAAAGAGAAAAAACTGTATATAACCGCCCTCGTCCCTTATGATCTACATTAGTCCTGTATTCATCATCATCATCATCATCATTATTATTGAAACCTCCAGTGGTGCAATGAGTTAAACCCTTGTGCTGGCAGGACTGCTGACTGACAGGTTGGTGGTTTGAATCCAGGGAGAGTGAGTGAACTCCCTCTGTCAGCTCCAGCTCCTCATTGGGGACATGAGAGAAGCCTCATCTGGGCATTCCTTGGGCAACATCCTTGCAGATGGCCAATTCTCTCACACCAGAAGCAGCTTGCAGTTTCTCAAGTTGCTCCTGACACATAAAATAATCATATGGGCTTATTTGCCCGTCTTATGTTGCTTCCTTGCCTCTTTCACCATGGAGCCCATTTTACAACGCACATCTACTTCCACCTAGGTTTTGTGGTGAAAGGGGAGAGGAAGTGGCGTGCGATGGGCAAATCAGCCCGCATGATGAAGTTATATGACAAAAAGCTTCCTATGTTGCCTTTGTCACAATGGGGGAAGCTAGATGGCAGACGCTTCCCCCAGTGGGATAGGGCCTGCAGCAATTGGGCAATGCAGGGCATGGGGTGATGGGTTCTACACACACCCCATGCTGGGACCCCATGGATTTGCCACGATGTGTGGTGCATCCCTCACTTAATGTGATATGGTCCTTGGAGTCAAAGAGTGCAACTGTCAACATCACCTATAGGTTTTCATCACTTAGGAAGGGTTTGAGACTTGATATCCTGATGCCCTTGTCCATCACTCAAACCACTGCACCATGCTAGTTTTCTAGAGCAGATGCTCTGTGGCTTCAAGTCAACTCTGATTTATGACAGCCTTACTGTAGAGTGTCTTGGAAAGTTTTATTTTGGAGAGATTTGCTATTACCGCCCTTTAAAGTGGAGAACGTGTCTCCAAATGGATAACTCACAACCTCTGGAGTGCCTGCCATAGATGTGGGCGAAACGTCAGGAGAGAATACTTCTAGAACATGGCCATACAGCCCGGAAAACATACAACAACCCTGGATAACTATGATTTGAAATATCCTCTCTCAGAGTCAAACTGGCATTCTGCGCATAAAATATCGGTCTGGTGTGGTGCTGGGAAATGTATTGTTCTCAATGGAAATGTATTGGAATATTTTAATGTGTAGATCTGTAAATATGTGTGTAGTCATCCATGTTTAGTCCCATACCATCACAAGTTTCCTTTTAAAAAAACATATATTGGAGGTAGTATGCTTCCTTTCTCTAGGACAAACACATAAACCTTGACAGTTTAGTGGACTAAATCTTGTCTCTGGGGATAAAATCTATCATAATGTATCATGTGTTTGGTGTGTAATGTTCAAGTGCCTCCATTATCTGCATTCTCTATGGACTCGAAATACATTCAGCTAATTACAAGTGATTAATAGTTGTAAAGTGTGATGACAATTGTAATTAATGAGTGTTTACCCCAAATGAAGTTGTAACGTACCATACTGTGTTCTAGATAACAAAATGGAATATTCAGTTTGGGTGTGATCATTGCTATGTGCCTCCATATCTTCTCTAACCAATGGCAACCCTAACATAAGGTTTTGGGTTTTGTTTGTTTGTTTGTTTGTTTTTGCAAAGTTTAATCATAGGAACTGAAAATAAAGGAATAGCTGTAAGCTACTTTGCCTATCTGCAGATTGAAGGAATCCAGCATTGAGGCACTCGAATAGACCTTGTTCTCCCTTTTCTACTAAGTTGCATAGGGTATAAATGAATGTTCTGTTCCTCATGCTGTTTAAATGGACAGTGTCTAAAACTTCATTGTAACATAGAGCATTGCTGCCACTCTCCTGTCATATAATAAATGTACTGATGTACTGAACACTGTGAAATATGAATCCAGTTTGTGCACTGTTTTGACTTACAGAAAGGCAAAACCGCACTTAAACGTGGACCAAATTAATTTCTCTCCTTTCCTGACATTTAGCAACATCAATAGAAAGATCTTATTTTATATTTAAGGTAATGCAGAAATAATATGGGTCAACTATTTCACACTTGCTTTTTACAAATATATTAAAATAATGAAATTAACTTTCTGATTCTCCCATAACACAAAGCAACCTATAGGTGGGAGAGAAAAATGAGCTAATACGAACTAGGCAAGACTAAATTCTAAGATCAGCAGTTACATCATAACAGTTCTCTTCATATACATATCTAATGAGAGTATGACAAAATGTAATTCCTACTTGGTTGATTGCTCTCAATATCTACGATTTAAGGAAGTGAAACAATCCCATCTACATGCTCAAATGTTTGGATAAAATAATGGAAAATAACATTTCTACTCTTATTTGTGCAATGCCATGTCATCTTAGCATAATGGATACATCTTTTGCTAACCTTCATGATATTTCTCAGATGCAGGTAACAAGGCCCTCAACACAATTCAGACTGACTTCTACTTTTGAACAAAGAAATTCCCTTGACATACATTCCAGGCTGCTCTTAATCTGGAAATAATAATGCACAACTGAAAAGCAACTGAAGCAGTTTTCTGGTCTCTCTACATATGTCCTCAAATCCCTCAGCAGCTCCAGAAGCATGAAGATCCTGAACTTTGAACTAATTACTGCCCCCCACCTCTGAAACATTGTTTTCTTTTACTTCCCTTTAAAAGTCATCTCTAAGTCTCACGTGTGAAGTAGAATAGTTAAGGCTGGAAGTTGACAGTTTCCAGATTGTTGTCATGGTTGCTCATCTATGGCACTCTGACCTGTGTGCCTGTTTATATGCCCCCTTTCTTTGTTTTTCAGAAAAGTTAGTTAAAAGGCCAACCTTTCCCCTATCATCATAGACAAATAAACATTGCACAAGCAGCCACACAAGTTTGTCTTTTGATCATTTGATTTTGATCATTTTAACAACAATTTTACATAATCCAAAACAACCTTTGCTTTTTAGTAAAGACAGTATAAATTATCATTAAGCCAAAAGAGATTTAGAATTATTTAGAACCCAAACACCGCAGAGAAATTAAATATTAATATTATTTTTTCAACGTTTTACCTGAGATTAAACTAAATTAATTCTTACAAATGAAAATGATAGAACAACAGAAATTTTACCTTGCCTGAAAATAACTTCTAGTTTCAACTGAAGTATCATAAGTAATTCTGCAGTAGATAGATTTCACCAATGAAGATGATGTGTTGGCTGCCATTTAATCGTGCCCCAGCCTGAATTCCACTTAACTTCTCAACTGTCTTCGTGAATTATTTCCAGTACTAGAAAGGACTTTCATTTTAAAATGTGATAGAGGTTACACACTCAGTTTGTAACCTAATGTGCCACAAATCAGGATACTATTTCAAGAGCTACCATTACTGTGATGGCTGAAAGCGTGGAGGAGCTGAGGAGCCTTATAAACAAGGTGAAAGAAGAAAATGCAAAAGCTGGATTGCAGTTAAACATAAAAAACATGATTATGGCAACCAGACTGATTGAAGACGTTTATTTCTTGGGAGGAGAGCAATGACCAATCTTGATAAAACAGTGAAGCGTAGAGACATCACATTAGCAACAAAGGTCTGTATATTTAAAACTATGGTATTCCCAGTAGTAACGTATGGAGGCGAGAGCTGGACCATAAGGAAAGCTGAGCAAAGGAAGATAGACACTTTTGAACTGTGATGTTGGAGGAAAATTCTGAGATCAAACCAGTCCATATTCTAGGAAATAATGCCCAACTACTCACTGGGGGCAAGGATATTACAGGCAGAGATGAAGTATTTTGGCCACATAATGAGAAGACAGGAAAGCTTGGAGAAGACAATGATGCTGGGGAAAATGGAAGGAAAAAGGAAGAGGAGTCGACCAAGGGCAAGATGGATGGATGGTATTCTTGAAGTGACTGGCTTGACCTTGAAGGAGCTGGGGGTGGCAACGGCTGACAGGGAGCTCTGGCGTGGGCTGATCCATGAGGTCACGAAGAGTCGGAAGCGACTGAACGAATAATCAACAAACCATTACTGTGATTGATAAATTATATATAATGTAAATAAAACAATATCAGAATTGCATACTTCCGAATGCTGGCCCTAAGTAGAACCCTGGCTGATAAACCTTTCAGCAGCTGGAAATGATGAGAACTTCAGGGGCAGTACTCTAATATGAATGCTGAGGTGCACTGAAAATGATATGTCAACAATTCATTAGAGGATCTTAAGAAGAAATGAAAAGATTGTGTAAGGTTGCATACTTGGATCTTGTCAAATGAAGAGCTAGAAAAATCACAAAGTACCATAGATAGAGAAGTTATTCCAAAGGCCATACAAAACATTTTTTGTAACTGAGATATCTAAGAGAGAGTGTGAAGTGGGCAATAAATTAAGGAAAAAACACAAATAAAAGACAATAAAAGTCAATATGGCTGGCACACTTCTTAATGTTGTGTTGTGTTTCATTGCAAATTATTTATTTATTTATAATATATAATTATAACTTCTGATTGTTTCTTTACTAACTTCCCCAGGATCGGCTTGCAGAAAATTGATTTCAATAGCCAAAGCATAGTTCTGACATGTGGATATTAGTTTTGGAATATTTACATGCTTGTTTGTTCTAATTGGTTAATCTTTGATATAGGGATGTCAAACGGTGCTGCGTTCTAGCACTCATGTTCTTGGAAGCAACTTACTTTTAAACCAGTATTTTGGAGCAACTGCTCTCAGATGATTTATGCACCATCTTCACTAATATCCACCAGATTAAAAAATTTGTCATTTTAGCAAGGAAACAGTTATGGGTACAGTATAAGAGGACAATTTGCTAAGTAACTGGTAAAGAAATTCTTCTTTTCTCTGTTCCCAGTTCAGTGCAAATATGTGGAATAGATATACCTACTTCTGAAACAATATTTTTAATCATGAGATGATTAACAATGGAAAAAATTATGTTAGAATCTAATACTATGTATTTTAAATAAAACATTTGTTTGAGATGTAGGTGGAATTATATTTATAATAGATCAATTACATTTAGTAACACCTAAATCAATCACATTTTGAATCTCAATCCTTGAAACTGGTCTCCTTGAATGGCCTGGATGCAATTCCTTAAATAAGTGCTGCTAAGTATTTAGCATCACAGGTCTTTCTTGCAATATCTAGTATAATTTTTTCAAACTGATAATAACTTTTCCAAATGTATTTATTCATATTTCCTTTGTAGAGGAAAAAAGTCAGATCCTAACATTAATGATAGTTGATGTGCATGTTTTAAGCTGTATATGTACCTGAAATGCCCAAGATACGGTCTGATCTTGGAAACTAACCAGGGTCAGTTCTGGTTAATTCTTTGATGGAAGATGGCAATAAATACCAGGTGTTGTATGATGAAGGAACCGGCAAAACCATTTCAGAGTATTAATTGCCTAAGAAAATCCAATTAAATTCTTGGGATCACCATAACTTCACAGGCGACTTGACACACACAGACATAGAAAGGCTAGAGAAAAAAAGATTGCATGATGTGGTTTTTAAAATCTTTTTTTAATTACTAGGAAGCATGAAGAAAAACATGATATATGGCTCTTTCAGGAGGTCAATGTAATCGAACATACCAAAATTAACTTAGTCACTTATTTTGAGTGTTCACATCATAGCTAGTACTGCTATGTGATGAATAGCTCCAGACTGTCATTGTGTTCATTCCTTGTAAAACTAAATTTCCATGTTAGGAAATTTGTCAGCAAAACATGGACTATTGGGACCCGGATTGTATGCTTTATAGATGTACTGCATTGTTGGTTTTCAAGGGGGAAATTGCTCATTTTTCAGTGCCTTTCCTAACCAGGGTGATACCCCAGTATTCAATTGCAAGCTTCACAAGAAACTCAGCAATTAAGAGCCATCTCTGTTTCCTTTTCAATCAGTTCTTTGCAGCTGCTTTTCCAAAGGCTTGCTTTCATTTTGCTTCAGCCTTTGATTAACCCTATTAAATGAGTAAACAAGTTAGCTTGTTTACAAAACTGATTGTGCAAACAGATCTGTTGAAGCAAGATAAGAGGCTTGTAATCAAGATAAATAAAGCTAGCGAGCTTAGTGGGGGCCACAATGTGCTTCTTATTCGTCTAGACAGCAGTAAATCTATAAGTAGACCAGAATAGAAAAAGAGGTGGTTGAAATAAGTTTCCCAAAATCAAGGTTTCCCTGCACAAAACTGTTTCTGATTTTGCCATTCTAGAAGAATGTATAGCAAGCATCTCTAGCGTGCTACATATTCTCCTTCGCCAGTACTTCAGTAGCAGAATTTGTTTGTTAGAGGAAAACTAGAGTTTGGAACTGCTACTTTTGGGAGGATTACCCAAAAGTACAATTTCCACTGAAAAACAAATGGAATACAAATATTTTTCATGGGTGAGAGTTTAGCATTGCTTGTCTATTTATTCCTTTTGCTGTTGAAATCATACCCTCCCCCATATTTATGTTTATCCAGGTTTAAAAACAGGGATCAGTTGCTATGATACATAGTGTAGGATTAAATGCACCTGTAGCACTTGGCTAGAAGGAATGATAAGCTGTCCCAATAACACATATTTTCTGCAAAAGGAGAAAAAAATGAGTATCTCCTTGGGAGCTAAATTTTTCTTTTCAAGATGAACTGGTGGTGCTTTCCTTGACCTTTGGCTAGTTCAGTTTACCTAAACGGAGTTTGTTCCTAGAAATGATTTTTTACAAAACCCCTTTGTAGCTATAGCACATATTCCCATGGTACTACTTATGAATGGAGTAAAAACATAAACATGTTCATAAAGCTATTTTGTCATTTTACAAGATCCCTTTGATACGTTGATGTGATTTCCTTTTTTTCATTAATCTGCTCAGTAAAAGGAGAAACACATTTTGAATTCAACTATGAAAGGCTATTCTATATAAAGTTATTATGAAGTATTTTAATGTACTCCAAAATCACTGAAGTGTCCAATTAGTACTACACATTCAGGGCCTTTCCACACAGCCATATAACCCAGAATATCAAGGCAGAAAATCCCACAATACCTACCTTGAACAGGGTTATCTGGGTCCACACTGCCATATGTTCAAAGCAGAGAATGTGGGATTTTATTCAGCTATGTAGAAGGGACCTCTGTCCTTTTGTTACTCTGTGTAGTACAGAGATACACTTTCCTCCATATGTCATGCACAGCTTGTCATGTAAAACACTGGGTGGTTCAACATGGACATTTTATTGATTGGCCCCAGATAGTTTTTACAGCCAGCTCCACAGTCACTGCAGAGGGGGAAGGGAGTCCTTACTACCATTTCAGTGCCACTGACTGGCTGCTCTTGCCACCCCCTTCTTTTTCTCATTGTAGCAGAGGGCAGTTGACATGAAATGGCTATTGGCCATTGCTGGTCGCCCAGAGTGACATTAGCCAAAGTGACACGGGAGAAAGGAAGGCAATGAGGAATCACTTCATTTTTTTCTCAGATTCATAGCATGGTTCCACCCCACTTCTTGATGGTGAACATACTCACTACAACCACTTTCAAACAAACACCAACTTGGGATGTCAAGCTCATAATACAATTTTGGTAAATGAATTTGAAATCATTACAGAGTGTGTGTTTTTTTTAAATCAGTGATTCCCAACCCATGGTCCGTGGATCACCAATGGTCCCCAAGAACTAAAATTTGGTCCACTGCCTTACCGTTACTACACCATTGCAATGAGAATGACTGATCTCGCAAAACCCTCTTATAGTGCTGAGGCAATGGGGATGTCGGGAGGGTAGAGGCTGACTATCCACTGACAACAAGCCTCCTGACTGATGCTTCTCCTCTCCTCCCTCCTCCTGAGCCAAGCCATTCCATGTGATGCCTGGAAGCGGGGGTGCCTTGGTGCTTTCGTTTTTAGGCCTGTTCCTGGGGTTATTTGGGGAGCTGATACAGAAAATTACATTGGATAGACCACATCAGCTCTAGATGATTAAATATGGTTTTTTTAAGGAAAGCAGACGACGATTACTTGATGGCATATATTCTGTATCATGAAACTAGAACTGATGTGGTCTATCCAATGCAATTTTCTGATTCAGCACCCCAAATAACCAAACTGAATCTAAAGTTGACCAAAAACTGATTTGTAACCCTTTTGGTACTAATGTTAGAGAGTGGTCCCTGGTCAAAGTGCTTCCTGCTCAAGTAGTCCCTGGTCAAAAAAGGTTGGGAACAACTGTTTTAAATAAAAGCTAGATGCCTTCTAAAGTGATATATACTGTTCATATTCAACATCCAATATTTTAAAACCTCTCAGTAGGAGTGCTTAGGATTTAATAATGGCATATTCGATCGTAACACAAGGTGCACACTTCAATAGTATGGCTATTATCAAGTCTTGGATTAACGTCTACTTGTCAGATGTGGAAGCCCTGGGCTATATTTTGGGGCTTCCAATAAGAACGTGTTAGAGATAATGTCCCACAAGGGGAAAAGGACATTTCACTTCTGGGTCAGGAGTCACAACTCACAGGTGTGTCCTGAACAAAGGTCAAGTTATATTTGTGAATTCCATTTATATGAATGGGCAAATATTTTACAAGTAAATTAGTTGTTTCCTGTGTTCCAAATCCATGTACAGCAGAAAATCAGTTTTAAACATCTTTTTGTGAAAGATGTTAAACTTGTTATTCTACAACATCCCTTTAAGGCTAATTTCTACAGCCCAGAAGTTGTTTGGTGCAACTGTGTAATCCCTATAGTCTCATTTTAGCAATATATTACCTTGTTCACGTGTTTCCTATAATTTCAAAAAATTCCAGTTAAACTTTGTCTTGTTAAACTATGTCTTACAGGTTTATTATCAATTGGATAATTCATGCAAAACTGAATACCCCTCAATTTAAAAATAGGATTTGAAGAGCAGAAAAGCATGCACGTCTACAGAAAGAAATACAACTCAGAAATGCCTGTGGCAGGCTGCTCTTTGAAATTATCCTCACTAAATTACAATCATGCACTTTCAACTCTCTGTAATTAAACATTTAGTTTTATTTATTCCAGATGTATTTGCTTCAAGTAAATCCAGACATTTTGTTGAAGCAGTAGCTCTTTTACACGTCCCAAGGATCTAAAAACTGACAGCAACTAACGTGAATTGTCTCCTCGGTTTAAGTTTGCACCACATCATCTGGTGGCTGCTTTTTATGGAGTTTTGGAAGGAACAAAATGGTTGACATAATTAGTACTACTATAATGTTAACTGTTCATTTAATTTGTAACTCATCTACTGGTGAATGCTTCATGGTATTTTAGAAAGGAATAAAATGGCTGATATAACTATTATTTTCTTTAACAACGGCTTTACACATCCTGAAAGAGGAAATGAGTCAAACCACAACATAGGACATGTATATGTATTTTGCCCTATTTTCATTATACATATATGGAATGAACTTGAAGGAGTATTTTTTAGAATTTGTCATACATGTACCTTTAAGAAGCAATGGGTTAAAGCATCTTGTAAAGGTGCCTTGAAAGACGTAATAGCTCCCATGCCTCCATTTAGTGTTATCTAAATAAGAGTGTACTGTGGTCAGAGTTAGATGTGTTAAGCACCAGAGTCTCGATTTTAGTCAGTAAAATAAAGCAAGCCCTTAATGTTTTTATTTTAAAAAAACATATAGTAGCTTTTAGCATTGAGCAGGTTTCTGTTCATATGACTCTTCCTTTACAGAATTGTTAAAACAATTCAGGATTTGATTTTTTTTCTTAGTCAGCTATGCTCCTTGTGTTGATTACAGAATTGTTGATTTGGGATTGTTCTCGCATACTAATAGCTTGACATCCTTGGAGTTCTGAAGTAGCAGTATAAACCAGAGGTGATAGTGTCTCAAAAGGACATTTAGTAGGTTTTTAGGTTCTTATTTTGTGTATTGTATAGTAAAATCTTGCATAAGTTGCACCTGGGACACTGGAAATGACTGTTGTAGTATTTTTTTTTTTTTCGGGATGGGCTTTTAAAAAAACTAGTTAGGTTGGAACATGATCTAATGTGCTTATGTGTACAGCTTGTGTAGATTCAAATAAAATTGTTTTCTTCATTTATGGTATTGTCATAATTCTTCTGTAAATGAGGCAGAGCATAATGAGAAAGTCTTAAAGGAGCATGTCCATTCTAAATTTAATATAATACATCCAAAATAATAAGTTTGGTTTTACTTTTCTTATGATTTAACCTTCCTTATTAATCTAATTAATCAAATCCTACAGTGCATAATTATAGTGTGACTAGACCTTCAAACTAATCTTTGCATTTATACTATGAGACAGGCAAGAGGTAGAAAACAAGAGTAGAGGTGTGAGGGTAAGAAAGAAATAGAGAGACTGGAAAGAAAGCCATTAGAGTGCATTTTGGTAATCCCAAATATTAAATCTGTGTTTGATATTTCATTTTGGGTTGTTTGTTTAGACCAGTGGTTCTTAATCTGTGAGTCCCCAGATATTTGGCCTCCAACTCCCAGAAATCCTAACAGCTGGTAAACTGGCTGGGATTTCTAGGAGTTGTAGGCCAAAACATCTGGGGACCCACAGGTTGAGAACCACTGGTTTAGACTGTCTCAGAAGTTAGGGGTTGTTTGAAAAAAGAGCCAAAACTTTTATCAGTAATGACATTTCAAAACAAAACAAAACTTACTTCTGCAGCTAAATTAGAGAACTGTTGTGTAGAAGCAGTCCTAGTAGGACTGAATATTAAGTGGCGGGCGAATAGCAGTTCTCCAGATTTTGTGTTATGGTCTCCATCACTCTTATCCCTGTTGTATAAGATTGTTAAACAAAGATTACTTTCAAATCTGAGGTTAGAGAAAATATAATTATGATTTGGATGTCTTAATGACATAACTGGATTCAATTACCATCAGCCAGTATGTTGATATTTGTGGATCTGATGCTGCAGAGTGTGATCCTAAAGACTTGGTCAGCTACTATCACCAGACATGATTATTTGACTGGCAATCCAGAAACTCCTTTCAGAACTGTTGGTGTGATGAATAAAATAAGGTCATAACCAAAATTCAGTCACTGTTGAGAAACATGATCAATTATGATAACCCAACCACAAATGCCAGTGAGACTGCAGTGGCATCAGTACCATGCATCTACTTAACTGGCCAGCTATTTCCTGCCCAAGTGCCAATTGCTAATAAAAGACCTGTGACTTGTTCCAGGATTGCTGGCCAAATTGCAGTCAAAAGCCACAGCCACATTATACTGTACTGTACTGACATCACTATCTGTTTTCTCTATTGCTCTTGTCTGAGCTCAGTGGCCGAGTAACATCTTCAGATTCCACAGCCATTTAAGTGGCTTTGAAAAGAAGAGCATATCCACTTAACATTCTCTGTACCATTTACTCCTGGTTTTAGATTTTTAAATTGTATTTCTATTAATATTTTAGTTTTGTCAAGGTGAGCTTGGGATTGCTGATAGAAGGCTCAGGAGTAGAACTGGCACCTAGCAATTAACAGCAACTACCTCAACTATGTTCTGAAGGAACATCTATAGAAGGAACAACTACTTAGCCTGATGACCAAACACAAGAGACTCTTGCTGAGGCAGGGTTAGCTGTTCTTTCTTTTGTGGAGTTAAGAAAATAAAGGTCTTAGCTGCGAAGATTGTTGAGGCTAGGTGAGAAGAGAGCCAGCAACAGGTAACACCTGTGAAAGTAGGATTTAAGAGACAGGAGTCTGTTTCCTGACTACTGACTGCCACGTCAGTGCTTGAGACAAGATCTTGGACTCCTGATCTCTTGTGTTCTCTACAACCTGGATTACCCTTGGATGTTGACTTTGGAATTATGGATTCAACCTTGCATCTTGGATATTACTAGTAATCAGCTCTTGATCCTCGATTGGACATTTGGATTTCCCTCTTGAGCGTTTGGCATCTTTGTGGACTATTCGGCTAGACCTGAGACTGTTTGTGGCCTCTTGACACATTTTTCCATTTAAAACAAAACAAAGCATAAACAAAACACAATGGAATTAAAGTTACACAGCCCAACCAAAAATGATTTTTTGTTTTGTTTTGTTGATGTCTTGGTTTTTAGGGCTGTTGCTTGGGTTATGTGGGGTGCTGGTTCAGAAAATTGCATTGGATAGACAGCATCAGCTCTAGTTTCTTCAATATAGTTATGATTTTCTATGGGTGAGCAGATGAAGACTGGTAGATAGCATATGTTCTGAGCTGATAGGGAAAATCTCGTGCCATTTTTGGAATCAGCAAGTCAGATATATCCAGAACAGGCCTAACATTTGAGGTACCAAAATGTATGTTGGCCGGTGTTATCTATAGGCCTCGGTTCAGGTAAAATAGAACAAAACCGGATAAATAAAAAATCCAGGCTTTTTCTCCTGCCCTTTTCTCCATTCATTTCACCATATTTGCTGGGACATGAGAGAAGCCTCCCAGCTAACACATCCGGGCGTCCTCTAGGCAACTTCTCTGTACACGGCCAATTCTCTCACACCAGAAGCGACTTGCAGTATGTTCTCAAGTCGCTTCTGACATGATAAAAAAATTCATATTTGCTTTAAGCCATTTCATCCATTGCCTTAATGAAAGGTTTATAGGAAACTACTTTTTAACGCACACTAGAATTGTTGGCCTTTTATGCAGTGGGCACATCTGGACTTTTGAAGAAGTGTTACAAAAATAACAGAAGAATTACCATGTGAGGAAGGAGATACTCTTGGATACTGGGTTGCTGTGAGTTTTTCGAACTGTATGGCCATGTTCCAGTAGCATTCTCTCCTGACGATTCATCTGCATTTGTGGCCAGCATTTTCAGACGTCAGTTGGAGCTATAAATGAAATTGCTCGTTTATATTTCTTGATGACTGGGGAAGTTGTAAGTTTCTCAATCATTGTCTCACTGTAAGTAAATGATAACTTAATGCCAAATAACAATAGAAGTAGTACAAACTGAACATCCTAAATAGCAAATTTGAAATGCTCCAAAGTCTAAAGCTAGTGGCATCTTTGCTTTCTGACGTCTCAGTGTAAAAAAACTTTGTTTGATGCTCAAATTATTTTAAAATATTTTATAAAATTAAGTTTAGGCTATGTGTATATGAAACAAATGACTTTTTTTGTTTGGATTTGGGTCTCATCTGCAAGATATCTCTCTATATGCAAATATTTCAAAATCTACCAAGCATTTTGGATAAGGAATACTCAACTTTGGTAAGCCCTGGACTTTGTAGAGCTTATTTGAAGTCTCCTACATTTTCTCTCATGCTATCACAATTTTTGATGTTTTATATATATATATTTTAATACTTGCAAAGCACAGGGAAATTATTTCTTTTAAACAATTAAACTTTTAAACATGTAAATTTGAATGATATAGCATCATTAGGTTGTTTTAGAATAAAATGAAGAAGAGAAGGATAGATAATTTAATATGGAACACCAATATATTTGTTTTCAGTTTTCTCAAAAACAGTTAAGGGCAATCACGTAGTTTATATTTTCACATTTTTTTTCTTTCTGACATTTGAGGCTATACATTTGCTTTAGAAATGAGATACTGGCTACTGGGATTTCAGGAAGAACACCATATCTGTCACACAAAAAATGTGCAATAATCATCCACAGGACAAATCTCAAATTTTTAAACACTTCCATGATAGAAAAATATTCCTAGGCATTCTTCTAGAAGGGAAAAAATCATTAGGCATGATTTTGTTTCAGAATACACATAATACTAAAGGTAAAGGTTTCCTTTTGACATTAAGTCTAGTCGAGTTCGATTCTCAGGGGTGGTGCTTATCTCCATTTCTAAGCCGAAGAGCAGGCACTGTCTGTAGACACCTCCTAGGTCATGTGGCCGGCATGACTGCATGGAATGCCGTTATCTTCTCGCCGGTGGGGTACCGATTGATCTACTCACATTTGCATGTTTTTGAACTGCTAGATTGGCAAAAGCTGGGGCTAAGGATGGGAGTTCACCCCACTCTGTCAACTTTTCAATCAATAAGTTCTGCAGCTCAGCAGTTTTACCTTCTGCATCGCCGCCACCCTAGAATATACATACCAGTATGAATAAAAAGAAAAGTCAGAAATTTCAGGGTAAATGCAATGATATATTGCATTTTAGGGTCAATTAATTAGTAAATATTTTTATTTCCAAGTATGCAACTTTGGGCAAATAATGCATGCTCGCACATAAACAGAATAGATGAAAATTGGGCTACTTCATATTACTTTTCTTAAAAAGGTAAATCTTTAATTTGAATGTATAGTATCAGACAGGAGAAAACGAAGGACCCAGCAAAAGAGCCTATGGTGCTTTCTTTTTTCTTGCTTATTCAGTGTCTTCTTATAAGTCATGCCTGGATAATCAGCCAGGGTGGAATGTTATATAAGGCTTGTGTTACTGTTAGGTGAAGGATTAATCCGATAAGTAGCCATAGTAAATTAAGACTAGATCCTATCTACTTACATTCTAGTTGTTAATATGAACCACACGTCTGTCTACAAGGTGGATCATGTGGTTAAAAAAAATGTAATATATGAAACTTAATCAGGATAATCCTACCATCAGGAATGATTTCTTTTAAAATAAAAATAAAAATCATTGGAAACCAGAACTCAAGCTCTTATACTGGTTCACTTAAGGGACGCTATGATCAGAAGAATATAGGGCAGCCAAGATTCTGCACTAATCGTTCTGATTAGCTCAAGAGACAAAATACTAACTGACAGTAGCAAAAAAAAATTAGAAACAAAGTATCTTGTTTTAGTCTGCAAATAAGATTTTTTTTAAAAAACGTTTTGATAAGTGGGATAGTGCCAGTTGTCAAGTACAGTAGAGTCTCACTTATTCAACATAAATGGGCTAGCAGAATGTTGGATAAGCAAATATGTTGGATAATAAGGAGAGATTAAGGAGAAGCCTATTAAACACCAAATTAGGCTATGATTTTACAAATTAAGCACCAAAAACATCATATTATACAACAAATTTGACAGAAAAAGTAGTTCAATGCGCAGTAATGTTATGTTGTAATTACTGCATTTATGAATTTAGCACCAAAATATCACGATGTATTGAAAACATTGACTACAAAAATGCATTGGATAATCCAGAACGTTGGATAAGCGAATGTTGGATAAGTGGGACTCTACTGTATTATTATTAGTATTGGTGTTTTAATCTTTGTTCTATGTATTTTAATATATTTAAATGATATTGTATTTTAACTATGTTGTACCCTGCCTCAAGCCATAAGGAAATTCAGGTAACATAATAATAATAATAATAATAATAATAATAATAATAATAATAATAATAATAATAATACACTTTATTTATCTTCCGCTCTATCTCCTCGAGGGGACTTAGGTTCATATATGGCAAACATTCAATGCTGCTATACAATTGACAAAGACAGACAGTACGTAAAAGAGGCAAGGCTTCCCTCTTTTTCCATCTCTGGCATCTGGAGGCTGTGCTTGACTTGGCCATGGGGAGGTGCTTTTGTTTCATCTTTCCACACTGAGGAGCCTGTCGTCCATGGAGGAAGTGGGATCCAAGATGGCTTCCAGTAATTTAATTCCAGTAATTTAAAAGAAGACTAACTTAAAATCTCAATTTTCCATAATTAAAAATAATTTAATAACAGTAATGTATTAAAACCATTGTAAAATACACATTTAAAACATGTTACTAATATAAGCTAAGAAATACAGCACACTCACACTAGTATTTGGCATCAGAAGTGGTTATTTGTAGCCCTGGAGACAGTCTGTTGTAGCCCACTCAGCAGATTTTGTCTACTACTGTTGTCATCATCATCACAGGCTATCACTCGTGGCTAAGTATTATTGTCTTCTGAGGGCAGAGCCTTGGTGGTGGGTCTGTAAATTGCTGTAGAGACCTATTATGGATCTGCATGGTTTTTTGCAGTGAGGATATACATTTCCAGATGGTTGTAAATAGATCAGTACCATAAATGTGAAAGCTGGCATAAACACAAAGAAACTATGTGAAGTCCTTCATCAAATTGAGCTTTAGTCTGCCATCAATGTTAGCTAAGCTACTTTAACATAAGATGCATCTGCACTCTAGAATTAAATGTAGTTTAACTCCTTATTAACTGTCATGGTTCAATACTATAGAATCACGAGAATTGTAAATTTACCAGCACTCTTTTCTGCCAAAGAGTGCTGGTCCCTCAGTAAACAACAGATTCAAGGATTCCATAGCATTGAGCCATGGCAGTTAAGTAGTGCATTAATTCTACACTGTATGGCTCTCAACACATTGAATTATAGGAAATAACAGGGATAATAATATTTTTTCTGGTCATTCTGCCAATTGGAGCTCAAGGCAGCAAATATGGTTCTCCTTCACCACCACAACAATGTGAGGTTAGCCTTTGAAAAAAATAGTTGTACAATGAGCTTCATGGAGGGACCTGGATCTCCTAAGACAATGGTTCTCAACCTTCCAAATGCCACCACCCCTTAATACAGTTCCTCATGTTGTGGTGACTCCCAACCATAAAATTATTTTCGTTGCTACTTCATAACCGTAATTTTGCTACTGTTAGGATTCGTAATGTAAATACCTGATATACAGGATATATTTTCATTCACTGGACCAAATTTGGCACACATACTCGATGTGCCCAAATTTGAATACTGATGGGGTTGGAGGGGATTGATTTTGTCATTTGGGAGTTGTAGTTGCTGGGATTTTATAGTTTACCTACAATTAAAGAGCATTCTGAACTCCACCAATGATGGAATTGAACCAAATTTGCAGGAGGAGGGCTTTTGGTGGGAGGATTCACAGTCTGTTTCCAAAAAGGAAGAGGACAGGTGGAGAGTCTTCAGCCTTCTCTGCCAAAAAGGTTCCTAAGAGCATCAGAAATAAGTGTTTTCTGATGGTTTTTGGCAACCCCTCTGAAACCCCCCTTGTGACCTCCCCAGGGGTCCCAACACCCAGGTCGAGAAATGCTGTCCTAAGAGCTAATACAATATTTTAACTTGTAAAATGCATTGGCTTATCTTAAAGCAGGATAAAAATTATGTGACTGGATAAGACATTATTGAGCCAGTGCAATGTAGTGTTTGAGTGTTAGATTGTGTCCCTGGAGATGAGGGTTTGAATCCCTTTTCAGCAATGGAAACCCAATGGATGATTTTGGGCTAGTTACACTCTTTCAGACTACTACACCACATAGGCTCTTCATGGAATGTCTATAATTTCAACATATATTCAGCTGCATAAAGGGTGGAAATCCAACGAAGGCTGCAAAAGCCCTTTTGAGATTTAAGACTTCAAATGTTATGAAGCGCATATATACTTAAAAGCTATTTCATTGATTTTGTACGGTATAATTTATTTATTTATTTATTTATTTTTCAAACTTATATGCCGCCACTCCCCTAGGGCTCGGGGCGGCTTACAAGAACCGGCTAAAATCAACAATTTAAAAACATCTTAAAACATCTTTAAAACATCTTTAAAAATATCTTAAAAACATCCTAAAATTTGACATGAAAGCGGATCCTAATGTTTTACTAAGTTATTTAATGTTTTGTCTACAACTACTTGACTTTCCCACTAATCAGCTAATTCATATTTCATGTTCAGTTTATTTAATTTTGCATGTAACAGAACATGTATTTTGGGAACCAGAACTGTCCCTGAGTCACCAACATCCAACTTACAAATGACTCATAGTTAAGAATGAGAGTGAGACAACAGGAAGTGAGAGAAGTCGACCCCTAGGAAGTGAAATCCACTCCTGGAAAGTTATCATGGGGAAAAGGTGTCTCCATTGAAGCTTTAGCACCAATTCTTGTATCCACAACAAGACAAAATTTTCAAAATCCAATTATCCCAGGGTCAGAAAGTGAGGTGAAATCTAGTGAACGGGCACAGATAGCAAAACAAACACCGCAGTGGTGTAAACTTTTCCCTATGCTATCGAAAGCTTTAAAAATGTATATTTTTGGCTGGTGTTCTTAAAATGGTGTACCTGTTCTGATTTACAAACAAATTCAGTTTAAGAACAAAGCTACTGAACCTATCTTGTTTGTAATTTGGGGGCTGCCTGTACTGTAGTTTTCTAAGGATTTGACATAAGAGAGAAATTTCTTCTACAAACAGTCTAAAACCCAGTAACTCTGTAATGCATCTTGTACATCCTTGACCCTGGAAAAGAAAAAAGAGGAAGCTTATTGTTTTTCCCTTGGAAATGTTTATATAGTTCAAACAAAATAAAAGGTTTTTCTGATCTAGATTATATTACATTGCTGCCCATAGCTCTGTGGTTGTTGTATTTTTACACTGATCATTTAGTAACTGAGGAAAGAAAAATATACATTTTGTGAAAGAATATGAGTGAAAGAATAAGAATTTGTAACAAGACCATAGAATAGAGTACCACAATGTTGTCAACTAATGTAACTACCTCTTATAGTATCAAAGAAAATAGAGTTCAAATACACTTGAATAAGTTTCCTTTTTGTCCTTTCCCATGTAGACGCTCTCAGTAGGTGGCAAGACAGTTGTCTTTTAATTTCCTATAATATTGTTGCATACGTCTGTGAATATGTCTGTACCACTTTTTTTTCCTGAACCATTTGAAGTTCTCCCATATTGCTGGAGAGGTGCCCATTAGAAAACTGCAGTGAAGAATTGTGTGTTTTCTGGGCTGTATGGCCATGTTCCAGAAGTATTCTCCTGGAACATGGCCATATAGCCTGGAAAACACACAACAACCCTATGATTCCAGCCATGAAAGCCTTTGACAACACATTTCAGATGATGTTGGTGACAGCACTGATTAAGTTGATTTAAGATACATTACAGCCAAATGCTCTGTACTTGGTAGGTGGTAATATATACAATAGTCATGATATAGGAGTTGGATCTTAATGAGCTGGTCATTGACCGTAATAAAGTGAACTTGAACTTGAGTTGGATCAAGAATAAGGATATAGTGTGAAAATTCACTGTCTTCCCTTTGCCTAGCAGATTCCCTTCTCTATGAACCTTCTCCCAAGAGTTAGGGAATTGTTTAGAATGGAGTGAGTGTGGCATTGCTGGTCGAAGAGAAAGGGAAAATAACTGAAAATCAAGAGGCACCTTCCCTGAGCCCTGCCCACATCAAATACACTTCCGTATAACTATCCAAGTTGATCCCTTGGTCCTTGGTAGAAACTTTCTGGGGCTGTCGGGGGGGGGGATGGTAAAAGCTGCTTTTTTATTTACATTTATTCTGACAGCATTTCTATGGATCCACCTTATAACTAATGCATTGTTTTACAGTACTAGTTGCTTCTGGCTCTCCTGTCATTTATGTTGCATACCTTTTATATTGTTCTAGGATGCTGTTGCTGCATTGCTCCATGTCCTACTTCCTTCTCCTGCTACCCTTAAGCTCCTGGACACAGAAATTACCAACCAGAGATGAGGAACTTTTTCAGATGCAGATCCAGGACAAAACTTTTTTCCATCATTCATCCGTACTCCCAGATGGAGCTGAAATCAGTAGCTATCTATTCAGAGAAACACCCAAAAGGTATGTAAAAAATATTCAAGGTAAAACACTAGGAAATTATACAGGTTTCGGCTCTCATGTACCTGGAACCCTCCCAGGTCAAAATTATGATGATCTGACTCCACTTTAACTGTCATGACTGCACTGAACGGCAGTATGGGTATGTCATTCCATGATGTCTTAGAGCTCTGTGACTTGCATTTATGCATCTTTCTTATCTCCAATAAGAAATATTCCCCTGAATGAGACCAATCTACTGATTGCTTCTGTTTCTTTGTGTCATGATTTTGTGGACATGTACTATTTTTATCTTTAGTTCCCATATTTTATGTTTGACAAAGTACAGTCATATCAAAATCAATAGATTTGTTAGGAGGCCTTTTGTCCTGGTTATATTTTTTGTACATAAAAACATCCTGAATGTGGTAAATGCTTAAAACCTTCTGATACTGTATAGAACAAGTTACAAATCATAGAAAGCCTATAGAGTGTAAATCATTGTAGGTCCTGTGGAGATTGAGCAGCAACATATGATGGGGAGTGCAGAGTCTGGGTTAACATTTCCCATCCTGAGGCAATAGTCTTCATTTATAGTGCAAGCTTTTACGTATCTGCTCAGAAGGCAGTTTAACTGAGTTTAGTGGGTTAATCCTAGATAAGTGTGTGTAAGATTGCACCCTTAAGTGCATCATCTTGGAAAAAAAGGCAGGATGTAAATTCAATCAATCAATTTGGGTTCAGGTATGGCTTCTACTCTAAAATTAACTTTCCTGTTTCCTATGTAAGTTTCCAAATGAAAGAGGCAAAACTCTATACTATTCTTTAAACTAGAAAACAACTTAAGCAGGGGAAAATGCCTCCTTACTTTAATTCACTGTCACTTCACTGAACCTCTGTCATATCAAAATATCAATGTATGCCCATTGAAAGATATAGGGCTCATGTAGATGGGCCATATACCTTGAAGTGGGCAGGATTCAACTCTGTCTTGTCTTCAACTAAGTGCTGAAGAAAATCTGCTTTTGCAGGGCTTTCATCCCTGAAACAGAAGAAAACCTACATCTGAGCTTGTATTTTTACAATGTTTACATGGAGTTTACTGACATCAATACGTATTTCTAAAAGCATTGTGTCATCTTACTTAGGTTGGTACAAAACTGAGTAATGATTAGAAATGAACTGGGCATATTCTTAGGTTTATCCAGTCAAAATAAACTGGGCATATTCTCTAAGGGTTATCCAACCAGCTTTCATTAATATGTGGTGTTTACATGATGTAAGGGGCTATTTCACACACACACACACCCCCATGGGAATAAAGTGTGGAATAGCCCCACACTTAGATGTGTGTGTGAACAGTGTGGCTGGTCCTGATTTGGAACCCTATCCTCTATTCATGCAGGGTGCCATCATCCCACATTCCTCGTACTCCATGCCATTGGGAAAACAAAATGATGCTTAGCTGTGTCATTTTTCATTGCTTCAGTGGTAGACACATAACTCCAGAAAGCTACTGGCCATCACTTGGTGCCTTTGCTGATGTAAGCGAAGGTACCCGTGTGGTTTGGAGAGGGGATGGAAGGGAAATTACTTTGGACCAGCCCTGGAATTTGTTGGCCATGGTGTTCCCATAGCAAGATTTCCAATATCACACTTTCAGGATGTGGAACAATGCCTTCAAACTACAGGAAAGAAGATTCCATCTGAACATTAGGAAGAACTTCCTAAATGTGAGAGCTGTTCAGCAGAAATGCAGTGGATGCAATAGTTTGGCTTTATTGATTCTCAATCATCCATCAGAAGTGACTAAAAGAAAACTAAAGTTAGGATGACCTACCGGTATCAGGGGTGATGCTGTGGAAAATTGTCCCCTTCCTCAGAACACTTTTGCACCCTGGTTAAAAAATTTAATTTAGTTTTCTTTGAAAAGTATGCCATGAAGAATCTAATACAAGCATTAATCTTTCCATAGGTATTTTTTTGTGGTTGAAGAAGATAACACACCTTTAGCAGTTACTGTAACTCCCTGTGATGCTCCTTTGGAGTGGAAGTTGACTTTACAAGAGCTTCCAGAAGAGTCCAGTGGAGAAGGCTCAGGTAAATAACAAGTGTTGTGACCAATATGAATCTGTACAGGAAACCATACCTTAAGGGGAGTTCCATCTGTAATGTCTGCTATTTAGAGGAAACAGCTATTTTTTGGCAGTA
This sequence comes from Anolis carolinensis, assembly GCF_035594765.1. Lineage (NCBI taxonomy): Eukaryota > Metazoa > Chordata > Lepidosauria > Squamata > Anolidae > Anolis > Anolis carolinensis. The sequence continues at coordinate 34,367,476 of NC_085845.1, read as the reverse complement.
ATAGGTTGTTGAGGTCTTAGTGCCTTAAAAAATATTTGTTTCTTTCTTCCTTTGAGGATTTATATGCAGGTTTTCAAAACAAGGTTTTTGTAACATGGTACAACTCTGAAGACATTTTAAAATAACCTAAGTACTTAATTTATTGCACTTAGAATGTTTCAGACCGACAAAAAATTTAAAAAACATTATTACACAAAGTACTATATTATATTATTTAAAAGATAAATGCGACAGAAGAATCTGAGACCTGCCTAAGAGAAGGGAGATAAACATGTCTCTTGGACTGTGTGAACATCTGATAACAAAGTTTAAAAAGTCACAGAACTTAAACAGGGTATGCAGTGTTAGTCAAAGAAAAGAGGAGCTGTCTGTAATAAAAATGGAGCCTGTTACATGTAGACATTGAAAGCAAATGATAAAACATGTTCTGAGTACTATTCTGGGGAAGAGTCGCAATGTTTTCCATTTTAAAAAATCAATGATATAATAACATGGTTCAGAAAACCTCCATCACGAACATCTGATGTCCCATAAACTCCAGGCACATTCATTTCCCCAGTTATCAATATAAAGGTTTTCTGGATAGTAGGAAATAAAAGTAGGAGCAGGGGATAGAGCAGTGGTTCCCAAACTTTTTTTGACCAGGGATCACTTTACCAGGGAACACTTTGACCAGGGAACACTTTGACCAGGGACCACTTTCCAACATTAGCACCAAACTGGTTTTTGGTCAACTTTAGATTCAGTTTGGTTATTTGGGGTGCTGATTCAAAAAATTGCATTGGATAGACCACATCATCTCTAGTTTCTGATACACAACATATGCCATCCAGTAGTCGCCAAATAAAATAAATAAATAAAGAGGAAGGAGGTTCACAGACCAGATTTTTGTTCCCACAAGTTGGGAACCACTGGGATAGAGGAAGGTAAGATAGATGAACAGAAGGAATATGCTCCTTCCATGCTTGTTAGGATGTATGTTATTAGAATTTATTTCTTCTGAGAACCTGCAAGCCTTTTTAACATAATCTTTTTTTGTATTCTCTAGGCGAGCCAGAGCCACTTGAACAACAAAAACAACAGATTGTCAATGAAGAAGGCACGGAGCTGTTCTCATACAGAGGAAATGATGTTGAGTATTTTGTGTCCTCTAGTTCACCTTCTGGCCTATATCAGTTAGAGTTCCTATCAACAGAGAAAGATACAAACTTTAAAGTTTATGCCACTACAACTCCAGAGTCAGATCAACCATATCCTGAATTACCTTATGATCCAAGAGTTGACGTTACTTCTCTTGGCCGTACCACTGTCACTTTGGCGTGGAAACCAAGCCCTACAGCTTCCCTGCTGAAACAGCCAATACAGTATTGTGTGGTCATTAATAAAGAGCACAATTTCAAAAGCCTCTGTGCAGTGGAAGCCAAACAGAGTACTGATGATACGTTTATGAAGGCCCCGAAACCTGGCCTGGACTTTAGCCCCTTTGATTTTGCCCATTTTGGATTTCCTTCCAATGGTAACTCTGGGAAAGAGCGCAGCTTCTTAAAATCATCACCAAAGTATGGGAGACAGATTTATTCAAAGCCACGAGTTGACATAGAAAAGAGATGCATTGGAAACAAGAATATCTTTACAGTGTCTGAACTGAAACCTGACACGCAGTACTATTTTGACATATTTGCTGTAAATACTAACTCAAATATGAGTACTGCATATGTTGGCACTTTTGCAAGAACCAAGGAGGAGGCCAAGCAGAAGACGGTTGATCTAAAAGATGGGAAAGTTACAGATGTTTTTGTCAAGAGAAAAGGCTCTAAATTTTTACGCTTTGCTCCTGTTTCATCACACCAGAAGGTTACATTTTTTGTTCATTCATGCCTTGATGCTGTACAGATCCAAGTCAGAAGAGATGGAAAACTTCTCTTGTCTCAAAACGTTGAAGGCATCCGTCAGTTTCAACTTAGGGGAAAGCCAAAAGCTAAATACCTAATTCGACTGAAAGGAAATAAAAAAGGAGCTTCCATGTTGAAGATTTTGGCTACCACAAGGCCAAATAAGCAGTCATTTCCATCTCTTCCTGAAGACACAAGAATTAAAGCCTTTGATAAACTTCGCACATGTTCATCAGTCACAGTGGCATGGCTGGGTACACAGGAGAGAAACAAATTTTGCATCTACAGAAAGGAAGTAGATGATGACTATAATGAGGAGCAGAAGAAAAGAGAACAAAATCAGTGCCTGGGGCCGGATGTGAGGAAGAAATCAGAAAAAGTCCTTTGTAAATATTTTCATAGCCAGAACCTACAAAAAGCAGTTACTACAGAGACAGTTAAAGGCCTACAGCCCGGCAAATCCTACCTTCTGGATGTGTATGTGATTGGACATGGCGGACACTCTGTCAAGTATCAAAGCAAATTAGTGAAAACGAGGAAATTCTGTTAGTACACTCCCATATAAAAATCCTGGACTGACATACAGCAAAGGAGTTGTGAACTGTATTGGTACTATGTAGAGAAGATATTAACAATAACAATTATATATTTATGTTTACAAAAGCAAGCGAAGGGACTGAAACTGTACTCTCAGTTGGTATCTGGCGGTTGGCATTGTCATGTGTCTGGTCATCCATGTTTGATGCTCACTAGATAACCCATGCAGAAGGGAATTTTGACTACCCTTTTTTTGCCCCCATGATGTTGCATGAAGTGCTTCTAAATTATTTTGTTACTTCAGAGGCTAAAATACGTCATTCAGTTACCTTGTTATCCTTTGTGCACAGACACACAAACCTCCCACACAACTTCTATCTCTACGTAGACTATAGAGTTATGTAAATTATTTTATAAAGTCTTGTTTTAAATGTCTATGTTTTCATTATTGTAAACTATAAGAAATCTTTCTCTATTAAACACAGTTCGAAACTAAGTATTAACTGGACTACCCCAAAGTCAATTTTATTGTAATGTAAATTACCATCTGTCTAATTTTTAAATGTTTAAAATCTTGTATGTATTTCATGTACAAAATTGTCAGATGTTATATTCCTGTACATAAATTAAAATATTAGATTATATGTTTCTTTCATATTAATATTTTCATTTATATAGTTGATTCTTGACATATTAGAGAGGTGGTTCTCAACCTTTTTTTTGATCAGGGACCATTTGACCAGAGACCACTCTCCAAAATTAGTACCAAAAGGGTTACGAATCAGTTTTTGGTCAACTTTAAATTCGGTTTGATTATTTGGGGTGCTGATTTAGGAAATTGCATTGGATAGACCACATCAGCTCTAGTTTCTGGTACAGAACATACACCATGCAGTAGTCGCCTATTCACTCATAGAAAACCATATGTAATAATCTAGAGCTGATGTGGTCTATCCAGTGCAATTTTCTGAATCAGCACCCCAAATAACCCCAGAAACAGGCCTAAAAATGAAGATACCAAGGCGCTTCCAGGTGCCACATGGAACGGCTCCACTCAAGGGGAGGGGGGAGGAGGAGGAGAAGCTACAGTCAGGAGGCTTATTGTTACGCCTTTCATGGGTAGTCAGCCTCTACACTCCCATCATCCCCATTGCCTCGGTACTATAAGAGGGTTTCGCGAGACAAGTCGTTCTCGTTGCAACGGTGTAGTAATGGTAAGGCTGCGGACCATATTTTAGTTCTTGGTGACCACTGATGGTCCATGGACCACAGGTTGGGAACCACTGCATTAGAAAATCCCAGTTAGCAAATGTTTTATATCTGAAGATCACTACAACTACCCACAGCTTTGGCTGTTAATAAAATTCAGAATCATTGAACAATTTGGATGCAGTGTGAAATAGTTTGAGGATCATCTAAAAAAGTGAATAACCTAGTAATACTTCTCCTTTAATGCATAATAACAGCATGGCTGTATATATTTGGCAGAATGCAGTGCATTATCAAGCTCACATACTTTCCATTGATTCCAATAGAGTTAGTATACTTGTAAATGCATTTGAATTCTGGCTCCTAAATTTAATTTTAAAGAACAGTTTTTAGAGGCAAAACAGGAAGGCAAGAATGCATCTTTTTTTTAAATTAAAAAAACATGTTAATTTGCTACAGAAATAAGTCTGATTAAAATTTCAGTCTTCTGGAATGAAATCTCATTTATTTTTTATGAAAACCAGTTCTAGCAGTTGTTTTCAATATAGGTGGTTTAGAGTTAATTAAGGGTGCAATCTTAAATTACACATAAAGACAAATACCAGTGATTGAGAGAAGCGGTACTTCTGTATATTTTGTTTAGTGTTTGGATATGCAGCATGCTTTGCCCTAATTCAGAGTTATGGAACACAAGTGATTTCTGCCTAACTGTAGTACATTTTTGTACTCCGATGTGGAATAATATCTTGCAATCAAATGTTTATTTGAAAAATTACCATACATCTTGGGGCTGCAGTCCTTAACGCTTCCATTTCAATGAGCTGTATATGTTTTCTAGAGACATTGTACTCACATTTCACAATACATCTGGGCCTGATGAACTAATGTTAAGCACTTCAGTGTTCCATGATTTCAGTGAGAGAATTAAACTAATCCTTATATAGTTCCCATTGATTTAAGTTTACTTTTAATAAAGTACACTCTTCATTATCAACATCTCATATGAATTGTAGCCTGGGCCCAACAAATCCTAGCATAAGTACAAGGCATTTACATTCATGCAAGCAAAGGAAGCTCTTGTGTAAAGAGCACTCACATAAGGAAGATGTGTGGAATTCCCTTTTGGCTATATCTCTTCTAAACCTCTTGGAAAGTAGAGGACCAAAGTCAGAAGCACAGCATTTAATTTTTTTTTTTTTTTGCGTGCATGCAGAACTATAGATTTGGTTCAAACAAAACTTTAAATTTAATGTTAGAGGGAGCCGAGATATGCCATGCAAATAAATTTACACAGAGATCTGTGAGTTAAACGGAATGTGGAAAGAACTTAGAACCCTTCCTCTGTAAATCACAACTTGTGTTTCTGACTAGAGTGGCTCTAAGGCAAACTTGTCACAAGGGTTTCTCTACAACAGTGGGTCCCCAGATGTTTTGGTCTTTAACTCCCAGAAATCCTAACAGCTGGTAAACTGGCTGGAATTACTGGGAGTTGTGGGCCAAAACACCTGGTGACCCACAGGTTGAGAACCACCGCTCTACAAGGTTTGTTCATAGAGAATTGGACTTGCCTTCGCCTGAGGCTGAGTATGTGATTTGTCCAAGATCATCCAGTATCGGGCTTCCATGGCCGAGTGTGGGTTTCAGATCAAATTTCCCAGGCCCCTTCTACACTGCCATATAAAATCCATATTATCTGCTTTGAAATGGGTTACATGGCAGTATAGACTCATATAATCCAGTTCATAGCAGATAATGTGAATTATCTGCTTTGATAATATAAATAGGATTATATAGCAGTGTAGAAGGGGCCCAGAGTCTTAGTCCAAAATTCATGTTGTATCTTAAAATTACCACTAAATTAATAAAATAGCAGTTAAGGAAGGAAAAGTAGGTATGTAATCATGGCATGAAGAAAGACTTCAAACAAAATGAGGTACAGTCCAATTTGCAAAAACAATTTGCAAAAACAAAACCTTAGAGAACATGTATTTTCCTCTGATAAGCTCCGTTTCGGAACTTAAGAAATTAGGTGCACATTTATTTCATTGTCACTGAAGGTTGTTATCACAATAGACTCAAGTTAAATTGGCAGTATGAATATTTGTTGAGGGCTATAGTGCACTAGTTTCAGCTATCAACTTTTGCTGTTCAGTCTAGTCACAATAAAGGTTTTTTTCCTCCACAGTTGCTGGCTGTTCTACTCAATTTGAACTTCTGAAGTTATTACTTGTTGGGAAGGAAAAAATCGCTTGGTTTTCAGAAACCACCCTCAGTGCCAAAGTAGCAAACTCTTCACTTTATCACATCACTTAACATTATCTCTGGCTGCTGTGGTTATCATGTGTGACATCTGGTGTAAATACAGAATCATGTAAATGGAATTTCAGTCCCTTGAAGTCAATGGCAAAATTCCCATACTTTTTCAAAGAGCCAAGGTTTTATCCATGGACTTCATCTTTGGGAATGACTTCAATATCTGAACAGGCTCCAGTTTGGGAATTACTTCAATGTCCGACCATGCACATTGCAGTCAGGATGTGACACACTGATTTCATAAAGTGCATAATGATCACTATGACACTTCTCAAAATGAAAACAAAAAAATGACTCTGTGATTTAATAGTTTGTCAAGCGATCTTGCCTATGGAAGGTTCAAGATTTCTACAACTCTAGAAATAAATAGGACTTTGTATGGCAAACTGAATTGCATTTTAAGACCTTCCTTATTTATTTATTTATTTATTTACAACATTTATACCCCAACCTTCTCACCCAAGGGGACTCAGGATGGCTAATTTATGAATGGTATCGTTAAGATAATTACACTTCTAAAACTAGTGATACAGAAGGCAGCAATGTGGTCACAGTAGCAGACTTATTTTTTTATTTTTGCAATACAATGACATTATGGATTCACAATTACAATACGATCAGGCATTAATAAGGCAATGTTAAGCTTAAACAAATGAAGCAAATTTATCTTCCTTCATTACAGAAACTTGCAGTAATGTGACTTTTAAGCACATATAAGTGTTGGGGTCCTGGAGAACTCCAATCAGGCACAATTTTGCATGTGCCCTATTCCACATTTTCTATTGTATAAAGTCTACAGGCATAATTATTGTGTAGCTTAGTTGGCAGTCCATGAATATGACAATATTTGCGATTGTTACACTTTTGACTACAACGCTTTCCCTAATAGCCATGTTTCTCCCATCATCCTTGGAATCCACAGATATTTGTACCACTCTTGACCCTTGTTAATGCAAACTATTTAACAATAAAGGAGAAGCTGGTATCTTTTTGCATCACTGTCATGAAGCCCTGTACAAAGACTTGGTAGTCCTTCCTTGCTTAGAAAGAGAATCATGTACAGAACCAAATACTCTTCTTTTATTTTTCCATTTGCCTTTTGTCGGTTTTTTTCCCCCCTCAGTACTTGAGAAAAGAAAAACCCATGCGTGGATGAAGTGTGGACCCATAACCGCATGCATCTGCCAACGATAATATTTTGGTTTTTTACACGTCCAGAATGCCCAGACTATTTTTTCTGCCTAAAAATCCACGTGTGAAATTATTTTACAAAAAATGGGACCCCACTGTATTGTTTAGTTCTAAAAAATGACTGATTTTTATAACCAACAGTGATGATTTATTTCTTTGTTTAGGGTTTATTTTGTTTTTGTTTTTTTACTATTCAATGTGTTCTGTGGTCTAGGAATTGTCACCCCAGACCAGGTACATTTGGCCATTTCTGCCTTAGACCACCTCAGCTCCGTGTTCCTCTGGAATCAAGTCTGAACAAATGACAATATTCAACTCAGATGCATGGGCCCAATGACACATTTGTTGTTATTAGCTGTCTTTTTGGTGACTTTATCATGAGATTTTATTAGGTTTGTCATTTTCTCCTTTTTGGACAGAAATGGTGTGACTTGCCCACAGTCACCAAGTGGGTTTCCATATTGGGTGGGGATTTCAACTCTGCAACTCTCAGAGTCCTAGCTTAACATCCAAACTACTATACCATGTTGACTCTAAAGGATGCAACACAATGGAAGTGATGTTTCAATTGCATAAAACCAACAGTTGCTGCCAAAGTGAGCCTTTAAAGGACCTGAAGTAGAGCCCAACAAGTTTTATAGCATCTCACTTGAATAAATGGTAATGGAATAAAAGTATAAGCACCATATTTGGACTGGACAAACAACTGAAAGAAACAAACGGAGTAAAGCAGTGTGCTGTCATTTCAGTTTAGTTCCTCTACCTAGTAGCTTGCCAGATCTAGGGAGTGAGCATCTTAGCAGGAGATCTAAAAGTGGGACTGAGTTTGGAATAGTTCGATTTAATCACAATTCACGGCATTCTGTTAAAAGAATTCCACTGCCCATACTGCCAGGTTATTCTTTCAATCATAATAGAGCAGAGGTGGGCAAAGAGAGGTCTATGGACTACATATGAGCCATAGGACCATTTTTGTGACCTACATAAATCCTCTAGGAATCTAAAACCTTTTTGCAAATTTTGTCAAAAATATTTTTTCCCAAATACCCCAAAATGCCCACTGATGGTGTGGGGTGCATTTTAACCATATTGTGTGGCTGCCTGAGGCCAATTTAGTTATAAGAATATCAGGAAGTGAACAGGAAACCTTTTCTGTTGTTAAAAAAGCTGCTCCTGGGACTAAAAGAATCATCTCCTGAGCTAGGAAGGCCCCCAAACATGCTCAAAACTGAGGGAATAGGTTTTAAGAGGCTTTTATTGGAATGAAAGAGTTGCTAAAGTTTACTGCATTTAGAACAGAGGCGCTCATTTTAGAACAATGAGTTTGAAAGAACCAAATTGCAGGCAGAAAAATAAGTTTAGAATCTTCAGTGGGGGAAACATTTATTATGGAAATATATTCTTGGTTAGAAATAGACAGATCTTTTCTGAACTAATCTAAAAGAAAGACAGATGAGAGGGAAAGCAGGATGTTTCAGCATGTCCTCCATCATTAAAGAAAGATGGGGTGAGGAATTGACATGTTTAGTTTGGACTAGTTCTTCTTTTATAACAGTGGGCACCCACTTAACCTTGACTTTTTATTGTGTCAGAAGCGACTTGAGAACATACTACAAGTCGCTTCTGGTGTGAGAGAATTGGCCGTCTACAGAAATGTGACCCAGGGGATGCCTGGATGTGCTACCATTCTGCTGAGAGGCTTCTCTCATGTTTCCGCAAGCTAGACCTGACAGATGGGAGCTCACCCTGTCTCATGGATTCGAACTGGCAACCTTTAGGTCAGCAACCCAGCCTTCAGGTCAGCACTCAAGCCAGCAAAAGGGTTTAACCCATTGCGCCACCGTAGCTCCTTGACTGAAATATACAGTGTTCTCTGTCCAGTTGTCCCTCTGCATTCATGGATTCTCTATCCACAACTTGAAAATATTTTTTAAAACTCTTGAAAACAAACCTTGATTTTGCCATTATTTCCATGCCGTTGTATATACTGGGACTTGAGCATCCTTGGAACCAAATCCCAGTGGATACCAAGAGCCCACTCTGCAGTCTTTCGATTAATTGCTGTAATAGTTTTAGTAAAGGTAAAGGTTTTCCCTGACGTTAAGTCCAGTCATGTCCAACTCTGAGGGTTGGTGCTCATCTCCATTTCTAAGCTGAAGAGCCAGCATTGTCCATAGACACCTCCAAGGTCATGTGGCCGGCGTGACTGCATGGAGCGCTGTTACTTTCACACTGGAGCAGTACCTATTGATCTACTCACATTTGCATGTTTTCGAACTGCTAGGTTGGCAGAAGCTGGAGCTAACAGCGGGCGCTCACTCCGCTCCCCGGATTCGAACCGGCGACCTTTCAGTCTGCAAGTTCAGCAGCTCAGCGCTTTAACACACTGCACCATCGTGGGCTCGTAATAATTTTACATAACCACTATTTTTCTATGAAAAATCTCATCAGTGTGTTTGCGCAATATATTTTTTCACAAGAGCAATCCACTTTTAATACACGGGAAAGAATATGTGAAATATGTGAAATGTATACTGCCTTTTCTAAGAATGTATAGAATAGTTAAAACATTATTTTTAACTGTCAATTAATTGCTTTCTTTGTGATAGGAGCAACGTCTGAACCCTGTTTGTCTTCTTCTAAATTTACAGTGGGAGCATTCTTGTAGGTCTTGGTTCAAATGTACAGAGAAATTCCTGGGGCTTGCAAAGAAAATATTTGATAAAGCCTTAGGGTGCCACTGTTTATAGAAGGTTCATTGACCACTTTGGAAAGTTTGGAAGGACAGAAGTACCTCAGAGGGATTAACTTCTTCTTTTATGCCTGATTTGATTTCACAATGTTTGCTATTGCTTTATATATTGTTTCAAGACTGGTTAATATTGAAATAGGGCTGGGAAATTGGAAGTCCCTTTGCGGTTAGCATGCCATTCCAGTAATTTGACTATAATCCTGATACTTTTGTTTAAAATGAATGTGGTTATGAGTATAAAATGAAGTCTAGGGATGCTGGAATATCACTAAATTTCATTTTCAAGGAGCAGAATGGCCACAGAAACAGAATGTAAGATAGGAAACAGGGAAAAGAAACCATGTCTTCAAGGAGCATGTTCTTGCTTTAAAAATCCTACACAGGCGTAAGCAAATGTTGTGCCACTATTGCCACATTTTTGAGACACAAGTAGGCATCCAAGACCGTACATTTTTCTAGTTGTGCAGTGGCTTCTAAATGGTATTAAAATGAGTACCACACTTCTGAGTCAAATGACATTTCTTGGCTGGAAGAATATGCAGGGAAACTTCTCTGGTTGGCAGCATTAGACCTTCTGGTCTTCTTTGTATGTACAGTAGTGGGACATTATGCTTTACCAACATGAAATACATTTTTGACCTGATGGATTAATTAATAAGGTCAGCCTGCTTTAGTTACCATTGAAATTAGTTGGCTGCTATCAAAATAATTTTGAATGGTTCCGTCATTCATTGGTTTGAATCCATTGAATCCAAAATCCCAACATTATTTGTAGCATGTGTTATGGAATGGAACCAGGCTTCTTAAAAGTAGTCAGTCTTTATGATTCCTCATGTAAATATATAGTACTGTCTTCAATGATCCAACATGTTCATTTTTCTTATCATTTCAAAGTAGCTCTCTAAGGCATAACAGATTGGGTTTTTCCCAGTACTAAACACTTTTTTTGGAGATGTACCTTGTGATGAAAGAACTCTGAAAATGATAGTGGGAAACCCAAGCAAATGATGTATCTACAAGGTAGAATGCTAAAAAGGGCACCCATCTCTATATCTTTCTATTTAAACCAGAGGTGTGTAGCTATGGGATGTTTGTGGACCAATTTTCTACACTAGGCTCAGGGCTTAGTTTTGACAGAGTGGGCACAGATTGTCAAAATGTTCCACAAAGAGGAAAAAACCCACAACAAAACAGTTTTTATTTACAAAAAGAAAAGAAAGAAAATTCTAAGTACCTCATCAAATTACAAATTCAAGGATGTCATAGGATTAGGCCATCGCAGTTGGCACTGATCTGCCAGACTTATGTCACTCCATACTAAAAGACATATCACAGAAATAAATGCCCAGTATTTCTATTTTATCCTTGCTTCCATCACCCTCTCTCTTTTTCTTTCTATGCAAAAAGTATCTGTTATATTGTTTGTTGTGTCATGCCACATATATCAATGACATAAAGACGTGTGGATCCCATACTGGGATAAAGATGAAATAATCAAGAAACAAATGTACACATAATAGAAAACTTGAATAATTTGATAGGTGGTATTCTAGATCAGCAAAACTGAACAGCAAAACTGATAATATAAACATATGACATTGAGCTGCTGCAGTTTTTTTCATTCTCTAGAATTCTGATCCATGTTTGAACATGCAAGAAATATTGAGCATATGTTTAGATTTACACTGCTTTGATAAAACTGTATTTTGAGAACATTTACTTCTGTTTACTTGTTCTTTCAAGCTGTTGTTTTGTTCTCCGTTCTACACCAGCAGACATTTTTGGCTAAAGCATTTTAATTCTAGTTATAGGCTGTATTTTTGCAAAATAGCTGTACTAATTTTTTCCAGTAGTCTGCTGTTTATAGTTGTTATTGGGGGGAAAGCCTTTCATTACTCTTTCTTGGCAACAATAGAGATTTTACAGGACATTTAATAGCTCAGGACAAAAGCAAATGTCTGCTTCGGTTACCAAGTGGTACAACTTGGAAACAATTCCGCCTGCTCCACAAAGTCATCTTTAAAGTGGTTTATAAACATTCTACAGCAGTCCAGTTCTTGATGGAAATTCATGCTTTGCATGAAATCATAAACTACGTTGGGTCCAGATTCTCACTCCACATTTCATGTTGGCATCCACTGTCCACAGTCACGCTTATGGACGCAATTTCTGCTGACATAGATGATTTAAGCAAAAATAAAAAGAGTTACTTTTATTCAAGAAACCAAAATTAATAGTGCCAACAATTCTGGAAGACAAATGACTATGTTTCTCCAGTACTTGGAATAAGATTTCACAAGATGAACTGGAATAAGGGAAACTGTACTGAATGTAATAAAATATGTGTTGATAAAGCACCCCTGTTATCCAGAAAAGACCAAGCATTTTAATCCCTCAAATAATGGCAATGGGCCCTGATGTGATGGAAAGCAAGTATAATTCTAGAACACGGGGAACTTTGGGCCTTCCGCATGTTTTGACATTCAATGCACAAAAGCTTTGGGAAGTAAAGAGTTCCAGTCCAAATGAGCCAAATTTTCTGACCCTATAGCTAGGATAGCAAACCAAGACATGTGTGACCAAGCAACATCAGAATGTGGTCAAGCCATGGCAAAAGTTATAAATGAGAAAGAACAGACAAGCAAGGGGAGGTTGCAGTGATTCATTGAACTTATGTAGATAAAGATTTTTGTTTTTATACACGTTTGCCCTCTGGAAATGATCCCGGGATTTGTAGTTTGGTGAGGCACCAACACTCTTTGGCAGAGAAGGCTAAAAAAACGTATAAAATATAATTCCCATGATTCAACAATATTGAGCCATGGCAGTTAAAACAGTGTCAAACAGCATTGATTCTGCATAAAGTCTACCATATCACCCGGAACGTTGACTTTACAAAAACTGTCCAGACCCTCCTGGAAAACCGCAGCTTCTATGTGGAGTTTCAGGGCAGGAAAAGTAGATGGAGGAGGCAAAAGAATGGTTTACCCCAAGGCAGTGTCCTTGCACCGACCTTGTTTAACATCTTCACGAATGATCAGCCACAACCACAAAGAGCTTTATATATGCTGATGACCTTGGCCTAACAACACAAGCAAAAGATTTTGAAACAGTTGAAAACCAACTCACAAATGCCTTGAAAGATCTCTCCAGCTATTACAAAGATTAACCATCTGAAGCCTAACCCTGACAAGACACAAGTGTGTGCTTTCTACCTACATAACCGTGAAGCCAACAGGAAACTGAAAGCTACTTGGGAAGGCGAAGAGCTCGAACACTGTTTCCATCCTAAATATCTTGGTGTCACCTTAGACTGAACACTAACATATAGGAAACACTGCATGAACACCAAGCACAAAGTAGCTACACGCAATAACATCCTGTGTAAACTTACTGGCAGTGCATGGGGTGCAGACCCACAATTAATAAGAACATCAGCCCTGGCCTTGTCTTTCTCAACTGCTGAGTACGCCTGTCCTGTCTGGCACAAGTCTGTCCATGCGAAGCAGGTGGACATAGCACTGAATGAAACATGCAGAATCATCACAGGATGCCTTAAACCTACACTCTGCAAGTTAGCTGGCATTGCCCCCCTGATGTGCGACGGGAAGTTGCTGTGAGAGAAATAAGGTCGAACATCATGAAAGCCATCCACTGCATGACTATCAGCCTCCTCCCACCAGACTTAAATCAAAGAAGGGCTTCATGAGAACCTCCACTCCTCTTGATGTTCCCCCAGCAACAGCAAGAGTGTCCCTCTGGGCAGCTAAACCAGGCAATCTCAATGGATGGCCCCCCATGAGGGCCTGCCTCCAGGGGCAAACCAAGAATGGGCAACTTGGAAGTCCCTGAACAGACTTAGAAGCAGAGTGAGCAGATCAAAAGACAACCTGGCAAGATGGCACTACCTGGAGGAATCCTCCACCTTGTGTGACTGTGGAGCAGAACAAACAACTCTGCATATGTATGCTTGCCCACAATGTCCTGCCTCATGTACCGAGGAAGAGCTGTTTAAAGCCACGGACAATGGGGTTGCTGTTGCTCGCTTTTGGTCTAAAACTGTTTAGCTGCTTGTGATTTCCTTTATTTCATCACTTTTAAACTTATTTATTATGCAATGCTTTTGACCCAAAATAAATAAGTGTCCACTGTAGTTTATTGATGGAGCCTGATTTTTAAATTATTTTGCATTATGGAACTACTCTTCATGATTCACTAAAAAAAAGTTTCACCCCCGCCCCCCGACATTTTTTTCTGACTATGGCCCTGGGTATAGACAATCTTTAAGTTTGTAGAGTGGTCAAAACTGTAAAACAATGTAAAGCAGGAAATCGTGCCATAAATCAGGAGGTATCTAAAATTTCTTAGACAGGAATTTTGTGTTTTTATATCAGGAGAAAAGTGGGAGTCCCTATACTGGGAAAAATGTTGGATAAAAATAAAGTAAATAAATAAAAATATTCTAAAATACAGATGTTGTAGCACATTTTCTGTTCCCTCCTTTGAAGACAGTGTTGCATTTTTCAAAAGAAACATGTCAAAAACCATGCTTTTCTTCTCTTCAAAGAAGCCACAACGATCTGCCTATGACCTTATTAAAATCATGTAACACTTCATATGTGTATGTTCTCTATTAGTATTACATATTAAACAGACAAAGCAGTTCATGTTTTCTGGAGGCTGAAGTGTACAAATGATGTTTCAAATGCTGGCAATTTCTTAAAGACATTTTCATGAAATCTATCCTGTTTTGCTTTTTACAGTCATATACACTAGAAGCAAAACAACTTCTTAGCAATGAGCTTTGCATATTGCAGGAACCCAATAGGAGCATTGCCTGCTAAGCCATTTAAAGCCAGCTAAGAATTTGTCATCTATCAATAAGAGCGCAAAGCCAGCAACGGGTTAAAAGGATTACTTGGCTGACAGGCCAACACGTCACTTCATTTGGCAATGGGAAGGTTAAATGGTGAATTTCCATAAATCAAAACATGGGCAGTGATTTCCATAAAGATCTCAACAAACATGATATAGTTGCTGTGAAGCTTGCCAAACCAGGCTTTTGCTCTGGGGTAGATTTTGAACACGGCATCTTGAGTGTTTTTGCTCAAGCTATATGCCATATGTCTGCATGAGCTATTAACAATCGGGAGAAACCCAACTCCGTCTATAGTTAAATGTTTAATTCTCTGCACACACCTGGATGTAACACTTGTGCTAATAGGAGAAATGAAATATTAACAATTCTAGCAGACAGTCGCATTTGGCACAGTAACGTTTCCCCTTACAAAGGGGAATCTCCAGGATTTTTCCAGTGAAACAGTCCCCCTTCTGTCCTTAGGCTAAACCTTTCCTTAAGAAACATTGTAACTAGGCGTGCCTCTTATGCTTGGATCTCACAACAGTTTGCTTCACCTTGGGATTTGGGGTTTTCTTTTTGAGAACATTAAACTGTATCTATAGCAATCCATTTGGTTTCCCTACTTAGCCCCTCTCCCTTATATGCATGTGTGTCTGCACCTTCAAGCTGTCTGTCAATTTATGGAATCCCCATGAATATAGTGAAATATATGTCTTTTCTTTAGTACATTAGTGAAACACTCGGTGAAATATATTATGTACTAATATGATTGCTAACCCTCAGGATCAGACAAGACATTGTGCCTTTAGGGTACCCCAGCTAGGCTCAGGTTTTGAGTGCGGAGTCAGGACATGGCCCTATCAAACAAGACTTCTTCCCCTCCTCTATTAAATTGTAACATTTCTAGCATTGGAGAGAGTAAGACACTGAAATGGATTGACCAAGGACTCTCATCTTTACTGTGTTTGCATGGCCTTGGGAAGCATGTCTGCCTGTTTTCTTTGGATGTCTCCAGTGTATTTCTGAATAGGTAAAGGTAATGGTTTTCTCCTGACATTAAGTCTAGTTGTGTCCAACTCTGGGGGTTGGTGCTCATGTCCATTTCTAAGCTGAAGAGTCGATGTTGTCCAAAGACACCTCCAAGGTCACGTGGCCATCATGACTGCATGGAGAGCCGTTACCTTCCCACCTGAGAAGTACCTATTGATCTGCTCACATTTGCATGTTTTCAAACTGCTGGGTTGGCAGAAGCTGGCACTAACCCGGATTTGAACTGCCGACCTTTCAGTCAGCAAGTTCAGCAGCTCAGTGGTTTAACCCACTGTGCCACTGTGGGTTCCATATTTCTGAATACTCAATTGGATTTTAAAGTTACTGCAATGGTAGAGATTTAGGGACTTTGGGAAAATGTAACCGGGGCAAAAATTCTTATGTCCTTATTCTGCCTCCCGCCCTTGTAGTTACATCCCTGGATAGATTCCAGGCGCGAAGAATCTACATTTTCTTTCACTACAATTATAACATCTAACCTTGCATCCAAGCGTAAAATAGTAGGACAAGTAGTGGACCACACCCTTAGCATTAAATACCAAGGCAACTCTGACTATAAATTCAGCTGGAGAATTTGGTTCCTGCTACAGGATTGAGCTATTGAAGAACCGCCCCCCCATTCCTCATTTTTATGTTCAACCAATGTTAGCAGAATCAATTTTAAAATGTATTTTCATTTGTTGTTGCTATTATATATCAGGGAGCCAGTTCTTGTCAAGCAACAGAAAATCCCCCGAAACCTACCAGTAGACTGATATATTTTCTCTTTGCACCAGAAGCAAATTACTTCCCAGATCCAGAAAGCATGCTCTGAGTTTTCTGAAGGCAAATTGCTATATCTTGCCTTATCACCCATTTTAAGAGATTATATTATATCAAGACTGTGTTATATTGTATTTGGCACAGTAGTAGTACGCTCTGGCTGAGAAATCTATCTATTGAATATCTCATTTTTCCTTCAGGATGTGGCCCAATGTGGTTTATAGCCATTTAAAAACACAGTACAAAAGTTAAAACACAATTAAGATCAAATTCTATTTGAAGAAATACAAGTTAGAAACAAAAATTTAAACACATCTAAAACATAATATTATAGAAACAAAACAATCCTCCATTAAGTGCTCCATCTGCCACAACATATTAAAAAAGTAGATTTTTTGAAGTTCTATTTGAAAAGTTGGAAAAACAAGTTTAAATATATTTGAAACATAATAAAATAAAAACAGAACAATTCTCCATAAAAAGCTCCATCTGCCATGTCATATTAATAACTAAATCTCTCCCTAAATATGAAAAAGTATTTGTTTGCTCTCAGAAAGACAGTAGAGAAGAGACCAATTGAACCTTTTGGAGAAGGGACTTCCAAAATTTGGGGGCAGCCACTGCGAAGGCTCTTTCCTCATCTCAAAACCGCAAAGCACAGAATTTCCGAGGATGGAACAGTGACAAAGTGAAATCATAGTGCTAACATGAAAGGGTTCCTTTTGGTTCCTTCTACACTGCCCTATATCCCAGGATCTGGTCCCAGATTATCTGCTTTCCCAGATTATATAGCCGTGGTGACTCATATAATCCAGCGCAAGGCAGATATTCTGGGGTGGTGGCACAGTGTGTTAAAGCGCTGAGCGGCTGAGCGGCTGAACTTGCGGACCCCAGCTCTTGCCAACCTAGCAGTTCGAAAAACATGCAAATGTGAGTAGATCAATAGGTACTGCTCCGGCGAGAAGGTAACGGTGCTCCATGCAGTCATGCCAGCTACAAGACCTGGAGATGTCTATGGACAACGCCAGCTCTTCGGCTTAAAAATTGAGAGTAGCACCAGCCCCCTGAGTCAGTCACGACTGGACTTAACGTCAAGGGAAACTTTTGCCTTTAGTTTTGGTCCATAAACCACTTTGCTGTACAAGTAGATAGTAATGGACAGGAGTTGTCTATTTCTTTAAAAAGTATTTTTTTCATACCATGACAGTGATTGCTTTATAGCAGGAGTGGGAAACCTTGGCTGTACAGAAGTTTTTTTCATGCCACACACTTAGAGTACTATGATTCTGCTCTATAATTGCCATGGTCCCATCCCAAGAAATCATGGACTTTATGGTTTAAGGAGGTGATCAACCAGAGTTTTACAGTGTCTCCTGAACTATAAATCCCAGGCAAGCTTATAGCCAAGGGGGCGGTTTAGAGATTCAAACCATTCCTGAAAATTTTCAGGTAAAAACCCCCAAAACAAACAGGGTTACACATGAATTTTAACTGGGTAACCAAATTCCCATGCCAAGTATATGAGAAGCAAAAATTACATTCCCTACATAACTACAAGCACTATCCCAACACATTTTTGATTATTCACCATATCATTACCTACCTTTCTACAAATTTACGTTGCAATAGCAGCAATAGCTGACACAGTGGAAGCTGCCAAAATGTGGTTGCCAGGAGTCAAAGCCTAAGGCACAGGACAGTGGGTGGCGGTGGTGGTGGGGATTTGACCTGGATTGTAGGTGAAAACTGAGGAAACTGGAAACTGGTGTGCCTACCACTGGTTCAGCTAATCTAGACCCTGCCAAAGAAACAATGGAACAGAAGCAAAGCCTCTAAGATTTCACCCCAAATGGTTCAGCAGATTTCCATGGATAGCCTACTCATTTCATGTACAAGGTGCACTTTGTAAGTACTGTGTGATGTTTGGAGGAGAAGTTGGGGATAAAGGTGGTCATCAGAAGCTTGGTACATTTGTGTGATGGAAAAACGCAACAGAAATCTTCAATAGACATCAAAAAACAGAGTATAATCAGAACAACTTGTGCTTGTTTCTTGCTAATTTGCAGTAGAAAACATCTTGATGATAAAGGAAATAAGAAGAAAGCAGAAGGAAACAGAAATTTCTGCTAATTGTGGAAACGATTGTCTTTTTTGGCAGACAAGAACTGGTTTAAAGAGGGAGCAATGATTCAGGACGTATTACCCGTGAAGAACCTTTTCCATAATGATGGTAATTTCAGGGCCTTGTTGTGATCTTGTACCAGATCAAGAAACACTGACCTGAAAAGACATCTCGGGGAAAAAGTTTCAACCCCTCCCAAAAAAATTTTCCTGACTATGGGCCTGATCCCAGGATTTTATAGGATGTACTGTGATAAAGTAGAATCATACTGATATAATTATATAGCATGAAATGGTCCTGGATGCTTTGGACTTTGACTCCCAGAAGTCCCTGCTCGAAAGAACAGTGGTAAGGGATTATGAGAGCTGTAACAAAAAAATGTTGAGAGGCCAAACATTCCTGACCCATTTTACAGAAGCTGATGGAAAGCAAATATGAATTATGCTTTTTGCTTTTGCTTGGAAGCAAGACTTACACATGTTTTATTTTAATTTTAAAGAGAATTCATTTTGGCCAGTGGAACAAGAAACCTCCTGTATGTTTTGAGTGAGTGCAATGTGTGTCTATATATATGCACCAAACCTTAATAGTAACACTTCCTACAAAACAGAAATATAACACATTTTTCACAAGCTTTTTAAATATGATTTTGAGTTTAGCAATCAATCCACAGCTCAAGACAGTTTTTGTTATGAGTTTGAAGTAATATGATAAACAGAAAGTGGAACAAATGTTCATACTGTCTAAACAGAACCCAAAATTCATAATTAAATCCTGTAAGTTTAATGTTGATACACATTTATAAACAAAAGAAAAATCTGCTGCTCATCTACTAGAATGTCCAAATTATTTCTTTTTTAGAATTTGGGATATTGACACAAGGGATTCTAAAATCGGTTTTTGAATTCCATATGTCTGTAAACAAATTGAAAAACGTCACTGATCTGAGACATTCAGCTTCAAAACAGCTTCTTCCAGTTTTATGTAGACAATTAACAATCTTCAAAAGTAATATATTCCAGATTAAAAGTCATTGTGAAAGCAGTTTAACATTTCAAGTACTGTTGTTCACTTATGACAGTACAGTTGTCTATCCACATTTGCTGGTTAACCATTCACAGATTTGATTATTCGTGGATTGCTGCCCTACATGAAAAAAAAATATCTCTAGGCATTGTGGGTTTCTATGTCGGTCTCCACCAGATAGTAGAATCATCCTGGAGCATCTACAAAGACTTAGAAATGTTTTTTTTTCTCAGATTAAAAAATCCCCATTGGCCTATAGTAGCAGTTTTATCCACTTTTGTGGAAGTCTTGAGCCCCTAACTTCTACTAAAGTGGGGGGTCAGCTATATTTTCATGTCAGCTTGTTCTGAAATTTGCCTCTTGACATTTAGTAGGAGTAAATATGGACTTCTGAGTACTTGGAAATTAATTCCAACAATACTAATGGGATTTCTTTCTAAATAAACAGGCATTTTATACAGCCTAAATCAACATAAACATTAGTATACCTTTTGAATATAGCCCAATATGACCTCATTTTCCTATTGTTTATTATTTATTTACTACATTTATATACTGCTTTTCTCCCACTAAGGCAATGGTTCTTAACCTGTGGGTCCCCAGATGTTTTGGCCTACAACTCCTAGAAATCCCAGGCAGTTTACCAGTTGTTAGGATTTCTAGGAGTTGAAAGCCAAAACATCTGGGGACCCCCAGGTTGAGAACCACTGCCCTAAGGGAACTAAGTGGTTTCCAACATTATAAAGGCAACAACCTAAAAGATGACTTTATACATGGACTTCACCAGATGCTCAACACCGAAATCAGATTGACTACATCATTTGTAGCCAAAGGTGGCGGACATCCATCCAGTTGGTGAAAACAAGACCTGGAAGTGACTGTAGTTCAGATCATGAACTTCTTATTGCACAATTTAAAATCAGACTAAAGAGAATGGGGAAAATACACAGAACAATTAGATATGATCTCACAAATATTCCTAGTGAATATGCAGCAGAGGTGAAGAATAGATTTCAGGGACTAAATTTAATAAATAGAGTCCCAGAAGAGCTATGGATAGAAGTCCACAACATTGTTCAGGAGGCAGCAACAAAGTACGTCCCAAAGAAAAAGAAAGCCAAGGCAAGATGGTTGTCTGCTGAGACACTGGAAGTAGCCCAAGAAAGAAGGAAGGTGAAAGGAAACAGTGATAGGGGGAGATATGTCCAACTAAATGCCCAATTCCAGAGGTTAGCCAGAAAAAACAAGGAACTATTCTTAAACAAGCAATGTATGGATGTGGAAGAAGACAATAGAATAGGAAGGACAAGAGACCTCTTCCAGAAAATCAGAAACATCGGAGGTAAATTTCAGGTAAAAATTGGCATGACCAAAAACAAAGATGGCAAAGACCTAACAGAAGCTGAAGAGATGAAGAAAAGGTGGCGAAAATATAAAGAAGATCTGTATAGGAAGGATAATAATATAGAGGATAGCTTTGATGGTGTGGTGAGTGAATTAGAACCAGACATCTTGAGGAGTGAGATTGAATGGGCCTTAAGAAGCATTGCTAATAACAAGGTAGCAGGAGACGACAAGATCCCACCTGAGTTGTTTAAAATCTTGAAAGATGATGCTGTCGCGGTGATGCGTGCCATATGCCAGCAAATATGGAAAACACAAGAATGGCCATCAGATTGGAAAAAAATCAATTTATATCCCCATACCAAAAAAGGAAAATGCCAAAGAATGTTCAACCTTTTGTACAGTAGCACTTATTTCCCATGCCAGTAAAGTAATGCTCAAGATCCTGCAAGGCAGACTCCAGCAGTACATGGAGCGAGAGTTGCCAGATGTCCAAGCTGGGTTTAGAAAAGGCAGAAAAACGAGAGACCAAATTGCTAATATCCGCTGGATAATTGAGGAAAAACATCTATTTCTGCTTTATTGACTATTTTAAAGCCTTCGACTGTGTGGGTCATAATAAGCTGTGGCATGTGCTTGGTGCTATGTCACCTTGTCTGTCTCCTGAGAAATCTGTATAAAGACCAAGCAGCCACAGTAAGAACAGACCACAGAACAACAGACTGGTTCAAGATTGGGAAAGGAGTATGGCAGGGCTGCATACTTTCACCCTACCTATTCAACTTGTACACAGAACACATCATGCGATGTGTGGGGCTTGATGAATCCAAGGCTGGAGTTAAAATTGCTTGAAGAAACATTAACAACTTTAGGTATGCAGATGATACCACTCTGATGGCTGAAAGTGAGGAGGAGATGGAGCCTTATCACCAAGGTGGAAGAAGAAAGTGCAAAAGCTGGGTTGCAGTTAAACGTCAAGAAAACCAAGATTATGGCAACCAGACTGATTGATAACTGGCAAATAGAGGGAGAAAACGTGGAGGCAGTGACAGACTTTATATTTCTAGGCGCGAAGATCACTGCAGATGCAGACTGCAGCCAGGAAACAGAAGACATCTACTTCTTGGGAGGAGAGCAATGGCCAACCTCGATAAAATAGTGAAAAGCAGAGACATCACACTGGCAACGAAGGTCCGCATAGTTAAAGCAATGGTATTCCCCATAGTAACCTATGGATGCGAGAGCTGGACCATAAGGAAGGCTGAGCAAAGGAAGATAGATGCTTTTGAACTTTGGTGCTGGAGGAAAATCCTTGGACTGCAAGAAGACCCAACCAGTCCATCCTCCAAGAAATAATGCCGGACTGCTCACTGGAGGGAAGGATATTAGAGGCAAAGATGAAGTATTTTGGCCACATCATGAGAAGACGAGAAAGCTTGGAAAAGATCATGACACTGTGGAAAATGGAAGGAAAAAGGAAGAGAGGCCGACCAAGGGCAAGATGGATGGATGGTATCCTTGAAGTGACTGGGTTGACCTTGAAGGAACTGGGGGTGGCGACGGCCGACAAGGAACTCTGGCGTGGACTGGTCCATGAGGTCACGAAGAGTCGGAAAAGACTGAGTGAATGAAGAACATTTAGACATAAAGAATACAATTAAACATTGATAATACAATAACATTTATATTAAAACCCACCGAGAAAACATGATTTAAAAAGAGAGATATGTTCCTCAGTTTTGTGTGGATACATGAAAGCATGGGTAATAGCAAACCATGTTGAATTAAGGACTTCCAACCCATTAATATCATGCAATCATGCTGAAGGACCTAGAAAATGCCAACATATGACATATTTTATTGGATGTGGATAAAGGAAACTGCAGATAACAGTCCCATGGATTGGGGTGGGGGAGAAGTTGTCATACTGTATTTATGAATGCAAATCCTATAAAATGATGAAATAACCTTTTTAGGAAATTACTATTAATTTTAATCCTGCTGTTTATGTTCACTAACTGTATAGCATCTCCCGGGTGTTCAAAAACTATAGGAATGTTTTAAATAGACCCAGCTATGACTGAATACTACACATTAGAATTCTGTTTTAATTCTATGAATGTTACCTAAATTATTAGGAACCACAGTGGCGCAATGGGTTAAACCCTTGTACTGAACTGCTGATCTGAAGGTTGGGTCGCTGACCTGAAGGTTGCCTTTTGAATCCACAAGATGGGATGAGCTGCCATCTGTCAGCTCTAGTTTGCGGGGACATGAGAGAAGACTCTCAGCAGGACGGTAACACATCCAGGAGTCCCTGGGCAACGTCTCTGTAGACGGCCAATTCTCTCACACCAGAAGCGATTTGCAGTTTGTTCTCAAGTCGCTTCTGACATGATTAAAAAAAAACCCAAAACATAAAATATTTTGTAGTTCTTTTTTTTTTAAACAAAAAAGCAAAATATTTCTGCAACCTGTCAGTCAAGCTGGCTGAGGAATTCTGGGAGTAATAGTAAAAAAACTGCAACATATTTCCAAGCTCTGAAAATGTGTGTGTCAGTCTGCAGTCACATTTGATTTGACTTAGGTAACGGAAACAGCAGTTCATCGGATTAAGAGACAATTTTTGACATTTATTTCTTTAATTTTGATTTGTTTAAAAATGTATTAAGTTGTGGAACAGAAAATACACAAGACAAGCAACGTGGTTCCCAATTCCCTTGAGGTAAATAATGTCACATTTATTAACTTGTTAATTCCTCCCGACAAGGCAATTGTATTATTTATTGATGTCAGGGGGGAAGATCTTTAGATTGACAGCCTAAATGGAAATGTTAATTAATACCAACAAAAGCTACTTTCATGTAACAAATGCCGTCCTCTTTAAAATTGTATTTTTTAAAAAAATCACTGCAAATCAAAATGTATTCAAGGATGAGTACCATATGTTTCCAAAATCACCCAAACTGTAGACAAAGCAAATAATATGATAGGTCTAGAGGGGGAAAATAATAATTACAACACACATCTCTCTGGGTGGATGATGGTGGGTTAAATATGTCAAAAGAGCTGCTTAATTGTTAAAGCAAGTAGATTGTGCCTTTGAGTTCTTGTAAAGAATGTAAAGTTCACATTCAGTAGTACATCTGTTTTGTATTAAACAGAGTTGAATGCAATTTGTTCTGGGTCTTCTGCTTCTGCTTCCAACTATCCTGAGCCCTATGAACACAAGCTAAGAGGGAAAAAGAGACACAAACACAGCTCTAACCTTAATGTGGGTGATGCAGTTTGGAAGACATTGGCACGGACACCTCTGATCCTTGCAGAAAATTACCTATCTTTTAAAAATATTTATCATATTCCTTTCTTGTTCATATTATTACTTTAATGCAGTCGAGGGAATCATGAAGCATTCTAGATATCATCATACTGCAATTCCCAACAATCCTTGCCACTGGTTAATCTAGTTATAGTCATGCCAACACCTTAAATCAAGAAACAGCTTTCTAAGATCTACAGAGATACTCACAGGAACACCTCAGCAAGTGAGAGTCCAAAAGTAGCAAGTTAAAACCCGGAACTTCAATCAGTGGCTGAGACCCCCCTCCTGGGCATACAGAAGACTGGGCGACTTGGAAGGCACTGAACAGATGGCGCTCTGGCACTACAAAATGCAGAACCAATTTTAAGAAATGGGGCTACAAAGTGGAATCTGCGACATGCGAGTGTGGAGAAGAGCAAACCACAGACCACTTACTACAATGCAATCTGAGCCCTTGCACGTTGGAGGACCTTCTTACAGTGACACCAGATGCATTCCAAGTGGCCAGCTTCTGGTTAAAGAAGGTTAAACAAGTTTTTTAACTTGTGTTTTTTAAAACACTTCTTAACTGTATGCTGAATTTGCTTCTGACACGATAAATAGCCTCTGGGATTTACAGTCCTACGATATATAGTGAGCTGCATGTTCCTGCTCCTGAAGCTTGAATAGGAACTAAACCTATCAAGAGAATTGAGTAAATGGAACCAGGACATATAGTCCTATGCAGTGGTAGGGTGAGGACTTTTTGTCCATCCAGATATTTGGAATCTTCCCAGCTACTATACCCAATGGGAAGGTGAAATGTATTGTATTTGCACACCTCCAAAGTACCCACAACTCTACTTCAGGGCAAAACTCACAAATCTTCTCATTCTCCATGAGAAAGGGTGCTCCATCACATCAAGATAGCCTGTTGGACAAATGGCCAACCACCATGAAATTTCTGTCTGTCTTTCTGTTATTTTCTGGAAAGAAAGTTCATTATTTTGGCACATAAATGCTTTCTGCCCAAGTAGCTATGAATGCAAAAGACTTTTTGTATAAACAAAACAAAAAAAAGGAAAGAAAGAAAAAGTGCAACTACTCTTGTCAACAGGAAGAAAACTTTGAAATAGTTTTGTTCTTGCATGCCAGGAAACATGAAGTTTTACATCCCATGGTGTATTCTCATCAACTTCTACAGCAGTGGTTTGTTGGATTATGGTTGTATGTGTATGAAATGTAAATCAAGTGTTTTCTGATGTTTTGCAAGAGTGTGTGTTTCAGTAATGAAACAGTTAACAGCAGGCTAGTTTTGACACTCTGACATGGTTCTCAACCTTCCCCTTAATACAGTTCTTCATGTTGTGGTGACCCCCAACCATAAAATTATTTTCCCTGCTACTTCATAACTGCAAATTTGCTACTGTTATGAATAGTAATGTAAATATCTGATATGTAGGATGTATTTTCATTCACTGGAACAAATTTGGCACAAATACCCAATACACCCAAATTTGCATACTGGTGGGGTTGGGGAGGGATTGATTTTGTCATTTGGGAGTTGTAGTTTCTGGGATTTATAGTTAACCTACAATCAAAGAGCATTCTGAATGCCACCAATGATGGAATTGAACCAAACTTCCCACACAGAACTCCCATGACCAACAGAGAATACTGGAATGGTTTGGTGGGCACTGACCTTGAGTTTGGAGTTGTAGTTCACCTACATCCAGAGAGCACTGTGGACTCAAACAACGATGGATCTGGATCAAACTTGGTATGAATACTCAATATGCCCAAATATGAACACTGGTGGAGTTTGGGGAAAATAGACCTTGACATTTGGGAGTTGTAGTTGCTGGGATTTATAGTTTACCAACAGTCAGAACATCCTGAAATGCACCATCAATAAAATTGGGCCAAACTTCCCACACAGAACCCCCATGATCAACAAAAAATACTGGAGGGATGTGGGAGGAATCAGAGCCGGCCCTAGGTATTTTTCAAGTGTAGGCGAACAGAATTTTGGCGCCCACCCCCCCAAACCAATCACTGAAAAATAAAAGTGTTGGATAAGTGAAAATGTTTGATAATAAGGAGGGATTAAGGAATTGCCTATTAAACATCAAATTACATTAAGATTTTACAAATTAAGCATCAAAACATCATGTTTTACAACAAATCAACAGAAAAAGCAGTTCAATACCTTGCAGAGGCAGGCCGCAGGAGACAGGAGTTGCCTCGATGGCACCCCCAACAAGATGGTGCCACAGGCAACTGCCTAGTTGGCCTGGTGGTTGAATCACCTCTGGGAGGAATTGACAGTGATTTAGGGGAGAGTCTCAGAAACAGCCCCCCCTTAGCTGAGAAGCCAGCCAATCACAGCAGGTGGAGGGCTTTTGGTGGGAGGATTCACTGTCTGTTTCCAAAAGCGAAGAGAAGGACAAATCTTCAAACTTCTCTGCCAAAGGGGTTCCTAAGACTTCTGTTGATAATAACTGGAAAAAAACCCAATAATTTATACTGCCAGAATTTGCACTTCTTTAGACAAGCTTGGAAGAAACCATATGATGTTACTGCTTTATCCCAAATAATGAAATCCAACAGTTATTGGATTTCCTGATACTTTGGAGAAATGTGTAACAGCCACTTACAAATTGTATAAATGTGTAAAAAATCTTCCAACACATTTAATAACCTCCTCCCACACATCTTGCATCACCTTATATTGTGGATAATTTTCTTAAGTTGCCTAATTTACTGTGCACGGACAACATATCAGAATTTATACTCCTAAACTCAACACCCAAAGATTACTTTCACATTTACAGAACCAGTTACAGAGAATAATCAGGAACACCCTATGATATTAAATACTGTCACAAATATTGGCAAAAAGTATAGAATGAATACTATAGAGATCCACTTTCCAAAAAATGATTTGGAAAAAGACTCTCTGTGTCTGCTTTTCTTTGCCAAAGGATGTATATATATTTTTTTCAGATAGATGCAATGCAGTATAAAGGAAGTCACTAATTAGAAAGTTTAAACTGGACAGTTTGACTACAAAGGCTGAAAATAACTAGTTACATATAACTTGTAATTCATTCTTTTTCTCCAAAGTGAAAGCATTACCAAGTTACATAATGAATAACTGTTGTCTATTAATTATATTTGCTTCCCACTTTTCTCTCAAATTAGATGGACTACTCCATCCTCTCAATGTAATGTGTTTCCCTTTCTTTCTCTATGCACATATTTAAAAAAAATTCCATTTTAGTTCACTGCATTTTCAACTTATGTATACGTTCTCACTTTGTGACTACTTTTGAATATATTGTAACTAAAACTCTCCATCCTCCCACATTGACATAAGCTTGTCAACTCCTCTTTTCCTATTAACTGCCATAATGTTAATATTCCTGCACTAGATGAATGTTTACAAGTTGACATAAAATGAGAGTGGAAATATTTTGAAAAAAAAATTCTCAATTTTATAGATTAGCAACCAATATGTTCAAGGCTAATACAAGCATGTGTGTTCCTGGTGTGGCTTTTTCAGGATATGAATTTGAATGTACTGTACTATGAAATTATCTGGATATCTGGAGACTACACATGGAGGTGAGTGGAAGGGGAACATTAACAAACTTCTATACATTGGGCTAAACCTGAAAAGATTTGCATTGTAAGGCCAAGTTGTGTGCTCCTTTTATCTTTGGCTTGAAAAGGAGTAACATACTAGGTTCATCTGGAACTGTCTCAACATGACAGCAAAAACATTGAAGTAATTACACCCTTTAGCTTACTTGAGAGGGTAGCTATGTAAGGGAAGGCATTTGGAACAAAGCAGAAGCCAAAATAACAAATCCAGAGAGCAGCCTGCTAATTAAACTTAGACAATGTAAGCATACCTCTTTAAGTACAGAATTTTAAATACTGCAGGAGTCTCCCCTCCTCTAGCTCTCTTGTCTTCTGTAGATGCACTGGTTTTCTTTCAAAGTTTTTATAATCAGATTTAAACAAATACATCTCTCCATTGGGAAAAGAACAATCTTCGGCCAACTCCAATCTGCACTTTGATAAACTGTATACAGACTAAAGCAATAATACATGCACTCTGGATTGAATTCCCTTCTTAAATTAATCTGTTTAATAGAGTGAGTTCACTTTCAGGTCCCACTGTCATTCACAAACCTGCTTGTGTATAATGTACAGTATTAGCAAAATAACCCAAAGTGATTTACAGCTTCATGTTCAAACTGGGACTAGGTATAATATTATTCAAAGTGTAATGTTCCAATTGGGGATACTTTGTCTTTAAAGATGCATTTAGTTTTATTGTGTAGAGAAGTATTTGGCATGAGGGCTTTCTGTGGGTTGTCTTCTCCTACATTTTCTGAAACAATTGAGTCCTGGGATTATGTGAAATGCCTCCTGGAAAATGGAAGATTAAGAAATCAAGTTTTGAGCAACCAAAAAGAAGCAATAACTTACTTTTATTACTACTATTGCAACCAAAAACAGAGTCCCAATTCCACCCTTCAATAGCCAATTTCCAGGGAAGCTGACAAAAAACCCACATAAGTATTACAAAAAATACATAAAAGAATATGCACAGTCAGGGATAGGGAACATGTGGTCCTCCATAAATTGTTGAAGGCAAGTTTTCATTTTCTCTTGCAATGCACTATGCTAGCCAAAGCATATAGGAGTTGCAATCCAAAACATTTGGAGGACCATACATTTCCCATTCATGACATAAGGAAATGTGCATAGGGTTATGTAACTATTGGCAACACCTTCATTGAAACATGTAAGGAAGCAGGCAAACAAGGGAAGAAAGCAACAGCTCCCGTCTCCTCCATCTTTTTCTGTCTGTCTGCACTACAAGGGGTTTCGATCCTTGATGCTTCTCAGAGGCCCCTTCCACACAGATGAATAAAATCCCAGTCTGCTTTGAAATGGGATATAGGACAGTGTGGACTCTGATAGCCCAGTTTAAAACAGATATTGTGGGATTTTCTGCATTGATATTCTAGGATTTGCATTTGATAAGAGACAATAATAAACAGCACATTGGCATTACACATAAAGATGTGTGGAATGCCAGAATTGGAGATCAAGTCAATCTTGACACAGTCATTATCCCTTGACCGTGACCTACCTCATGCTTTTTATATTTCCTCCACCAATGTAACACATTTTATGTCAACCTACACATTTAAAAGGGTGGACAAAGTGTGACTTTCTTGATATTGTTGGACTACAGCCCCTACCAGTACTTGTTTAACAGTGAGGAATTCTGGGAATTGTAATCCAGCAACATGTGGCAACTCCTAGCTCTTTCCTTCCTTTCTCTTCCACTTTCTTAATCTCTCTCAGCAACATCACTGATGACTAGACATCCTCACACCTCCACTAGGACAAATAGGACTTTTGATAAGGTGTTTCTTGCAATCTGATGAATATTTACTGAGATTTAAACTGAAATCCCACAGCATTTTCCTGCTGTAGTGATTTCAATGTTAGGACTATGCATGCATCTATACCAGAGATCCCCAAACTAAGGCCCATAGGCCGGATGGGGCCTTCCATCCTTAGCTTTGTTGGATTTTCTTAATGGGTCTGTAGATAACTTGAAGGTTGTGTTTCTTCATCAACTTCCCTATGCAGTCAGTGGTTCCTTTGATGTATGGTAAGAACACTTCTCCCCTGGGTGGATTTTTGTCTTTACTCTCATGGCTTCTTGGCCTTGCAGCTCTTCTGATGTCTGTTGTGGAGTATCCACTGGGCTGTAGTGCCCAGTTTGGGTGGTTCAGTTCATCCTGGAGGAGGTGTGAGGAGACCACTAAGAAAATCCAACAAATGCTATGTTCAGCAAAGGACAAGAGGGATCACAGGGTTGTTGTATGTCTTTCGGGCTGTGTGGCCATGTTCCAGAAGTATTCTCTCCTGACGTTTTGCCCACATCTATGGCAGGCATCCTCAGAGGTTGTGAGGTATGGATAAACTAAGTAAGGAAAGGAAAGAATATATATCTGTGTAGAGTCCAGGGTGTGGCAAGAGTCCTTTGTCACTGGGAAGCCAGCATTAATGTTTCAGTTAATCACCCTAATTAGCATTGGAAAGGTTTTTGTCTCTTGCCTGGGGGCATCCTTTGTTCAGTCATTAGCTGTCCTCTGCCCTCAGAGTGTTGGTTCCCATCTACTGTTTTGATTTTAGAGTTTTGTAATACTGGTAGCCAGATTTTGTTCATTTTCATGGTTTCTTCATTTCTGTTGAAGTTGTCCACATGCTTGTGGATTTCAATGGCTTCTCTGTGTAGTCTGACATTCTGTGTTCTCAGATAATATACTGTATCCAGGCTGGTTCATCAAGTGCTCTGCTATGGCTAATTTCTCTGGTTGAATTAGTCTGCAGTGCCTTTCATGTTCTTTGACTCTTGTTTGGGCGCTGCGTTTGGTGGTCCCTATGTATACTTGTCCACAGCTGCATGGTATCCGGTAGACTCCTGCAGAGGAGAGAGGATCCCTCCTGTCCTTCGCTGACCGTAGCATCAGGCAAACTGATGAAGAAGCACAACCTACAAACTATCTACAGACCCACAAATAAAATCCAACAAATGCTACGGTCAGCGAAGGACGAGGGATCCTCTCTCCTCTGCAGGAGTCTACTGGATACCATGCAGCTGTGGACAAGTCTACATAGGAACCAGCAAACGCAGCGCCTTAACACGAATCAATCAATATATTTGGGTGAAATGTCAGGAGAGAATGCTTCTGGAACATGGCCACATAGCCCGGAAAACTCACAGCAACCCAACAACATTAATTAAATTGACTATCTCATCAGACAACAGGCCTACACTTCCTATTGAAATACAGTAGAGTCTCACTTATCCAACGTTCTGGATTATCCAACACATTGGATCCATCGTGGTATTTTGGTGCTAAATTCATAAATACAGTAATTACAACATAGCATTACTGCGTATTGAACTACTTTTTCTGTCAAATTTGTTGTATAACATGATGTTTTGGTGCTTAATTTGTAAAATCATATCCTAATTTGATGTTTAATAGGCTTTTTCTTAATCTCTCCATATTATCCAACATATTTGCTTATTCAACGTTCTGCTGGCCCATTTATGTTGGATAAGTGAGACTCTACTGTACTGGTAAGTTTATGTTGGTTAAAATTGTTCTTCGTTTTTACTATGGTATTGCACTACAAATAGGATATGTGAAGTGTGCATAGGAATGACTCCACCTTCCTACTGGGCTGAGAGACTGTGAACCAAAGTTTGAGGACCCCTGATCTATCTGCAGTGCAAGATTAATGCAGTTTGACACCACTTTAACTGCTATGGGATTGCAGAAGTTGTAGTTTGGTGGGCAGAAAAGGCGAAAGACCTTGAGAAAACCCTCCAAATTCCATAGCAGTTCAAGGCCCCTTCCACATAGCCGAATACAATCCCACATTATTTGCTTTGAACTGGAATATATGACAGTGTGGACTCATATAACCCAGTTCAAAGCAGATATTGTGGGTTATATGGCTGTGTGGAAGGGCCCCAAGTGATACTAAACTGTATCCATTCTAGTGTAGTAGGGCCCTTCCGCACAACCATATAACCCAGAATATCAAGGCAGAAAATCCCACAGTATCTGTTTTGAACTGGCTTATCTGAGTCCACACTGCCATATATCAGCTCAAAGCAAATAATGGATTTTTTTCATCTGTGTGAGAAGGGGCTGTAGAGACACTCCTATCCCGCCCAGCCTGCATAAAGGTTCTCCAAAGCGCCTCCCCCCCGCATCCTTTGAGTGGTACGTGCCCCCGCTCCAAAGGAGAGGGGGCACGTACCACTCAAAGGATGCGGTGGGGGGGGGGGCGCATTGGAAAACTTGCAGTGATCCGAGCAATCCCGGAATCCTTCGCTGTTCCTTCTTTGCGTCGCCGCGCCCTCCTTTTCCTCTCAAACTTTCAACCAATGGGAGCTGAGCTTTGGCCGCGCGGAGCCCCGAGCTCGCGCTCCTCTCCGCGGCTCTTCCCCCTTCTGGCCTCCCCTCCCCCCCTTTTTCCTTTCGTGCCCCATTCAGGGCAGCGATGCTGGGCATGTACGTGCCGGACAGGTTCGCCCTCAAGTCGTCTAACATCCAGGACGGGATGGGGCTCTTCACGGCCCGGCGAGTGAAAAAGGTGCGTGAGCCTCCTCCTCAACTGAGTGGGCCAAACCAAAGGAGGGGAGTTGTGGGGGTGTGTATGTATGTGTGTGTGTGGCGGGAACTACTGCACACTGGGGGCGGGGTGTCTCTCCTTGGTCAGTTCCCCCCTCAGGCAGGAATGGAGCGTCCCAGAACTGGAGAGAGAGCCTGCCACGTAGGAGAGGAGGTCCTTCCATCGACTCTCAGTTGTCTACTCTGAGGGCCCTTTCACATCCCTCTATCACAGACTATAAAGGCAGAAAATACCACAATATCTGCTTTGAAGAGTTCCATATCAATTAATAAAGTTTGAGGTCACTTTACCTGCCCTGGCTCATTGCAATGGACTCCTGAGACATGTTTGGTGGGGCGCACAGAAAGCTATATGAGGCCACTTTACCTCCCCTGGCTCATTGAGATGGACTCCTGAGACTTGTTTGGTGGGACAGAGAAGGCTATGAGGCCACTTTACCTGCCCTGGCTCATTGAGATGGACTCCTGAGACATCTTTGGTGGGGCGCACAGAAAGCTATGAGGCCACTTTACCTGCCCTGGCTCATTGCAATGGACTCCTGAGACTTGTTTGGTGGGACAGAGAAGGCTATGAGGCCACTTTACCTGGAAAGCTATGCGGCCACTTTACCTCCCCTGGCTCATTGAGATGGACTCCTGCGACTTGTTCTTTGGTGGGGCACCAGAAGAGAAGGCTAAAGACAGCGTACAACTCCCACCACACTGCTTTATAATAACTTCCATGGTTCAGTTCAGGAGAATCATGGGAGTTGTAGTTTTACTAGTTCTTTAGGCTTCACTGCTGCCCCACCTAACCACATCTCCCAGGATTCCAAAGCACTGAGCCTTGGTGGTTAAAGTGGTGTCAAACTGCATTAGTTCTCCAGTGTGTAGACCTGGCATGGGCAAACTTGGGCCCTCCAGTTGTTTGGACTTGAACTCCCACAATTCCTAACAGCTGGTAGGCTCTCCTGGCATGACTTTTCAGAGAAGAGCCAAAAACTTTAGAATCTTCTCTTGTGGCATACAACCAGATATACAATAGAGTCTCACTTATCCAACACTCACTTATCCAACGTTCTGGATTATCCAACGCATTTTTGTAGTCAGTGTTTTCAAAACATCGTGATATTTTGGTGCTAAATTCGTAAATATAGTAATTACTACATAGCATTACTGCGTATTGAACTTTTTCTGTCAAATTTGTTGTATAACATGATGTTTTGGTGCTTAATTTGTAAAATCATATCCTAATTTGATGTTTAATAGGCTTTTCCTTAATCTCTCCTAATTATCCACCATATTTACTTATCCAATGTTCTGCCGGCCCGTTTATGTTGGATGAGACTACTGTAATTATGTAAGACAATGGTTTCAGTTGTTAGACTGAATAACCTGTTATCTCTGATCTGTTAGGAAAACAGATTTTGCCAGTGATTCAGAAGTGTTTTCAGGGCCCTTGCCACTTTGCTACTCTGCTGCTGAGTACACATGTGCAGTGTGGAATACATCCCACCATGTTAAAACAGTGAATGTGGCTCTTAATGAGACATGTTGCATTATCGCAGGATGTCTACGCCCCACACCACTGGAATAATTATGCTATTTAGCCTGTATTGCACCACCTGACATCTGCCGGGAAGTAGCAGCCAATAATGAAACGATGAAGGTAGTGACATCTCCGGCCCATCCCCTGTTCAGATATCTGCCAGCACACCAATGTCTTAAATCAAGAAATAGCTTTCTAAGATCTAGTGTTATTGCAGGAACACCTCAGCAAGTGAGAGTCCTAAAGTGGTAGGCTAAAATCCGGAACCTCAAGCCATGGCTGATACCAGATGAGAGACTCCCTCCTGGGCACACACAAGACTGACTGACTTGGAAAGTGCTGAACAGACTGTCCTCTGGCACCACGAGATGCAGAGCCAACCTTAAGAAATGGGACCACTGAGTGGAGTCCATGACATGCGAGTGTGGAGGAGAGCAAACTACAGACCACTTATTACAATGCAGTTCAAACCCTGCCACATGCACAATGGAGGACCTTCTTATAGCAACAAATGAGGCACTCCAAGTGGCCACCTACTGGTCAAACGATATTTAGTATAATGCCAAGTTTTAAACTTTGTGTTTTTAAATACATTATAACTGTACCGTTGGTTCGCTTATAATATGATAAATAAATAATACCCAAAATATACACTCTCCCATAAAACAACTTTGTTTTATATCATGCACTCAAAGAGACAAAAATGAAGTAGATACAAATAACATGGTTTACTCACAACCTTCATGTGTTCAGCATACACAAGTACAAAACTTACCAGACCAGTTTCAGATATGTTTGAGATGGTTTCCTGTGCCAACCGGCCAAAACATCTCTAACAAAACCGCTATCAACAGATTACATTGTCAAAAGTATATAGAGAGAGGGGGCGGTGGTCTTCAGCCCCTTTTATAACTTCTCAGAAGCCATAGAGTAAAGGAAGCTGCATACCAGAACATACATACAGGAAACAGTAAGCAACAACATCATAGATTAACATTACTAATGAAGGCGTGAAGAAAGTTGTCATTTCCAACGTGTGGGAGTTGAAGTCCAAAACACCTGGAGGGCTCAAGTTTGCCCATGCCTGGTGTAGATCCATCACCAGAATCTGAGAAGTTAGGTAAGAAATGTGTCCTCTGCCTTGACTTCATGTTTTTCACACTCTCCTGTACATATCAGTGACATCACTAAGAGTTGACACCATCAGAAGGGGGTGACACCAAAAAAGTCTATAAAAATGTAGTGTGTGTTTAGCAGAAGTTTATTACTTTAAAAATATTGTTGATTGGAAGCCTCTCATTCATGGGGTTGTCATAATTCGAAGTCTTATGACCTTGATATCATGTTTTTTCATCTCACACTCTTGCATACATGTAAGGAAATCTGAACCAGATGACACCATAGGAGGTCATATGACACCAACATGACTCCATAAAATTTGAGTTTGTTTTAACAGACATAAAAAACTTCATTTTTCATAATTATAAGGGGACTTGGCTATCTCTTATTCATAGAGTCACCATACAGTTCACAATAAAACTAGTTATAACAACAGCAGACATGTTTACATGCCCAGCTTACTTGTACTGTATCAATATGCTTATGAGCCTAAAACTCTGTACTAATTTACTTTTTGTCTTCTAATGCGCATGCGTTCCAGACAGAGCTCTCATTGCTTTGGATGTGAGAT
This sequence comes from Anolis carolinensis, assembly GCF_035594765.1. Classification (NCBI taxonomy): domain Eukaryota; kingdom Metazoa; phylum Chordata; class Lepidosauria; order Squamata; family Anolidae; genus Anolis; species Anolis carolinensis. The sequence continues at coordinate 34,331,652 of NC_085845.1, read as the reverse complement.
GGGTGGAAAGGGCCACACAATGTGATCTGGACAACTGACACTGCCCCATTGGATATTACCATAATGCTTCCAATCACTTGGGTTTGTTTGCACATGCTGCAAGCTTGTTGGTTTCATTGCTCCTTTCAAAAAACCTCATGGAATTTGTCAAATTTATGAATAATGATTAAGGAGTAACATTAGTACAAAAACATTACTAAGGTTCTATGGGGGAGACACTGAGTTATGGCACTATAGGTGACATCAACCCTAGTGATGCCAGTGACGCATCAGCAATATCTGCACACTGATTACCCAAAGGATTTAGAGAGGAGAAACAACTAATTAATGTATCAATTTTGAGAGAGTAATGTGTGAGAGATGAACTCCAACTGAAAACTTTAAACACAGTTCTCACAAAGGACTGTTTTGCCTAGGGGCAGGAATTCCATTGCATCATGCAAATCCAGGACATTCAGGTCATGCAAAATATGCAGCTGGTGACTTTCAGCAGTTAGGCTTCCAGAACCAGAAAAAAGTAATACAGAAAGGAGCATCATGGACATTGCAAGCATTCAGTTATAGTGCTTAGGGCAAAGTGGCGCACAGTTGAAAAGGGTGGCTATTTTTTCCACAACTTCAGGCAGCCAAAGTATGGCTGCTCTGTTTTATGGCCTACTTCCTTATTATATTGTGCTTCTAGATATAGTTACTCCTCAAGTTGCCACTTCATGCTTTCATACATTAAGAAATACCAAAATACCTGAAGAGTATCATGTAACATCATCCAAATTGCTTTTCTATGGAATATGTATGACAAGTAATTAGAACTAATTTTGATTCTTTGACAAAATACCCACGCAGAAGTTAAGTCACGTGTATGATCTTATATGCGCCTAGGCATTAGCACACTGAGATGTTTGTATTATCTTTACAAAGTGATGTGCTTGTCAAGGAGTCATCTCAAGTTAGATATGATATTGAGTGTCTGTGATTGCATCTCCATCCTTTTAAGTATTTTATGGGTGCTTTAAGGATTCCTTTGATGTTTTCTTTGATGGCCTATCAAAATCCAGAGCTCCTTTTTGGTTTGGCCGAAAAAAGCATACAGACAAAGCACCTGAATGCCCGTATTTACTACTGGAACATTCTATATGCCCTTGTACTGGAGGAGATCCATGGTGATGGCACTATGAATTACCACGCTATGTGACACCTACCCTAGTGATGCCACTGTCACATACACCACTATATATTTCACAAAAAAAGTAGAAAGAATGAACAATGAGTTACTTAATTCATAAATTTTGAGGCGGTGATGTGTGAGAGATGAAGAACTTCAACTGAAAACATTAAAACACTCATTTTATCAGCCTCAGAAAATCCCATAATTGGTTTATTTTAATGTTACCACAAGTTGGAAATGGCTTGAAGGCACACAAGAACAATACACCATCAGACAGCAGCCATCTGAATTTGAATAGTGACATTCCTATATTGTCACTCTTACACTTTGAAGTGTGAAATTACTACATCATTGTTATGTTGTGATATATAGCTTAGTCCTTCCCAAGTTGGCTTCCTCAAGTTAGTTTGTGCTATAACTCCACCTACATCTTGGTTTGGAGTCATTTGAGTTTTGATCCAACTTATACAGAACACGTTAAGTTGGTGTAACCATAAATTAGAGATATGTGCATGCACAAGTCACAGTAAGTACCCTGTTGGTGCAGTGAATTTTTTTACCATTGGTATAGCAGACATGTTGTGTTGACAACAACAGATGTGGAATGCAGCACATAGTCACTGGCATGTGTTGCTGGATGTTACTATTCTATATGGGAGTTATATAGTGCTGGCATAGAGCATCTGCACAGTTACGCTATGCTGAGGGATGTTGGATTGCAGTCATTGTTTGACCATAATAGATAGAGATAGATAGATAGATAGATAGATAGATAGATAGATAGATATAAATATGTTATGATAAGTATGTGAAACACAATGTTAGAGACATAAGAAAAATTGTCAATGTTGATTTGCCTGTGTTATCATTATTTAGGGTGAAAAATTTGGGCCATTTGCAGGAGAGAAGAGAATGCCACAGGAGCTGGATGAAGACACGGACTGCAGGCTGATGTGGGAGGTGAGACTTGCACTTCTTTTCTAACTATAAAGAGTCCAATACAGCATTGTTTTGTAAAATAATGTTTAAAATTGATGTTCATGTAGATTAGTGGTTCTTGAACTGGATATCAGTTCCTAGAATCCTAAGCCATTGGCCAAAATGACTGGCATTTCTTTGAATGCAATTTTCTTGCTTCTTGGCAGGGGGTTGGACTGGGTGGCCCACAAGGTCTCTTCCAACTCTATGATTCTGTGAATTTAAGTTCAGAACATTTTAAGGACCATAGATTCAGAACCCCTGGTCTATATGTGATGAGTGATGTAAATTCCTCTTCCCTGTATCACTTCTTATGCTATTACTGACAAAGTCTACTTGAAATTAGTGTGTGATGTGATGCCATCATGCTGTGTGTCTCTCCACTTTCAAAGCTAGTTTAAAATATAATTCAATATAGCTAGTCAATACATAATGTGCCCACAGATTCTCCATTGCTGTTCTATCTGAGAAATTTGTCATAATCATTAAAAGTGAGTAATCTGTTTCTCATTTTATCAGTTGAAACAGGTTTCTTTGGAGCTGAGGAACAATTTTAGGATTAAGAAAGTAGAGTGACTCCTTTTTTTGCTTTCATTTGACATAATAATGGAGATTGAAAATGAGAAGGGGTGATTGTAGTGATAGTAAAGAATGCATGTTGTAAGAAGGTACTGCTTAGAGAGGAGGGTTTACATGGTAGGTCTGAACACATATAATTATCCCCTGATCTCATTCTGAGGAACAAACATAAATGTAAACAGTACAGTTACATCAACTGGCCACGCTTCTTAGGTGTTTGGGATAGCTAGACTTGAATTGACCCATGTGGATTTTAAAATGACTACATTGACATAATTTATACTGGATGCCCAATTCACCTACATAAAATGTTTCTGCTCTCTTTTCAGTGGCATGCTGACAAATAGTGTGAGTCAGTATGACCATTTCCCACATAAACTGAAGACAGGGTTGCCGAGGCTTATAATATCATAGCAGCGGATCTTATTTATCAGCTGGTACTTTGTATTTGGCTTTATGTAGGATTATGTAAATATTTTAAATTGCTTTGCTGATGTTCTATGATTTAATGGTTTTATTGCATTGCTTTAGATATGCTGTGCACCACCTTGGTGGTTTTAATAAAAATAATTACAAGGCTGTGGTGCAGGAAATTTTGTTTTCATAGTTGCATAAATTGGTATGAGAACACAGGATTTAGAATCTTTAAACACAACTTCTGTGTTTTTAAAAAGCATGTTTTAAATGAGGCATGTTTTAATGTCAGTAGTGAACTTTCACATGCAGAAAAATGGCAGCATAGTCAGGAGGTGAAAGTGGTTTCAGCATGGAGTCTTATGTTTAAATATATGCTTTTGGTAGAAAGAATATACTTTTTCTTAAGGTCAGTGAGAAAGACTAATCTTTTGAATTATGTAGAGTGTTCATTACTGATTTGTTTGTTGATGTTGCAGTATATTTATCAATGGCATTTGCACAGGAAAAAAACCCCTTATAGGACCAAGAGTTTCAAGGCATTCCAACATTTTATTTATTGCCACCACACACCAGTTTTTGGAATCTTGCACAGATTCCTGCAAACCAGATTTTATTACTTCCTGGATAATTGAACCTAAGGATTTACCTTCTTCTGGAAAAAAAAAGAAAAGAGAATGATCTGAATGCAAGCGTTGTAATGCATTACAAATCAAACTGTGAAGTAGACTTGATTTACAAGGCTGATGTCAGGATATATAAAATAAAAGTTCAGGTTCATAAAGTTAGGTATTCCAGAAACTATTAGGCAAGTTTTAAACTATTTTATGTGTTAGCGATTCCTTTTTTGGAAAGCATATCTCAGTCTGATTGTAATTCTATGTCTGTATTGATGAAATCACTCAGCCTTCAATGCACACAAAAACATTATTCTGTAGATGTAGAAACATAAATCAAAATACTGGTTTAGCAGAAATAAGGAGATATTTCCTGTGATATACCCATTCATATTCTGAAACAACGAAGAAAGCCAAGTATTCTTGTTATGTACCTTGAAGTCACTGCCATCTTTTTGCAACTTCTCATAAAGTTTTCTTGACAAGATTTATTAGGAGGCGATCTGCTACTGTCTTTCTGGCTCCAAGAGTGTTTCTTGTCCAATGCATTTCCATGGTTTCCTGGTGCCTGTACTCAACGCTTTATTTACATGAGTAGATGATATGAAGTATGTTCGATATCATAGATCTATATTTCTGAGTCCTTGCACATTTGCCATAGCTAAGATACTAAGTGAATATGAACCTTCAGATCATTGTTATGGATTTGATGATGTTCAGTGCATTTGGAATTGCAGTCTGCCTAAGTAAGAAAGTCTTACTCATGCAGTAAGATAACTGTTAATAAAAATGTATGTGTAGTGTTCATTAGAGCATCATCAAAAATGGCAAGGTAGTTTGCATTTTTAATTAATACAGTACCTTGTACCATTACCAGTTTCTCTGTCATTGAAATAGACTAGAGCAGTTTCACAAACTCTGCTCCTTCAGGTGTTTTGGACTTCAGCTCCCGCAATTCCTAACAACTGGTAAACTGGCTGGGATTTCTGGGAACTGAAGTCCAAAACACCTGGAGGAGCACAGTTTGAGAAACATTGGACTAGAGTATATATTTAAGTACAGTAGAGTCTCACTTATCCAACACTCGCTTATCCAACATTCTGGATTATCCAACGCATTTTGTAGTCAATGTTTTCAATACATCGTGATATTTTGGTGCTAAATTCATAAATACAGTAATTACTACATAGCATTACTGTGTATTGAACTACTTTTTCTGTCAAATTTGTTGTATAACATGATGTTTTGGTGCTTAATTTGTAAAATCATAACCTAATTTGATGTTTAATAGGCTTTTCCTTAATCCCTCCTTATTATCCAACATATTCGCTTATCCAACATTCTGCCGGCCCGTTTATGTTGGATAAGTGAGACTCTACTGTGATTGTTTTCATTAAAGTAGTGTTATCATAACATTTTTAGAAAGTTAAAGATACATTTGATGTTTGTTTTGTCTCTTGCTGATCCTATGATAAACAGTTAGCTCTTATAACACCCAAAGAACTGCTCTTTAAGAAAGAATACAAAGTTTATGTTCAGTGCCTGGAAAATTATAAACAATTGTAAAATGTCAATGTAACTCTCTAAAAGTTCTAAGAAATGACTTAATTATTACATCTGATATGGAACTCACATCTCATTATATGGGTCCCGTCATGGATTAAAATATCATGGATTACAACAAGGTACATCTAAAAAAGACTTTAAGATTAAAAAGTTTAAAGAATTAAACTACAGGTTTATTATCCCTTATCTGGAAAACTGAAATCCGAAATACTCCAAAATCTGTCCAGATGGATACTCAAGATAGTCACACCTTTGCTTTCTAACACTTCAATGTAAACAAATTTTGTTTCATGCAGGAAATTATTTACAATATTGAAAAAATTACCTTCAGACTATGTGTTTAAGGTGAGTATGAGACATACATTAATGCCGTGTTTAGGGTTGGGCTCCATCTTCAAGATACCTCATTATGTACATACTGTATGTGCAAAGACTATTCCAAAATCTAAAAAAGTACTTAAAATCTGAAAATCTTCTGGCTGTAAGTATTTCTGATAAGGGATATTCAACTTGTGCCATATAGAAATATCAATACTGTAAAACAAAGAAAATAATTTAAAAACATGACAATTACAATACAAGTTACAACCCAGACGCCCTGTCTCCTGCATAAACAGTTAGTCAATCAAATGCATATTCAAATAAAAAGGTGTTTGTATAAGAAGAGCAGGGCAGGGGACTTAGCAGGGACGGGGATTAGGGATCTCATCACATGGACCTTGAGAAGCGTGCGGAACCATCTGCCTAGCAAAGGGAATCATAACTTTTGATCTCCAACCGTCTTGTTTCAAGGTCTGTCTTACCATCCCACGTGTTTCCGTCTTCAGGTTTTCACCTGTTGTTGCCCATGTTCCAAACCATCACATGGGGAAGCCTTTTCTCCACCCTCACTGTATTCCTTAATTATTTTTTTTAAGGGAAATCTTTGAAATTTTGGATGTCTAAAATCTTGCGATACTCTAGCATAGAAAAATGTTTAAATGTTAAGGTTTAATATAATGCTTATGGAACTAATTACAGCATTTATTTGGAATTCATTAAAAATTAATCAGGATAAAATAGTTGCTTTTTAAATACTATACATAAAGTGATAGAGGTGATATTAATATCCATAATTTTTAAAAACACTAAAAGCAATTTATATTTGCAATTCAAATACAAAGAAATACTGAAGAGGGAGAGCAGTCCTTTTTCAGAGTATAGCTAAGCTATGACTCCATTGTGTGATATCTGTCATTTAATTTTTCTAAAATCATGGATAGAAAAATAGTAGTATTCAAAACAGAAGACAAAGATCTCTCCAAAAGACCGCCCATCGGAACACCTTTCATAAAATCAGTGTACAACGAAACAGGATGGGCAAGTTTGACAGTTCCCATTCCTTGTGCTTTTCAGCTGAAACGACGGTTCTGGCATGCTCTAGGATGGTGGTTCTCAACCTGTGGGTCCCCAGATGTTTTGGCCTTCAACTCCCAGAAATCACAACAGCTGGTAAACTGGCTGGGATTTCTGGGAATTTGTAGGCCAAAACACCTACAGGTTGAGAACCACTGTTCTAGGAGGTCAGAACATGATTACTCTCCTGTGTTCTGAGCTCCCTCCTTTCAGCATGCTTCATCTCAGTTTCAAGGATGAAGGGCAACAGATGACGGCCTGAAATAGGTAAATGTCATGTGATGGGCTCCATGCGCCTTTTCCTTGAAATGGAGATAAAGTGTCCTACATCAGGGAAAATGGTCCATGTAATGAGGTCTGTTTCAATTCCAACTTTGTCTGTAAGGGTTGTTTAATTGAAAGATACCCCCCCCCCCTTTGAGAATCTTTATACTTAGGCAAGCTCATAGAAGGAGATGGGTTTTGCAGCTATTCTGGATTTACTCAAAGAGGAGAAAAGAGAGCTTTACTATCTATATATATAAAAGAATGATGGCATCAGGGCAACCCACAAAACAAAAAAACTACAGGCCGCCCAACCTCGAAATTTGACAACACAACCCATCATCCACGGCTCCAGTAAGATACAACAAAAAGAAAAGAAAAATAAAGTCCTAATTAGAGGGGGAGCAATGATTGTTTTTATCCAATTGCTGCCAGTTTAGAGGGCTAATCTCTGCCCACTTTGTCTCCTAGCAACCTACTCAGCCAAATGACAGCCAGGGTTCAGTTAGGGGACAGGCAGATTTAGGCCTCACTTAGGTCTCTTCCACAGATTATCTAATTTGCACTGGATTATATGGCAGTGTAGACTCAAGGCCCTTCCACACAGCTATATAACCCATTTATAATCTTATATTATCTGCTTTGCACTGGATTATCTTGAGTCCACACTACCATATAATCCACTTCAGTGTGCATTTTATACAGCTGTGAAGAAGGGGCCTCATATAATCCAGTTCTAAGCAGATAATATAAGATTATCAATATGCAGTAGAGTCTCACTTATCCAACATAAAGAGGCCGGCAGGATAAGTGAATATGTTGGATAATAAGAAGGGATTTAGGAAAAGCCAATTAAACTTTAAATTAGGTAATCGTTATACAAATTAAGCATCAAAACATCCTATTATACAACAAATTGGACAGAAAAAGTAGTTCAATGCTCAGTAATGCTATGTTGTAATTACAGTAGAGTCTCACTTATCCAACACTTGCTTATCCAATGTTCTGGATTATCCAACGCATTTTTGTAGTCAGTGTTTTCAATATATCGTGATAGTTTGGTGCTAACTTCATACAGTAATTACTACATTACTACATAGAATGATGGCATCAGGGCAACCCACAAAACAAAAAAACTACAGGCCGCCCAACCTCGAAATTTGACAACACAACCCATCATCCACGGCTCCAGTAAGATACAACAAAAAGAAAAGAAAAATAAAGTCCTAATTAGAGGGGGAGCAATGATTGTTTTTATCCAATTGCTGCCAGTTTAGAGGGCTAATCTCTGCCCACTTTGTCTCCTAGCAACCTACTCAGCCAAATGACAGCCAGGGTTCAGTTAGGGGACAGGCAGATTTAGGCCTCACTTAGGTCTCTTCCACAGATTATCTAATTTGCACTGGATTATATGGCAGTGTAGACTCAAGGCCCTTCCACACAGCTATATAACCCATTTATAATCTTATATTATCTGCTTTGCACTGGATTATCTTGAGTCCACACTACCATATAATCCACTTCAGTGTGCATTTTATACAGCTGTGAAGAAGGGGCCTCATATAATCCAGTTCTAAGCAGATAATATAAGATTATCAATATGCAGTAGAGTCTCACTTATCCAACATAAAGAGGCCGGCAGGATAAGTGAATATGTTGGATAATAAGAAGGGATTTAGGAAAAGCCAATTAAACTTTAAATTAGGTAATCGTTATACAAATTAAGCATCAAAACATCCTATTATACAACAAATTGGACAGAAAAAGTAGTTCAATGCTCAGTAATGCTATGTTGTAATTACAGTAGAGTCTCACTTATCCAACACTTGCTTATCCAATGTTCTGGATTATCCAACGCATTTTTGTAGTCAGTGTTTTCAATATATCGTGATAGTTTGGTGCTAACTTCATACAGTAATTACTACATAGCATTACTGCGTATTGAACTACTTTTTCTACCAAATGTGTTGTCTAACATGATGTTTTGGTGCTTCATTTGTAAAATCATAACCTAATTTGATGTTTAATAGGCTTTTCCTTAATGCCTCCTTATTATCCAACATATTCGCTTATCCAACATTCTGCCGGCCCATTTATGTTGGATAAGTGAGACTCTACTGTACTGTATTTACAAATTTACCACTAAAATATCACAATGAATTTAAAACACTGACTACAAAAACATTGATTATGAAAAGGCAGACTGCGTTGGATAATCCAGAACATTGTATAAGCGAATGTTGGATAAGTGAGATTCTACTTTAATATGAAATAATTACTGGGATAGAACAATGCAGAACAATATAATCTCTAAAACCAGGAGAGTAAATAAAGACCAACAGTCTGAAAGCAGGAAAATTTGAAATTCCACAAAGGAAACAATCAGGGCCAGCTAACACCTCCCAAGAAAGGATTCTTCCAGAAAGGAAGCTGAGAAGGGAGTGAAGCACTGTGTATTACCAAAGTCATTATTATTACTATCATTATTATTATTATTATTATTATTATTATTATTATTGTGTTGCGGTCAACCGTGAAAATGAATATAATCTGGTTCCAAGTATTCAAAAACACTAAAATCAGAATATATAAAAATTAATGTGGTATAATAAAACAGAACAATACAATTTCTAAAATCAGAACACTAAATAAAGAACAACACTCTGAAAACAGGGGAATTCCAGACAGGAAACAATCAGGGCCAGCTAACACCTCCCAACAAAATATTTCCATCATCAAAGTCTGGCAAATCCTCTGTTTTCTCAGGGCCACAGACAGTAGAAGCACATAAAATATCGCAAACAACACCACTCTGAAAACAAGGGAATTCCAGACAGGAAACAATCAGGGCCAGCTAACACCTCCCAACAAAAAATTTACTCGGGGAGAAAACAGCCAGGCTTTAAAGCTGCAAGGCCATTACATCCTAATCATTTCTCCTAATTGCAGCATTCATACTTGCCTCTAACAGACCAAAAAAAACACAATCAGAAATATTGTATATTCACAAACTTTAGGAAATAATATCCCCTGATGGCGCAGTGTGTTAAAGCGCTGAGCTGCTGAACTTCTGGACCGAAAGGCCGCAAGTTTGAATTGGGGGAGCGGAGAGAGCCCCCACTGTTAGCCCCAGCTTCTGCCAACCCAGAAGTTCGAAAACATGCAAATGTGAGTGCATCAATAGGTACTGCTCTGGCGGGAAGGTAACGCCGCTCCATGCAGTCATCCCACATGACCTTGGAGGAGTCTACGGATAATGCCGACTCTTTGGCTTAGAAATGGAGATGAGCACCAACCCCCAGAGTTGGACACGACTGGACTTAATGTCAGGGGAAAACCTTGACCCTTTACCTTAATTACCACCAATTCCTCAATACTTTATTTCCCATAACACCAGACTTCGCCACAGCAACGCGTGGCCGGGCACAGCTAGTAACATATAAAATGAATCCAACGTTAAGGTCCAATCAGTAATGAAGGCCTGCGCAATACCAACATTGGCCACTACACATTTTGGTACCTCAAACGTTAGACCTGTGTTTGAGGCCCCATCTACACTGCCATATAAAATCCAGATTATCTTCTTTAAACTAGATTATATGGCAATGTAGACTCATATATTCAAGTTCAAAGCAAATAATGTGAGTTATCTCATTTGATAATTTGTCTTATGTGTAGATCCAGCCTGAGTATATTTGACTTACTGATTCTAAAAATTGTACCAGTTTCCCCTTATCAACCCTGGTTTTTGAGATACAGAATGTATGTCAACTAGCACTCTTTATACGCTTCACCCACAAAAAATCATGACAACTATATCTACACTGCTCTATAATCCAGATGATCAAAGTAGATAATCCACATATGAGTCTACACTGCAATATAATCCAGTTCAAAGAAGATAATCTGGATTTTATATGGCAGTGTAGATGGAGCTGATTCAGTCTATCTAATGCAATTTTCTGACCAACACCCCAAATAACCCCAGGAACAGGCCTAAAAACCAAGACACCAAGGAAATAAATTCCTGTAATAGTGGCCACTTTTGCATAGGCTATTCTGGTACACCAAACATCAAAGTTATTTTTTTTCCTTCTTTAGCTTTTGCCATGGATTATTTATGGACTTCTTTTTATATTCACTCATTTCTAGCATTCCTTTCAACTTTCATATACAAGCAGTAGCACTTAAAGTGATCTTTGACAAAGTCCAAACATTGTATGTTTTCTAAACATTGCTTTTAAATTCTGGTCTTTAATTTAGAGCATTTATACATGTTTTCATATGACATCATGTTTACCATGTGGGATTTTGACCTGCAATGGATGTGTTTAATCATTGATTCAGTTGATCTAATTTTCACTTTCCTGATCAAATGCCAGTGTAGATCAAAGCCATTTGTTTATTCAGCAGTATTCCAACATGCAATTTTTTGAATAATGGTTACCTGTATTGCTTAGAGGAAAAATGGTGACCCACATCTGACCATGCTTACAGGAAACGGCCACTGATGTGGTTGGACAGACATTTCTTAATATTCATTTGGCACCTGCATGATGTGGCCAAGGTTCCTATCCTCACAGAAGATTTAGGCCAGCTTTTTACCGTCTTGGTTTTCTGTCAACATGAAGAGAACAGGATGTTTTCTGTAAAGTTCAAACAGATAGTTCTCTGATATCTGGAAGAGAACTGTACCCTTTCTATCCAGGCAAACTATATCAAATAGTATCACACAGCTAAATAATATGTGGTAAAATCCTAAATGCAAGTGAATATGTTTCTCTATAATGGTCATATTCCTGAAAAATACAGATTAAAAACAGAATTTATATCAGTGATATTCAGTAATGGCTCACTCTGGTTGGATCATACTTCCAAATATTGCAATTTGAACTGATTATATGGTTTGTGTAGACGCACATATTGCCATTTGAATTGAATTGAACTGCATTATATGTGTCTATGCTGATCATATACTGCAGTTCAAACTGCATCCTTTAGCAGTGTAGATCCAAGCGATAAGTATCATATAGTATCAAATAGTATGAAATTTATTAAAAGATTTGCAATCACTTCTTAAGAAAATATAGTTATTCTACATTTTATGTGGCAGTTCTCATGGCAAATAAAACATGCATATTTTAAAAGTTTCTCTATTTTAGGAACATTATAAAAATCCTGCTGGTTCAAACCAAAGGCCTGCCCATCCATCTTGTCCAATAGTGGCTAGCAAAATACCATGCCATGAACACAATAGCAGCTTCCCATTTCTCCCTAAGCTTTAGAGTCCCTTAAAATAATTCCTTATATGACTCTTCTTTGGAGGCTTTTAAACAGAGGTCCCATGACCATCTGTCGAGGGTGCTTTGATTGTCCTTTTACAGCATGTCAGTGGGTGGGATTGGATGATCCTTGTAGTCTCTTCCAACTCTGATTCTGTGACTCTATTGAACAAACTCTGTTGAATTAAATGGTTATTTCAGTCAAGCCATTTTAAGATCAATACAAGGCTAACATTTAGGCACTAAATACAACCAATATGACGCCTTACATGCTCTGTTTCAAAATTAAATTAAGAATCTAGGCATGGAATATTTCCCCCATGCTGTTTATATAGGAATGTAGTTTCTTGCATTTCTTTTTTTTTAATAACAATCCACCAAATGGTCTGCAAAATTGCAAACAATGTATTTACTGGGGAAGCCATCTGTTTATTATCAGTGTTGTGCTGATATTTTTCTCTCCCTGGATGCAAAACCAGGTCACATCCATGGCTTTAGTAGAACAAAGTATATTCCACTGCTGTTACTTTTGGCCAAATTCAGCATGATTTCATGACAAGCTTAGGTGAGTGATTTAATACTTTCTTGAGCCATATTAGGGTATATGTTAGCTCAGGTCCTTACCGTTTCTACTCTTTGTCCACAGCAGTCACCTTATGTAATTCAGCAAAATAGTGCTTCCATTTAGTAGTTCTTGGTTTATGCCCTCAGTATCTATTCTCCACTATGGTGAGTAGTAGAAATTAAATTTCACCTGAGGGAACAATACTGGCAATCCTATTTCCAATAATAATCTCCACTTTTGAATTGCAAAAAAGAAGAGGAAATGCTTCACCAAAAGAGATGGCAAAAACCTGTGTGAACTTCCAGGTGCTAATTTACATGTAGTGATGCAAATTCAGAAATAGTGGCAACAATTTAGTCAGGTATATGATTCAAGAACATGGGGATCAGTTTACGAACTCAGGGCCCATCCAAACAGGCCCATATCCTGGGGCCTGCCTGGGTTTTACTGGGGGCAGTAAAAATGAATTAATTTGGAACAAAGCAGGGTTTACCTGCATTGTTCCAAATTAATTAGATACCCCATTAGATCCGGGCCTTCCTGATAGGCCCAGGTGTAATGTGGTATTGGACCTGTGGGGACTCATCCCTGGGTAGTTCCAGGAGCAACCAGAACTACCCGAGGGTGAGTCCCCACATCCATCTCACACCTTTTGGGTGCCTGGAGCCAAATATGCGAAATGGCACCCACCTCCTCTCCCCAATTGCCAAGAGGACTCAAGGAGTACCTCAGTGGTGGTTGGGTAAGTTTTTAAAATTTTTAAGCGTAGTTTTGGAGGGCAACTGGGTGTCTGGGTGCCATCCCAGTAGTTACCTAGATGGCATCTAGACCTCCTGCCCAGGAAAGCCCAGGTTTTCGGCAGCGTGTGGGGCCAAAAACCCACGTTTTTAGATTGTATGTCTGAAGGTTAGGAACTATAATTTTCTTCTTCTTGAAAAGTACCACATGAGTGATGGTGCTGTAAAAATAAATGGTGAAGACAATAATATCAATATATGCCAAATGGAACAATATTTCCAGTTCAATAGTTTCTCCATCAATATGTAGTAAAGTGCACAGTTTTTCAACTTTAGGGGAGAAGGAAGTAATGGAAAAGAATCTGTTGGAGCTCTAAGAGCATTCTTCGGTTTGTTTTACTGCCTCATCACACTAGGGAATAATCCACTTTAAATCCGGTTTCTGCCTCCTGCAGAATTTTGGGGTTTGTAGATTGGTGAGGCCCAGGACCTGTCTGGCTGAGCTGTTTAAAAGCCCCCTCCCTAAAGTGGATCCAAGCTCTAGTGTGATGAGATCCTTAGAGGTGAAAAACAGTTTTAAAAATCTACTTTAATAATATAATATAATAATAAACTTTATTTTTATATCCCGCCCCATCTCCCCGAAGGGACTCAGGGCGACTCACAACAGGGACAAGCCCGAAACAATAACACAACATATTTGACAAAAACTTAAAACATTCCAACGATACACAAAATAAAATAATGGACAATACATTAAAATCCAAGCAGATAAAATCAGAGTAATTAAAAGCAAACCAACGGGGACAGGTTTCGTGCTGTATCATGGAAATAAGTGATAAAGTGCCATATGCTTTTAAAACAGAAAGAAGTATTCTAAAGACAGCTCTATTGGGCCTATTCATTCAAACACGCTCTGGAACAACCATGTTTTCAATTCCTGGCGGAAAATGGGCAGGGAAGGAGCTAACCTGTTCTCCTTAGGGAGAGAGTTCCAGAGCCGGGGGGCCACTGCCGAGAAGGCCCTCTCCCTCGTCCCCACCAGCTGCATTTGAAAAAAAGGCAGGAGCGAGAGGAGTGCCTCACCGGATGATCTTAGGGTTCGCGTTGGTTCGTAGGAGAGGAGGCGATCATGGAGATAAGCAGATCCTGAACTGTTTAAGGCTTTATAGGTAATAACCTGCACCTTGAATTCGGCCCGGAAACTTATCAGTAGCCAGTGGAGCTGTTTAAACAAAGGAGTTGACCGCTCTCTGTAACTAGCTCCTGTTATTAATCTGGCTGCTGATCTCTGAACAAACTGAAGTTTCCAAACTGTCTTTAAGGGCAGCCCCACGTAGAGTGCATTGCAGTAATCCAACCTGGAGGTGACTAAGACGTGGACCACCATGGCCAAGTCAGACTTCACGACTTGGCCATGGTTAACATAACATAAAATTATTTATGTTTTCAACTGTTTTTCAATTTTTGATAGTTTGATAGCTCTTTAACAGATGTATTCGGTGATATTTTAAATATTTTTCTGTCATAAGAATCCCTGAGTGCCAGAATGGGGAAAGGTGAGGAAAACAACAGGCAACAGATGAAGTTGCGTAGTCACTTTTTCTTGTTGTAACACCTTTGAAGATGCTTTGCTACCCTACTCTGTGGCTTAGAAGGGGGGATTTGATTGTAAAAATGCAAAAGAAAAGCAATAAATTAGAATTTGCTGAAAGTATTTTCATTTTCTGATTGCTTTTTAGTAAGAAAAAAATCCAACAAAACAAAAACAGAAGCACATTTCAATGAGCTCATTAAGTGGCATGGGACAAGTGTTTCTTCCTTGAGTCATAATATGTGTAATGGGATTGTTAATATTCAACATCACTGAGGAATACAGGGGTTCATTGAGCATAATATTGCAAAAGATTGGAAACATGGGAGTGAATTTGGGATGTTATTTTAGCCACTGAGATTTTTATAGAAAAACTATGCTTTCCATCCTCATGTTTACTCTGAAGACTCATTGATCTCAATGGGACTTATTCCCAAGTAACCAGGTATAGAAATACAGACTAAGGCACTTTGCTAAGCTTCCTAAGGTCTATTGAAGTCAGTGGACTTTAGCAACCCGACTGTGTATAGTACTGCAGTCATATGAGTTTCCAAAGGAAGGTTCCAATTTCCATGATTGCATTTCTTGTCTGCTTAGTATAATGTAGAGTTTGTTGTACTGCAGTAGTCCCTTCAGGCTTTTCAGTCCTTTCATGTCAAAAATACAGAATAAATCTGAGCTATTGTGGAAATGTCAACCAGTTTGAAACTTGATAACTTTAATTTTATCCATATTCATGTCTGAAGTAATACTGGCCTTGCTTGCCTTTCCCAAACAAAGTAATTTTTATTCATATATATATGAATGAAATAAAACATCTTGGAACAGATTTGGCTTTTTTCACAAATGCAAATCCTATTATCTTCAAAAATGAGTTATATTTATAAACCTGTCCTTTAAGGAAGAAATCCCTCTATGGAAAAATACAAATAAATTGGACAAACTTTAATATTGCTTACTGAACCTAAAGAGGAGTTTCCTCTTCCTTTTTTCTTTTAAAGGTATCAGTTTTGAGTGGAGTCATTCTAATGTGGTTTTCAGTGGGCTTTGCCATAGTGTTATATGTTTTAGCAGACTTCGTTGTATTCAGACTGCCTGTGTCTGTCAGTAAAGAAATAAGACTATCCTTCCAAAGAGTAAGTAAGACAAAAAGACTATGGTCTAATTGTTGGAGCACTTTTCCTTGACCAGGGCCTCTTCAAGATGTTTGGGCCATTATAAATTTTGCTCCTTGGCCATGATAACCTTTGTCCCTTGACCAAGTTACTCTAATCAATGTACCAAACTCTTTTTTGTCTTACTTATTATTGACCCTTGGGCATGTTTGCTGTATCTGAGAAAGGGTATCGTGCAACATCTGGAAGGACATAGTTTGGGAAAAGATACGTCATCATGTTGAACTAGACCCACTGAAACAGGCTCAAATGATGACCCATTTATGAAATATATTGGCTACTACTTGGACGGTCAGTATAACTTGCATCACTGTACTATCGGAAAGATAATGTACGCATGTTTGCTTCTGCATTAAAATTATGTAACTGGCCTTGAGTGCCACACAGGAAAAGTAGGTTATAGATGTAATAAAGTAGATTAATCAGTAAGAAAAAGATAAAGAAAAAAATGTTTCAAAAAGTACCTGGGATGGTGATGAAGGGGAAAAAAAAAAAAGAATGATCACCATGTGTGTTTTGAAAACAAGGATGGAGATCTAACAAGGAGCAAGATTTAAGAAACCCTATCAGTTCTTCCAGTCCCAGACTACTAAATGATGATTTAATGCCTATATGCCTGGTGATTTAAAACAGGAAATCAGGTGTGTCCAAGATGTTGCAGCAATAGCATCTTGACAATTCAGTCTGCTGTTCTATAGGAAATCAGTATGAATTGGGACCAGAATCTAGGGGCAAATGCATTTATCCCCTACACATGTACTGTACATCCCTCATATTCCCTCTGCTCCTGCCAAATCTGGACTCCCTTTTAGCACAGACATCAATCAGTTGGAGTGTGTGTGTGTGTGGGGGGGGGGGGGGGGGGAGTTTGAAGTAGAAGGAAGCTATTAAAACTATCTGGATTCATCCAGCATTGCTGCTTTCACATCTCTGAACAAGTATTCCTGAGTACTCTCACTTTACCTTTTATTTCTAATTCAGGAAAATCAAATGGCTTACATAGGAGGTCTAATGGTAACTCATTCCTGTTTGGAAAAACCTATCTGAAATTAAAAGTGGTGGCTTTAATTCATGGTATGGCAATTGCAGCCAATTTGGGGACCACTTTTATATCCTCTGACCATTTGGAGACTGCATGAATTGCAGAAAAATACCTCACCCTCCATGGTCAGAAGATCAACTGGTTCTCTGTAAGACAATTCTTTTAACATTCAACAGTATAGAAAATGATTTTTTAAAAACTTCCAGAACAGCATCCTTTTTTATCAGGAAAAGATAAATCCGGTCATTCTGAAGATATTGAAGGTAACAAAATCATTTTTATGCGGCTACTTGTGACACTAGAGCCAAAATATGCTCACCCTTAGTTTAGATAATTTTGTATACACATAATTGGGAGTAAGGAACTGATTTGTGAAACTGATTTGTTAATGGGCTAATAATTTTTTCACTAAAAACTGCTCTTTCTCCTGTTCCTGTGTGATATGAAAATTCATCCTATGGAAATATGTTATAATATCTTCAAAACGGTGGTCATACATCAACTTTTGCAGTGCAAAGGCATAATGCTGATTCCCAAGGCCTTAGAGGCGTGAGTTAAAAGATGGTGAATGTTATTAAAACATGACCTTCTGCTTTCAGAGTTCCTAGGAGAGGCTCCATTTTTGTTTTGTAATTTGAAAGCATAAAATGTATACATTATCTTCCAGCAGTTGGGGAAATGCTGTAGCAACATGTTGCGAGGAACAGTGCAGATGTGGATTTTGAAAGGCAAATGAAATGGGATGATAAGAATGGAAAGTGCTAATGAGGCCACATATGTGTTTGCCTTTTCCCAACCTATATTTGAATTTGGGGAAATGGCCAGCAGCAGTGTTGGAAAAAGCTCTACAACATTTTCTAATTTTTTATATCAATTCCTATGAACAGCCAATTCCATTGTCTCTAGTGCACTCCAATGTCCTCATTTTATTGATCTCTTCGGCACAGATGAATAATTCCTTTATTAGTGTAGATTAGTATGGAGGAACCTGTGATGACCCATGGGCCTTGTAGTCCTGCTCAGGACATTGTAATTCCTGATGAAGATGAAAACTTGGGTTTTTTACCTTCCCAGTCTGAACTGGATTCCTCTCAGCCAGATCTTTCCCAGGCAGATCTGGGAACCTTGCACCTGCAAGAAAGTTGTCTCCCAGAAGTATGTCAAACAAGCCCAGAGCCTACTTCTCCCGTGTTCTTGCGCCGGGAGTTTTGTAAACAACAGAGAAGTTTGGAATCAGCTTCGCGCAGGAGTGCGAGGATTGCAGCTAAGAATGTGGCCAATTAAGACTGCTTCTCGTGAGAATCTTTGGGGAGTCTCACATCTGGTCTCAGAGTTTAGCTTTCGGTTCTGATTCCCAGAGAACTGCTTCGGCGGGAAAGTTAGACTCTATTTAGGTGTTTTACCCGCGTAGTAACTTCGCGGAGTCAATTCGTCAGCCTACAGAGCGAGTTGTGTCTGGACAGCGCGCTCCGATTCAAGCCTCGCTCCTGCTCAAGCCTTGCCTTGCTATCCAGCCTTCGCCTTGCTTCCCAGCCTTTGTTTATCTACGGACTTTGCCTTGTTTCCCAGGATCAATCCTTGCCTTGTTCCACGGATTTTATCAAGTTATTCCACGGACCTTGTTCTTGTTCTTAGTTACCTTGTTCCACGTTCAAGCCTTGTTTCAAGTATCAAGTTATTTCCTAGCCTCGCTCAAGTTTCATGGACTAAAGGACCTTGTCATCTCCCCTCACTTTGCTTGGCAAAGTGAGTGTTTCGGTTATTGGATTACAACTTTGGACCTTAATATTTCTTATTGGACATTGCTTTTTTGGACTAATTCTGACCTTTCCTGAAAGGTCTAATTCTGGACTATTTTCTACACTTGTTTTTATTAACTTTATATATTCCTTCAATAAAGATATTAGATAGATTCTGGCCTCTGTGTATGGTTATTGGTGCTCTGCAGCCTGGGTCGTGACAGTTTGACTCCGCCACCCTAAGCACCAATTAACCTCGGCCAGAATGTCTACCGGAGTCGTACCTGGGCCGAGCGGCCAGCCGATTACCTACACCATCGACAAGGATGAGGTGGACCGAATCCGTGATAAGCTCAATGCACAGGATGGAGAAATAAGGGGTTTGAAGGAACGCGGAATTCGTCTTCCGGCCATGGCGTTGCCAACCAAGTTTACTGGAGAAGCTTCTAAGGTTCATGTCTTCCGTCGCCAATGTCAAGCTTATCTAGAGGCCCGTGCTGCCGAGTTTCCCCAAGAAGACATCAAAGTGGCATGGGTTTACAGTCTTCTAGACGGGCCAGCGGCCAGCTGGGCGACGGCACTGTACGACCAAGCCTCTCCACACCTAAGATCAGCGCAACACTTCTTGGACCACCTCAAGGAGACTTGGGGAATCGAGGACAATTTGGAGGCAGCCGGTCACAAACTCCGTCGCCTTTTCCAAGGAGACAGACCTATGTCTCAGTATATAGCCGAGTTCCGAGTACTGGCCCACAACACCGGCTGGAACGATGTAGCCCTCAGGGGACAATTCCGGGAGGGTCTCAACATTGAAATGCTGGAAGAAATCTCCAAGGTGGATCCTCCCCAGACCCTCGAGGCACTCATTGATCAATGTTTACGGGCTGAAGTCATGATTGCCAACAGGAAACAGTGGGTTCGAGGCCAGGGCAGTAGAGCCGGGGCAAAACCCCCCGCTCCCGCCAGCGTTCAGCCACGTCCGGTGTGGAGACCCCCACCGCCAACCCCATACCCCAGAGGAGGCGAGGAGGTGCCGATGCAGTTGGGCAATGTGCGTCCCAGACTAGATGCCGCCGAGAAGGCCCGTCGTCAACGCTTAAACCTCTGCTGGTACTGCGGGAACGGGGGCCACTTCGCCAGAGAGTGCCCAGCCAAAGGGAAGCCTGCCGCCCGTCTTGCGGCGGCGTCCTCCACGGAGACGAAGGCGTCTGAGCCGACTGGCACACAGCCGGCGGGGGAAGCCAACGACCGGGTGTAGAGAGGCTCGCCAACCCGGTCAAAAAATCCATCCAAGAGCCGCCAACCGGGGTCCTGTTCCTTCTCGTGGTCACATTATGGTCAGCAAAAAGGGGACCCGTCATGATCCACGCCATGATAGACTCTGGAGCTACCAACAATTTCATCGATAGAGAGTATGCCGACTCTCTGGGATTACAATATCATGATTTCAAGAATGCCCGTGTGGTGCAAGCCATAGACGGCCGCCCCCTCAAGACGGGCCCCGTAAGTCAGTGGTCGGAACCCACCAGGATGTGGATAAGGGAACATATGGAAGAGATTTCCTTCTTTGTTACCGAGGTCCCCCATTTCCCTGTGATTTTGGGAATTCCATGGCTGACTCTCCACGACCCTAACATCTCCTGGTCCAACAGAGAACTGCAGTTTGCTTCACCGTACTGCCAAAACCATTGCCTCGTAGCCAAGGTATGCCATGCCACAGACACCGAGCCCATCATCACCTTGCCAAAGAAGTACTCCGAGTATTGGGATGTATTCAATGAGAAAGAAGCCGAAAAATTACCCCCACATAGACCTTATGACTGTGCCATTGACTTGGTGGAGGGGGCCCCGATCCCGCGAGGGCATCTCTACTCCCTGACTGAACCAGAGCAAGAAGCTCTCAGGGAATTCCTAGAGACAAACCTTCGCAAGGGATTCATCAGACCCTCTCAATCCCCAGCCGCCTCCCCAGTGATGTTTGTGAAGAAGAAGTCAGGGGAACTACGCTTGGTGGTGGACTACAGAGCATTGAACAATATCACCAAGCGGAACAGCTATCCCCTGCCCTTAATCTCGGATCTACTGGATCGGCTTCGAGGAGCCAAGGTTTACACCAAGCTGGATCTTCGGGGGGCTTACAACTTAGTTCGCATCAGGGAAGGGGACGAGTGGAAGACCGCCTTCCAGACCAAATTCGGATTATTTGAGTCCCGAGTTATGAATTTCGGTTTATGCGGAGCCCCCGCAACGTTCCAGCATTTTGTCAATGACATTTTTCAGGACTATCTAGACAGGTTCTTGATAATCTACCTGGACGATTTTTTGGTGTTTTCTAGATCACAATCAGAACATGAGAACCACGTCAAAATGGTGTTACAACGATTGCGGGATCATGGACTTTATGCCAAGCTGGAAAAATGCGCCTTTGATCTACAAGAGGTAGATTTCCTTGGTTACCGCATCTCGCCTCTAGGGCTTTCCATGGATCCAGCCAAGGTTTCAGCAGTATTGGAATGGCGGGCGCCAACTAACAAGAAAGAGGTGCAGCGTTTCTTGGGGTTCGCGAACTATTACCGCAAGTTCATTCCAGATTTTGCCCGCTGGTCCGACCCCATCACTAGCTGCATCCGTGGAAAGCAGCCTTTCCGCTGGACTGATCAAGCAGAGAAAGGGTTCCAGCAACTAAAGAAACTATTCACCTCCCAGCCAATTCTACAGCACCCAAATCCTGGAACCCCTTTTGTGGTGCAAGCGGACGCCTCTGATGTGGCAATTGGGGCTGTACTCTTACAACCGGTGGGAGATCACCTCCATCCCTGTGCCTTTTATTCTCGTCAACTAACCACACCAGAGAGGAATTACACCATTTGGGAAAAAGAACTACTGGCCATAAAGGCAGCCTTTGAAACTTGGAGACATTGGCTAGAAGGGGCCAAATTTCCCATTGAAGTCCACACTGATCATCGTAATCTAGAACATCTAAGAACTGCCCGCAAACTAAATCAGAGGCAGCAACGTTGGGCTTTATTCTTTGAACGTTTCAACTTCCAGATCCATTATGTGACCCCAGCCCAAACCAAGCAAGCAGACGCCCTGTCACGTAAACCGGAATACGCTGCAGGACGCAAGGAGACCTTTGAATCCCAACTGCTACAACCCGAGAACTTTGCCACGCTCACGGTGGGGAACACCAAATCCATTCCCATTGGTTCAACTTCCCCTACTCCAGGACCCATCTGTGCTCAAGAAATCAGGGCTAGTCAGCAAGCAGATGCCTGGGCGCAGGACCAACTTCGCCAAGGTCTGCATTTTCCCTTTTCGCTTAAAGATGGGCTGCTCTGCTATAGAAATCATGTTTATATCCCACCCGGACCGGGCAGGGAAAAAGCGCTTCGTCTGTGTCATGACTGCAAACCAGCAGGACACTTCGGACTATTTAAAACTATGCATTTGATCCTAAGGGATTTTTGGTGGCCCAAGATCCGCAAGGATGTGGAAAAATATGTCAACACCTGCCCAGTATGCCAGCGCTCCAAGATACGAAGGGAGAAGCCCTCAGGGCTTTTACACCCCCTTCCTACCCCATCTCGCCCATGGGAAATAATTTCCGCGGATTTCATCACTGACCTACCACCTTCCTGTGGATTCACCACGATCTTAGTGGTGGTGGACCTTTTCACCAAGTTAGCCCATTTCATTCCCTGCGAAGGCCTCCCCACGGCCAAAGAAACTGCGGATCTATTTCTTCAACATGTTTTCAGACTACATGGATTGCCCAAGAGTTTAGTCACAGACCGTGGATCTCAATTCACCTCTCGTTTTTGGAAGGCACTACAAAAACTATTGGGCATAGACTCTCGCTTATCTTCAGCTCATCATCCCCAAACAGATGGGCAAACGGAGCGCACCAATGCCACTTTGGAGCAGTATCTTCGCTGTTATGTAAACTACCAACAGGACAATTGGGCTTCTCTGTTACCACTGTCTGAGTTTGCCTACAACAATGGAGTTCAAGCTTCTACAAAAGAAACGCCGTTCTTTGCAAACTACGGCTTCCATCCACGTTTCTTCCCCCCTGTCATTGAAACTTCAGAAGTTCCCGCAGCAGAGGATTGGCTGCAGGAACTCACAGCGGTGCAACAACTTTTGCTCCAGCAACTGGACCAAGCCAAGGAGGACTATAAACGCCACGCTGACAAACATCGCCAGCCGGGCCTCGAAATCAAGGTAGGAGATCGGGTTTTCCTGTCCACTCGCTTTCTGCCCTCCCACCGCCCTTGCCGGAAGTTAGATGCCCGTTTCATTGGCCCCTATCCAGTGGTGGCGCAATTAAACCCCGTGACTTTCAAACTCCAACTTCCGCGTTCAATGCGCATTCACCCAGTGTTTCACCGTTCCCTGCTCCTTCCGGCGGATGGTGTGCGACCTGATACAGACCAACCGGCCCCCCCTCCTGTTTTGATGAATGGGGAGGAGGAGTTCGAGGTTGAGGACATTTTGGATTCTCGCTTTCACCGCCGCCGCCTACAATATCTCATTGACTGGGTGGGTTTTGGCCCTGAGGAACGCTCTTGGGAAGACGCCTCCACAGTCCATGCTCCTGATCTAACCCGTCGCTTTCATCAGACCTATCCCGCCAAGCTGCGACCTCGCGCCTCGGGGAGAGGGCCCCAGTTTGGGAGGGGCCTTGAGGAGGGGGATAGTGTGATGACCCATGGGCCTTGTAGTCCTGCTCAGGACATTGTAATTCCTGATGAAGATGAAAACTTGGGTTTTTTACCTTCCCAGTCTGAACTGGATTCCTCTCAGCCAGATCTTTCCCAGGCAGATCTGGGAACCTTGCACCTGCAAGAAAGTTGTCTCCCAGAAGTATGTCAAACAAGCCCAGAGCCTACTTCTCCCGTGTTCTTGCGCCGGGAGTTTTGTAAACAACAGAGAAGTTTGGAATCAGCTTCGCGCAGGAGTGCGAGGATTGCAGCTAAGAATGTGGCCAATTAAGACTGCTTCTCGTGAGAATCTTTGGGGAGTCTCACATCTGGTCTCAGAGTT
This sequence comes from Anolis carolinensis, assembly GCF_035594765.1. Classification (NCBI taxonomy): domain Eukaryota; kingdom Metazoa; phylum Chordata; class Lepidosauria; order Squamata; family Anolidae; genus Anolis; species Anolis carolinensis. The sequence continues at coordinate 34,307,491 of NC_085845.1, read as the reverse complement.
TAGCTTTCGGTTCTGATTCCCAGAGAACTGCTTCGGCGGGAAAGTTAGACTCTATTTAGGTGTTTTACCCGCGTAGTAACTTCGCGGAGTCAATTCGTCAGCCTACGGAGCGAGTTGTGTCTGGACAGCGCGCTCCGATTCAAGCCTCGCTCCTGCTCAAGCCTTGCCTTGCTATCCAGCCTTCGCCTTGCTTCCCAGCCTTTGTTTATCTACGGACTTTGCCTTGTTTCCCAGGATCAATCCTTGCCTTGTTCCACGGATTTTATCAAGTTATTCCACGGACCTTGTTCTTGTTCTTAGTTACCTTGTTCCACGTTCAAGCCTTGTTTCAAGTATCAAGTTATTTCCTAGCCTCGCTCAAGTTTCATGGACTAAAGGACCTTGTCATCTCCCCTCACTTTGCTTGGCAAAGTGAGTGTTTCGGTTATTGGATTACAACTTTGGACCTTAATATTTCTTATTGGACATTGCTTTTTTGGACTAATTCTGACCTTTCCTGAAAGGTCTAATTCTGGACTATTTTCTACACTTGTTTTTATTAACTTTATATATTCCTTCAATAAAGATATTAGATAGATTCTGGCCTCTGTGTATGGTTATTGGTGCTCTGCAGCCTGGGTCGTGACAGAACCTATGTCCCCACAATAATAATGAACCCCAAATGCTGTCGTCCATATTATGTTCCGTGCTTTGAAGCTGTTACTGATCTGTAATGACCTGATCCTGGCTTTTTCTTGGCAGTGCTCATTCAGAATATGAGCATTGTTTTGACTGCCTCTTAGGTTGAGATCCATTAAACCCACTGGGTAACTTGCTCAAGGTTACCCATTGGATTTCATGGATCTTACAGCATCATAGACTAGCATTCAAACAATCAAACCACTATAACACTTTCACAGACAATAACACAGAAGAAAAAGTATAACTTTCAAGGAATGATGAAATACAGAAATTATTTGTTAACTGTAGTAACAGATGGTTATATTTAGTTCCGCCTTGAGTAAGCCGCCTTGAGTCCCCTCCGGGGAAGAGAAAGGCGGGATATAAATATTGTAAATAAATAAATAATATTCTGTGGAGCATACACAGTCAGTGAAGGATCTACCTGGGGCCTTCAGACCCTCCAGACTCCCCAGGTCACTCTTTTTTCTTTCTTTTTTTTTGAGGGAGGGGGAAACAAACAGAAGGAGGAGGCGGAGGAGGCTCTCCTGCCTCCCAGTGTGGCAGCTCATTTTTTTGGATTGCAGTGTCTCTCTGCACAGTTTATATCAAAGGTGGACTTTGAATTACACCTGAAAGTTTGGTGAGTCCTTGTTTGGCAGCTCATGGATAATCCCAGAGATAGAGAATTGCCTTTGGACCCACTCCAGTTACCCTCCTCTGATTAATGCAGGGCTTTTTATGTTTAAAAACATGGATAGTGTAAAAACAGGAGCAAAAAAGACAGGTGTGTAAGTAAACAATGAACAATTTCTCACTTAGTTTATATGACAGTTTTATCTTCAGGATGAAGTACAAAAAGGTTATTTGAACTTTGACAGAAAGAAGCTAAAGCCAGACTATATGTTCATAGTGGAAAATGAATGAAATAACTGATAAGATGGAAGGAAGTTAGGATGGACAAATGTTTTCCTAAAAGATAGGTAAAACAGGAATAAAATCCAGTACATGGGTTAATACGTACTCCTACCAACCAGAATAGGCTGGGCTATAGACCTAATAAGTTTATAGTGCAAGTCTTCTAAGTTTTGTTTTGCTCAGTGGTTTCTGCCATTTCAGGTACGTGGGAATAAAGGTGAAGTGCTTTATGTCCTGGATGCCAGCAATCCACGGCATTCAAACTGGTTGCGTTTTGTACATGAAGCACCATCTCAAGAGCAGAAGAATTTGGCTGCTATCCAGGTAATTTCCTGTTACCCTTACGACTCAATCTTGCCCATGACTGTTAGAATGTTTGTTGATTGAAATGTGCTTTACTCCCAGATAACTTTACATGGTTTTGTAGTCATCCTGTGCTTAAGGCTGGATCTACACTACCCTAGATCCCAGGATCTGACCCCAGATTATCTTCTTATCCCAGATTATCTGCAGTGTGGATTTATATAATCCAGTTCAAAGCGGACAAACTGGGATCAGATCCTGAAATATAGGGCAGTGTAGATCCAGTCTAAGTCTCAAAACAAGTGTGGCAAACCTTTGGCCTTCCTGATGTTCAACTTCTAAAGATCTCAGCCAGCATATTAAATGGTAAAGAACGTCCAGAATATTACAGAATATTAACAATTTTAGATATGCAGATGATACCACTTTGATGGCTGAAAGCGAGGAGGAGCTAAGGAGCCTTATAACCCAAGTGAAAGAAGAATGTGCAAAAGCTGGTTTGCAGTAAAACATAAAAAAAAACAAGATTATGACAACCAGACTGATTAATAACTGGCTAATAGAGGGAGAAAATGTGGAGGCAGTGTCAAACTTTATTTCCAGGCATGAAAATTACTGTAGATGCAGACTGCAGCCAGGAAATCAGAAGGCGTTTGCTTCTTGGGAGGAGAGCAATGACCAATTTCAATAAAATAGTTACAAGTAGAGACATCACACTGTCAATGAAGATCAACATAGTTAAAGCAATGGTATGCCCCATAGTAACCTATGGATGTGAGAGCTGAACCATAAGGAAAGCTGAGCGAAGGAACATAGACGCTTTTGAACTGTGGTGTTGGAGGAAAATTCGGAGAGTGCCTTGGACTGCAAGAAGAGCAAACCAATCCATACTCCAGGAAATAAAGCCCAATTGCTAACTGGAGGGAAGGATATTAGAGGCAAAGATGACGTACTTAGGCCACATAAAGAGAAGACAGGAAAGCTTGGAGAAGAGAATGATGCTGGGGAAAATGGAAGGAAAAAGGAAGAGGGGCCAACCAAGGGTAAGATGGATGGATGTTATATTTGAAGTGACTTGTTTGACCTTGAAGGAGCTGGGGGTGGTGACAGCCAACAGAGAGCTCTGGCGTGGGCTGGTCCATGAGGTCACGAGGAGTTGGAAGCAACTGACCGAATAAACAACAGCAATGTCTTGTCTACTCTTTCAAAAAATACATGGAAACAAGCAATTTGAACCCAGGAACTAATTTAACCTGAAAAATATTATGAACCTTTTCTTTGGATACTAGCACAATATTTTAGTAAATGTTCATTGTGCTTTATACTTTGAAATGTGTAAAATAACCACAGAATCAGTGACTGAGCTTTCAGAGTACACAAATTTATACACAGGATTAATTTCATTAATCTTTCCTCAAGTAGAAAACAGATTTAGGTTCTACCAAAGATGATTCAGTTGACTATATATATAGTTTTGAATATAGTTTTATAGTTATGTGAAATAATTAGGTTAGATCAGAATCACATTTGGACAAGGAGCTTTCTTCTTCTGTAGAGGAAAAGAACTGTCCCTTTAACACTTGATTGAATTTATTTCTTTTTGATGGCCTTTTTAAAATGCTTTTCATGTTGTTTCAAAATGGCTTTGGAATGGAGAAATCAGACACCACAATAAATAAACCAGAGTTATGTTGTATGCATAGACCAGTAATATAGTATTGTGGCAAGAAAGAGATCTTATTCCAAAAGTGTTTTGAAGCTTTCATGTCTTCATTCAGAATATTTATTTATTTATTGTGATATTGTTATGTTAATTAAACCTGCTTATGATTGTTGGTTATTATGTCCTGTCTTTTTCCTTTTCTTTATGTATGCATTATGATTTAATTTTGTTTTAAGCTGCCCGAAGTCCTTTTGGTATAGTGTGTGTGTGTGTGTGTGTGTGTGTGTGTGTATGTCATACCCAGAACAACTCAGGTTCAAATCTGTTATCATCACTGTTTTATAGCTTAATCTTCATGGGATTGTGAGTGTAAATGAAGAAAACAACCTGTATGAGTTAGGGCCCATCCAGGCAGGGCTCAAAATGCGCAAGCTCTCATGCTTTTACCGGAGGCATCCAAGTGACAGATGGATCTGATGCCTTTAGGAACTGTAGAAACTCTTTTTTTTTAAATAATTTTTATTGAGCAATTTTTTCATGAATACAAATAAAAACATAGATCCACTCCAAGTGGGGGAAGGGGGTATACAGGAGATAGTGGGGATTTCTATAAAAGGAAAAAAAAAAAGGGGGGGGGGAGAAAAAGGGGTGGAAGGGGAGGGGAGGGGGAGAAGTTATAGATCTTCCATTTTCATCGATCCAGCTTTATTTCAATGTTAGTCCGTATTCTTAATCCTACCAATCTGGGTGGTTTTGTTCGGAATAGAGTTTTTTCTCCGCCGTGTTTTCCATTTGCTGTTTATTTCTGTCTCTTTTTCTTGTATTCCTCGTATAATTTCCAGTCTGTTTGTCTTATGGGTTTGCCTTTATGCTGTCTCAGTAGAAATGTTAATGTGTCCATATTGTATATGTCTTCTAGCTTATCAAGCCACTGTTCCCTATCTGGAGTGTACTGCATTTTCCATACTTTTGCAAACGATATTCTAGCAGCTGTAACCATATAGGTAAATAGTATGTCTTCATTGCGATTGAGGTCTGTGTCTTCATCCGTAATCCCTAACAGGAAATATTCGGGTTTCAGAGGAAAGGTCTTTTTCAGTATTTTTTGTGTTTCCGAATGGATTATTTTCCAAAATTTTTGAGATTCCTCGCATGTCCACCATACGTGATAATAAGAACCCACCTGGGTCTTACATTTCCAACAATTATTTTGTACATTTTTGTACATCAGCCCAAGTTTTTCCGGTGTGATGTGCCATCTGTGGAACATCTTCAACCAATTTTCTTTTAAGTCTAATGCATATGTGTAATTTTGTTTTTTGTTCCACATCTGTTCCCATTCGTTTAATCTGATTGGTCTGCCTATGTTTTGGGCCCATCTCACCATACAGTTTTTAATCCCATCTATTTCCGTAGACCATTCCAATAGCTTAGTGAATAGTTTGGTTATGCCTTTTTTTCTCATTCTTGAGTAGTTTATCCCAAGTAGTTTCATTGTCATTGAATCCGATTTGTATATCTCTTGTGTAAGCTTCTTTAATTTGGGCGTATTGAAACCAAGTTAAGTTACTGTACCTCTTCTTCAATTCAGTCTGGCTCTTCAGTTGAAATCCATCATTGGTTTTAATCAGTAATTCCTTATATCTAGGCCAGTTCTTCCCGCCTACAATTTTCCTTTGAGTTGCTTCCAGGGGAGAGACTCACATTGGAATTTTCCCGTACCAGAATTTTTTATACTTTTCCCAGACTTTGATAAGGGGGGACCGCACGAAGTGATTCCCAAAGTTTTTCTCTATTAGGCTCTTCCCGTATCCGATGTAGGCATGCCAGCCTCGTCGTAAGTCGAATCCTTCCAGATCTAATAATTTTACATCTTTTAGTGTTGCCCATTCCAGCACCCACGTCAAGGCAGATGCTTCGAAATAAAGTTTAAGATTTGGAAGACCAAATCCTCCTCTGTTCTTAGTGTCCGTCATTATTAAGTGTTTGATTCTAGGCTTTTTGCCTTTCCATATAAATTTAGCGATCTCTTTATTCCATTCATTGAATATTTTAACATTTCGGATAATCGGGAGATTCTGGAATAGGTAGAGCATCTTGGGTAAGATCTTCATCTTAATTAGTGCAACTCTGCCTAGAAGAGAGATCTTTAAGTTTGTCCACTTCTTTAAATTCTTACTTATTTCTTTCCACTTTTGGTAGTAGTTATTTTCTAGAAGTTGTGCATTTTTCTTTGTCAACCAAATTCCCAGGTATTTAATTTTGGTTGCCACTTCGATGCCGGAAGACTGCTGTAACATTTCTTGGTTCTTTTTAGTAATATTCTTAGTAAGCATTTTAGTTTTCTTTTTATTGAGGTGGAACCCTGCTAGTTTTCCGAATTCTTCTATTTTCTTTATCCATTTTTCCAGATTCTTTCTTGGCTCCTCAACAATGCAAATTACATCGTCGGCGAAGGCTCTCACTTTAAAGTCATTTTGGTAGAAACTCTTTATAAACGGTTTCAAAGTGTGAGGCCAAAGTTGTGAATATACTTTATTATTACATTTTAAACATTATAATAAACTCTACTGGCCTGATCATCAATTAATACACATGGGATAGCCTTTGCAAATGACCTGTAAAGTAGAAAACTGATTAATCAAAATTATTGTGAAACTGTCAACTTTACTGTGTAGTTGTAAGACTGCTTATGACATATAGCCATGAAGTTATGGTCTCTCTTTGGAAGTTTTTGTGAGTCTAAACAGCTGCAACGAACACTCAATCTTTACCCCTGTTAATCAACTAATCAATGAACTTATAAAACCTTCATTGCTTGATCCTTCTGAGTAATGTATGTTTTGAATAATTTGTCTGAATAAAATAAAATCTACATTTGATTGCACATTGTATTATTTTTAAAATGTATTCTGGTGACTATCATGTGGGAAAGGCCTCTTGGTTGTTAATGTCAAAACTCTATAAACAGAATCACAGCCAACCTTCAGTATTCAAATGCTCTGTTCATTAACCACATACGTTCTGGTGGCCTGGATAAGCTCAAAAATCTGGAATAATGAAACAACAAAGTTTAATGGAAAAAGAGGTATTTATTGTGATGCAGTAGAGTGGTTTAAAGTCATGCTTAACAAATGTAACAATGGAAGATTAGTATTTGAGAGTTAATACACACTGTAATAAATCTGGTACAACTGTTCCATCTCTCAGCCTAAAAGGCAAGCAGAAATTCAGTACATAAAAAGAACAGTAATCCACAAAGACAGCAGAGAACTCTAGATGTACATGAATGATAATGGCAAGATTGGGAACATTTTCCCATTAATATCTTGGGCTGCACATAAGTCAGACAGTTGAATTAATAAAATGTTCATACCAAAATACATTGTGGGTTTACTTAAGGCTTATATTCTTTACTGCAGGTGTGACTCTGAGGCCACCCATGGCAGAATGGCAACCCTATTGGTATACCTGGTTGTATAGAGTGATTGTATTATCTACCTAGCATTGGTGATGTCAATAGCAAGAACTGTGATCAGTGCCAGTAGTTTGGTCTGAGCCATCTAACTCCCACACCCTTGCCTACAATGGCCAGATGTTGGCATTGGGTCATCATTGGATATTGAAGTTTAAATTGTGGCAAACTTCTGGACTCCTTTTAAAACTAGCAGCTACTAACTATTCCACATATAAATATTTTCACATGGGGGCATGGCTTTGGAGAGTAATGCAAGGTTAGTGCCCTAATCCAACATTAGTCTTAGAGGAAGAATACCATAGTTCAGAACTGTTCATGAAATGTTCCACTTTCAAGGTAGCAGAAATGGAAACTGAAACAGGAATTAATTTGATGAATGCAGATACGGAGAGATGACATATGGATCTAAGGTATGAACAGAGTGACCTCAGTGTACATTATTGTTATTGCGATGAAATTTACATATCTATAAAAACAATGAAATGAATCTCTTCACATGGACCAGTGCAGTACTTAACATCTATACAAGAGTTGTATTTGACTATGCCCTTCTCTTCTCCCACCTCTCCCGTTGTGGTGACTTCCCGTCCTTTGGGTTGGAGATGTTCATATACAGTTCAGACAAAGTGATTTCAGATGTTATCAAACAGCAACTCAATCCCCCCCCCCCCCACACACACATACACACTATTGAGCATCTCTTTTAGCGCTCATAGGAACTGCCTTTCAACAACATCTGGAAGCGCACAGTAAGTTCACCTTTATTCAAAGGTGGAGTTTGGCTTGATGGACCTTGTGGTATCTTCCAACCTATGATTCTGTGATTTCATGATAAACTTTAAATGCATTACAGAAATTTAATGATCTTTCTGGGTCATTATCTTGTCTTTCTAAATAAACCCAGACTCAAGGACAGACCTTCTTCCCTTTAAGCCCTCTGGGAGCCAAATGGACTGACAAAAAAGAGGGAAAGTGTCTGGAAGTACACACAAGAGTAGGCTTCCAGATCTTTTTTTTTTTTTTTGTCAGTCCATGTGAATTCCAGAGGGCTTTAAGGAAAGAAGGTCTGTCCTTAAGCCTGCTGAAGATGCCTCTTCTGACATAGTGGGTTTAGGAAATTCGTGCTGCTCTTTCCCTAGAATTCTTCCTCAAATACCCAGGCAAATAGCAGATACATTGCTCTTGATGAAATTATAATCATGGACCAAGAAGCAAATCCGTGGAAGTCAAGTTTTACATTTGAGTAGGTATAACAGGCTCACTCTGCCTAGATACCCATATCTGTAAATAAATTGGTTGGGTAGGGGGTGGGGGTGAAAATGATACACCGAAGGAACTCTGTGCCAAGATGCATGTTGCCTTGAAACAAGAAAACGTAGATTTGCATCAGAAGAAAAGTCAGTACCCTATAACTTGATTTATCTTAAATTCATATTGTGGTAAATTAAATTCCTTGGAATATACAACAATGCCATAGGAAGAAGAAGCAAGTCTTTGATGAAGGCATGATATTATGATAGCTATCAGGAGTCTACTGTGAAAGCCGCATCTTGAAGAAAACATGTAATTAATTTTCTTCTCCCATTCCATCACTGATCTAAGACCAAATATGCATCTGGTCCTTGAACATGACTGCTTTCGTCACGTTTATCAAATTAAATAGTTTTTTCCATTTCATAAATAAATCATTTTAATCCGTTTCAGGCCTAACTAAGCTTTAGAAGTGTGATATCTCCTGTTGGCAGTTTCAGTGAATCCTAGCATATTGAAAATTAAATATTGTTATCTCATCCTATCTCACAAAGCTCATCATAAAATATATAGATATGTACACTGTAAGCAAGGTTCAATTAACTTCAGTGGACATTAATCAGATATGTATTATGATTTATGATAGCACTTGGCAATCTTCACGGGGTTAATGCAGTCTCCCTTTTCTTTCCTTGGGTAGTATCAAAATCATTTGTCTGATTGTATTATGATTCTGTACTAAGTACGTATGTATGTTTTGTGTGAATATTGACTTAATCCCTGAAACTGGGACCATGCAAATTAGCTCTTTAAAAAGGTTCAGAAGCAGTAATTTCAGTAAAGATACAAAAACTCAGTATAATACAATGGAAAATTTCCTTTTTTGGATCACAACTTCAAGGATTCCAGAAGAGCCCGTTTCTGGGGGTTTCTGGGAATTGTAATAAAGTGTAACTTTTCCAGTCTCTACAATGTGGCATAAACACATTTAAATTATTTCCAGTGTATTCAGATCCCATTTGTGTCTGATAAAAAAGCCTGTCCTGGCAGCAGTATTTGAGCAACATAAAAACAACAAAGTGTGCTTTAATGGCTAACAAATGTGTTATGGCACAAACTTTCATGATGCCACAAGGTTCTCTGTTTCTTTTTCTAAAACAGACTGACATAGCTGCCCCTCTGGAAATTTAGAGCAATATGTTATTTACATTTCCACTTGAAAGCTTGCAAAATAGATCTAGTTGTATATCTTTCTAAAGGGGTCGTCCCATCTTTTTCTCTCTCTAACAGGAAGGAGAAAACATTTTCTATTTAGCTGTTGAAGATATTGAAACAGATACAGAACTATTGATAGGTTACCTTGACAGTGACATGGAAGAAGTAAAAGAAGAGGAGGAGGAAGTCATTGTTAACCAAGAAGATGATGACAGCAATAACAATAGTAATAGCAGCCATAAGGACTTACAGCAAACTAATGAAAAAGGTATGGGTGAAATTATGGAGAATGGGAAGCATCCATTTCTATTTAAAGGCACGCAGTAATACTTTCTTAACTTAGGGATGAGTTTAGGGCAGTCCTCCAGAGGCTGGATTGCAACTAAGCATTCTTTACCTTTAGGGCTGGAGTAAAGCATCTATACTTGGCACATCCTGCCTTAGAGTGCATCTACACTGTAAAATTAATACAGTATGACACCACTTTAATGGGCATGGCTCTGTACTTTGGGATCCTGGGAGATGGCATTTGGTAAGGTATCATCAGTCTTTGGCAATGAAGGCTGAAAACCTCATAAAACTTCAAATTCCACAATTCCATAGTATTGAGCCATGGCAGTAAAAGTGGTGTCAAGCTGCATTAATTCTACACTGTAGATGCACCCTTAATTTAATTAAATCAAAGAATTTCTATATAGACTACAAAAGGAATGGAATTATTTCAGTGGTACCTTTTTTGTTGTTGTTTGCACTAACAAAAGTGCAATTCTCTACATAAATTTCAGGTTTTAGTGAACTGATGTTTGAAATTTCTTGGGCTTGATTTAGACCCAGATATACAGTACTTTGATTGGAAGTTGTATGATGAGCTCTGAATGACTAAATCTGGATTTGGTCCATGAAATATTTGGACCTCACTATTCTGAACTCTTGTTTCAGAATATTTCCTTTGTAAATAAGGAATATTGGACTTTGTGAATTCAGTCAGGGTAAATTTAGAAAAAATGGAAGATTGGTGTTGGACACTGAATTTAGAAATCACTGACAAATTCCATTTCCCAAGAGCAAAAGCAATCCAAATACAAAGAAATAAGCACAGTTGAATTTCTTCTCTGTTTTCAGATATAGGTTGAATTACAAAATACATTTTTCTTCTTGAAAAATATTAGAAATAATGTATGCAGTTTACATTATCAAGAATCCTCTTAAATATAATTGGATAAACATTATGATACAAACATTAGAATTACTCATTATTGGTATGAAATGATTTCTTCATCACTTTTTCTTACAGATTCTCTTAGCTGTAAAGAGGACCATGCTTGTCCAAACTGTGAATCCAGTTTTGCCAGCCAGGAAATTTTAGCTGAACATCTTCAAACATTGCACCAAAAACCTAGTGAGGAAAAGGAATTTAAATGCAGAAACTGTGGGAAGAAATTCCCAGTGAAGCAAGCTTTGCAGAGGCAGTAAGTCTATAACATTATAAATGATTGATTGAAATCTCTTATACCATTGATGTGTTACTCCCTTTTATTTACAAAAAAAAGTTGTATGGCCATATAAACCTATCTCAAGTGTAAGGCTGTTGTTTCACATTGAACATCTTGTGGTGTCATCACAGTGCACCTGACATTTAAAAGCTTTAATATCATTCTGATATTTTAGCAAATAGGTACATTGTCAGAAACTCTTGTCAGGGAACCAGAACGTTGTCCTGCAGTCTCTGAAAGTTTATGGATTTTCAGAACTGGGCGAGAGAGCTTCCCTATTGAAGAGACTCTCATGGTAGTGTCTACACATTTTTTCTGAGTGCACAGTCCCTTAAACTATTGCCACTGAACTTTTTTTGATGGCATATCAGGCTTACTGAACATCATTACATCAAAACATTGTGGTAGTATTACTGGGTGTGTTTATTCTGGCCTCTCCTTTTCATGTACTCCAGCTAATGCCTTTTATGTGAACTGCAAGCAGCTCATTTCTATCCCAGCTGGCTATTATAAAAACATACCATTAAGAATTGAGGTCTAAGTTTTTTGGTTTTCTTTTTTTTTTCTCCCCACCCCTCTTCCCTTCTGTATCATGTCTTTACAGATTTGAAGCCTGGGGGTAGGAACTGTTTTGTTTTCATTAATCTGTAAGCCATTTTGGAGTCCTTTTCAGATGAGAGGCAGGATAACAATTATTTAAGGAAATAAATAAATATAAGTGCCTGTTCACTTAAAGATTTGAGTATTTTTCTTTTCTTCAGGATACTCAACATGTGAAAAGCGTGTGCATTTCAACTGTGTATTTTATTTTATGACTTTGTGAGGAGCCCTAGGAATCCGTCTGAAACATGGGATAAAACAGTTTTAAATGAAATGAAATAATATGTATTGGAACCACAACAGACTTTTGAAAATTATGCAGGCCAGCTCCAGAGAGCATTTCGAGAAAAGCAACATGTCTTCTCCTTTAATTTGCAATCTAAAATATAATCTGTAATTCCCCCCCCCCCCTCCCCCCAAAAAGTTAAATGACCAGTTTTCCCACACAGAAACACTGACACTGGTAATTTCAGAATGGTCTTCCGTATCTTGGTTATATACATCATTTTTTCTATATACCAGTATAAATAGAAACTCAGAGCTCAGTAGATTTATATAGCTCCACTATAAACAAAACTCTTTGAATTAATTAATATTTGCAGAACTTGCAGGCCAGTCCCTGAAATCAAATGAATATAAGAATGTATGATTTCTCCTCACCCCTTTTCTCTCTTTTTCCTCATAGTGTTCTGCAGTGCATAGAAAACAACAACCCAGGAGAACGTTCCAGGAGTTTTCAATGTTCTGTTTGCAACACACCCTTCAGCTCAGAATCGAGGTTCCCTGCCCTAATTACCGGACTGCTTTCATCCTGTTGCCGAGCTCCCTTTGCATGCTTTCTTGCTTTCAAGTTTCATAGTTGTTTTATGAACCCTAACTGTGCGAGGCAAGAAATGCTTTCATTTCTACCTGCTGTAAGTTAAAAAGCATGAAGCAATCCCAGAAGTGTGCTGCACAGCATGTGTTAAGTGCACTCAAATGCCTGCTGAGGGGCTGGGATATTTTTTTTTTGGTCTGCTTGGTAGCAGTTTCTTGATATATCATTTTTCTCTTCTTGACTATCTAACCTCAGCTATGAGCAACATAAGGAAGCATGCCGTGGTGAGGCCAGGTTCGTATGCAAAGCTGATAGCTGCGGGAAGAGGTTCAAGAGTAAAGATGCATTGAAAAAGCACAAGGAAAATGTTCATAGTGGTAAGCCAAATGTTGAAACTGGGATTTATTAAAGATCACCTTTTGTAAGACCACTATAGTACCTTCCAGTTGCGTTGGACTAGCTCCATCATTCCCAGCCAATTCATGTTCAATTCAGTATTCTCTAGACATGCTTTACAATCTCTCCCTCCATGGCCATTCAGCACAGATTTCTCTGTCACCAAAATGACATCAGCCTTGTCAGTAGGTAAGCTTGTATACAGTAAAAAATTGTATAGCTGGGATGATATGCTGCTGTCCTTAGCTAGTATTTCAGATGAAGGTAAGTAACAGGGAGAAGGGTCCTGGGGATAATATTGTACTTTAACAAGTCACATGGAATATGGTAACTTTTCAGTTACCTGTAAACCAAGCAATACAATGCATTTGTTTCCTGTACCAGAAGAGGGGAAAATGGACCCCGGAGCCCCAGAGTTTATCCACCCCTCAACTAAATCTGTAGCCTTTGGGACTGCATAAGACTGTTTTATGGCTTTCATAATACCTCTTCCACCCCTTTTCTGGCTTTCCTGGAAACTCCAGGAACAGTAAATCACCACTTATATGTGGTAGGAAACAAAAGATGTCCCTTATGGACTCTTCCAACTCATATTTGATTCTATAATAAAAGTATACCCGTCATTCAAAACCAGTAAAATATTCTGGTGGCAGTTTTGTATTGTTTAAATAGGAATGTTTTCAGTCTCTTTATCCTGTATAAGGTATGGGAGGTAGTGGCCGAGAATGATCTCTTGAATCAGCTGCCTTTGCTCTAAGCTGTAAATTTATTCTTAGCCACAGCTTTATTAATACATTCGATGGAATTCTGAGAAAACAATAAGTAATTAATATACAATAATTATATACCAGTGTTGGACCAGGAGACCAGGACTTAGCCATGGAAAGCCATGATATGACCTTGGGCATATCACACTCTCTCAGCACACCTCTTCTGAGTAAAGTTTGCCTAGAAAACCCTGTAATAGCATCATCATAAGTCAGAGTCAACATGAATTTTCATAATATCAACAAAAAACAGAGAACTATAGATGTTGCAAAATACTGTAGATCTACCTATGTGGGCATGTTAATAGTGATCATAAGTGATACTGGATAAATTGGATTGTTTATATTTTTAAGCAGAAAAAAAACAAACAACTTATCATACTTGGCATTCCACAGGCAGAATTCTCCATAAAATACCTACAGAGAGCTGTCTTGTAACATAATACATTAGAAGTGGGGAAAAAGTGTAAAAATTCTTGTATCTATCAAATGGCCTGTGAAAAATGGCACAGGCAGTAAAAATGTTTGGCCCTTTCCTTTGTACTTTTTATTAAAGCAGTTGGTGGTATTTTTTGTTTCTGTTTTAGGAAATTCTAGGAAGAGGCTGATGTGCTCTGTGTGTAACAAGAGGTGTTCTTCGGCAACAAATCTTCAAGAGCATCGAAAGGTCAGTAAAATGAAGGCTGACCCACAGCAGGCTATGACTTTGCAAAGGTATAAGACAAGAGGATACCATTACTAGAGAGCTGCTGAGATACAAAGTATTGGACACATTTATTTTTCATTCTGACAAAGAGAGTAGTCAGCTTGGAGGCTAAATATATATTTTTCATAACAGCAACAAATAAAAATTAAGGCCTTACCTATGAACAATAATTTGTTTCTACCTTTACTAGTTTATTTTTATTTCTTCTTTCCAGTGTTTCTGTTCAGTTTCTGCTTTTCACTACATTCAACTAACCTATCAATATAGCTTCAATTCACTAGTTTAAATATTCCACAAGAGCAATCTGAAAGCAAGCTAAACTATTTTTAATTATTTGTCCTATTAACAACTGCTAGAACAAACAGTCAAAGCAGTCTATACTCTGCAATTTAAAAATGTTTGTCTTTGTTTATTTATAATCACGATTTTGAGCATAGAAAAACATTGCTTTGACCTTAGTTAATTATGCATGCTATGCACCTGTGTACCAGTTCCACACAAAAGAAAAAAACTATAATGCTACAGCTATAATTTTGAAAATTTTCTCACTTCTCCATTTTGTTAAGCATAGGCAACTTCCTATGTTTCAATTCAGAGGAAAGATCATGCATATTTCGGTTCAGAACAAATTACGTAATTTCTCATATGGAAGAATCACAATTCTTTCAGCCCAACAGAATAATTTTCTCAAGTGTGATGAATGGGCTATCCAATCTGATAATTGGTGAATAGCAACACAGTCACTTTCTGGATAGTTCTTATGCAAAATATCTCTCTAGCCCTTATTGAACCCGAGGGTTGCAGTTGCTCTACTTCTGAAATCTTATCTCTTTTATGCCTCTAGAACTTTTGGTTTTATTATACAAACCCCAAAATAGATATTACTTTAGAGCATGGGATGAACATGTCTGACAGTTGTAGACCTACTTCCAGCTATTCACTTCAGTACCCATAAAACTACATGACAAGGGATGATAACAATGGACCATCAGCTACACTCTTACTAACATGGTTTAATGTGTAATTAGAAGCAATGTCAATCAGTGTGTTATCCTTAGCTGCAAGATATAGAAAATGATATTTGCTAACACGAAGGGCTTCATAATTTTTTTAAATAATATTAGCATTGGAAGGTGCATTACAGACTTTAAAATATTTCAAATAAAGAACTTGCTGCTCAGAGTAGTTTACAAATTAAAAAATATGTTTTGTTTTTGGAAGTAGCGAGAGAATGGATTAACGGGCCCTGGTGGTGAAGTGCGTAAAGCACTGAGCTGGAGACCGAAAGGTCCCAGGTTCAAACCCCGGGAGCAGCGTGAGCGGCCGCTGTTAGCTCCAGCTCCTGCCAACCTAGCAGTTCGAAAACATGCCAATGTGAGTAGATCAATAGGTTCCGCTCCAGCGGGAAGGTAACGGTGCTCCATGCAGTCATGCCGGTCACATGACCTTGGAGGTGTCTACGGACAACGCCAGCTCTTCGGCTTAGAAATGGAGATGAGCACCAACCCCCAGAGTCAGACATGACTGGACTTAACGTCATGGGAAACCTTTACCTTTACTTTAGAGAAAGGATTAGTGGGTGCATATATTCATGTTCTTCTTTCTGGTCTCTGTTCACTTACATATGGGTTCTGTGGCTATGCAGAATCTCATGTTGGTATTTTCTACATTATTTTGTGCGTGTTGTGTACTTCAGCACATGTGCTCAGCAGTTGCTGAACAATTAGTAATCCTCTGTGGCTTGACCATAAACCTGCCTTCACTTGGATACAAGCTCTCCTGTTTCATCCTTGGGCTGATCATCCAGAAAGCCATTTTCTGGGCCTTCCATTCCCTTTTCTGAGGTGAAACTGGTTTGTCTTCTGCCATGTAAAGCACCTAAGTTGCCGTCATTGTTCTCAAGACTAACACATTCTAAGAACAAGGAGTAAGTAGCTTCATCAGCACTGTCTAACTGGATATTATATAAGATCTCCTCACCACTCTTTAATGTTATAACAACTTCTTCAGTTGTTTCAGTGCATTTTGCTCTAATTGATTTTGGATCCAAAATGCCTTATACTCAGCTACTGATGCATGAGGAGATTGAGATAATCAGATCCACATGAGAAGTTATGTTTCTCTGATCATTCTCATCCATGTACTCCCAAACACTGAGTCTGTATTTCACTCGGATGAATGGTGACATTCAAGGAAATGGACATTGATATGATGGTGATCATATCAATGTCCATTTTTTAAATTCGGTTGACATCTTGTGCCTCTCCCACTATTACCAACGCATCATCATTTCTGTTGAAGGAATAGGTCCTTGTAGATGAGCACCAGTATAGTTCTCATTGTGAAGACTTGATGTGATGACAGGGATGGAATCTTTTTGGATCCCACCACTGCCACCAAAATGCGAAGGATTCACCTTCTACCTCTACGTGTTCCACTTTTCTATATTATCGCTGCCACCACCTTTGAAAGATGCTTTGCTCAAATAATAAGCAACATTTGAAGAAACAGTAACTTGTTTATTTATAGCACAAAGCTTGATGGTTGCAAGAATGTTATAACTTGAGGTGAACGATGTTACTTCTGTACAGTAAGTGTTGCAAGATTTCTCAATAGTTTCACTGAGCTTAGTATGGTATCAGCTTTATATTACTTGTTTCTTTCAGTTAGGAATACTGTCCTTCTTGAACTTAGTTGACCTGTACCTGATCAAACTTGGATTGGGGAGTTTAACTGGTTAACCCTAGTCCTCCTTGACTTAGGGATATAGCCTCAGCTCTTTAGTTATTCCTACTAAAGGCTCAGCAACTTTAATTTTAGCCCTTCTCCGCTAAAACTCTCTAGCTGCTCAACTTCCTCCCACAATCTCTTTTTTTCGATCACACTCCTTTCTCACTGAACAGAACCAACTGCTCTGCTCAACCGACAAACTCCAACTGCCCAATTCCAACTGCTAAATTTTGAATTCTAAGGCTTCCACCAGCAAGGTGAAGCCACGCCCCTTTTCCTGGCCATGCCTTAGAGGCTCCCAGCTTCTGTATAAGAATAACTGAAATATATAACCTTAAACAGTCAACCTAAACATAGCAATCATGAATAAAACACAATGATCATGACATCTTTACATACCTTCCAACCCGGAAAGATTATTTTTGCTTTTTCTAGACCCAGAATAAGCAAAAATAATAGAGAGTAACACAAAATACATATCTATACATAAACATAGCATCATACCTTAAACTCTAAATACAAACCTGTAAGTCTTCCGATCAAGGTGCTCTGGATAGAGCATCAGCTACTACATTACATTTGCCCTTTATATGTTTAATATCAAATGTAAAGTCCTGTAGTGATAAACTCCATCTCAATAATTTGTTATTGGTCCCTTTTACATTATCCAACTATCTTAGGGGTGCGTGATCAGTTTGTAACGTAAACTTCCTTCCCCACAAGTATGGTTTCAGTTTCTTTATGGACCAAATTATCGAGTAACATTCCTTCTCGATTGTGGACATGCTAAGCTCATTAGAATGCCACTTCTTACTGAGGAATAGTATGGGCCTATCCTCTCCATCTTCATCAATTTGACTTAGGACTGCTCCTAGTCCAGTGTCTGAAGCGTCACAAGTTAAAATAAATGGGTCATCAAAATTTGGGGCTTTCAAGACCGAATCAGAAGTAAGGGCTTTTTTTAAATTGTCCATGGATTCCTGACACTCGGAAGACCAAATTACCTGGTTTGGGTGTTTCTTTTTTGTAAGGTCTGATAATGGGGCAGCTAAATTACTGAAAGACGGAATGAACTTTCGGTAATATCCGGCTAAACCAAGAAATGATCTAATTTGTTTTTTTGTTTTCGGGATTGGCCATTGGTGTATATCTTTGACCTTGGTAGGATCAGGTCTGATACACCCTCCACCTATAATATGTCCCAAATACTTAGACGTATGGTTTCCTAACTTGCATTTAGAAGCTTTAATAGTTAACCCAGCTTCTAATAACCTGCCCAACACACAATCAAGATGCTTAAGATGGTCCTCCCAACAATCACTATAGATACCTATGTCATCCATGTAGGCTAAACAGAACTCACCTAAACCATAGAGAACTTTGTCTACCAGCCTCTGAAATGTCGCAGGGCTATTTTTTAATCCAAATGGTAAAACTATGAACTCGTAGAGTCCTCCCTGAGTTCTAAAGGCCGTTTTGGACTGGTCTTCAGGTGCCATAGGCACTTGCCAGAACCCCTTAGTCAAATCAATACTACTTATAAATTTGGCTTTTCCAATTCTTTCTAGTAAATCATCCAAACGGGGCATCGGATACATGTCGTTTTGGGTGATTTTATTTAACCGCCGGTAATCTATGCAAAACCTTACGGTTTTGTCTGGCTTCTTTACTAACACTATGGGCGAAGCCCAAGGGCTGTTAGATGGCACGATTATATCTAAATCTAACATCTCCCTGACCTCTTGCTCTATGCATTCGCTTATCTTACCCGTTACCCTATAGGGAGGGGATGCTATCGGTGCGGCGTCACCGGTGCATATTTTATGTTGCACTCCCTGCACTCTCCCGGGTAAATCCGAAAACATGACTTTATACTTAGCCAAGATTCCTTTAACCTCTCTTTGTTGTGATGGAGATAAGTCTGAATTTATGGTTACTTTATCCAAGTTTCTATGTATCTCCCTATTACCTTCCCAAAATGAAAAAGGACCTGTATCTTCCTCTGATACTATACAGTAAACATTTGCCGACCTATTTACATACGGCTTAATCATGTTTACATGCACCCGTTTCTCAATCCCCAATCGTTCATCTAGGATGTCACAGTTCACATGGTTCTGCTTCCTGACGATCCTCCACGGTCCAGTCCAGTCTATCTGTAGTTTGTTGTTCTTGTTGGGTGTTAAAAACAGGACCTCATCTCCGACGTTGAAGTCTCGGGGTCTCGACGTTGCATCGTACCGGATCTTTTGTTGCTCCTGGGCCGTCATAAGATGTTCCTGGGCGATGTCCCTGGCCATCTTTAATGTTGACTGAAGATCTTTGATGTAGTCGTCGACAGGAACAGGATCTGGCGTAGGACTTGCTTCCCAGTGCTCTCTGATCAAATCAAGGGGTCCACGAGCCTTCCTTCCGAATAACAATTCAAAAGGCGAGTAACGAGTGCTGTCCTGTGGGACTGATCGATATGCGAATAACAGCTGCTGCAACTTGGTGTCCCAGTCGTGGGGTCTCTGCTGGCTATGGGCCTTGATCATTTTCACTAGTGTTTTGTTCAGGTTTTCTACTAGGCCATTCGTTTGCGGATGATAAGGTGTGGACGTTAGGTGTTTAATTCCGCACAACTCTAATAACTTCTTCATTAGCCGCGAGGTGAACTGAGTCCCCAGGTCTGACACAAGCTCTCTGGGAAATCCAGTCCTTCCCCAAATTGATAACAGCGCATTGGCTATGGTGGAAGTTTCAATATTGGTCAAAGCCACTGCATCTGGATACCTGGTTGCATAGTCTATTACTGTGAGGATATATTTGTATCCTCTCCGACTGGGCTTATACAAAGGACCAACTAGATCAATCCCTACTCTGAAAAAGGGTTCCCCAACAACCGGCATGGGAACTAAAGGAGCTTTGGTCTTATCTCTTCCCGTGCTAAACCTTTGGCAAGTATCGCACGACCTGCAAAACTCCTTGATATGTTGATACATGCCAGGCCAGAAAAAGTTCTTGCTGATTCTTTGGGTGGTTTTTCTAACCCCCAAATGCCCTCCTTGTGGATTGTCATGGGCCACATCTAACAGTTGTTTCCTGTAGTTTACAGGTACCACTATTTGGGTACGTGTTTCTGGCTCATTCAAAGTCTTATGGCTTGTACTTTTCCTGTATAAAACTCCCTCCTTAAGTACGAACTTAGGAGTTTTACTTTCTTCTGTTCCTGTGGCGCTCTGAGCTTGCAAGAACAAAGGTTGTAATGTTTCATCTGCTAGCTGCTCTCGCAGTATCTCTTGTTTTCCCTCTATTCCGCTGACCAACTCAATGATGCTCGAACTAGACTCAGGAAGTTGCTCTGAGCTAGCTTGGATGGTCAAACACTTGGCTTTTGGAGTGTGGACCTCCATGTTGCCTTCATGTTTATCAGCTTCTTTCTGCCAATTCCTAACTTTTCCATTTAAATCATTCCCAATCAAACATTTGTATGGGATATCCGCGCAGACAGCGAAGTCCCATAATCCTTCCCAGCCTTTGTACTTGATGGGTAAGGATACTACAGGGGTTGGTATCGACGGACCTATCCCCTTTAAATTTATCTCTGAAGAGGGATGTTGGTATCTCTGTGGGACCACTTCAGGACGTATAATACAGACATCCGACCCAGTGTCTCTCCATCCCTGCGTGTGTATCTCATCTATGGCAATAGATTCTAAATAGTCTTCAGAGACTTCTCTTGAAAGGATAAATAAACATTGTTTTTCTTTTGGCCTCGCATCAGGGCTTCTAGACTTAACTTCAGGTTCCACTTCTTGTTCTATTGGAGCTCTATTTACAAAGAAAGTAGACCTGTCTTTCTTGATTAAGTTACATTGATATCTAAGATGCCCTGGCCTTCCACAATGGTAACATTTTATCTTTTCCTCAGGCCTGGCTTGGCCTGCAACTGCCTCATGCTTCCTATAGGCGGTGTTTTCTCCTGAACCTCCCCTTTGCATCTGTGTGCGTGCGTGAGGGTAAAACGTCGGCTTTAGAGGTTTTTTCTCTTTTGGTTCTTCCTCCTTCCTAAAACCTTCTTTCAAGGTAATTAGCTGGTCAATCATAACTGCAGCTTCGTTGGCTGTCTTTGGGTTTCGGTCTTGAATTAGCCATCTGTATTCTGAGGGAACTAGGTGAAAGAGCTGCTCCAGCTTCAATAGTTCCTTAAGTTGCAGAAAGGAATCTACTTCAGAAGTCCTCACCCAGCTGTCAAAGTATTGAGCTTGCTTTGAAGCAACTTGCGCAAAACTTTGGTGTCTGTCCCTCTTTAAAGTTCTGAACTTTAATCTGTAAAATTCAGGCGTCAACTGAAACTTTTGTTGTACCTGCAGTTTAAACATCTTATAATCTCTGTGAGTGTCTTCAGCCATATCACTATATATTTCCAGAAGCTTTCCACTAATTTGTGGCCTCAGATATAACATCCATTTGTCTTCACTCACTTCAAAATCTTTACAGCACCTTTCAAAGGATATAAGGAACTTTTCTATATCATCTTCCTTGTTATATCTGGGAAACCTTTTTAAAATTACATCAGGTGCTTCAGCTCTCAAATCCCCTTCTTGGGTATTAGCATGAGGTTGAGAGTGTGTCAATCTTTGCTTCTCCAAATCTATTTCCATTCTCTTCAACTCTAATTCTTTATCCTTCTGCAGTTGCCATCGTTTTTCCTCCCATTCTCTCTCTCTTTGCTTATCCTCCAATTCTAATTTTCTCAATTCAATTTTATATTTAAGGGTTTCCCTTGTCTCAGGGGTTTGCTCAGAGTCCGAACTATCTCCTTGGTATTCACTAGCCTCTCCTGCTAACTTCTTCTGTTTCCTGGTGGCCATTTCCAGACAAGTTTTACCTCAGCCCTTTTACCTAAAGCTGATCTCCGGCACCAAACTAACCTTTGCCAAACGAATTTCAGGCACTGAATCAGTTCTTGTTACACGGATCCCAGGCACTGAATCAGTCTTTGTTACACGTATCCCAGGCACTGAATCAGTCTTTGTTACACGGATCCTAGGCACTGAATCAGTCTTTGTTACACGTATCCCACCGCTCGCCACCAAAATGTGAAGACTTGATGTGATGACAGGGATGGAATCTTTTTGGATCCCACCACTGCCACCAAAATGCGAAGGATTCACCTTCTACCTCTACGTGTTCCACTTTTCTATATTATCGCTGCCACCACCTTTGAAAGATGCTTTGCTCAAATAATAAGCAACATTTGAAGAAACAGTAACTTGTTTATTTATAGCACAAAGCTTGATGGTTGCAAGAATGTTATAACTTGAGGTGAACGATGTTACTTCTGTACAGTAAGTGTTGCAAGATTTCTCAATAGTTTCACTGAGCTTAGTATGGTATCAGCTTTATATTACTTGTTTCTTTCAGTTAGGAATACTGTCCTTCTTGAACTTAGTTGACCTGTACCTGATCAAACTTGGATTGGGGAGTTTAACTGGTTAACCCTAGTCCTCCTTGACTTAGGGATATAGCCTCAGCTCTTTAGTTATTCCTACTAAAGGCTCAGCAACTTTAATTTTAGCCCTTCTCCGCTAAAACTCTCTAGCTGCTCAACTTCCTCCCACAATCTCTTTTTTTCGATCACACTCCTTTCTCACTGAACAGAACCAACTGCTCTGCTCAACCGACAAACTCCAACTGCCCAATTCCAACTGCTAAATTTTGAATTCTAAGGCTTCCACCAGCAAGGTGAAGCCACGCCCCTTTTCCTGGCCATGCCTTAGAGGCTCCCAGCTTCTGTATAAGAATAACTGAAATATATAACCTTAAACAGTCAACCTAAACATAGCAATCATGAATAAAACACAATGATCATGACATCTTTACACTCATCTACAAGGACTACATCAGTTCTTGTGTGTTGCTACACCAACCTCACTCATCATGAGTGATAGCTTCTCATATAAATTATTGCACTGTGAATTGATTGAGAAAGTAGAACTCATGCCCTAGCAACATTGATGCAGAGAAATGGGACTCAACAAATTACTAGCCTTGCTCTAGAAAGTTTAAAAGATAGGTTCTGTGCAGGCACTGGATTTGAGCACCTAAACAACCAAAGCTCCAGATAAGCAATTTTTTTTCTTTTCAGGGTTAATGTGTATAACTGAAATGTACAAAGACATATTTTTAAGCTTCATTTTCATAGCACATAGTTTGATCTTCCAAAAGAAACATTTTCCAAGAATAAAAGCTCTGTTTCTCATACCATTTTAATGTAGAATAGATTTATTATTCTGAGATAATACTTTCCTGGTGGCCACTATATATTCCAGAGGAGTTCCATTTATGCAAATGCAGTTGTTGCTGTGAATTGTGGATATTACTAATATGTGCACACTGAAATGAACTTTTAATTCTGGAGATATGTGGTTGTTAAGGAAGGGATAATTCTGGTAGGAAGTATATTAGCATAACTCTGAGCTAAGAAACAATTACTCTGTGGAAATGTTCTTCTATAGCTTAAATTGTGCGTTCTTGTGTAAGTTGCATACTTAATTACCCTTAATACTTTATTGCAGGTTCATGAGATCTTTGAGTGTCAGGAATGTGACAAGAAATTTATTTCAGCTAACCAGCTAAAACGTCATATGATAACACACTCAGGTAAGTGAAAAAAGAACAACCATATCCCCCTACCCCATCATTAAATTCAAACATCACCTATTGCTTGGTTTTATATCTATCTTAAAATACTATACATGTTTTAATATGGTGCTTGGGGCTAATTAACAAAGCAACTAGTAGTGCAATCATGTGCTGGCTGGAGGGGGCAAGGAATGGGCAGCAGAACTCTTTCGTTGGCTGAGGTTCCTGTGCTGGTGTAACCATATTTGCTGGTGATTTCAGAGATAAGCTGGTATCTGAGGTCCTCTGGCAGAATAATAGAAAGAGGTGGAGAAGGGTAGAAGAAGGAAGGATTAGACCAGATCCTCCAAGCTTCCTCTCTCTGAGGGAAAAAGCCACTATCTTGCTTACTGTTAGGTGAAGATAATCCTAAGTAATTTTCCACATTCCTAGGTTGGGAGGGTTTTGGATCCAACAAATCTTTAGATTTACTGGTGTTGGCTCCGCTGAATTTCAGCCACCTTCGTGAATTTGGATTGTCCTCAAAAATAGGCCTTTATGAAGCTATTTTGTAGTTGTTTAGACTAGCTTCGTTTTCTTGGATTTAAGATGATTGAAATATTGGCATTGCAGTCTTAAAGTATTCCTTGTAATGTATGCTGCCATGTTAGAGTGCTTGCAGTTGATAGCTGCTTAAAATAATGTATCTTTCAGTCTACAGTGGAGTTCAGTTTCCATGTATAAGCTTAATACCTTACATTTAATCATTTGTACATTACCTTCTTGGAAGCCCAGAGTTTATTATACATCCTTCTCCTTCTTTATCTACAGTCCCATTCCACTTTGTATACTTTTGAGATTTCCTTCCAGCAAGAGCTCTTTGATTGAAAAATGATCAAACTGTTTTTATGAACAAATCCAAAAGGGTTTTTGGATAATGTAACTGATGCGCAGGTGACTTGTAGAAATAGCAGTATTCATGGACTGAGTCTGTCAGTATAGATATGAAGTGGATGGGACTTAAATTATATGTATTTGTATTGACAAGGGGTTTCATCATTTCAAGAATGTAACATGTCTCACTAGAGGTGGCAGAAACATCAACTGAATATCCTATGCTAAGATATTGTGGTACTCTGCTTAGATCTTGATGAATGTGACAAAGAAAAAATTTTTATAATCATTGCAAGAGTTACTATATTTTCTGATCAGGCTCTACTACTTATTTCTCTTCATTACACACTGATATTTTGACAGCTTTCATTTAGTAACTGGGAACAAATTGCACCCAGGTTATTTAAAGTATGGTTTTATATTGCCATCTTTTCAACATGGTAAACATCTTTGGTTTTAT
The DNA here is from genome assembly GCF_035594765.1 of Anolis carolinensis. Classification (NCBI taxonomy): domain Eukaryota; kingdom Metazoa; phylum Chordata; class Lepidosauria; order Squamata; family Anolidae; genus Anolis; species Anolis carolinensis. The sequence goes on along the minus strand of NC_085845.1, from coordinate 34,282,531 downwards.
CTGTTGATTCCATGTCACTGCAGAGAAACAAAGATTGGCTTATTAGAGGCAATTAGCTAGCAGTTGAGATTTTGGATTAGAATGTTGTAGTGTTAGATTCAACTAGCAGATGCAACATGCAAATTTACACATACCAACTTTTTAAAATGAAAGCAAATATACTATGTATATTGTTAATTAAGTTTTAACATTTTACACTGTCATGCCCTCTTTCATACTTGCAGTTTGGAACAGGCTTTCCTTCTTTGAAGTCATTCTCTTTTGATTTAAGCTATTTAATCAGAGTTTAGTTTTTACCATGATTGTTGCAAAGAACGTGCCAATTTCTCGAGATGCGCTATGCTTACACTTTATGAAGCAACTTAACTGTGTAATGTAAAGGGCATTAGATGTCTTTCTAATTGGTTTAATTGTAATTGGGTTGACTTCATTGCCAGAAATCTTTCCAAGGAGATGGCTGTCTCTGCCTTTCATCTTCTAACCCTGTATAAACAGGAGATTAAATGTCCCCCCTCCCCACTCATTTTCTGCAGAAAAACGCCCCTACACCTGCGAGGTTTGCCATAAGTCCTTCAAACGACTTGATCAAGTGACTGCACACAAAATTATACACAGTGAAGATAAACCCTATAAATGCAAGCTTTGTGGAAAGGGATTTGCCCACAGAAATGTTTACAAGAATCACAAGAAGGTAAAAAAGACCATAAGAAACCACTCTGCTGTTGTTGTTTACAGCTCTGCCAGGCTTAGATTTACAGCTGTTGCTCATTTCAGTGATGGATCAGTACGCTTTGGCATGCTTAGAAATACGAGCTTTGAATCTTCAAAAATATATTAGCTAGTGTTCTGTTACAAATCACCTAGATAGCAATATAATAGATTCCTGGTTATTGTTTGGTGTTTCTTTTAATCAACCCAAACTAGTTTTTGTCCTTTGTTTTTTATTTAAAAATGGGAAACCTGTAGTTATATTGCAGTCATTCAGTATCTTTTTGACTACCAAGAGAAGGATTAAAGTTTGAATCGCATTTCAATTGAAGGGCTAGTGGTGGAAGAAAGTCTGTCCTGAAAGGATAGCGGAACTTCACACTCAGCCTCTGCTAAGAGACCCCTAGCTGTGTGCTTTAAGCTCCAATCTGCCTGCCCTAATTTCAATAATGCCTGTCATTACGGTTGACCCTGGGTTACTTTTTCAATGGCATGGCTGCACCCTTGACTGCTGCTGCTTCAGAATTGCGACTGTAAAAAATTATCTGGCTGGTTTCCTGCTTAGTCTTTAGAACTCTCCTGCTTATTCCCTCTTTTCCCCTCCCTCCTCCTGACACTTGATGAAACAGATATACCAATACTTACATATTTTTCACAGTTTGGCTCATGTTATATGCCATCTGGGAATTTGGCACCGGATCTTTGCACCATCTTTTGTAATTTTAGCCATAAATCATATGAAAGTAATAATAATAACCAGAATGCTTCTTGCAGGGTGAAACAACGCTGACTGTTCTTTCTAACGCAGACAGGATGCTTGAGCTTGTTGAAAGACAGAGCAACTTGCATACACAGTGCAATCATAGCTTGCAGATGTAATGGCTGTATGTATATTGGTGTGTACACACAGAGAGATACACAGTTCAAAAGGGGGCTGTATTTACATGCCAATGTATAAAAATCCTCTGAGCAGTTGCCTCTGAATTTAAAGAAAACAGAAAGCAAATATTATTTGTTTTTCCTATTTTGGAGGGGGGTTTTTTTTGGAAGCATTCATTAAAGTATTTTATTCATGACCCAAAGTATGATCTATACTTACTTGACCTCTCAAAGATTAGCAATCATTTTGAAAAGGCTGCAGTTTAGCTGCAGGACTAAGTCCACAGAAGTGTATTTTCATATTCAAGGTATTAGGAACTAATTCTAGCATCTTTTATTGAGCTGGACCCCTTCATTAGATTCTGGGGTGCTAGGTTTGACTTCTGGTGTTAACTTAGCCTTCAAGTTAGAAATCTTGTGTTCTACCAGCAACTCTCAATTTACAAAGCAGGGTGTTTACTTGGGGTCTCTTAGGGGTAAATCCAGTTGCAACTTATAACTTATTCTTGTTATGTGCCCTCAACAGGTATAAAATGGATGCTGCATACAGACCAGTTGTTTCCCAAAGGGACATAGCCTACTTTCTGCTCATTTATGAGGCAACCCATCACTGTTTGTTAAATGGAAATATGATAGAAAATATTTTGTGCAGATAAATAATTTATTGATATAAATCTTAATACCTTTATCATGTTAACCTATTTCTCATAGCTCTAAGAAAATTTGAAAAGAGCCAGCATGATGTAATGTTTTGAGCATTAGACTGTGACTTGGGAATTTGAATCCCCACTTGGTTGTAGAAACCCACTGAGTGACCTTGGGTAAATCACTGTTTTAGTTTCAGAAAAAGGCAAAGGCAAACCTTCTCTGAACATATCTTGCCAAGAAATCCCTGCAAGAGGTTCACCTTAAGGTTGCCCTATAGACACATGTCAAGCAAAATGGACCCCTCCAGCTTTTATAAATTGCACAGAATGAGCAAATGTGTTAGCTTTGCCTAATTAATTCTGTATTTGCAAGTTGCCCTGTAAGACAAAAGCCAATTATGGTACTGATTCCACCATACTTGCAATAGTTTGGCTCTTTCTCTGAAGTTTTTGCCAGTTTTAGGCACTCTCGGGCTATGAATATTCTGTATAGTGTACAACTAAAACTTCTTTAAAAGTAGATAATCCTCCTGCAATGCCCCCCTCCCCCCCCCCGGTTGTTCCATATTTGTAAAAGTATATAAGAATTGCTATCAACAGCAGGAAATGAACTACAGTGTTTCTCACAGAAGCCCGAGTATCTCAGATTTCTTTTTTCTCTTTTAATCCTTATGGTTTCAGAGATAAGACTGGAGAAACATGATAGCAATATGGGCTGAAAGCTCAGAAACCAGATGGCAAGTAAAAATGAACTGTAATTCATCCGTTTTCAATAAGATTTCTAAACCTCTTAGTTTTAGGCTTAGAATGAAAACGTTATAGCTTCTTTTGAGTTTTGCATTTGAAGTTAACAATTATGAAGTAAGAATATATTCATGATAGAGTTAAATATATAGCATCCAAGAATAACAATACTTGATGACTATGCTGGCTGTCTGGAAATAAAGAAACCAGTATAATATCTCCCGTTTTGTCCACGAGCTGGTTGTAACTAGGATTGCCATATCTCAGGATTTTATAGGTTATCTTCAATTGAGAAACAAGAGTGCAAATTCTCCAGTTTTGGTGGGTTCTCTGGTCAAAAAAGGGCTACGTGCAAATTTCCAGCTCACTTTTCTACATTATCTGAGGCTGAACGTACCTTCTTAATGTACTTCTGTTAATAGTCATTTTGGCAGAAGGATTCATTTCTTACACCACATCTGCATTCATCCTCAAGACAGAAGTAAATAGACTAAGATTAAGAACCTCATCACACTGATGAGCCCCCCCCCCATCCCGTTTTGCCAGCAATCACTGGCGAAACAGGAGATGCACATGGTGACTTGCTATGAGCCATGTGCCCTCCCTCCTTTCCCTATCACATAGGGGAAGGGTGGCAGAATCAGGCCAAGGAACGTTGGTGCGTTGGCGCTTTCCCCATCAGACGGGGAAAGTGTAAAAAACATATATAGCTCCATCAGAACTGGCCAAAATATGGGAGATTCACAGTGGTGTCGCGGAAGCTTCTTTCAGTGCTTCCTTGCCACTTCTCCCACTGATGGGGCGGAGACATGGCCTGTGTCATCTGATGGGATATATCTGGATCTGTGGGCGAAGAGGAGCCCCAGCATGATAAGGGGCAACCCCCCCCCCCCCCCGTGATGAGATGATAGGTGTTCCTTGTCACATATCCCCAAGTGAGATATCCCCTTGATCTGGAAACAGCCATTAGCTAAGATTTCTGTCTTATGTAATTTCTAAACAGGAAAATATGTGTGCGAATGGCAAGCTGTGAACAACTGTGACCAGTACTTAATGCATAATGCTTAATAACATCAGAAGCAGCTATCCCTAGATATTAGGTTTAGACTCAGAAACCATAGGGCCTAGGGCAATTCTGAACTGGTATTCCTATTTAGAACTGAAAGTAGATATCATATGTTAATTATTAGAGCCACATTTGTTGGTTATGTGTTTGGTGGCCATGTGGAACTGGAAATGTTAAAGAGGGAAGTAACCAGAAAGATCAAGGGGCTGAAACCATTCTTTTGCATTTATTGTAATTATTAGGATTTTTGTGTGATAAAAAGGCTACTAGTTGCCTGTGAGGTGATCAGGCAAGGCACCTCATCCTGGAATGATGGGATGACAAGTGGCCCTTCTTGGACCATGAGCTAAACCAGTAAAAGGCATGTAGGTACACAGACCAGATGAATCATAGAATAGTAGAGTTGGAAGAGACCTCATGGGCCATCCATGAGACTGTATATCATTGTTTGTGGTTTGGAAAAAGTACATTGGAAGTAGACTGGGTAGTTCCATCAAAGATCCTTTTCTGTTTGGCTCATATTTTATGCCCTCTGGGATTATATCTAACAAATGAGTGTGTCCAGCTTTTAAAATAAAGTATACCATAGTTTAGCTTGTTCCATACACTATGTCACTTACAGCTTCTCCCTTTGACCCCAGTTTGGCGCTGTTACCAAAAGTGAGCAATAATGGCTGGTGGCCCCATGATGATAAGGAAATATACCTGTTCCAAGTTTGAGCTTTAAATGAGGTGTCCAAGATGCTAAATCTTAATCCTGAAAATAAGATCAGCGTCCTTCACAGTTCAGAGTAAAACCTGGATTCACCATTTCACTACATGAGAACTACCAGTTGCTCTTGAGAGTACATAAAGTGATAGGGGAGAAGTGCATGAAGCATTGGACTAGGAATAAGTTGGGCAGCAGAGGGCAGGTGCAGTTCCTCTCAACTGTAATTCATTGTAAAATTTAGCTAATTGCCTTTTAAAATGCAAAGCAGATGAATGATTAAACACATAATGTCTAAGGTTGGTTCTACATTGCCATATGATGCAATTTGAAAATGCATTATATGGTCAGTGAAGACCCATATAATGCCGGTCAGTGCAGGTATACTTCATTATTTGAGTTTACACTGACCATACAATGCAGATTCAAATTTTGTGTAATCTCCTTTGCTCTTGTTTTGTATTTACTCTTCATTTATAATAGGTCAGAGCCTAGGGTTCAGGTCTGTACTTCCAGGTAAGCTTTAACCTGGGTGTAGAAGCAAGTTATTAGTAGCATCCAAATGCACCATCCTTACTATTGTTACAACACACCTCCCAAATTTAGTACAAAAGGTTCTTCATTTTGACAGAAGTTAAGATAAGCACAACTCAAATCAAGCTTTATTTTGCGAGATTTCTTTAGGGGAAAGAAATAGCTTAGTGATAACACATTTTTTGTGTGTATACAGTTCAGTTTCTTTTTTCTAGTAATTGTTTTCCGATAACTGAATAAATTACTGGTCAGACAATGTGAAATCTGGAGTTAGAACAGAGCTGAAAAATTACTTTTAAAAGGTAAATAAGGATGTATAGTTCTGTTTTTTTAGTATCAAAAAGATTGTTTTAAGAATGAAAAACAGGATATTGAGATTGTGCCCTTTTGGAAGAAAATTATATGCTTTGGGGAAAGATTGCTTTTGAAACTTACCAGTATTTTGTGGCTGTATAATCTGGTGATATGTTGAAGTGTTAGAATAAAATACTCTTGGCTGACACAAGTGCTTGAATAGTTTCCAGGTTTATGCAGTGCTGTAATTGATGTAGTTGGACATGGCATTTTTATGATAAGGATTTGATGATTTCAACTCACTCAACCATGTGTAAGTTACTAGGCACTTTGACTGGAATGTTGCTTGAATGATAAAATTGTTAGCGATTGAGATCTTAATTATTCACACTTTAATTTTTATGTATTGCAAGAGTTCCATTTAAAACGTTAAGAAGTACAATTTGTAAGAAAATGGAGGTACTTGTTAAGGACCCAGCTAGGCATAATATTATTATTATTTGAAACACAACAAGATGAGTCCACAGCAGACACTGCTGGCTGTTGTATTGGATCACACGTCAGACACTTCCCAAGTGTCTAGGACTGTGTGAGGTATCAGCAAATAATGCGTGCAGATCCCAGTAAGGTGGCCTTCTGCAGATGGTAATTTTGTGAGCGCTGATTGTGTTTAAGTGCAGGCCAAGGTCTTTAGGCACTGCACCCAGTGTGCCGATCACTACTGGGACCACCTTGACTGGCTTGTGCCAGAGTCTTTGCAATTTGATCTTTAAATCCCCATATCGTGTCAGCTTTTCCAGTTGTTTCTCTTCAATCCTGCTGTCACCTGGGATTGCAATCGACAATCCATACTTTGTTTTTTAACACGATAGTGAGGTCAGGAGTATTGTGCTCCAAAACTCTGTCTGTCTGAATTCGGAAGTCCCATAGTAGCTTGGCATGTTCATTCTCTGTAACTTTTTCCGGCTTGTGATCCCACCAGTTCTTTGTCGCAGGCAGATGGTATTTGTGGCACAAGTTCCAATGAATCATCTGAGCAACTGTGTTATGTCTCCGCTTGTAGTCTGTCTGTGCGATCTTCCTGCAGCAGCTGAGGATGTGATCTATTGTTTCATCTGCTTCCTTGCAGAGTCTACATTTGGGATCTGTCGTCGACTTTTCAATTTTGGCTTTGATGGCATTGGTTTTAATGGCTTGTTCTTGGGCTGCCAGAATCAGGCCCTCCGTCTCTTTTTTTCAAAGTTTCATTTGTGAGCCACAGCCATGTTTTTTCTTTGTCAATTTGGCTCTCAATTTTATTATTGTATTATTATTATTATTATTATTATTATTATTATTATTATTATTATTATATTGTATGACACAGCAAACAAGATAGCTATGCTGGATTTCGTATCACAAAATCACAAGTCGAACACCTCCCAAGTGTCTAGGACTGTGTGATGTATTTTCGGATGATGTGTGTAGATCCCAGGAGGGTGGTCTTTTGCAGTTGGCAGATCGTAATTTTGTTAATGTCTATTGTTTCCAAATGCCGGCTGAGATCTTTTGGCACGGCACCCAGTGTGCCCATCACCACTGGGACCACCTGTACTGGTTTCTGCCAGAGTCTTTGAAGTTCAATCTTGAGATCCTGATAGCGGCTGAGTTTTTCCTGTTGTTTTTCGTCAATGCGACTGTCACCTGGGATCAATGATCCAAACCTTTTTCTTTTCCACAACTGTGAGGTCTGGTGTGTTGTGTTCCAGAACTTTGTCAGTCTGCATTCAGAAGTCCCACAGTATCTTTGCGTGCTCATTTTCCAATACTTTTGCAGGTTTGTGATCCCATCAGTTGTTTACTGCTGGGAGGTGGTACTTGAGGCATAAGTTCCAATTAATCATTTGGGCCACATAGTTATGCCTCTGTTTGTAATCTGTCTGTGCAATTTTCTTACAGCAGCTGAGGATATGATCAATGGTTTTGTCGGTTTCCTTTTACAGTCTGCATTTTGGGTCATCAGCTGATTTTTTGATCTTGGCCTTAATTGCATTTGTTCAAATTGTCCAGTTCCGCCTGTGTCCAATTTATAATGCCAGGAGTATATCTTATGATAGGTATGGCCCAGGTGTTTATGGCCTTGATGGTGTTGCCTCCATTGAGCTTGCTTTTGAGAATTTTTCTGACCCTTTGTGTGTATTCTTTACTGACCACAGTTTTCACATGTTCATGCTTGATGATGTCCAGCTGTAGTATGCCCAGATATTTATAGGCCTCTGGCTGGTGACACTTTATTGTTTGGCCATTAGGCATATTTATGCCCTCACTTGCAGTGATTTTTCCCTTCTTCAATGCCACTGTTGAACATTTGTCCAAACCAAACTCCATGCTGATATCAGTGCTAAAAATTCAGACAGTGTTAGTCAGAGACTGGATTTCAGTTTGCGTTTTCCCATATAGCTTCAGGTCATCCATGTACATCAGATGCGAAATTTTGTGAGATATTTTAGGTGTTTGATAGCCAAGGTTTGTTTTTTGTAAGATTGTTGACAAGAGGGATCATGGCAATAATGAAAAGCAGAGGGGACAATGAGTCTCCCTGGAAAATTCCTCTTCTGATGTTGACAAGTCCATAGCTTTCGTTTCCAACAAACAGTTCAGTTTTCCAGTCCTTTCCAGTTGTTGTTGTTGTTGTTGTTATTATTATTATTATTTCTTACCTGACTCTCATGGCTTCTACTAAAGCAATGCTTCTCAATCTCTTTAATGTTATGGATTGACATGTTTGGTCTGATATAGGATATTTGTACTATGTTATTGCCATATCTGCATAATTTCATGGAAACTTAGTACAGATTGTAAAGTGATAGCTTTTTGGATCAGTATTAATACATGTATTCAAAACATCCTAAGAAACTGAAATATCTTATTGTGAGATCTGACAAATGTTAATTCTTGTGCTTATTTTTTTTAAATTGTAAAATTGGATAAGAAATGTGTCTAAAGTAATTGTGAATATGAAATAGTTATTCAACTGTTTCATATTTACAGTCGCTGCTTAGTCACAATTTTAGTGCTATTGCCATGATGAAAAGGGCCTCCCTCCTTTGTTCAGTTTATTTTCCTGGGCATCAGCATTCTGCTGATGGTAAGAGTATGCGTGAATGATGGATGGCGTTTCTATCAGGCTATTGTGAGTTGGACCAAGATATGTTACTTCATTACCCTGCTTCCCCAAAAATAAAACAAGGTATTATATTTTTTGCTCCAAAAGATGTGTTAGGGCTTGTTTTCAGGGGCAGTATTATTTTATCTATGGCTTATTTTTTAAATTGGGCTTATATTTAGAGCATCCTCAGAAATGCTGAAAAATCATGTTAAGTATAAGACCTACCCTGAAAATAAGACTTAAGTATAAAATGATTTAGGATTCCAGCCCCTCTTTTCTTAATGTTGCATATATAAATTGTTAAAAATATCTCCAAGGAGCAAAAATAAAGTAGGAAAAATAGAAAGTAGCTGTAATAGAAAAAGAAAATTCATGCTGCTTAGATATGTAGTAGTAGTAGTGATGAAGAACTTCCTAAGAAGACTGATCGAATGAATTTAAGAATGTAAAACTTATTTTCTTTCATAATGTTTTACCAACAAAACTATCTCAGTTTGGCTTATGATTCTTTTAAAGCCCACAACAATCATAAGAGTAATGCAGTGTAAAAATAAAAGGCATTGAAAAATTCTACAAATATTTTTCATGAAGCACTGAAACATAAAATACAGTAGAGTCTCACTTATCCAAGCTAAATGGGCCGGCAGAAGCTTGGATAAGCGAATATCTTGGATAATAAGGAGGGATTAAGGAAAAGCCTATTAAACATCAAATTAGGTTATGATTTTACAAATTAAGCACCAAAACATCATGTTATACAACAAATTTGACAGAAAAAGTAGTTCAATACGCAGTAATGTTATGTTGTAATTACTGTATTTACGAATTAGCACCAAAATATCACAATACATTGAAAACATTGACTACAAAAATGGCTTGGATTATCCAGAGGCTTGGATAAGCGAGGCTTGGATTAGTGAGACTCTACTGTAAATGTAAGCAGAGAGCAACCTCACACTTATAGGCATCCCACTTCAATTTCATCCATTGAGGGCACTTTGAAAATGTTGCTCTGGTTAGATACCTATGGGAAAAGAAGCTTCTTTAGCAAATCTGGTTTGAAATAATTTAGAACTTTAAACCAACAGGATTGGTTTAAATGTCAGTGCCATTGATAAAATTCTATTATCACTCCCTGTTGGTATCATAGTCATTAGCCGATTTAAGAATAAATTACATTTCTGAATTATTTTCAGAGTTAGGTTTAGATACAACGCAGCGCAACAATCCAACCAAGATCCAACTGTTGCCAGGCTATCTTAGCATGTAGATTGTAGTTAGTAATCAGCCCAGGGTAATAAAAGGTGCTTTTAAGGTGGTTCAGCTTATAGTGATGGACCGCAAATTGGACACCCGATCCTTAAGGGGGAGTGTGATCCACTGCAGAGCAGTTTAAACACCACTCAAATTGGCAGGTGAACCACCAACACCATTGCCAACTCTGAATTGAGTTTCCCTGTCTCAGGCACCAGTTCAGGATGTATACTGCGTTGTCTGGATTAGATATACAAAAGGAAACTCAGACAGGAATACCCCTAATGACCTCCAGTGATGACATGTAGACATTAAAATAAGATGTGGGGGAAAATGGACTAATTGCCATGAAGCTGAACAATAACTAGATAACCAGGAAGGTGTGGGATCATTTTAAACAGTGCCACCAGTTCCCAGTTCAGTCAGCTTCTCATCATTGATTACAAAACCAAAGAATATTTGCCTATTTGTCTTCAGTGAGGAATGTTGTCTTCCAGTCTTGTGGAACTAGTTGCCTTTCCTTTAGGACTGCTTCCAGAAGCCACTGAATTTATATTTTCAGTCAGGTGCTCATATATATTGCAAACAGCTTTTGGATGCACCACTCTGTTTCCAAACCAACTTGTCATGGAGGGGAGGGCCTTTAGTTCTGAAGAAAAAATTAGCAAGAACCCTGCTGGATGTATAATTAGCACACAGTTTTCTCTGAATCTCTGTAACCACAATCAACAACATTCTGTCTGTATTTAACTGAGAGCCAATTTAAACAATATACCTCACATGTGGAGGCTGATAAAAGCACTTATCCTTTTGCTCTGTGCAGCAGGCATACATTTTAAAGCCTCTTACTCTATGCATTGGCTCTAACTTACATGATCTCTCTAAGCCAAGGTCAGCAATTGACTAGGAGGAACCTTGCTGGTGTGCAAACACTGTGTGTATTTTGGCAACTGCATTGAATAAGAAAGTTCTAAACATTTCTTTCAGTGATGGTTAGTGGTCTAAAATATGAAATAGTTCTTTCAAGGGAGGAAAAACCTGCAAAGGGCTATTAAATGACCATGCAAGGGATACTATGTTAGAATTATTCCAGATGAATACATTATCAAAGGCAGGCTTTGTTTGTTTGAGGGGTGTCACAGTTGAATTAACTAATTTTGATTAGGAATTCCAAATTGATAGCCTATTCATTTGCATTCAGGAGCTACATTTTTGTGCTGAATTCTATTTAGATGTGGATTCATCTCTGCTTGAACGTATTGCCTGTGTTGTCTTGAAAGTTTATTGACATGACAAGAGAGGCATGCCAGAGTTTCCTAATAAGATGGTGGCATTTCCCGTGTTTTAAGGCTTAAAATGTCTAATCACGTTAAAGAATCTAGATCTAGAGAAGTTAGTTTTTGGACTACAGCTTCCCAAATGGTCACTGACTATGCTTACTGAGTAGTTGCAAGATTAGTATCCGTAAAGTAAGTTTTCCAGATAGAAATTGAACCTGATTAAGACCAGGGTAACAGATCACGTATCCCAAATGTGTGTGTAAATGGGAGGGGATTTTAAGCAGGTGGAATTTGCCGTCATGCATGATGCCAAATTAACAGCCCTAGAGACTGAAGCCTTCTATTTATCCACAGAACAGGTGCAGCACAGTCAGCAGCAGTGCAAGCTTCCCCACAGCAAAGTATCATCCAAATCTCTCAGCCCTGTTCTGGAGGATCCACCTGTTGAGGTGAGAAGGTAGTTCAGTCTCTTTATATCCAGACATGATTTGGCTTTTCTATACCAGCTGCTGTTAAGAGTCGTGCTGGTAGTGCTGCCAATGATGTATATTTTGCATAGACGCACAGCAACCTCATAGAAATGGCTTCCAAACTGAGTTTTTTTTCTAGGGGAGGAGTTGCCATATCACTAACTTTATATTAACAAAAAATGACAGCAGGGCAATTTGGATATTTACATTGTTCTACCTGCTTATTTAAGGCAAAAAGTAGGAAGAAAATCCAATGCAAATCCTACGACCTGATATTCTTGGCATGCTTAGGAGCATTGTTTCAAGATAAGGGGGAACTGGAAAAATATTTTGTTTTTAATAAGTTATGCACATTATTGGCTATGCTTTCTTCATTCTCTCATATATATATATATGTGTGTGTGTATCTTTTGCTTGAAAATAGGTGGCTTATTAGCAGTGTCTATGTTTCTCTCAAATACCAAAACACATGCACACACTATTTTATGTATTTTTTTTGCCAAAGTGAAGCTTTTTTACATTAAATAAATAAAATGCATTTATCCAAATAATAATGTAAAATAATATTACAGAAAACAATGCATATTTAATTTCATTAACAAAGCTTCTGTGGTTTGTATCCAGAAAGGCGGCTGTTCTTGCAAATGTACCCACTAATGGATAGTGTGTATATATGCGTAGGGCATGCATGGCCATGCAACATTAAAGTATGGTCAAGATGGAAAAAGGAGGAAGAACAGAAAAACAAGGAGAGGCTGCATCAGTATGCTTTTGCCTGAGCTTATAGGGAAGGGAATGATTTCTCTCCCTCTTCTCCTCTGCCTTGGGTCACTATAAGTTGGAAATTACAGTATTTATTTTATTTATTTATTTACAGTATTTATATTCCGCCCTTCTCACCCCGAAGGCGACTCAGGGCGGATCACAATGGACACATACAAGGCAAACATTCAATGCCATATGAACATAGAGAACATAGAGAACATAGGCAATTTAACCTTCTCCAGCTTCCAGCTTCCTGAGGGTATGCTCAATTCTGGCCACAGGGGGAGCAGCTGCTTCATTATCCACTGTGATGCTGACTTCCTCATTCCAAACATTGCTGGACGATTTTTAATGGTGTTGTAAATTAGTTAAATTAGCCTCCCCACATAGTGATACCTAAATTTCCTACTTGATAGATGCAACTATATTTTGGGTTGCTTAGATCAACAATGAGCAGGGCTATTTTTTTATTTTAATGGTTGGGTGCTCACTCCGCCACGGGCTAGCCTCGAACTCATAACCTCTTGATCATAGTGATTTATTGCATCTGGCTACTAACCAGCCCGCGCCACAGCCTGGCAGATAATATCAAGGCAGATAATCCACAATATCTGCTTTGAACTGTGTTATATGAGTCCACACTGCCATATAATCCAGTTCAATATGGGTTTCGTAGGGCTGTGTGGAAGGGGCCTTTGACCGCATTTGGCTATGAACTACACCTTGAGCTATGATTAATTATATTTTATTATCATTTGGAATTTTTTAAGTTAAATCAAGTATAATATGGAGTCTCTCCTAGAGATTTTGAGTAGTCATAGGCAAGAAGCAAGTTGGCCACCACTACAAAGTTTTTCTTTCACATCTCCTGAATGCAGACCAAATCAAAGTTTACTTGCATCAAGTCTACTTTTGGAAATCCTGCCCCATAGATTAACTGGTAGTTTGTATTGGTGCCTCTTTTGCCACTTTCATGGGCATCAGGCCTTCTCAGCTTTATTTTTCCATTCCATTAAAATTTTGAGGAGCTTATATCTCCCACTACCTTTGAAGTTTTCAAGAATACTGTTCAATTAGAATGCATATGTTTTCAGAGTAATGGTTTTAATTTTTTATTTTTATTAACATATATTTTAAATGTGTTTAAAAAGTGGCAAACAAGTAAGCTGTCTGAGCAATAGCTTAGAAGAAAGGGTGAATATAAATAAAGTGGTTAGCTAGCTGGAACCTGTGGACAAAAGTTCTGGTGTTAAATTCTAATTTCTGTTTCCAAATAACAGACAGATTTTGAATTTAGAATTGAAACTGCCAAAGATGCAGTGGAACAGCTGGCTAAAAACTAGGCTGGAGTTAACTGAGGCAGTGCTATTCTTATACATCTGCATGCAAGATTTGGAAAGTTTTGGGCCTTTCCACACAGCCGTATAACCCAGAATATCAAGGCAGAAAATCCCACAATATGTGCTTTGAACTGAGATATCTGAGTCCACATTGCCATATATTACAGTTCAAAGCAGATAATGTGGGATTTCATTCAGTTGTATAGAAGGGGCTTTTGTGTTTTGGCATCTGGTGAAACACCAAACAAAACCTTAAAGCAAGGACTTTTAAAAAAAACCTGGCTATATTTATATGGACCCCTCTTTATGTAGTATATATCTGCTTAACGCCAACTGCCAATCCCATTAGTGGAGCATGTGGAATTAAGCCTTTTGTAGTTTTTTGTGTTGAAAGAGACAATATCATAACCAAGTCAGCAATGCTAGCTACAATGATTCAATAGTATTTTCTGATTTTTTTCCTGTATAAAATTCTTTGCCTTTTATTTTATCTACAGACTCACTCTGAAGAGAGACCATTTCAGTGCGAGGAATGCAAAGCATTGTTCCGAACCCCATTCTCTCTGCAGAGGCACCTTCTAATACATAACAGTAAGTGATAGTATAAGTCGAGGTTCAGAAACTTATTCCCAAAATCTCTTGTCAAATGGAATACTGAAAAATGGTAGGAGCTTCTTATGTATTTATTTCAGAAATTTATGGCCCCATTTACTTTATAAGAATTGAAAGAATAAAAAATACAGCAATAACACTCAATAAAACAATAGCTGTAAAATATTATGAAACACAGTAAAACAAGTATAGCTTATTCTATTTTTATTTTATTGTCCATAAATGTTCTGTTGTATTTGCAACAGTATGTGGCTGTCTGCAGCTCATAGCATATTTTGAAATGTGTCTAGAATGGTTAAATAGGCCTTAAAAATAAGATTGTACAACTTCTGAACACTGTACAACTTGAAGAATGTCTGAGGGCCCTTCCACACAGCCATAACCCAGAATATTAAGTTAGAAAATCCCACAATATCGTCTTAGAACTGGGTTACTGCCATATATTCCAGTTCAAAGCAAATAATGTGAGATTTTCTGCCTTGATATTCTGGGATATAGGGCTGTGTGGAAGGGCCCTGAGTCCACACTGTCATATATTCCAGTTCAAAGCAGAAAATGTGGGATTTTCTGCCTTGATATTCTGTGTTATTGTGATGACCCATGGGCAATGTAGTCCCATTCCTGGCACTGTGGTGCCAGATGAAGAGGAAAACTTGGGTTTTTCGCCGTTTCAGTCAGAATTGGAACTTTCCCAGCCAGATTTGGAAACCTTGCACCTGCAAGAGATTTGTCTTCCAGAAGTCTGTCAAACAAGCCCTGAGCCTAAATCTCCTACGTTTTCTCGCCATGATTTTTGTAAACAACAGAGAGGAGTCGATCAGGTGTCTCGCAGGAGTGCTAGGATAGCTGCTAAGCATTCAGCTGATTAAGCCTGCTTCCCATGGGAAACTTTAGGGAGTCATGCATCTGGACTCAGAAAATAGCTTTCGTTTCTGGTTCTCCAGAGAACTGCTCTTGGGCGGGAAAACGGGACCCTATTTAGGTGTTTTACCCACAAAGGGATCTTGCGGAGTCAATTCGTCAGCAACCGGAGTAGCGTGTGTGGACAGCTACTCCGCTTCCAAGCCTCCGTTCCTGTCGCCAAGCCTTCGTTCCCAGCTTTGTTTACTCCACGAATCCTGCCTTGCTTTCTAAGACTCAGCCTCGTCTTGTTTCCCGGATTTTGCCAAGAAATTACCACGGATCTTGTTCTTGTTCCTTGTTTCCTTGTTGCCTTGAATCAAGCCTCGTTTTCCCAAGAATCAAGTTACTTCCTAGCCTCGCTCAAGTTCACGGACTAAAAGACCTTGTCATCTCCCCTCACTTTGCCTGGCAAAGTGAGTGTTTCGGTTATTGGATTACAACTTTGGACCTTAATATTTCATATTGGACATTGTTTCTTTGGACTAATTTTGACCTTTCCTGAAAGGTCTATTTCTGGACTATTTCATACACTTGCTTTTATTGACTTTATATATTCCTTCAATAAAGATATTAGTTAGATTCTGGCCTCTGTGTATGGTTATTGGTGCTCTGCAGCCTGGGTCGTGACAGTTTGACTCCGCCACCCTAAGCACCAATTAACCTAGGCCAGTATGTCTACCGGAACCGTGCCGGGTGGCCAGCCACTTAGCTACACCATCGACAAGGACGAAGTGGACCGCATCCGTGACAAGCTCAATGCGCAGGATGGGGAAATAAGGGGTTTGAAGGAGCGCGGAATCCGTCTCCCGGCCATGGCGTTGCCAACCAAGTTTTCTGGAGAAGCTTCTAAGGTTCATGTTTTCCGTCGCCAATGCCAGGCTTACCTAGAGGCCCGTGCTGCCGAGTTTCCCCAAGAAGACATCAAGGTGGCGTGGATTTACAGTCTCTTGGACGGGCCAGCGGCCAACTGGGCGACGGCACTGTTCGACCAAGTCTCCCCACATCTAAGGTCAGCGCAACATTTCTTGGACCACCTTAAGGCGACCTGGGGAATCGAGGACAATTTGGAGGCAGCCGGCCACAAACTCCGGCGCCTCTCCCAAGGGGACAGACCCTTGTCCCAGTACATAGCCGAGTTCCGAGTGCTGGCCCACAACACCGGCTGGAACGATGTAGCCCTCAGAGGACAATTTCGGGAGGGTCTCAACATTGAGATGCTGGAAGAAATCTCCAAGGTGGATCCTCCCCACTCTCTTGAAGCACTCATTGATCAATGTTTACGAGCTGAAGTCATGCTTGCCAACAGAAAACAATGGGTCCGAGGCCAGAGCGGTAGAGCTGGGGTGAAACCTCCCGCTCCCATCGGCGTCCAGCCGCGTCCAGTATGGAGACCCCCGCCACCAGCCCCATACCCCAGAGGGAGCGAGGAGGTGCCGATGCAGTTGGGCAATGTGCGTCCCAGATTAGATGCCGCCGAGAAGGCCCGCCGCCAACGCCTAAATCTCTGTTGGTACTGCGGAAACGGGGGCCACTTCGCCAGAGAGTGCCCAGCCAAGGGGAAGCCCGCCGCCCGTCTGGCGGCGGCGTCCTCCACGGAGACGAAGGCGTCTGAGGCGGCTGGCGCACAGCCGGCGGGGGAAGCCAGCGACCGGGCGTAGAGAGGCTCGCCAACCCGGTCAAAAAACCCACTCAAGAGCCGCCAACCGGGGTCCTATTTCTTCTAGTAGTCACCTTGTGGTCAGCAAAAAAAGGGCCCGTCATGGTCCATGCCATGATAGACTCAGGAGCCACAAACAATTTCATTGATAGAGAGTATGCCGACTCTCTGGGATTACAATATCATGACTTCAAGAACGCCCGTGTGGTGCAAGCCATCGATGGCCGCCCCCTCAAGACGGGTCCCGTAAGCCAGTGGTCGGAACCCACCAGAATGTGGATAAGGGAACATATGGAAGAGATTTCCTTCTTTGTTACCGAGGTTCCCCATTTCCCTGTGATTTTGGGAATTCCATGGCTGACACTTCACGACCCAAGCATCTCCTGGTCCAACAGAGAACTGCAGTTTGCTTCAAAATATTGTCAAAACCATTGCCTTGTAGCCAAGGTCTGCCATGCCACAGACACTGAACCCATTATCACCTTGCCCAAGAAGTACTCAGAATATTGGGATGTATTCAATGAAAAAGAAGCCGAGAGATTACCCCCACATAGACCTTATGACTGTGCCATTGACTTGGTGGAGGGGGCCCCGATCCCGCGAGGACATCTCTACTCCCTGACTGAACCGGAGCAAGAAGCTCTCAGGGAGTTCATAGAGTCAAACCTTCGCAAGGGATTCATCAGACCCTCTCAATCCCCAGCCGCTTCCCCAGTGATGTTTGTGAAAAAGAAGTCAGGGGACTTACGCTTGGTGGTGGACTATAGAGCATTGAACAATATCACTAAGCGGAACAGCTATCCCCTGCCCTTGATCTCGGACCTACTAGACCGACTTCGAGGAGCCAAGGTCTACACCAAGCTGGATCTTCGGGGGGCTTATAATCTAGTTCGCATCAGAGAAGGGGACGAGTGGAAGACCGCCTTCCAGACTAAATTCGGATTATTCGAGTCCCGAGTTATGAATTATGGTTTATGTGGAGCTCCCGCAACGTTCCAGCATTTTGTCAATGACATCTTTCAGGATTATCTAGATCGGTTCTTGATCATCTACCTGGACGATTTTTTGGTGTTTTCTAGATCACAATCAGAACATGAGAACCACGTCAGAATGGTGTTACAACGATTGCGGGATCATGGACTTTATGCCAAGCTGGAAAAATGCGCTTTTGATCTACAAGAGGTAGATTTCCTGGGGTACCGCGTCTCGCCACTAGGGCTCTCCATGGACCCGGCAAAGGTTTCAGCAGTATTGGAATGGCGGGCGCCAACCAACAAGAAAGAGGTGCAACGCTTCTTGGGGTTCGCGAACTACTACCGCAAGTTCATTCCAGACTTTGCCCGCTGGTCTGACCCAATCGCCAGCTGCATCCGTGGGAAACAGCCTTTCCGCTGGACAGATCAAGCAGAGAAAGGGTTCCAGCAACTAAAGAAATTATTCACGTCCCAGCCAATCCTTCAGCATCCAGATCCTGAAACCCCTTTTGTTGTGCAGGCGGACGCCTCCGATGTGGCAATCGGGGCTGTACTCCTACAACCAGTGGGAGATCATCTTCATCCTTGTGCCTTTTATTCCCGTCAATTGACCGCACCAGAGAGAAATTACACCATTTGGGAAAAGGAACTATTGGCCATAAAGGCAGCCTTTGAAACTTGGAGACATTGGCTAGAAGGGGCCAAATTTCCCATTGAAGTCCATACTGATCATCGGAATCTAGAGCATCTAAGAACTGCCCGCAAGCTAAATCAGAGGCAACAACGCTGGGCTTTATTCTTTGAACGTTTTAACTTCCAAATTCATTATGTAACCCCAGCCCAGACCAAGCAAGCAGATGCTCTGTCACGGAAACCGGAATACGCTGCAGGGCGCAAGGAGACCTTAGAGTCCCAGCTGCTACAACCCGAGAACTTTGCCACGCTCACAGTGGGAAACACCAAATCCACTCCCATTGAATCAACTCCCTCTACTCCAGGGCCCCTTTGTGCTCAGGAAATCAGGGCTAGTCAGCAAGCAGATGCCTGGGCACAGGACCAACTTCGCCAAGGACTACGTTTTCCCTTTTCGCTTAAGGATGGGCTACTTTGCTATAGAAATCATGTTTACATCCCCCCAGGACCGGGCAGGGAAAAAGCACTTCGTCTGTGTCATGACTGCAAGCCAGCAGGGCATTTCGGACTATTTAAAACCATGCATTTGATCCTAAGAGATTTCTGGTGGCCCAAAATCCGCAAGGATGTGGAAAAATATGTCAACACCTGCCCAGTATGCCAGCGCTCCAAGACAAGAAGGGAAAAGCCCTCAGGGCTTCTACATCCCCTCCCTACCCCATCCCACCCATGGGAAATAATCTCTGCGGATTTTATCACTGATCTACCACCTTCCTGTGGATTCACCACGATCCTAGTGGTGGTGGACCTTTTCACCAAGTTAGCCCATTTCATTCCCTGTGATGGCCTTCCCACGGCCAAAGAGACTGCAGATCTATTCCTCCAACATGTTTTCAGATTGCATGGGTTGCCCAAGAGTTTGGTCACAGACCGTGGGTCCCAATTCACCTCTCGTTTCTGGAAAGCACTACAAAAACTATTGGGCATAGACTCTCGTTTATCTTCGGCTCATCATCCCCAAACAGATGGGCAGACTGAGCGCACCAATGCCACTTTGGAACAATACCTTCGCTGTTATGTGAACTACCAGCAGGACAATTGGGCTTCCCTGTTATCGCTGTCAGAGTTTGCCTACAACAATGGGGTCCAGGCTTCTACTAAAGAAACCCCGTTCTTTGCAAACTACGGCTTCCATCCACGTTTCTTTCCCCCTGTCATTGAAACCTCAGAAGTTCCCGCAGCAGAGAACTGGCTGCAGGAACTCACAGCGGTGCAACAACTCTTGCTCCAGCAACTAGACCAAGCCAAGGAGGACTATAAACGTCACGCGGACAAACATCGCCAGCCGGGCCCCGAAATCAAGGTAGGAGACCGGGTTCTTCTGTCCACTCGCTTTTTGCCCTCCCATCGCCCTTGCCGGAAGTTAGATGCCCGTTTCATTGGTCCCTATCCAGTGGTGGCGCAACTTAACCCCGTGACTTTCAAACTCCAACTTCCACGCTCTATGCGCATTCATCCAGTGTTTCATCGCTCCCTGCTCCTTCCGGCGGATGGTGTGCGCCCTGATGCAGACCGGCCGGCCCCCACTCCTGTTTTAGTGGATGGGGAGGAAGAATTCGAGGTTCAGGACATTTTGGATTCTCGCTTTCACCGCCGCCGCCTGCAATATCTCATTGACTGGGCGGGTTTTGGCCCCGAAGAACGCTCTTGGGTAGACGCTTCCGCAGTCCATGCCCCCGATTTAGCCCGACGCTTCCATCAGAACTACCCTGCTAAGCCGCGGTCCCGCACCTCGGGGAGAGAGCCCATTTTTGAGAGGGGGCTTGAGGGGGGGATAGTGTGATGACCCATGGGCAATGTAGTCCCATTCCTGGCACTGTGGTGCCAGATGAAGAGGAAAACTTGGGTTTTTCGCCGTTTCAGTCAGAATTGGAACTTTCCCAGCCAGATTTGGAAACCTTGCACCTGCAAGAGATTTGTCTTCCAGAAGTCTGTCAAACAAGCCCTGAGCCTAAATCTCCTACGTTTTCTCGCCATGATTTTTGTAAACAACAGAGAGGAGTCGATCAGGCGTCTCGCAGGAGTGCTAGGATAGCTGCTAAGCATTCAGCTGATTAAGCCTGCTTCCCATGGGAAACTTTAGGGAGTCATGCATCTGGACTCAGAAAATAGCTTTCGTTTCTGGTTCTCCAGAGAACTGCTCTTGGGCGGGAAAACGGGACCCTATTTAGGTGTTTTACCCACAAAGGGATCTTGCGGAGTCAATTCGTCAGCAACCGGAGTAGCGTGTGTGGACAGCTACTCCGCTTCCAAGCCTCCGTTCCTGTCGCCAAGCCTTCGTTCCCAGCTTTGTTTACTCCACGAATCCTGCCTTGCTTTCTAAGACTCAGCCTCGTCTTGTTTCCCGGATTTTGCCAAGAAATTACCACGGATCTTGTTCTTGTTCCTTGTTTCCTTGTTGCCTTGAATCAAGCCTCGTTTTCCCAAGAATCAAGTTACTTCCTAGCCTCGCTCAAGTTCACGGACTAAAAGACCTTGTCATCTCCCCTCACTTTGCCTGGCAAAGTGAGTGTTTCGGTTATTGGATTACAACTTTGGACCTTAATATTTCATATTGGACATTGTTTCTTTGGACTAATTTTGACCTTTCCTGAAAGGTCTATTTCTGGACTATTTCATACACTTGCTTTTATTAACTTTATATATTCCTTCAATAAAGATATTAGTTAGATTCTGGCCTCTGTGTATGGTTATTGGTGCTCTGCAGCCTGGGTCGTGACAGTTATATGGCTATGTGGAAGGGCCCTAAGATAGCTCATGGCATGTTAGTTTCTAGAGTACATATCCAAACATGTGATAGAAAGGCATCTTTAAAGAACAACTACAGTAGTGAGACTGCATGCCAAATATCATCTTGAGAGCAACTCTTATTTCTACATGATTCAATGAGTATTGGAGGCAAAGAACATTTTTAAAAGTGTCTTTTTTGTTGCATCCTGAGGTGTAAAGGAATTCTTCATTCTATCTAGCTGTCTCCATTGTGTTAATCAGTACTATCTATATATATAAAAATGTTCTGACCATTTCCCCCTTAACTTAAACAACAAAATTACTGGAGCAAATCACACCAAATTTGGCAACAAAAGACATAGTCATCTGGTCTGTGTTTTTACTTCAAAAAAAAAACCTAGAAAAATAGTCAAATTACAGAGAATGAGCCTTTCTCCCCTTAATTGCCAGTTAGAAAGGTAGGCTTTGCTGCCTTTAGCTGCCCCCCCCCCCCCCGGGCTGTCTTTAGGCCCCGCCCCCCTTCATATCCTAACAACTCCCTCAGCCAAGATGGCGCCCAGGGGACAGGCACTTAAGACTGATCCACACTGCCTATAAAATACAGATTATCTTATTTGAACTGGATTATATGGCAGTGTAGACTCAAGGCCGTCTCACACAGCTATATTACCCAGAATATAATCCACAGTATCTGCTTAGAACTGGATTATCTTGAGTCTACACTACCATATAATCCAGTTCAATGTGGATTTTAAACAGCTGTGTAAAAGGGGCCTCATATAATCCAGTTCTAAGCAGATAATATAAGATTATAAATATAATGTGTAATAATTACTGTGACATAATAATACAGAACAATATAATCTCTAAAACCAGGACAGTAAATAAAGAGCAACACTCTGAAATCAGGGAAATTGGGAATTCCAGAAAGGAAACAATCAGGGCCAGCTAACACCTCCCAAGAAAGGATTCTTCCAAAAAGGAAGCTGAGAAGGGAGAGAAGCAGTGTGTATTACCAAAGTCATTATTATTACTATCATTATTAATACTATTATTGTTGTGTTGCTGTGAACTGTGAAAATGAACACAATCTGGCTCCAAGTATTCATAAACACTAAAATCAGAATATGCAAAAATTACTGTGGTATAATAAAACAGAACAATACCATCTCTAAAATTAGAACACTAAATAAAGAACAACACTCTGAAAACAGGGAAATTCCAGATGGGAAACAGTCAGAGCCAGCCCAACAAAGTATTCTCATCACCAAAGTCTGGCAAATCCTCTGATTTATGAGGGCCACAGCCTTTTTTTTTTTTTTTTGAGTATGTGCGCTCAAGCACTGCATATGGGTACTTCTTCATCTACATAGACAGTAGAAGCACATAAAATATCGCAAAGAACAACTCTGAAAACAAGGGAATTCCAGACAGGAAACAATCAGGGCCAGCTAACACCTCCCAACAAAAAAATTCTCCATGGAGGAAGCAGCCAGGCTTTAAAGCTGAAAGGCCATTACATGCTAATCATTTTGGCTAATTGCAGCAGTCATACTTGCCTCCAACAGACAAAAAAAGGAACAATCAGAAATATTGTATATTCACAAGCTTTAGGAAATAATATCCCCTGATGG
Organism: Anolis carolinensis; assembly: GCF_035594765.1. NCBI lineage: Eukaryota > Metazoa > Chordata > Lepidosauria > Squamata > Anolidae > Anolis > Anolis carolinensis. The sequence goes on along the minus strand of NC_085845.1, from coordinate 34,259,490 downwards.
CGCAATGTGTTAAAGCGCTGAGCTGCTGAACTTGCGGACCAAAAGGTCGCAGGTTCGAATTGGGGGAACGGGGTGAGCCCCTACTGTTAGCCCCAGCTTCTGCCAACCCAGAAGTTCGAAAACATGCAAATGTAAGTAGATGAATAGGTACAGCTCTGGTGGGAAGGTAACGGCGCTCCATGCAGTCATGCCAGTGGCCACATGACCTTGGAGGTGTCTACGGACAACGCCGGCTCTTCAGCTTAGAAATGGAGATAAGCACCAACCCCTAGAGTCAGACACGACTGGACTTAATATCAGGGGAAAACCTTTACCTTAACTACCACCAATTCCTCAATACTTTATTTCCCATACCATCATACTTCGCCACAGTAACGCGTGGCCGGGCACAGCTAGTATATTTATAAACATGCATTAGCACTGTAATAGAAGTTATGACAATTTCATTATTAATATATTAATACTCTTTCCTTTTACTTAGGTGAAAGAACCTTTAAATGTGATCACTGTGATGCTACATTCAAAAGGAAGGACACACTGAACGTTCATATACAAGTTGTTCATGATGGGCATAAGAAATATAAATGTGATTTGTGTGACAAAGCCTTCGTGACACCCTCTGTACTTAAGAGTCATAAAAAAGTAAGTAAAGAAACCAGTCATGGAAACACATTGGGTGACCTTGGGCAAGTCACATTCTCTAGACTTTTCAGAAGTGTCAAACTTGTGACCCTCCAGGTGTTTTGGACTCCAACTCTCAGAAGCCCTAGTTAACTTATCCAATGGTCAGGAATTCTGGGAGTTGAAGTCCAAAACACATGGAGGACCACAATTTTGACACCACTGCTTTAGATGGAGGCAAAGGCAACTCTCCCTCTGAACAAATCTTATTTAAAACCGTGATATGTTTGCCTTCGTAGGAAATGACTTGAAGGTTCATAATAAAAACAACAGGATACATAATAATAATAATAATAACAACAACAACAACAACAACAACAACTTTATTCTTGTACCCCACCTCCATCTCCCCGAAGGCATTTGGGGCGGCTTACATAAGAAAAACAGTCCATAAATTTAAAACACAATATAATAACATAGTTATAAAACAACATAATTATTAAAACCTAGACATCAGTTGCTAGGTCCAGAAGGTGATTAGTGCAAAACTCTGAGTAAAGCCCATGAGTAAAATAGAGATGGGCAGGGGAGAACAAGGAACCGATCACGTTAAAACACTAAAAACCTAAAAAATGGGGGGGGGGGGGGAATATTAAAGTGCAGCACCGTTTGAAAACAAGATACATGGCTGGTGGCCTCTTCACTCAAAAACGCTACATGAAAGCATAGCTACATAGCTAAAAGGAAGACAAGGGACCTTTGTGTCACTGAAGATCTCTTAATCCTATTGCTACTGTTTTCTCAAGACATTTCCAACAATGAAAATGTTCCCTATTTTATTCTTTTAATTTTTTTCATTGCATGCTGATAATTTTTTTTCTTGGGTGGATGAAAATTTAAATAAATATCTTTTTAGAATGTTATGCAGGTGGAGCACTCTTGAAGAATATACATATTCTCACATCCAGTTGTGTTTAACCTTTTAGCCTATATCATTTCTCTATCTGTACAGTGAATGAAATCAAAAAATCTTTTATGAAAGCATTTCTAATGTTCCACTTACATTTTTGTAAGATTTAATGGTTTATTTATATAGCAGAAAAATACAAATACTTTCATTTTATAATTCATTTGTTTAGGAATTGCTGCCAATGTGTTCTTTTAGAGTATGTTAGTAGATTTTTCATAGAATCTGTCAATATAATCATTAACTAGTGTATAATATTTCTAAACAAACTTGTCTTAATCCACAAAAATTTAGCATGAGTTCCCTAGAGTCAGAGAGTTGAAAGTTGTATTGGCTTGCTATGTTCTGAAATACTATACAATTTACAGGAACTAACATAAAGGAATTCGTCATGCACACTATGCAAGTTAAAGGATTTCACTTTGGAGTGTTGAGTGTATAACGTTATAACAAATACAGGTTTTCCTGGCAAATATGAGAATTACAGTCTGTTTTAAATAAGATCAAATGTAATGCTCTAAAATCATCCATGGAACAAGCAGTTCAGTAATCTTACCCATGTGATCTCATTTGAAATAAAGTTTCTAAAGTTCAATTTGTCTATATGCCATTTATGCCTTCAAACAGTGTTCCTAATGAATGTGTGTAACTCTGTGGATTATCCTAAATCTCTTAGACTACTGCATGTTAGAATCCAAAACTTTATTTCAGGCATCTAGTGTTTCTACCCAATGCTCTGTTATACGAGTATTGAAGATGGGTTGGGAGGTTATACCCCTTCTTAGAATGTAGCTTCCATCATTGCTAGCTGATGATGATATTAGTTAGGCCTACATATTCCCTATTGTAATTATCTGGAGGTCCAACAATATCTGAAGGACTGATCTGTGACAGTTATAGATCATTTATAAAACTTGTCACTATCTGTCTGATATGACCTTTCGTGGAGAGGAGAAAACACCAATACTGCCTCATAATATTATGTCGTTAACCATTCTCTGAATCGGGGCCATAGATGGCTGTGAAATGGTAAAAGAAGTCACTGATTAAAATAGTCTTTTTTTACTGATTAAAATAGTCAGCCATTCCAAATGCATAGCATGATATTCAAAATGCTTATCTCTTTGATATTCTAAAGCCATTGCAAGTTGTATGCCCTCTTATGACAAATTATAGTCTTAAGATTGGAGTATTGACTGGTTTTTATTTGTCTTAACTTTGATTTCATTATGGTTGTGTGCTGTTGCATTTGATAAGGTAAGATAAGTCAATATTGGCTTCCCTCCCTCTGTAAACCTTGACTTTCGATAAATAGAATAAATATTGACAAGAGTTTATCCACTTGTGATAGAGGAATCAGTGGTAGGAATTATTGTAATTGGAAACCTTGAGAAGGTCATATCCTCTGCCACCTTACCTAGATGACATGGAAACTTACATTTTTGTATTAAACTACTAACAGTTACATGCGTCCAGTTTTGTCCTTCAAGAACAGCCTTAACACATTGTGGTAAGTAAAGGAAAACTGCTTTACTTTAGCAAACATAAAGTATAGCACATTCAATGGAATAATGCAAAAAGAAACAAGGAAGTCATAGGGCAAACACAGTCTCTTGGTAAACTCCCAAATCATACAGTAGTCTTACTTCAGACAAAGAAAAAGCAATAAATCCAGACTTGAAGCAGGCACAAGGAGAGAGAAGTGAAGGCATTAGAGTCAGTTAGTTACCAGCAAGAGCTGGTTGCATCTGCTTCTGCTTTTATAGCTCTGAGACCCTTCACAGCTGCTAGGGCAGTTCCTAATTACTCAGCTGCATTTCTGGCTGCTAATCTAGCTGAACAAGGTCTCTGCTCTGTTTCCTTTCGCCTCTCCTGGAATGAGGGTACTTGCAAAGCTTCCTCCTCCAATTCGAACTCACTCTCAGATTCATGAAGACTTTCCTGCTCCCCTTCCTCTTCTGAAGAAGAGGAATCCCTAACTACATATTTGTCATGAAAATTAGTTAACTGTATTGAATTACAATGGAAGCCAAAGTCTCTGTTCAAGTGATATTAACTTCCAAAATTGTGCTCAAGGATGGGTTGTAGGTCTTGTGCTTTATCTTTCTTTGTAGGCACATTTGTTGTGTCTTACTGTGGAAAGAACCATGACAGAGCTGTCTTTGCTTCAATGTGGATTCTAGCTTACATACAATTGCTGCTGATCAGCCATTCTCTGGACTTTTCAGTGGACATCACTAAATGCCATTCCAGGCACTTACAAATAAACAGTTTGATATATACTTCTGTACTTGATTGTCAAATTCAGTTTGCATTTAACCTTCCTATTTAAACAAGGAGCTGGAATTTAATTAGTTTTGTGTAGATTGTTCTTATTATAATTTACTGTGAATTGCAGTCCATGTTACATGACAAGCCAACATTATGCTGTATAACTTCAAAATCCAATTTTTCTTTTGGAAAATGTTTTGCATGCTTTGCAATTTTACTCAATGATATTAATACAGCTAGATACTATTCCAAACATTAAGTTATGGTCTTATTTTATAGAACTTAAAGTTATTGATAAGAAATAAAAATTAGTGCCAACTATTCTGAATGTATTATATACTTTAGTACAATATGCAAGTAAGACACTGCTTCTATCCCCAAGATTTTCAAGAGGCAGTAAAGATTAATTAAATCTTCATGAGCTAAATCACTTGAGGAATAAAAGAATAATTCTATTAGTAGTTATACTAGATACCCAAGTTTATTGGAAGGAGTGGCAAAATTATTGAAGGAATTTTATAGTGTGGTCTTAAAGTACTACCATTATCAAACTCTTAAAATGTGAATTTATAGTTTACTCAGCAATAGATAGTGAACCAATTAGGCTCTTGGAATAGGGAAAGTGAGTATATTATTTTCTGTTCTCATTTTGCAATCAAATTAAATCTTTATGTCTCATTCCTTTTTATAGACTCACACAGGGGAAAAGGAGAAAATTTGTCCATACTGTGGACAGAAGTTTGCAAGCAATGGAACACTGAGAGTACATATTCGGAGTCATACAGGTACAGCATTATAATTGAGATGCCAACTTTTCCTGGGTGTTTGAATTGCACTATTTCATCATACATATTTCTTTATTGGTACTATTTAAGGACAACAGATTTATCGCCTATTAAAATGAATTTTTGCCCGACATTTGTGAAATTATTTAATTAATGAAAGTAGACTGTTTATTGATGTGTGTGCACTTTTCACGTTTTCTGGTGTTTTTTAGTTTACATTGTAACATTAAGTTTTAAAAACAACGCATAATGAGCCTAATGGGAAAAAAAACACGGAACCCTTGTGTTTGCACAAAATAACTCATATTTCATGTGACATGTTTACTATATCATACTTGGTTTGTTTGATGCATAGGATTAACAAAAGGACCAGACATTCTGCATTTCAGGCAGTACATAGTAATCTCTTCTTTCTACCTTGGCATTATTCCCATAGGATAAATATAATGTTTGAAGTTGCTGAGGAATTATGGGGAATATACAGTGCTCCATGCAGTCATGCCGGCCACATGACCTTGGAGGTGTCTACGGACAACGCCGGCTCTTCGGCTTAGTAATGGAGATTAGCACCAACCCCCAGAGTCAGACATGACTGGACTTAACGTCAGGGGAAAACCTTACCTTTACTTATACATATGATACTTTTCAATAATCGGATGGTAAAAAACTAGTTGGGTGGACCCCTTGGCCAAAAGCTTCTGTACACCAAGGTTGACTACATGCAGCATCTAGCTTGGCTTGTTTGGATACAGTTCCCTGCTCTATTTCCCTTTTACTTTTGGTTGTGCTTTGATTCAATATCACTATGTCCTCATGACTCTGTCTGTGTATATCATTGTCATCTAATATGAAGTACTTATACTTATTTGCAGATCTGAGTGTACATAGTAGACAAATATTTCCAGAGCAAACTAGATGCCCTGCAGCATTGTATTTACTACAGACTACATATATTCAAATAATTGGCAAGCTGCTGAGTGTTTTAGTGATGTTTGGTTTCCAACTTAAAAGGGTGAGGATTGGCATTTCACATGCAAAGCACTTGTTAACAAATAGTCTTCCTATGACATTCTGCTCAGTTTTGCATAAACAAATTGGACTTGCAGGAAGATGACAGAACATGTGCACTTAATCATTTGGCTTCCTAATATGTTTGATAAGTCTTAATCACTTCCATCTCTAGCGACCACCTGTTAAAATTAAAGCTGTTTACTTGTTTTGTCCTGTTTGCAATTCTGACTGTAACTAGAACTGAATACTGATTACTGGAATAAAAGTTTAGATTGTGAAGCTGAAACAGAATCTTCTTCTTGGGAAGGAATGAAATTGTGGTTTTTAAATAGATGGTTAGGACTCAACAGAGGATCATAGAAAACGGCCATATTTGTGGATCAGTGTACTGACAAAAATGTCAGAAAAAGCTTTTGAAATGAGGAAAGGAATTGTTTGAGACGCAGTCTACATTGAATGCTTGGTGTAAATTCATACAATTGTGACAGAGTAATATGAACCTATTTTAAGGAATTGTTAAAATGACAAGAGAATGAACTACGCCCTGAGAAGGGCGGGATATAAGTATTGTAATAAATAAAAAAATTGTATCCAAATTATGCTGATAAAATCCAATGGAAACAGGGAGGCATTTCGCCCATTGTACCACCTTGCTCTAGAGGGAACATCACTATAATGCTTGGTAAAATGGAAGACAGTAGGAAAGGGAAAATCCACATTCCAGATGGATAAAATCAATCGGGAAAACTAGTGGCCCTGAGTCTACAAAACTTGAGCAGAGCTGTTGAGAATAGGGGCCCTTCCAAAAAACAGGACCTGTCACCGGTTTACCCAAGGCGTCCAGCCTGAATTAATCTGAAGTAAACTGGGATTTCCCAGTTTACTCCAGATTAATAAAACACCTAGAAAGATCTGGACCTTAATGTAAGGTCTGGATCTTTTCAGGTGTGGGCCCTGTGGGAATTGACACCTGGGAGTGCTTCTGTGATCCTAGGGATTAATCCCCACTGCAATACCAGTTCTTTGGGCTCCAAGAGCCCAAAGGAGCAGGATGGCACCCCCACACTCCCCTCCCAGCTCCCCATTTACCTTCAAAACATATGTGAGGGGCCTGGCTGCATGCTCAAGTTTCCCAGCAAAAGCTCCTGGTGCATGAAAATGACAAATCGGGAGGGAGATTGGGGGAGGGATTGGAGGGAACCTCCCCAACTTCCCAAAAGATCATTTTGACATGCCAGGAGCTTTCGGTGGAGGGGCCAGAGCATGCAACCAGGCCTCATATGTAAGTTTTGGGGGCAAATGTGTAGGGCTGGCTCCATGCCATCCCAGTTCAACCTCTGGTTGATTTGGGAGGGCATGTCGCCACCCCCCCCCCTCCCCGGAAAGCCTGGGGTTTGGAGTAAGTATGGGGCCTCAATCCCTAGAAGAACTGGGATAAAAATACTAGTTCTTCCCAGAATTGAGGCCTGTCTGGAAGGTACCAAGTATATCTTGAAGGTCTGTTTTATTCATTGGGTCACCATAAGTCAGTCTTGACTTGAAGACAGTTAACAAGAAATATAAGGATGAAAAAGGCAAGGGAGGATGGGCAATGTTAAGCAAATTGGTGTTAATCCATTTACGATGCTGAATCTTTATTAGTTTTACGGAAAATAGTAAAATTAGCTTCATGAACCACTTCGATCATTTTTATTTTTTGTTCCATTGTTTTCTGCACTCCTTGATGCTTAAATTTCTTTTCTTTTTTTACAACCTCATTTTATAACAAAATAGTGATCATCTTTTTCTCTTTTCAAATAAAAATGTTCTGTCTGTAAAAATAGTTTTATTCTCATAAGCCACAGAGTTAAAAAGATCTGCATTCCTAACCCATTGGGCCTATATATCATTGTGTATTTTATCTGCCTGAGACAGTTAAATCTTCAAAAGTACCTGTAAAATCTCAGGCAGCTGTCAACCTCCTGTTGGTTTGCTACTAGTGGATGAGAGAAATACATTCTTTCAAAGAATGGTTGTCTTGATTGCTAGTGACTTCTTTAGATCAAATGAATTATAACACTTAATAACTTAGTGATTATGAGAAATAGTGAAGAGATGCAGCACACGGTTCATGAAGGTCAAGGCATTTTAATGTGTTTCTTTTTAGGAAAAAAGAAGAATAAACACTCCATCTTTTCAAAACATAAGAACCACAATACAGCAGTGAAATAAACATGCTTAAACCCACTTGATTTGGTAAGCTGGAGCATACAGGACTGTATGCTGAAGTTTAACAAAACAATGTAACTTGGGTTCTCACCTATAGACTAAATAAGTATTACTTAAAGTAAGTTTGACTTATTTCCAAGTCCATTTACTAAGATTTGGAGTGCCAACAAAGATATTATCTTGGTTTATTAAATTTTGAGGCATTAAAATGATTAACTATGATTAACTATTTAGAAGACTTTCTAGGTACATGTTCCTGTTCCTGCTGTAGTTGGAACAACAAAGCATGCATTGACTTTGGTGGAATGAGAATTGCATTACAGTTAGATTGATCAATTTTGTTTTCTTGTTGAAATAATTCAGGATTTCAGTGTGACATAGCTCCTTTATTTTTCTGTGTAGTTTGTCTAAATAATATTCCAATGCATTTTCATGGAAGCTGTAATGGCTGTAAATGCAAAAACCAGTTTTGCCGTGTCATAGTAAATTTGAAGTTCAGTATATTTAGCTGGAATTAATTCAGAGGTTCGTATATATTTGGTTTGCAAAAACTAAGCATTCTTTACAGAGGTGAAATGAGCCAAAATTGTTATTAAAACATTAGTTATTGCAACTGCCTTATTAGCAGTCATCTAAAATGCATTTCTCATGTACTGTGTATGCTTAGAAAAGCCTAGACCAGTGGTTCTCAGCCTGGGGTCCCCAGATGTTTTTGGCCTTCAACACCCAGAAATCCTAACAGCTGGTAAACTGGCTGGGATTTCTGGGAGTTGTATGCCAAAAACATCTGGGGACCCCAGGTTGAGAACCACTGGCCCAGACCAATATTGTGTTGGTACTGAATTGCCAAGGTATTAGAACTTTTTCCGCTCCCTTCTTCTTTACAGCTTACCATGATGACCAACAATTGGTATAGGGTGATTCCACAGATCTTCAGAGTAGGTGTTGTGTTGTAGAGGGAAAGCAAGGTTGAAGCAGTGAAGGGAGATACAACTGACAGATGGAGAATCACAGTGGAACCACACTTTTGGATTCTATCTAAAACTATCACACACACACACACACACACGTTTTACTGTGTATTTTCCATCATTTCAATGTTCCCTAGATTGCTTGGATAGCCTTCTCAAATATTTCCTGAAACAATGGGCAAATGGGTTATACAAATACGAGACTGAATGTATTCTTTAATTGAAAGGGGATAATGTTGTGTATTAACACAAGCACTGTCTTTAATCTAACCATAAAACTTCTGTTAGGAAAACCAGTCTCACTGATGTTCACTGAAAGTCCATTAATGCATCTGACTTTCCTCACTTAATGAAGTGCACATATACAAACATTTTATGCCTTTTAAAGGTACAGATTTTGAAGTAACCTTCCAAAGTTACAATCCAGTTCTCCTTTACCTTAACCTTTCTGTCCATTCACACATGTTATTGCCTGCTGTCATCACCTCACACTATCTCTGCTTAGAAAAGCTCTCTTACCACTTCCTTTCTGGACTTCTCTATTGATCACCTGGCAGGGAGTGTTGAATGTGTGATCCAGATGGCCTTTTTTCCTTCACCTCCCCTGACCTCATACCCAGGAGAATTATCCTCATTTCACACATATGTTATAGTTGTGGTTTGGTATTTTTTATTGTTCAGGTTTATTTTCTCTTATTAAACTGATTTACAATGCTGTCAGATCAAGACATGTAAGAAAAAAGGATTACTACTTTTATTTGGGATTTCTCTTCTCTATTGGCAAGAATGATTTAATAGTACTTCTGAGTCAGCATAATATAATACAGCTCTAGAGTTGGAAGATAGTCCAGTCCCCTGGCAATGGAGGAAATCAGAGCTGAGGCATTCCTGAAAGATGTCTATCTAATTTCAGACTTCAGACAATATCTAAAGACTTTGCTAAACTGCAGTATAAATATAATTTACTTCCCTAACACAGCAAGCCAATAACTGCACCTGAAAATACTAAGTGTAAATAACAACTTTGCTCCCTTTATCCAATTGATGAAAAAGGCAGCTACTGTAGATATAACAAAGCTTTTTGTAAGGTTGTTTAAAAAGTTCCTTAATTATTTGATTCTGTTAGAGACTTGTGTATCAGGTAAAACATTACACAGGAAAACCACATCAATTTATATTTTTGTACTTGCAGATGTGAAACTGTTACATAATCTGAAAAATATTTCAGAGATTATAAAATATTTTTGAAAACTGAATACAATATTTTATTTTTAAAAATGCAAACGAAGATGTCTGTGTATGTGAGTGAAAGGGAGAAAATTGGAAATGTTACCTTTTAGTCTACAGTTTTCAGAATCCCAGTTTTATGGCGCAGCAATGCCACACGAAGAGTATATCCTTGGCCATTGCAGCTTGCATTGTTACAGTAATTGTAAAAAGTATTTAAACAGTTACACAGATTAAAGTGTATGCATCTCAGAAGAAGTCAGTTTAGTTGGTCTGCTAAAGTTACTATCAAGCACAGATTAATTGAAATGCTTTTAGTCCACAGTAATTATGTCCAACATATGGTCCTAGAAGCCCTGGCCAGTTTGTAGGAATTTTGGGAGCTCATATCCAAAACACCTGGAGGACCAAAGGTTGGACATCATTGGTCTACAGCAGTGGTTCTCAACCTGTGGGTCCCCAGATGTTTTGACCTTCAATTCCCAGAAATCCCAATAGCTGGTAAACTGGTTGGGATTTCTGGGAGTTGAAGGCCAAAACACCTGGGGACCCACAAGTTGAGAACAACTGGTCTATAGCATGTGCCTTAGAAGTTTTCACACATGATACATACGTTTTAATGCAAAGGGGACAGAATCTCCCAAGCAATAAACATAGTAACCTTTACTTAATGTTCACACACACACACACACACACACACACACACCCCTACGTTATAGTGACTATGCCACATTCACAGGTCAGGCAGCTGGTTAGTAGCCTGCTGCAATAAATCACTACTGACTGAGATGTGGTGAGTTCAAAGCCCGAGTCGGATTGAGTGCCCGACTGTTAAATGCCCAGCTCGTTGTTTACCTAAGCAACCTGAAAGACAGTTGCATCGGTCAAGTAGGAAAATTTAGAGACCGCTTATGCAGGGAGGCTAATTTAACTAATTTACAACACCATGAAAACATCCAGCAGTGTGCATGCTGGATGAGGAAGTACTCCATCAAAAGGACTCATCACAGTGGGTGATGAAGCAGCAGCTCCTCCTGTGGCCAGAATCGAGCATACCCTCACAAAGCCAGAAGCTGGAAAGTGAAATAGCCTCTGTGTCTGTCGGTGTGTTGTTTGTTTAATGGTATTGAATGTTTGCCATATATATGTACATTGTGATCTGCCCTGAGTCCCCTTTGGGGTGAGAAGGGCAGAATATAAATACTGTAAATAAATAATAAATAAATTTATTATAACTGATGGCTGAGTCAAAAAGTCAGTAATATATAATGAAAAAATAAAAGCTCAAATTCTGTAATGAATACAATTACAGGTCAGCTTAAAAAAAAAAAGAATCAAAACACATCCATCAGATGACTGATCTATGGTAGACCATATCTGAAATAATATTCTGTTATCCTACCAGAGTTGCCTTCAGTCACCATCTGCTGATAGATACATAGACTTACTCTCCTTCCACAAACATAATAGAATTCACATTTGCAGAAAAGAGCGCTCATTTTTCACTCTGTAGTCTTAGAAAATAAGTTCTCAGGGGTAGGGAACCTTTAGGAATTCTGCAGGATATTGTGTGGAGGTGTAGACAGAAAAACCATAACTCCTCCTCTCCCCTTTACGAATCAATACAGGGCAACTTAGAATCCAGGCCATGTTCTTTACAAGCAGTAAATGCTATGATTCAGGAAGGACATTATGAACAGCTTTCATATCCAGCCTAAGCCAGTCCTTTAAAACAAAGTTATTCTCTATAAACAAAGAATGAAGGGAAAGGAGTCAATACTGACCTGTCAGCACTGATCTACTTACAAACCTTTCCAAATGTTCTCCTTGAAATGCAAAAGCCTCAAAACATAAAAATGTCAACTGGATTAATTAAATGTCTGAACTCCAACAGCTCCTGCAGCGTCTAAAGGATGACAGCATGGATTAGTGACATTGAGGGTCAGATGAGATAGTGTCACATTTCAAACAGATGCAGAATTTGTAAATCAGAGTACTTGGGACAGCTTGCAGGACTTGTGAAAAAAATATTTGTCCAAATCCTTACATTTACTGCTAATGAGCTAAGGCAAGAGTGATCCGGGTTTGAGGAAGTGCACTACTGGTGTATCCTCTGTTTTTTTTAAGGCATTATTTATTTAATTGAAAAACATTCTCGTAGACCATATTGCCATTTCCCATAAATTTACAGTGGTGAGCTTTGTATTCTGTTATTTGTTTTAAATTATAAAAGCTTTGATTTGGTGTGGGACATGCAGTAAGCTATGACGCATTTAAGAAATCTATTCGAAGTTATGCAACAGGACCAAAGCTGCAACATTTAGCTAATCTGCTTTGAGTTAAATGTGACACATGAACAGAATAGATTGAGGTAACTAAATTGGATGGTGACACCCAGATGTCTCTAATGATGAACAGCTGTGAGGTCAGGGAAACATACTGTACTTTGAGAACAATTAATGACTAGCCATAAAAGTGACCATAAACTTACCATAATAAGTCACCCTAGCCCTCACAGTTGTCACCAGGAGGACACTGTGGGTCCTCATATTCATATCTTGTTAAGACAACATCAAGCAGCTGTCCTTTTGATCCTTCTACCCATTTGCTTCTTGTGTGTGCAGTTTCCTTCAAGCTGAGATGTGTCCAGTTGTCTTGTCTCCACCACACACAGAGGCATCTCCAAGGGAATTGTTTCTCTGTGGGATTTGTACACTGCAGGGATGCAAATATAACCACGTGGCTCATGGAAACCATGTGGATTTTCCCCACTGGGTATACTGCTCACTAGAATCAAGGACTTCATTGTATGAAGTGAACTTTAAAAGTTGATTCATAAACATTCTGTACTTCTTTGATCTTCTTAGGACATTGTTTCTCATGTGCCATGGTTTTGGGGCTCAGGTAATGATGTGATGACACATGATTTAGCAACCTTGCTGTAGCTAAGTAATTCTGGGTCTCATCATCCCTTAACTAACAGTCATGTGTGCGCTATATTGAAGTCAATGGGAGAAAAGTGTTATACTTTTAAGAATAATTCAGCGAGAAGCAGAATAAATAATTATTTTTAATTTCTGTCAATATGATCCTTATTATTCTGTTATTCTGATGCTTGTTACCTTATTTTCAGGGGAACGTCCTTACCAGTGTCCTTATTGTGACAAAGCTTTCAGCAAAAACGATGGATTAAAAATGCACATTCGAACCCATACAAGGGTAAATATTGATTTATTGATTTATTTGCTCACCTAATTACTTAGTTATGGCATTTATTTTTCATCTCTCGACCTACCAATGCCTTTTGGCTGAAGTATAGTAGGTAAAAACACTGTTAACAATTATACAAATAAATAATATCTATTACAACATGTGAGGTTTCTCAATTAAAAATAGCTCTAAAACAAGTTTTAGAACTAGACAGATGTTATCTATTCTTGTTGTGTAACTGTTTCTCTGACAAGGTAAAATGAGTAATAGGAGAAGAAAAGTTTATGCTTCTTTATGCTGTGGACAGTCTTCCCAAATAGTAAAGCAAATTATCATAATTTCAGTATTTCTGTTTACTTTGCTTTGAATCCTACTTGGAGTTAAAAGGAAATAAATATCTACATGGAAGTCAAATGTGCAGCTTAACTGTGGGCATCCTTTTTGTCTATATGCCTAATTTGTTTTACCATATTGAAAAAAAATATATGTGTGTATCTCAGAATAATGTCAAGTTTTCCTATTACAGGCAGAAGGGTGAGGCAATCAAAGGACAGATTAATAGTTATTTTCCCTTTGACCAAACCTAACCAAAGTCTTTTGTCAATAAGAGGTCCATTGACTGGTATTCTATTGGAATTTTGTACTAACATTAGTTATTGTTTGCCTACTTAGAAGTAAGTAATCTTGAAGTGCTGAATACATTTACTGGAGGGTAAGCTCCATAACTTCATGCTTTTACAATAAGGAAGCAAATTATCCCACATCTATATCAAAGGAAAGATTCTAGCACTGTTTCCTCGCTGATTCTGTTTCTTATGTTCAAGGAAGTATTTTTTTGTTGAATGGTATAGGAGAATATTCTGAATTTCACTCGTTTGAAGTCTAAGACAACCCAAATGAAATGAAATTAACTAGAGCAACAATGGCTCTAGTTAATTTCGTTTTTTACTTCATACACTCACACATTTCCTCAAATCTAACTATAAATGTCAAGAAGTATATTGAATGATTGAGAAAAATAGTCTAAGGTGATGTTTGATACTTTTCTAGTGTTAGAGTCAATTTGATTTTTTAAAAGACTCATGCAAAAATCTGTGAAAGTAGACAGATATCATTTCAGTGGTTGATAATTATTTTATTCATTTATTGAATGTACGTGTCCCTTCCTTCTTTCTCCCATTATGGATTCATTTCCCACTATGGATATTGTCTTCTCATCTCTGTCATTATAAATCTTCATGTTAAATTATCAGAAGACCTGCAGTACTTTCCCCCCATTTAAAAGTATTCTATGAACAAACAAACCAACAAAATGTAACTTGACAAAACAATCAGGCTGGTAGCATTCTGTAATACGAAATCTCACTATGAAAATGCTTATCTTTGGTCAGCATATCCATACTCTGGAGGCAGTGCAAACCTTTGTGGTTTAATTAAAATGTCCTCATTCCAGCAACAAAAAACAGAGTATTTCCATAGTCCCTTAACTCAAGCCATGTGTAGTTTGATGGCTTAAATATGTTTGAGACATGACAGATCATCAGATAAGGAGATGAAATGTCACATACCTCATAGCTTGTGACAAACACTTTATTGGACATCTTTGCAGCCATGCTAAGTGTGATTAAAAATACACAAAGCAGAAACAGAAATCTGCTTGAACTCTCTAAGTTTGGTTCTGTCATATTGTTTACTCACTGGAGTTCTGAAATAGAAAAGTCATTTTTGTTTATATTCGACTGACATTTTGTATAACTGCTCACCAAATTATTGATCTTTCATTTCAGAATAATGGGTGGTGTTGATACTGTAATGTTAGTGGGATAAGTATTATAGTTGATTATATTAAGTGTTTTCTTGCTTTGTTTTTATCAAACCTAGATAAATGCAGATGTTGAAAATGTCCTTCTGTAAATTTCCCATGATGTTTGTATAATCAAGGCATCCCAAGCCCCATGTTGACACCAATGTAAACCCTTTGGACTTTCCTCCTTCACTGCACTTCACTTATTCACTTACAGACATGCCATGGCTATGGATAGCTACTTGGCACAGATGCCAATAAATGTTGGATGAAAGGTTAAACAACCTGCTTTTCATTGGCTGATGGGGTAAACATGAAGGTGTGAAGTTAATTCAATTTTTTAAACTATAATTTACATAAATACTTCAATATATACATTTAAACGTATGATTTTGAGAATGTTTTTAAAAACCCAAGAGCTGGGTGATTATGGACTATATATTGTAAAATATTGCCTTTCATAACTAAGTATAGAAAATAATTCCCTTGTTATGAATTAGTTAATAAATATTGATTTATTACATCAGTTATTTAGTTGGCATCAGAGTTTTTTTTCTTTATGTGGCTATTTGCAACACAGAGGGGATTTTAGTTACAATCTCAGTGGGAGAGAAATGAATTGAACATAATCTCTCTTTGCTTATACTTTCATCTCCTTAAATATAAGGATAATGATCTGATTCTAACCCAATATAACTTTTGGGGAAGAGGAATAGAAGTATCTATTTCTCTTTTTAAATTGTATTCTTGCTAGGGAGGCTGGCTAGATTATTTTGTCCCCGAGAATAATTGAGTTTATAGAAAAATGTGGAATGCAGAATCAAGTGAACGATTTAGTGTTCAAAATATTGTTACAAGCAAATGATCAAATTGTAGCCTTAAACTGGAAACAAAAGAAACAGCAAGTCAAAATATTCATCTGTGTGTTGTAATATGAAGTGGATTTAATAGTAAACTCTCCCCCAAACAAGATATGAGGATGAAGAAGTCTGTGCAAATAAGAATGGATCTTGTTGCAAAGCAACGAATACGAAATGTAATCCCAATGTGTTAATTGTAATAGTCAGGAACCAACTTCAAGAAAATCTGTCACAAACTATTTTCACAGTAGCAGCCATGCCAGTAATCTAGCATTGAGATTACAGAAATAAGATGATTTTTAATCCTGGAAATAACCCAGCAAAACTGAGAGCCATGAATCCTCTTGCTAGTATGGCTTAATAAATCAGAGGAACTCACATGTTTGGATTATAATGTACCATTAGAATGTTTAGGAGTCACATTTCTACTAGAAGCTCTGGATACAGACAAGGTTGAGGTCCTCTCAGCTTTGAACTTTAGTATAACATGTAGCATACCTACAAAGGTAGATGTTCAGTAACATATAATACACAGAGCGGTGATGTTCTGGCTATTTCTTCCTCACAGTGGTCTTCCTCACGGTGGTTATTAACCACATCAGAAAAAGCACTGAAACCTGTATTACCTTGCTGGAAGTAAAGCACTCTGTCTCAGTTAAATGGGGTTTTCCCCCAAAGTAACACACTTAGTAGTACTGTATGTTGGCATCTGCATTACGCAAGGAGAGCTTTTGAACTGTTGTCAGGAGGTTGGAGAGAGTCTGTGTCTTGATGCCAGACTTAATCATAGTTTACTCTGTGTGGTAGATAGATCACATGTCATACCTGTACTGAACTATTTCAAAGGTATTCATACTAGACAATATTATGTTATGTTTTGCTCATTTTAAAATTATTTTCACATTTTGGGGAGAGTTTTATTCCAAAAAGTGGTTTATAAAAATGCCCACAATATTTTGCACAAGAAATTTGTAATTTGTTGGAAAACATTTTGGCTGTCTTTGCAAAAATGTTATTTTGTCAAAATGAGTTTTTCTCAAAAAGTTGCAGTTTTTCTAGACATCCTTTGATGTCCATTATAAGAACATTTGCAGATGTCCTTTACATCCTCCTTGTGTGATATGAGAATAGTTAGAGATGTATTGTTTACTCTGCTATGTGAATTGGCAACAATGGAGCTCCTCCCTCCCAGTTTAGAAGCAAATGGCAGTGACTACGTCAAAGAAATTCTATTGGGAAAGCATCCAGTTTTCAACTTCTCCACCCTCCTCCCAACCCCAAGAAACATTGGCATAATTCCTACATTTTTCCCCAAAGATTGTCAATTTCGATAGACCTACATGTAATGTTGCTTTTTGTATCTAGCCAGTCTGGCTGCTTTTAAATTTTTTAATTGAAAGCACTCCATGTCAAAATTTTCCTCAATTTTCTCAAAATTTTTCTCAATTTCACCAAGTGTCTGTGAAAAATGATTAGGTTTTCACGTGCAGGATATTTTGATGTCAAACTAGTAATAAAGAAAAATGTGGGTTCTGATTTGGCAAAATCCCTTGGGGAGAATGAAATGTCATGCTAGAACTCGAAAAGTTTCCTTTTTGGTTTTCGTTTCCTAGAATCTACCAATCAGTTTGGCTCATGGGTTTTGTTGGTTTGGGAATTCTGGGACTTCTGGTCCAAAAAGGTAACATTCGTAAGCCCATGCATATCTAGCTGGGTCAGGATAAGCACAGAGGAATATCTTTTTTCTATTCAAACTCATCATCTTAAAAACATATCCATAAAACAAAAGCAAATACTATAAATAATGATTACCTTCCTAGTTTTTATTATAGGTAACTGATACT
The DNA here is from genome assembly GCF_035594765.1 of Anolis carolinensis. Lineage (NCBI taxonomy): Eukaryota > Metazoa > Chordata > Lepidosauria > Squamata > Anolidae > Anolis > Anolis carolinensis. The sequence goes on along the minus strand of NC_085845.1, from coordinate 34,241,711 downwards.
TCAAGGACAGAGAACAGTCACAATGTGGAAAAATATGTTTTCCTGGTCTGTTCTTAACAACAGTAAATCTATACAAAGCATACAGATAAAAACTATAGCAACAATTGAGGGGAAATATTGATGCCATTAAGAAGGACAATGGGGACACTGACAATATTAAAACAAAGATGAAAAGATTTAAAAGCACAGAAAAAAAGGAAGAGGGAAATAGTTTAACTATCAGCAAACACAAAGTCATCCGGAAGATAATAAAAAGCTGATTTCACAGACACTGAAGAGCTTCTAGGATTGTAAATTCCAGCTGTTTATGGAGTATCTATCGGATTATAGAAAAATGACTTCCACTCACCAAAGGAAAAGAATGACATCTGTTTGCATTTATTGATGGTAGAAACATAAAATGGGTTGAGGTATGGATAGTTGTCTCTGATATTAAGTAACTTAGTAAATAAAAAATATGGTAATCATAAATCAAAGTATATATAATAAAAGCAACTATGAAATACTCTTATTTTATTTAAATGATATATTCAGAACACATCTTAGTTGTATAATAATACTTTAGGTTACAAAATTTCATTTTACGACCATCCCTTTTGCTGAATTCTTCTTCTCTGTCTGACCAGTTATTGACACCATCATTGACTGAGGAACATACACATGTGAATCAATCCTATTAATGTAAATCATAAATTATTCCCTTCTGTTCAACAGCTAGACAAGAATGTTTGATAAATATAAAAATAAGACCAGAGGAAACTCAGGAAAATGTCACAGAACACCTTTGGTTTATATCCGTTCCCTTAATCCTGCCATTTTAACAACCTGGTTGATAGTGGTAGGGACTACAAATGTGCTTTTAAAATATGAACATTATGGGTGAACAGAACTAAGCCTCCTTTTCATTTAGCTATACAGTTACTTTAGATGTAAACTAGCTGTGCCCGGCCACGCGTTGCTGTGGCTAAGTATGGGAAATATGGGAAATAAAGTATTGAGGAATTGGTGGTAGTTAGGTAAAGGGTAAAGGTTTTCCCCTGACATTAAGTTCAGTCGTGTCTGCCTTTGGGGGTTGGTGCTCATCTCCATTTCTAAGCCGAAGAGCTCCCGTTGTCCATAGACTCCTCCAAGGTCATGTGGCCGGCATGAATGCATGGAGCGCCATTACCTTCCCGCCGGAGCAGTACCTATTCATGTACTCTCATTTGCATGTTTTTGAACTTTAGGGTTGGCAGAAGCTGCCTAAGTGAGGCCTAACTCTGCCTGTCCCCTGGGCTGAGTGGGTTGCTAGGAGACCAAGTGGGCGGAGCTTAGCCTTCTAGCTGGCAGCAATTGGATAAAAACAATTATTTCTCTCCCTCTAATTAAGACTTTATTTTTCTTTTCTTTTTGTTGTATCAACCTAGAGGCGTGGATGATGGGTTGTGATGTCAAATTTTGAGGTTGGGGGGCCTTTAGTTTTGTTGTTTTGTCGGTCGCCGGGATTCCATCACTCTTTTATATATATAGATGAAAGACTTGTATTTTTTAAAATGGTTATAAAGTATTGTCATTCCTGTGCGATGTGATAAATTATTTTCTGATACGTCGTGCCATTATCAAAACCCCATTAAAAAAAACAAAAGACCTGCAATAGAAAAATCCGTACTTGTGAAAATTTCTCTTGGCTCCAATTCTTCTGAAAAATGTATACTTTTTTTGGTTTAAGAAAAACTATAGACAAAATGCAAGACTGGATATTGTGTGGATGTCCCATTAAAATAAAGCACGACAATTCTTCACTGAATGATTAGTGTGCACGCATCCTCCCACCTGCTTAACAAGTGCTGCAACAGGATTAAGTACATTACACCTAGAAAACAATAATATAAAACTGATTGTTGTCATTAGTGTCATTTAGGACAAATATTTCTTGAGTATGGGATCATTTCTTTTCAGAAGATTTTATTCAAAGATTTCCTCCTTCAGATGCCCATTTCTCAGAAGTTGATTTTAACATGGTGAGCCACATGTTAAGTGACATTTGGAAATGACGCCACAAGGAAGCAGAAATATTCTTGAGCAACAGTTGATAATCACATACTTGTGATCATTCTGTATAATATCCACATTTTTCTGTGTCTCGGATATGGAATTACTTTCTGAACTTTTATTTTGAGCTATCTACCAAGGAACACATACACACAATAAAATAGATTTTCAGAATGCTTACACAGAATGTGTTTTGCATTAACTACAATGCAAAACAAATTAAGGGTTTGTTGGTGAAGCCTGTTTTTCATATGGCAGAGATGTATATTTCTGTAAAAATTACAGAGGCTGCCTATGGAGTATTTAGACAGTTTTTTGAAAACCTATTGACGTCAAAGCCTGAAGACAGGATCCGCACAATTCCTTTCTAAATATCTTTGTGCTAGGAAATTATCTTGGTCAGATTGTTACCTAAAATAAAATAAATATTTAAAAGCCACAAAAGTGGGTAAACATTTCAATGAAAGTAAAAAGAGCGCAAAAGAACTCCATCATCAGGACATACTGAGACTACACTGTTTAAATGTAATGGGTCTGGATAGCTATTCATTCTCAAAGATTGTTTGTGTATCAACTTTCCATGGTTGCCTTCATGGTGTTTGCAGATATTCTTCTTTTTATTGTAGTTCTTAAACCTTTGCATGTTGCTTTCTGGTACTTTGGGTAAGAAGATTAGAATGTCTTCAATCAAAATGTTTTTAGAGTAAATTTTAAATTGGGCTTTTTGACACATGTTTGGTGGTCCATATCAGGAGTTAGAAAAAGCACAAGGACAATAAATCAGGAACAACACTCAGAAAATGGGAATTCCAGACAGGAAACAATCAGTACTAGCTAACACCACCCAACAAAGGATTCCCCCAGGCAGGAAGCAGCCAGGCTTTGAAGCTATAAGGCCATTCAGTGCTAATCAAGCTGGCCAATTGCAAAATTCACACTTACCTCAAACAGACAAGAGTTCTTTCTCCCACAATGGACATTCCACATATATATAAACTCCACTTGCCTAGTTTCCAACAAACATCACAACTTCTGAGAATGCCTGCCATAGATGTGCGCGAAACATCAGGAGAGAATGCTTCTGGAACCTGGCCATATAGCCTGGAAAACTCACAACAACCTAGTGATTCCAGCCATGAAAGCCTTCAACAGTACACTGGCATATTTCCTTCCCTTCAACATACTTCTTATATGTTAAAGTGGAACTATCAAGCTAAGCATTTATATCTTTCTCCTGCAGCTGACACCAAGACTCCATCATCCCACCTGGAATACTGCCCTTGAATGGGTTCTACTTCCTGTTGACTTCCACCCTTTTCATTTCCCCTTTTGTCACCCTCTCATAGGAAAAACCTTACCAGTGTTCAGAGTGCAACAAGGCTTTCAGTCAGAAACGTGGCCTTGATGAACACATGAGAACCCATACAGGGGAGAAGCCGTTCCAGTGTGATGTGAGTTGGGTTTCTTTTTTACTGACTTGTATTTCATCCAAAGATGAGTCTCAATGGTTTTTTTACCTTAAGGATGCAATTCTTTAAACACAATGTCCTGTGCAGTCCCATTGAGCCCAATGAGACTTCTTTCTGACTATACACACTTAACCTCTTTTGCATATTGTTTATAAGTTTATAACCCTTTGAAGTACTTCACATTTCTTCATTAAAGGACACAGAATTTTTGTCCCTTGCTTCTTTTGGTGAGAATGACTCCATACACCTATTTATGGTTTTTAACTTTGAATATGTTTTAATGGTTTTAACTGGAATTTTTAAAATACTGTTTATATTTTGTTCTTTTTAATATTTGCATATCTGATTATTTTAATTTTTATGTTAATGCTTTTATGTTAAGCTGCTTTGAGTCTCCTTCGAGAGACATAAAGTGGGATATAAATATAATAACTTATTTTATCGCCTATGTCTATTACAGTGGTTTACACCACTATAATTCAGTTTGGATATTTGATTCTATTTGAAGGAAACTTCTATTTTGTACATAAAATACTGTGTTTGATTTGGAGATTAATTGGAGATTAACTAGAATGCAATTATAGTATTTTGCAGTTAAACTGGAGTCTCTGCAATACATGTTCATTCTTAACAACCCAATCCTGCCTACTTAACAGTGTACCTCATGGATCTTAGCCAGTCTTACTGAATGGGACCTAACACCCAGTTATGTACAAAATTGTATTGTAAATAGTTTAAAGGAAACTTAAGTGCATACTAAGTACAAACAAGAGGTAGAGTTTTTGAACCTCTTGATAATCAAGCCATAGCTTTATTTAAACCTAATTGAATAAGAAAAATGTATTTTATTTCCAAAGTCAGTCTTTACAGGAACAGAGGAAAGGGTTGAGGCACCTTGGGATTCATAAATGTTAATGGCACAGATACTGTTAACCATAGAAGGCCATCGTATATGTTGAGTCTTGAGATTTGGGGTGGAAAACTTTTAGAATTATGCATTCACTAGTGCGGTAAACTAAGTCATTGAGGGTGGGCAGGAGTACTTTCTAAACTTCATTAATGTTAAAGAGTTTTGTGAAATAATATTTGAACAATAATGCATGGACTGCTGTTAGGACATTTTTAGAAAACAATGGGTAAATATCACTAACTCAGTTGTGTCAAACATTTTTGTAAGTCAGCCATAGGCAGTTATTTGCACAGCTGTACAACCCAATTCTATGTATGTGTGTATGTATGTGTATGTGGCCTTTAGGTCGAGGTTTAGCTATATGATATGTAAAATACATACATGCTTTTCATGCACTTGGTTTTCAAAATTCAGTATCAGGGACAGTCCGCACACAGGATCTAAACATAAGGATTAAACTTTTCCTCCCATTCTACAGTCATGATGAAAATGGCCATTTCCTAAAGCAGTTATTTCCCCATCCCAAGGAAAGGTTTTGGTTGGCAGGTGGCATGGAATACAATAATGTTTTTTCATGTAAGTAGGATTATAAGCTTTAGCTTTCAGGCTATTTGGAATGGCTGCTTCATTTCCCATAGTGATTTTTCTTAATGTTAGTGTCCGTAATCACATATATAGGATGGCTATTTGGGGGGGGGGGGGGAATTAAGATCGTATCTTTTTTGTTTCCTTGTGGTTATACAAGTAATGTCAAAGAAATCCCTGTCCATTCTATTTTCATGAAAGTACCCACCAGAAATGCTTATTTAATTAGAAGGTTTGCAGTGAAACCTAAGGATTATGCTTTTCCTTTTCTGACAGAAGAATTTTCTAGATCTATTTGGAATTTGTTTTTATTGCTCTGCCCACATTTTTTGATGCATGCAAAGTTTGGAAGCGTGTGAGAGTGTTGCAGATGCAAAGTAATGTGCATCATATGGAAATGGGCAGATCTAAAAGCAAATAGAGGTCTTGTATGCTAATATCTAGAGACACTACTTTAAGAAGGCTATGCACCCCTACTCCTGAATGAAGAAGGATACAGTTTGAATGTTACTTTAAAAAAATAGCCATAGCGCCAATGCGCACTAGTAATTGTTCCAGTTAAAGTTTTTAAAGGTAACCTTTTCCTCCTCATTCTTGAAAAGTGCCTTTTTAGTTGTATTAAAAATAAGAATATCACAAGCTGCCGGACTGGGGTCTAAAAGGCAGTCCCCTCCTGTCAGTCCTGCGAAACATGGACTGTGTACAGACGTCACACCAAACTCCTGGAGCGTTTCCATCAGCGTTGCCTCAGGAAAATCCTGCAAATCTCTTGGGAAGACAGGCGGACAAATGTCAGCGTGCTTGAGGAAGCAAAGACCACCAGCATTGAAGCGATGTTCCTACACCATCAACTCCGCTGGACTGACCACGTTGTCCGAATGCCTGATCACCGTCTCCCAAAGCAGCTCCTCTACTCCGAACTCAAGAATGGGAAACGGAATGTTGGTGGGCAGGAAAAGAGATTTAAAGATGGGCTCAAAGCCATCCTTAAAAACTGTGGCATAGACACTGAGAACTGGGAAGCCCTGGCCCTTGAGCACTCTAACTGGAGGTCAGCTGTAACCAGCAGTGCTGCGGAGTTCGAAGAGGCACGAACGGAGGGCTTAAGGGAGAAATGTGCCAAGAGGAAGGAGCGTCAAGCTAACCCCGACCGGGACCGCCTTCCATCTGGAAACCGATGTCCTCACTACGGGAGAATATGCGGGTCAAGAATCGGTCTCTTCAGCCACCTAAGAACACACACCCAAGATACCAAGGTTGGAAGACTATCGTCCTCAAACGACGAGGGATCGCCTAAGCCCTTCCTGTCACAGCTATCTTCACACTCACAACAGAGCATGAGGCAACGACACAAGGCACATGTAATATTCACTGCTTGGTGAGGCCACATCCCTGTAACCATGAAGATAACTAAAGAAGTTACATTGCAAAAGGAGGGACATTTTCTTTCTTTCAGTGCAACTGTAGTGTGATGTTTGCTATTGGAGAAAGGAACTAAATTTGCAAAACTACTTATTTGTAATTCATTGTTTATACGCTCTGGACTGTGTATTTCGTTTGCTGTAGCTGTTTGATTTCACTTCTCTATAATAAAATACTTTCATATTCGTAGGCTATTTGGCTTTATAAGTATCAGTTTACACTATTGTTTTATAAAATATCCCATCTAGATAATTTAGTTACATGCTTTCTTTAAAAGGATTTCATGCTAAAATATAAATATAACTTTGGCAGGGAAGGAGTGCATATTCTGCAATATTTCACAGATGAAAACACTTCTGTTTTTATTTCCTTCCTAAAAATGTCATGGCTAAGCTATAGATCCTATTGGTTGATGTCTCTGTATCAACTCTTGTGTCCTGCAAGAATGGGGATGACACACTAAGAGTCATTGAGGACAAGTCCTTAAGAATGCACACGAAGCTTCTTTCCTGGCATTAAGGGCAGCAGTCTCTTACCATTATTGCTAAAGTGTCACTGCCCTGGCCCAAGGATACATTGAAGATAATTTTCTCCAGTGAGCCTAAACTTAGACAGGAAATGAATAAGCTGATGAAGATGTCAGCCTTCATGGTGGATGCTAGGCTGGATGCCATTCAGTTTAGCACCAGGGCTCAGGCAGAATTGATAGGGATGAGATGCCAGCTTTAGTTGAGAACAAGGACATAAAGAAGACACAAATCCCAAGGAAAAGGAGAGAGGATAATAGGCAGGGCTGCTCATCCTTTTTTTGTCCCTCAGTCACACTTTACCTCCACTTCGAGCTCCTCCTTTCAAACCAGAGACTTAAGGGGTACAGGGCTCATGAGAAGAACAAAGTTTCCAATCCAAACTATATTTCTTCAAATGTTGAGGTGACAATAGCAAGAGCCAGTGGGGAAAAAAATCAAACTTAGCATCAGCAAGTCAGTAATGAGGAATCTTCAGAATGTGTGCATGTGTGGGAGACCTTGCACCCTAGACAAGTATGTGCTGAACACTATCAGGCATGGCTATCAGATCAAATTCCCCCACAAACTAAATAATGTCTTCATAACCATCCCAAAGTCCTAGAACCCAGGGAAACATTTCCTACTGGAAGGCATTGGTCATTTGATCTAAATAAGGGCAATATATACAGTGCCAACCTCAGACGATGCTACTTCATCTTTTTCACTGTACTCAAGAAGAATAGCACTTGAAGACCCATACCAAACCTGAGAAAAGTAAATTGGTTTCTCAGGAAGTATTGCCTTTATGCAGATTTTTCAAGCACATTCCAGTATAACTTGCATAGTGCCAGTTCCTTCAGTTTACATATGAGCATGCCCTACTACCTTTGGACTGTCCTTAGTTACTAGAGTGTTGGTCAAGATCATGGTGGTCTTGATGGCTAGAGGAAGTTTCACTTTCACATTTACATATGAATTAATGATCTGCTGATGTGATCAGTGTCCTTCCAGCAGAGGCTAAGTGATGTCAATCTGGTTCTGCACTCGTTGAGCCAACAGGTTGTGGTAAATCTCCAAAAGAGCCTCCTCAGCACATCACAGAAGATCAGCACTTCAAAGCCATAACCAAGAAAGAATCAAGGCCATCAGAAGCAACATCTTCTTCATCTGTAAATATATTTACAGGCACAAGCAGGTCTTTTCTTGTGCATTTTGTGTCTCTGAAGTATAATGATTTGTAAAGCAAAATGGTCATGTGTCACAATATACTGGAGATCTTAGAGAACCTGGGTTATCATTCATAACTGAAATGATGACTAACTCAATCCAAACATTTATGTTATTTAGGCATCAAACCATGTAATCAACAGGGGGGCACTCTATCCTCTCATTAATCACATGGGAACCTGAGTTAATGACCTCAGGCTCTCCCGGAGCTGCTGGCCTGCAAGGGCTGGTAGCAGCAACATAAGGACAAGAAGATGGGCCAGCAAAGGGACAAGCTGGACTGGTTGGACACATGGTCCTGGATTCAGCAAATACTTGCCTCATGTAGGCATTATATTAAGTGACTCAAATTAGAAGTAACAGGGAAAAGAACCTTCCAAAATTCTCTCTTCCGTATTATAAGTAAAGGCATAAATGCCCTGATAGTATTGTCAGAAAGACACAAAATAAATGTAGCAAATTAAAAAAAAACCTAAACCAAAATCTTGACCTATATGCATTGCCAGCCTTTTGTTTGGCACTGCCTCTATTTCCTTATTCTCAAAATGGATATAATTCGTGTCTGTAACAATAACAACCACAGTTTTTGGTGAAGGGATTTAAGATAGAGATTGATTTACGTTGCATTTGATCATATGTGTATTTATGCAGGCTCTGTGATTCAAATTGCAAAATTCAATCAGGATATTGCAAAGCTTTCAACTAATCATCAATATATAGCCAACTAGGTGCATAACAAGTACTTTACAGTTACAAAGTGGATGATACTATTGAAGTACCAATTGTTCTTCCATATGTTGTTTGCTTTTACAAGACACTTTCAAAAACTTAAGTACTACGGTTTGCCAATGTATATTAAAGGGAGCTTTACTGAGTGATGATGTAAAGATTTTGGGTTCACAAATGGAACAAAGAGGGACATGATGAGGTATGGGATGTAAGTTTTAAGTGAGCACAGGGTTTTGTTTTGTTTTTTGCCTGAAATGAAGATTTCATCCTTAAAGGATTCTTCTTACATAGGCTGCATTCATAATGCTTTAAATATTAACATTAGCGCAGGCTGGTAAAGGATTACCTGTTCTCTTAGAGGAGGTATAGCATACTATTGGAAATAAATACCACCATGGTGAGTTTTTCATTTCTTTACAACATATAAATATTTTGTAGTCAGAATGAGATATCACTTGTAAGGTAGATATCTCAGAAGCTAGCAGTGGCTTCTAGGAGTCGGTATAGAGGCATTCATATGTGATACCAATGGTCCATGAAGTGAAACATTAATATAATTCCTGTAGAACACATCCCAGGCATGCTGGTTTTGGTAATTTCAACAAGATTAATGTGTGTAACTTGTTTTTCAGTTTCAGCTCACATGAATAGCCTTCATTAGTCCTCTTTTTAGAACCTATTTCCTATGTTTTCTAGAACAAGTGAATTTTTGAAGCTTCTTGTCCACTATCTTGTTACCGGAAAGAGGAATGTAGAATCTATTTTCTAGGATAAGGGTACATTCAATACGTCTGGCCCCTCATACTTCTACACAATCCATATTAGCCATTTAATATATATCTCGTAAGCAATTTTGTCTAATCCCTGTCTGAATACATGACCTGCAATTCAAAATGAAATTACAGCAACCCTGACAGATGGCTCACCAAACTTCTTCTTAAAAGGTCCCAGAGAAGAACCCTGCCACCTCCAGTTCTGAACTGTTCTCATAATTACAAAAGTGTCTGATATTAAATTGAAATTTTGTTTTATACAATTTCAACCAATTAAACATAACGTATTTGAAGACCACCATCATGCCTTCCCAATCTTCTCTGGGGTAAATATTAGACATATTTTTCTATCATTCCTCATTTGTTCCATCCGGGATGCCATCAAATGTTAGTCTTGTTTTTAAAAAAATATGGCAGAGGGAATTGATATACTATTCCAAATGTGATCTGACTAGGAAATAAAAGATCAGCACAGTTGCTTCCTGTAATCTGAATTCTTTTGATGTTGAAAAATCTTGCAGTGGTTGATCATTTTCTCAAATAGATGTTTCATCATATAAGAGGTTTTTTCTTGTCAGAGAGAATAACATTCTTTACATTCCCTGTTATACTAAGGCACCTGGTTTCTTTCATGTACACATTGGCCATGCTACTTTTCTGTCATCCTGTTCTTGGACCTTAATATTTTTCTTTGTTGGAATTCAATCTTTTTCTTTTTTATTAAGTCCACTTTTCTTTCATATGGATTTGTATTTTGGTACCTGGCAAACTCACAATCTATCATATGATAGATATTGTTGGGTTTTACCAATGCAGGCTGCAGATATTACATATTTGTTTATTCTCATTTTATCTCTTGTATCAGGAAAAATGCACATCAGAGGGAAAAATAAAAAAATAAAAGCATATGTGATTTTCATCCTAGAGCAGTAGTTCTCAACCATTCATCTTCCAAACATTTTGGATTTCTACTCACAGCCTGGATAGTGGTCAGTAATTTTGGGAGTTAAACTTCCAAACATCTGGAGAACCAGTTTGAAAACCACTAAAGTAATATGGTATGGTGTTACTAAATATAGTATCAAACTGTTAGTGTGCATTTCTCTTACTAGGATGCATCTTTGTTCTATACTTAGTACATCGTTGGTACTTAAACTGTTCAGTCAAATGTGTTAAATGCTTGATCAGCATATCTCAATTGCCTTCTTTAACATTTAGTTATAGTCTTTATATCTTAGAATATTTCAACAAAAACTGCCTGCAAACTTTAATTTTCAGAATGTGTCAGCATTTTGTACGTCTCATTTTTCCTATCTGTGGCAATTCTTATAATTTTTCTTCATGCATTCAAGTAGCACTGAAAAAATCCTTTCCACTGCTTCGTTTTGTTTTTAACCTAGGCAATGCACACTTCTTTGTTTGTTTGTAGGCTTTTCAGTACTGCATCTATAGCATATCAAGAGGAATTTACTTCTCAGTAAGGAATAGGTATTTAGTGTGCATCTGTAAGCAGTTTATTCTTTTCCTTTTGCAAAGATAATGTGCCATTGTTAAACTGTCACCACTGCATGATTGAAACTCATTAAAAGCTACTTACTGGTAGCAGAATTTGACACAGCCCATCTGCTGACGTTGGCATTCTTATAGTGTACTTCCAATAAGATAAGTGATGCCTCTAAGATGTTCATGCATGTGCATTTATGCAAATGTGTCTATCTCCACATTATAGAGTTATATCTGTTTATTGTAGCATTGGTCTCTGTTAAAGTTAGTTATTTGAGTCTGGTTCAAAAGGCATGTTATATTTGCCATTTAGTTGTGCAGAAGTGATGATCAGATGGCCTCCTATTTCATTAACCTGGTCCAGTGGGCCACAGGCATGGTGGAACTGCATCAATATGTACAGAGTGAAAATAGGGACATTCTAGAGCCTTCATTTTCATAATGAAGATCACTGTGAAACCTCAAGGTTATTATTATCTCACATGACCTCCACTCTTCCAGATGTTGTTTGTTCTAAAATAGAGTGTCCTTCACCCAGTTTCAAAGTAAAGATTATGCTTGCCCTTCTACTTACACTTTTTATGTGACACAGAAGGACAGAGAGAAATATATAACATCTGCAGCCTGAAGAGGAAAGAAGGGAGGGACGTATGTGCTGTGAAAGCTTTTAAACACATGAACTACTAAATGCACTCTTTGGGAGCAGTAGTCAGAGAGTCCTGTACGAGTAACAAAATACTTATGTGAGGATATTAATTCTGGTGCAAATGTCCATTTCACCTTTTTTTGGAAGTCTGTTTTATACACCTTTTAAATTATGCTTCATATGTAGAGATTTTCCTCTTTTTCCATCACATTGGCCATTCAGGGCTACGTTCTGCTTTTGGGTTGGGTTGTGTTTTTCTCCTTCAGATCTGGTGTTGTTTTACTACAAGGAGTAATGCAACTTTTTTGGTGGTAGGTGGGGAAGAGGGTGGAATACAGCTCAACTACTCACAAAATGATACAGACTCGTGTATTTTTGTTAACTTAAACCCATAATCTGTGGATTAACGTCAGCTGGAAACCTGGACATTTGTTTTTTTTTTTGTGTCATATGTTCATTCAGTGAATAAAACCATGTTGTTGCTGTTATGCAAGTTAAATTGTTCTTGAAAATCATTCCCTTTATTGTGGTATTGCAGCAATTGAAAACACGTCATGCCTCCTTAATGATCAACAGTGTCTCAGTTCATAATACTTTTCTTGAGTGTAACAAAGACTTACCTATTTTGGGTATTACTGAGACATATCTTTCTTCCTATACCACTTGGAAATGTTAGCTGTATTTGAAATAGTTTATCCCCATAAATATTCTTTGTGACAAAGTTTGTGTTGTTGAAGATATGACTTTTTTATATAAACTTCTTCAAGAACTAACTTTTTTGACAACATATGCTGCTTTGCCTCACAATCCACTTGGTTCTTTCATGGAAAACTACATATTGTTCAAATAGAACCAAGATATTATGATTGGTAGAGAATGGGGCTCCTAACAGAATCAGAAATGTTGCTGTGACTTAAATACATCCCAAATGCCATAGGCAAGTATTTTTCATTTCTCAGAAAAGAATTAGGTCATGTGACATTCTGTGGGCTTGTGATCTATATTTGCCTGTGTCTTGTGCCCAAGTAAAGATTTTGAGCCAATTTGATCTAGCCTACAATTAACTCAAAGTTAATTGTTGGCTGCTCAGTTTCAGTTATGTATGTATTTATGCAGGCATTGAATATAATTTTCTAAATCTAATAGCTTTTTGATTGTTTTCTTTCTCAGCAGATGATTAAGTCTGACACAATTCTTTGATATCTTGTATCTTGTATTGGCCAATCAGATGGGATTGGATGATTTTCCTTCCTTCCTTCCATCCATCCATCCATCCATCTGTCTATAATATCCCTCTTTTGTCTTTGTATAGGTTTCAAGGTGTGTACATTCCAAAACCTTATTTGTGTAAAATATTACAGCTATTATTGGCATCAAAATTGATTGGCAATACAGTTGATATATCCTAGCAGCCAAATTAACTACTTGGCTGAAACTGTTTTTAAAGGACACACTTCAGAGTTGAATGTATAAATTGAGGTAGTCCAAAAATCCAGATGCATACTTCCAGTTTCATATTACTTTCTACATACCTTGGGTATTTCATAAGACATCCTCCCTGAATCCCAGAATGGCTTCTGCTCCTCCAGAGGAACAGTGGATGATTTTCACTGCACAACAGCTCCAAGAAAAAAAATGTAGAGAACAAAATCAACCTTTGTACATGGCATTCATCAACCATCCAAAGACCTTTGACTCAGTGAATCACAATGCTCTTTGGACCATCCTCCTAAAAATTGGATGCCTTGAACACCCTGCAACTTCTCTATGATAGCATAATGGCAACAGTCTTGGATGGTGACAACTCCCAAAGTGACTCATTTAAGATGGGATCGGGAGTCAAACAGGAATGTGCTATTTCCCTAGATTTATTTTCCATCATCACAGCTATGATTCTACACCTTGTTGATGTGAAGCTTCCCACCAGTGTGAAAATCACATATTGGACAGATAGCAAGCACTTTAATCACAGCAGATTGAAAGCCAAAACTAAGGTCACAACAATTTCTGTTATAGAACTCCAATATGCTGGTGATAATTGTAGTCTGTGCCCATTAGAGGAAGGCCTATAAGCTATTTTAAACACCTTTACAGAAGCATATGAAAATCTTGGCTTCTCACTGAACATCAAGAACATTGAGAAAACCAAAATGCTCTACCAACAGGCACCAACCTCTGCAATGCAAAAAATAAAGCTAGAAAATGTTGACCATTTCCATTACCTAGGCAACCACCTCTATGCAAATTCGACATCAGTGCCAAAATACAACACTCTCTGAACTCTGTGGACACAGAATTTTTTCCAATGAAGCAGAGAGTGTTTGAGGTTGGGACATTCATAGAAATATCAAGATGCTTGTTTATAAAGCTAGCGTCATTCCAACTCTATTGTATGCCTGGAAAACATAGACTGTCTACAAACATCACTCTCAACTTTTGGAACAATTCTATCAGTGTTGCCTTTGAAAAATTCTGCAAATATCTCTTTGGAAGACAGGCTGACAAATGTCAGCATTCTGGAAGATGCAAAGACTGCCAGCATTGAAGCAATGATTCTCCACCATACACTTTGGTGGACTAGCCATTTTGTCAGAATGTCTGATAACTGTCTTCCAAAGCAGTTACTTTATTCTCAGGTCAAGAACATAAAATGTTGATGAACAGCAAAAGAGATTTAAAGATGGTCTTACAGCTAATCTAAACAACTGTGGAACACAGAGAACTGGGCGGCCCTGGCACTTGCGCATTATAACTGGAGGTCAGCTGTTACCAACAGGGCTGTGGATTTTGAAGAGGCACAAATAAAGAGCAAAAGAGAAAATTGGATTAAGAGGAAGGTGTATCAAGCAAACCCTTCTCGGTACCACCTTCCATCTGGAAATATATGTCCTCACTGCAAAAGACCATGAAGATCCAAAATATTTCTCTACAGCCACTTATGGACCCACCCTTGGAAGACAATTATACTTGGCCACAAGCAATAGACTATGATGATGACATCGGGTCTTACTGGCAAGGGTTTACTATGCTTGAAAATATCTTGTGTGATGTGAAAAGTCAGGTCGGATGCAATCTTTGAGCAGTGCTCTGGACCTTTGGAAGTCCGATTTGAATTGTCCAAATCTTGCTCTGGAGTATATACCATTATGGGGCTCCTTTGCTTCATAGTGTCTTGTTCTTCAATAAAACATTCAACTGGACACAAGTCTATCCCCAATGTATGGAAATGTGATCTGTGGTTGCTTAAGTTTTAGGTTAGAACCCTCTTGTTTCTTATCCACATTAGAAGTCATGGGAATGGTAATAGTATACTTGACAGTATCTGATGCCCAAAGAAAGTATCAGGAGAGAACTATATAAACTCGTTGAGAACTATAGCCTGGAGGTATAGATAACAAGAATAAATTTAGTCATCTACTCTTGTTGGTTATGCTTTGATTATGTCATTCTACTTACTGTATAGGCTCTTAAGATGCATATAAATGGTGATTAAACCAAAAATACATTTGGCTGTTGTAGGTTACGTGTTCTATCTCTCTCTCTCTCTCATTCTAACTCAGACTTCTAAAAAAAAGATAGAATAGTAAATTTTCCCGTTCCTGGCAGGCACTGCTTGCTTGGAGCAACATCAGATAAATATTTAGCATGGGTCAGTGTATAAATGTGCCAAATTGTATAGTTTTAACCTGAAGTATATGATTTTAGGCTTAACTGTTCTGTTCTCCTCCAGTACTCTGCAAAAGTAGTTTTGACTTAATCCTTTTGATTCAAAAGAGCATGTGGTTCTTGAGCCACTGTTGCATCATACCTGGGAAGTTTCCAGTTCAGTGTCAGTGTGAGCCATTGAAATGAGAAATAAATTAATAATCTCTCAAATCCCAACTGGATCAAGAGATATAGTGATGAGCATACTGGCCCTTCGATACTAGAGATGGGAATATTTGCTTATTCCAGTCTCTTACATATTGATGGAAATGTTCAAATAATTTTTGCCTTATTATTAAAATTATGATAATTATTATTTTTATTTCTTGACTTTTTAATTAAAGTTATTTTAGAGTGAAAAACTATATTGTGAGTTTTAATAGAACCTGTAGTGTCTTCACTGGCTTGTAAAATCAACTGTTCATTTTTAGGATGTATTGAGGAAACAACCGACCACTTTTCATCCCAGTGGGTACTGTTGACAAACAGGAGTCCATTGATTGCTTGGCTTAGGAAGCTCAGTGCTATTAACAGAGCAGGTTGAGGCACTAGACAATCCTTTGTAACAAGGCACCAGGAAATCCTTTGTAAATATGGCCAAACATTTGGCTAGGCTATGAAAAAAACTCGTTTATGTCCTGATCACAGAAGAAAGGGCTTTCCTTCCTCTGTGGTTAGGAAGGGAAATCAGGTAGGCTGGCAGAGCAAAGGTCAAACCATCCACCCGTTCTCTGTTAGTCCGCTTGCTTCCACATGTTGATTTCCATGCCTTCATAGAATTCCTGGCTTTTCATGGCACTGGATAAATAGCTATTTCCAGGGCTTTCTCAAGATTCAATTTTATAATGATATGTACCATCCTGGCATCGTAAAACTAATATTATTTCCATTTAACACATTGATCTGAATGACTGCAAGTCCCAGCATTTTCCACCCTATATATCCTGTCTAAGATTCTGGAACTTGTTCAGCAGCATCTGGAGAGCTGCACAGATCCTCCATCTGACTTAACAAAATAGAAAGCTGAAGCTGGGAAAGAGTGAATTGCTTGTTATTTGAAGGTATGTGTAGAGTAGCAAATGAAATATTATCTACTAACTTGGAACCACTGTATCTACCCACATCTACTTTATAACTGACTGCCATTCTCTCTCTTTTAAGAAGGAAACTGCTTCATTCATAGAGATGCAAACCACTCACTTTTTGCAATAATTTAGTTAAAGCATCTTGGTGAAGTATTGCCTTCTTGCTTATCTGGGTTATGCATAATGTAAAGTGATTGAATATCTTAAGTGTTTTCAGTCAATTTAATAGTTTTGTTTTGTCTTTTGTCTTTTGTTAATCTGTGCTTTAGGTTTGTGACTTGTCATTCAGTTTGAAGAAAATGCTGATCCGACACAAGCTGACTCACAATCCAAACCGCCCCATGGCCGAATGCCAGCTGTGCCACAAAAAGTTTACAAGAAATGACTACCTCAAAGTGCACATGGAAAATGTCCATGGAGAAACTGACAGCTAGTTTTGGCTTACACAAAAAGAGTGCCAGGCCTTCCCTTTGAGGATATATAAACTCCAGACTTCTTACCTGATTAGTGGCTGCAAGACACACATACACGCAAAAAATCTTATGTGCTCATATAATTGCTTCAATTGGTTCAAACAGAAGTAATTAACTTAAGTGTGAGTTTAACAGATAATATTTAATAGGAGAAATCTCACCCTAATCTGTCATCTTTTTGACATACTTCAATGTATTTTTCTGAATGTTCCTCTGTGTTGAAATTAGTACTAAAGCAATAGTCCTAAATGGGCTTAAGGTTGCTATAGCCATTTTGTTAATCAACAGCATTCAACTACAAATTCAAATGGAAAGCCTTTTCCTGTACAGGAGATTATTTTGATATGAATTTCACCTGTAAATCACATGAAATGTATTTAAAGAATGCCTACTTTGGCCCCTACTCAGGGGTAAGCACCATTGAGCTCAATGAAGTCTGCTTTTTCAAAAAAAAAAAAAAAATGAGGTCAAACTTTCTGGGTAAGTTCTGGAAACAGCGGCAACATCTTTTTGCAATTTTGATAGGTGGCGAGTACTAGGATGGAGAGTGTGTCATTTACATGCTGGTGGGCTGCAATTTCTGTCATTGGCTGGGGGAGGGTGCAGTCCAATGGCATCTGGGGGGACACATGTTTCTCACCTTTTGGGTACATGTTCATGTAGGTCACATCTCCATACAAAATAATCCTGGAAACCTTAGACATTCTCATTTCCATGCTTAAAATACTGAGGATAGTGTCTGAGTTTCTGGATGAATTTAATTGATTTCATAAGTACACAAGTCTTAAGTGTCATGAAAATTAATCAGACCTCAGCATATATGACAATGAATTATACTGTAATTTCTGTAAATAGTCTTAGATGTATACATCTGTACAATTGTTTCCTATGATTTCACAAGATTATAAAAGTACCTATACTTTATTAATGTATGGAACTGACATCCAGTTTGTTGACTAGAAGAAAAGTTTCTTCTAGCATATAATTTTTCAAATAGATTCAGAACTGATGCCTAAATACTAGAATCTTTTTCAACCACCCCGCTGGTGTAATGATAGGGCTTTGTGGGACTGGCTGTTCTAACTGCTTCAACATGGTTGGTCTTACATTTGGTTGCCATTGTGCAAGGCAAGCCAAAAGCAAATATGGTGAGTGTTTTGTGTTGAAATGCTGTGTTTGCATGTTTGCACTAATGCAATATTTGTAAATGCCAAGGCAAGAGGAAATAAAATCTCAGAATAGTATCCAGCATCCGATTGAGTCAAGGAACATGTAATTGAATTGCTAGGAATAATTCCCATGGAACCACATAGTTTTGAATGAGACTTGTGCAATGACTCTGTAATTCATATTGATTTTTATTATTATTATGAGGACCAAGATTAGGTTAAGAATAATTTGCTAACTGGAATAACTCTTTCAACAGCAAATTTCTCTTCATTATAAATGGAAAATATCTAAATTCTCATACTTGGACAACTTAAACCAGTGCAAGACTGAAAAGAATTAAATAAAACACCAGGATCTAATTTTAAGGGATAGAAAATGGTTTAAAGAAAATGTGGCAGGAAGTATTTTTTAATGTGTCTTTATATTATGAGATACAACATATGACATAATATAAAGGCACATTTTAAAAAATGTACTGAATTGCATTCAGTACTGTCATGAAAAATGAAATGAAAAAGGAGCTCTAGGTGTTCTAATTACCACCTTAATAGTCTAGCACACTGAAGTTCATAACATTTCTGTCTAGGTTTAGTTCCTAGTACAGCATACTAGTCATTTTTAAAGGTTCATATTTTCATTATGCTATTGTCAGTTTACTATTTTGGCAAAAAGAAGAGGAAGAACAGAACAATTGTGGTAATCAAAGGTTAAAGGACAACAGTTCTAATAACACCCCATATGGATAAATACACATTTAAGAAGGATGCATAGCTAATCTCCCTCATTGTTCACAGTGGGATGTTTATGTCACTCACCAAATAATACATACAACGTAGAGATTGATAAGAAGAAATCATGGATTGATAAAGATCTCTGGAAAAATCTCAGTATAGATAGGATTGTATTTAATGTTTGACTGTCAGGATGTGTAGTGAGCAATGAGCACATTTGTAATAGAAGTCAGGGCTAATAGATGTGTTGAAACACTGTCTTAAAACTATGAATATTTTCTCATGTTGAAAAAATTATACTAATAAAATCAACAGTTCTCATAGCTAAATTCTAAGGAAAAATAATGTCCAAAAATGTGTTCACTTTCTGTGACATTCCTTTGAGATAGTACACAAGCATACTTTTTTCAGGATTGAAAGAAACAAATCAAAAGATGAGCTCTTAGAAATTCTGCCTATAATAGCAACCAACTTTTTTGGGCCTTATAATTACACCTAATTACTGTTTCAAAGTTACTCTCAAAACAATTCTGGTTCTTGCACAAACTTCAGCATAATGCTGTTTTCCCTTCCCCTGTAAAAAGTTGTAAAAAGAATTCATTAATACCCCTTTGCGCTTTTTATTGTTATATTGTAAATTCTGTATCTTTCTAATTGTTTGAATTGCATACATAGCCAGAGCAAGCAACGTAGACTATAGTTCTGAAGAAGACCATTGTGACATTCCTTTAAACTGGCCACCTTGGGGGGTGGCAGGGGTTTTTCCTAGATGGCATGAGGTTGAACTGGATGTCCCATGTGGTCTCTTCCAACTTTACGATTATATGAAAAAGATGGTAGCTTATGGCCTTCAAGATGCTATCCAAATACTGTCCAATGTGTGATGGACATAACTGATACCCATCTGTACTTTATGATGAACTGGCATTAAACATGACCCATAAGACTTTCTGAGTCATTGTTTGGCACCATGGTAATCTTGTCCTGTTTCTTTGGAGTTTACTGTATTTGCTTTTTAGTCTCCAGTTGGCTCAGAAATGATATTTCATTTGGATTCAAAGTTCAGTGCTCACTGCACTATGAATCAATTTGTTTTAATAAATATGTTGCCTGAAATAAGTAACTATCTCTGTTTTGTGCCTTTGTTCCAGGTTATGGGAACAAACATGTATTAATTATACATTACACAAGTACAATATCCAATGTACCAGTACAATGGTCTTTAAATACATGCTCCTTTAAGTGCTAATTTGATGTACTCACATATAGTCAGTAGCACACCTTCATGTAGTCCCCTCAGTAGCAGTCCTTCTGTACTCCTAAAGTTGTAAATTTATCGTATTAGTATGATGTGCCATTTGAATTCTGTACTCCATTAGCTCCTTCTCCATGTCCATAAGATATGGCCAAAGAACTTTGGAACTCATCAATTCTAATAATCTGTCATATAGAACACATATCTCTTATCAAACTTACAGATATTAAAATTTTCTAAATATACTAAGATAACCCTCACTTTCCATCTCTAGGCTCTATTCTAATCTTCAAAATGTTGTTTGCTCTATCCTAAAAATGCTTCTGACTACAACAAACCTCAGGTATTAACTCATATAGACCTATGAGGCTTTACCTCATATCCTAAGGCATTATCTGCAAATTAATTAGATGAATTGCAAGCTTCCTTCCATACCTCTAGATCTCTTCCTGCCATTGGTCTAATATATGTCTTAATTTTTCAGACTATCAAACAAATATATTCCCCTATATGAGTGTTCAACTTTTGAGATCTGTGGAGGCTTTTTTTCTGCATTCTGCCATCCTGAGAGAGATCTGGTGGAAACATGTGGAGAAATGTTCATAGTGGCTAATCCAGGGGTCTAGAACTGCCTAAAAAGGTTAGAATGGTACTCTCCCTACCATTCTTCAATAGACAATTGAACTTTTTTTTGGGGGGGGGGGGGGGGAGACCCTACTGAAGGAGAAACAGCCATGCATCATGTGTTACTTTGTCTTCCTGGATCTTTTATTTAAAATGATTATATTTTAAACTGGGTTTAATTTCATTGATACTTTGATAACATTTTTCATTTTTGTATGGTATTTTTTTTTACCTGTGTTCCAACTTTTTAAAGGTTAGAGTCCCAATCTAGGAAAACAGAATAGGTTCTGTCCAATTTCCAGGTTGACTCTTATGCCTAGAACTCTCTCCCTGTCTCCTAATGTTAAGTTACTTCTTAGCAAGTTCTGCCAAACTCTAATCTGCACTCCTGCTGATCGGCTAAAATTGGTATATAAAATTTAAACAGATACTAATGCATATCTCTTCCATTCTCAAAATCCCTTTAGTATTTTTATTTCTATTCCAATCTTAAGCCCCATGGAAAAAGAATCAATTGAAATGTTTACTCTGCAAATTTAATCCTCAGTACAGTAAGACTGGTTTGTCCTCTATATATAATTAGATACTTCTATGTCTGTTTGGGAAAATATTTGAGACAAGATAGAAATTAGGCAAGAAATAAACAGAAATTAAGACATAAACGAATTAGTTCAATGAACATTTTAAATTCAAAATCATGATAATAATGCAGAAATGAGATATGGAAAAATACAGGTAACATCACAAAAGCCCATGAGTTTGAGCGGTACAAAGTATTGGGGGAGGGTAGGGTGGAGTATAGGATACTGCCTTATAGTGAGTCAAATTGTTCCTTATGCCTAACAGTTATCTGCTATTTACTTTACTGATGTTATGTCCCTTCAAATTGACTCTGACATATGACAATCTATCATGGGATTTTTGGACAATTTTAAAGAAGTTTGTCAGGCCTTGCTCAAGGTGACTTAGTGGGTTTCCATGGCTGAACTGGGTTTTGAACCCTAATCACAAGTTGTAGTCCAGTACTCAATTAATTATATTACACTTACTCTTACTATTTATCTTGGGGGCTTCCCCCATTTAACAACTATTTATTTAGTTATTTATATATTTCTTATCTTTCATAATTTCATAAAAAATTAAAGCAATTAATACAAACACCAAACTATGGAAGCAAGATAGATAAGGTTTAAAGTTAATAATAAGGATCTTAGCCATCCACTAAACTTAGATGATGTGTGATAGAAATAAGGACCTCTGCTGAAGATCTTTAAAAAGTATAAACAAGGACTTTTTAAGACAAGCATCCTTCAGATATCCCAATCCTGAGTTAAGAAGAGCTTTAGAGGCCAGTCAGCATTTTGCTCAGAAATGAACTATAAAAGAGTGGGTATTTGGACCTTGGATTAGGAGTCTGGAAACTAGGGTTCAAATACCATGGAAAAGCACTGGGTGACTGAGTGAATCACATTTACTAAGCCTCAGAGGAAGACAGTGGCAACTCCCCTCTGACCAACTCTTGGTCGGAGGGAAGTTATGATAGGTTCATCTTCAGGTAGCCATACATTGGAAATGACCTGAAGACACACAACCAAGTGGTGGCAAGATATAAACATTGTGGAGATGAATCTGGCAAGGCTCCTGTAGGCCAGACAATCTGTTCAAATAGGGCAAAGCTAGTACACCAGTTACCAACAAATAATACTCCATGTCTAAGGAACAATCTACAACTTCAAATGAAATCAACAAAAAAACAACAACAGGTGATTAGATTCTTCCATGCACTTGAAACCCTACATGACACAGGGCGAATAAAATGTTGATTATATGTATATTAATCACTAACCAACAACATTTCCATCTTTTCCAGATTGAGCTTCCATTCATCCTGTCCATTACTGCACTCAGATAGAGTCTTCATCAGCTGGCAGCAGTTATCTGAATTTTAAGGAGGAATCATTCCTACATCATACCAGTCTACAACTGGTGGCCTCTCATCCAAATATTAACCAGAACTGAATTGGCTTAGTTTCCAAGATCAGATGGGATATGGTACCTTTAGTCCTTCCTCCCACACAAATACTTTCAGCCATAGTCCTTGTAGTATGGATCTTTGGAAGAATGATTAATCTGCCCCATTATCATCTTAGTTGAGTTTCATATATAAGCCTACTTCTCATTTTGCATAGCAAGGCATATGATGAATTCAACTTATGTGATTATGTGACCTAATCAGTCTCTTCCCTAAGCAAAACACATTAAAGTCAGGTGGATCAAAAATGCCTTACAAGCCGCTGCTTCTGTGAGGATGTAATTTGAGAGTCGTCATTCTGTCAAGTCTGCTCTGAGATCTTCATAAATTTAACATTCAGCTGTCAGTTGTGTTGACAGGCACACATGGGAGTTCTAGTTTAAAAGTCTTGTAGTAACTGACTTTATTGAATTATGTCATTTGTATTTAGCAGTTATCACTCACTCAAGTACATTACTGTGTCAAGAATAGTCCAATCAGCTTTGCTCAGTGCAAAACCTTTGCATGAGACAAAACAGCTTTGCAATCAGCCAAGTGGACAGGACTATTCACACAGAGAGAAGGGAAAAGGAGTGCATTATGTATTGTACTTCTGCAAAGAGGCTCTTACAATAAAGCATATGTGACTTTGTTTTCTTTAAGGCAAAATAATACTTAAAAAGAACATAAAATGAGACGAGAACTTAAACTGAATTGGTCTTCTTTGGACTAGTTATGGTGCTTTTTAAGGCAAAGATGACTTCCCCACAAAGTCAGAACCACAGTCATATTCAGGAAAAAGATTTCTCCTGGATCTGGGCTTCATAAAATACAAAGTTGAGGGAGCAAGCAAGCAACATCCTTTAGATCTTATTTCCATGAATTGCCTTGGTGGGGAAAGGAGAAGGAAGGGTGTGCCTGAGTGACCGGCAGGTCTATTTTTCTAATCCTGGAATACCTTTTACAAGGACAACTCCAAATGCTTTGGGAATACAAGTATACATTCCAAAATATACACAGTTAACTTCTTTCTGGCATTTGGTTTAGTTTTAAAACTTTGTGATATAATAAATTGTTACTTATTCTGTCGCAAGCAGGAAGTGTTTCAGACCTTGGTGTTGGGGGTGGGATGGGATACACTGCTGGCAAGTTTATTTACAATCTTTCCTACTGTCCTAAAAACCCAATTTTCTGAAATGATGACATATTTGGCAATTGGCTACTTCAAACCATCAATTGATATGATGATTTTCATTCCCCATCCCTTTCTGCAGCCATATCACTCACCAACGTATCCTGTTACATTGCCCTAGCATGGCCAGGGTCTCTTTCAGTTAACTTGCCCATCAAACTCACCTTTCCCCTCCTGTGTCCTGTGTCCCCTCCTCTCTCTCACCTCCCACCCCTTTTTCTCTCTCTGCTCCATTGGACCTGTCTCTATCCCCAATACTAGCAGAGCTCTTGGTGGAGCCAGCAAGGCAGCAATGAAGAGATAAGCATCAGCAGATAAGAAGAAAATCCCATAGGTCGCCATAAGTCAGAAATGACTTGAAAACACAATATCACCTTAACACTTGAAGCAACAATATCACCTTAGATCAGTGGTTCTCAACCTGTGAGTCCCCAGGTGTTTTGGCTTTCAACTCCCAGAAATCCCAGCCAGTTTACCAGCTGTTAGGATTTCTTGGAGTTGAAGACCAAAACATCTGGGGACCCACAGGTTGAGAACCACTGCCTTAGATCCCATGCTGGGAGATAGACAAAACACAAATAAATATATAAATATACATCAAAGAGTCACAATACCAATGAAATTCATTTCAGTTCCGTGTTGTAACACCAAACAATGATTATAGCCTTCCAGATTTCATTCTGGTCATATAATTTTGCTGGTGTGTGTGTGTGTGTGTGTGTGTGTGTGAGGAGCAACCAGAGTTGCTTCTGGAGTGAGAGAATTGGCCGTCTGCAAGGACGTTGCCCAGGGGACGCCCGGATGCTTTTGACGTTTTACCATCCTTGTGGGAGGCTTCTCTCATGTCCCCTCATGGAGCTGGAGCTGATAGAGGGAGCTCATCCACACTCTCCCAGGGTGGGATTCGAACCTGGCAGCCTTCAGTTCAGCAACCCAACCTTCAGGTCACAAGGCTTTTATCCCCTAGGCCACCGGAGGCTCCTATTAGGCTGGCTAAAAATGTTGGATTTGCAACCCAGCAACATCTGGAAGGCCTCATTTGCCCAACCCTTCATTAAATAAAATGAGGTATTGAATTTTGTCTGCTCTAACCGGATTTGACTTAAAAGACAGGGATGTCCTTATATGATCAGAGATTCTGCAGGAAAAATCAAGGTTTTGAAATGAGACATTATAATCAATCAACATTTCAATTTTTGAAGTATCTTTTAATTTCACACTCACAGAAGGCACTTTTTTCTTTCTTCTTTCCCTTTCTTCCAACTTGGCAGTTCATGCAGT
Source organism: Anolis carolinensis (assembly GCF_035594765.1). Lineage (NCBI taxonomy): Eukaryota > Metazoa > Chordata > Lepidosauria > Squamata > Anolidae > Anolis > Anolis carolinensis. The sequence continues at coordinate 34,216,380 of NC_085845.1, read as the reverse complement.
ATTGAGTGTTAACTGACACATTAAGTGTCACTTTCCCTGTATCTTGTTAGTTCTGGTCATGTGACATCAATCTTTCAGGCAACTGAGGTGATGCTTAGCCCTTGGTAGCTTCTCAAGTTACAAAATAGTGAGATCAGAGGCTTTGCCTGACATGCACTCTCTCATCACCTTCCAGTGAGAAAAGAAATCAAGAAGAAACAGCTATCTAGAATGGCAGAGACAGAGAGAGTCCAGATGCTGTTACCTCCCACCCTCCACCTCCATGATTATATCTAAAGTAGGTGAGAATCTTCATTTGGGTCTCATGATCTGAGTCTGGCATAAGATGAGCTAACCTAGTATCAACAAGGAAGCAAAGATGGGGAAAATAAAGGCAAATGACATAAGTAAATAAATAATTAAAAATATAGAGATATTTACTGTTTGGAGCTACCAATGAAGGGATATTAGAATTTTGATGCACCGGGAGCCTCCAGCGGCGCAGTGGGTTAAACTGTTGAGCTGCTGAACTTACTGACTGAACGGTCTGTGGTTCAAATCCGGGGAGCGGGGTGAGCTCCCGCTGTTAGCCCCAGCTTCTGCCACATCAGTTTGAAATCATGCAAAAGTGAGTAGATCAATAGGTACTGCTCTGGTGGGAAGGTAATGGCGCTCTATGCAGTCATATCGGCCACATTACCTCGTAGGTGTCTACAGACAACGCTGGCTCTTTGGCTTAGAAATGGAGATGAGCACCAACCCCTAGAGTCAGACACTACTAAACTTAATGTCAGGGGAAAACCTTTACCTTTACCTTATGCTTTCATGTGAATTATGAAGACCAAAGCCAGTTAGAAGCATAGGTGTGCCTGAAGTGTAAAAATCCATATTTCAGAGTTAAGAAAAGTTACTTTTAAAAGATTTCACTCCTAGAATCACTCAGCCTACATAACCACAGATGCATATTGAAAGTTGTAGTCAAAAAGAGTAACTTTGCCCAAGTTCTGCTGCGTTATACAGGAAACACTTTCATGGGACATAAGGTATTATTGCTTGCCTAACATGTGGCTCTTTGTGGAACTAGTTCATGGGCTACAAAATCCTCTAAAGCAGTCCCGAGAATGTAATTGCATAGAGGAAGGAATATATAACCATGTTTCCAGGCATTGCCTGTCAGCAATATTTCTTGAAAACAAGTTCTCCAAAAATGTGCCACTGTACTCACACAAATCTCCCCAGCAGCTGTCAGTATCCTCAATCCAGAATTGTTCACAGTTCTAAACATCCCTACATGCTTGACACAGATGTCAAGCCCTTTTTTGCAAGCTATAGAACATTAAATAGGATCATTCAGTTAAGGTGTGAGAGAGAATAATTAAGAGCAATGAGGTTGCTTCCCTCCTCTTAACTGCTCTCTTTACTTAAGTATCTCTCCAGCACAATTATAGGGGGAATGAATAAGAAGAACAAACAACTCAGTATCAGATTAGCTAAACACAGGTGAAAAAAATCAAATAGTTTATGTTATATAATCAGAAACAAGTCATAATGGTGTAAAACACTGAAATTTAATAACAGAACAATTTAACCTACACAAGACACTATCACCTCGTTCAATACTATGGAATCATGAGAGCTGCAGATGTACAGGGTCATTAGATTTTTTTTTTGCCAAAGAGTGCTGATGCCTCACCAAACTCCAATGATTCCATAGCATTGAGCTGTTGCAGTTAAAGTGGTGTCAAACTGCATTAATTCAACAATGTAGATGCACCCCCAGTCTCCAAGATGTTACAAAATCCCTTTGCATGCTGATATTCCAAACGAATAGTGCATTATTTTTAAGGAAGGGATCAAAAAAGTTGCTTCTGTGAGGCAAAGACAGTTTGTGCTGACCTTCCACAAAGAAGGCTTGGTTCTCTCTGAAAAACGAAGCGATGTGTTTTCAATTCCACAATCTCGTTTCCAGTTTGAACAGCTGTTCAAACACAACTGGGAGGAAAATTGAAGCAGCTTCTGTGGCAATATAAGCAATGTATACCTCCTTGCTGCACTTTGACAGGATTACCAGCTTTCTGTGTACCTTTATCACTTGAACTCTCTCAGTTCTATTTTTGGAAGAAGTTGAGCATACTTCTACTCTGGAAATATGCTCTCTGAAGCTTATCTGTTCAAGAGCTGAAGAATTTAAAACTTGCATTTCTTAAGTGGAATAGTTTTCTCTGGTACCAACCTTAACAAGCTTAGAAGCAGTTCACTCTTGTTAACCGCAATTTTAAAGACATCTTATACTCAAAGTATCAGAAAGCTTCAGTCTAGCAATGATCAGTAATGTGCACATAATAGATCAGTAATATGCACATAAGTCACCTTGGGGAAGCCATACTCTCTCAGCCTCAATGAAAGGCAAAAGCAAGCCCTCTCTGAACAAATCTTGTCACGAAAACCCCATGATAGGTTTGGAATCAACTTGGAGACACATAACATCAGATGCTGTGGGAGAGATTATGTTTTACATTATTCACCTGCTATCTTGTGCTAGCAATTCTCCTAAGAAGGGAAGCTGGTGAAATTTACCATGGACTATAGGTAAAAGTTAAGGTTTTCCCCTGACATCAAGTCTAGTCATGTCTGACTCTGGGGGTTGGTGCTCCATTTCTAAGCCGAAGAGCCGGCGTTGTCCGTAGACACCTCCAAGGTCATGTAGCTGGCATGATGGCATGGAGCGCCGTTTACCTTCCCGCAGAAGTTGCGGCTAAAAGCGGGAGCTCACCATGCTCCCCGGATTTGAACCACCAACCTTTTGGTCAGCAAGTTCAGCAGCTCAGCAGTTTAACCTGCTGTGCCACCTGGTACCAATTTTCCCTGTTTTAAGGGGATGCCTTCCTTATGATTTTCTCTTGTGTCAACAGAATCTGTGTCCATGTGAAAAGGATCTGCTTTATTGGAAATGTAAAAAGATATTTACTCACTAAATTTGCAAGAAATTAAATATGACTTCTAATCCCAGTGTGGGATGGAGGCAGCATAGATATATTTCTAAATATCAGAGTGAAGCCAGAAGGTCAAGCAAAACAGTCAAGGAAAGCCAGCTTGTAGTAGACTGAGGTATCTGACAGCAAGCTGAGAGACCTAAGTCAACATGTGTTTGCATAAGTGCCTCATTTGCCTTGCCACTTTGAGACTTCTTTAAGAGAGGAAAGTGGAATATAAATAATAGTAATAACAATACCGTCAACAATAAAAAGCAAAAGGTCACTGACATTTTCTCTTGCCCCCTCCAAGGGGGAATGGCTTTGAAAAACGAGTGTGTTCTCAATTCTGCTAGTGATTTGAGCATTGGACTGTTGCAGTGGTTCCCAACCTGTGGGTCCCCAAATGTTTTGGCCTTCAACTCCCAGAAATCCTAACAGCTGGGTAAACTGGTTGGGATTTCTGGGAGTTATAGACCAAAACACCTGGGGACCCACAGGTTGAGGTCCACTGGTCTATTGGGTCCATTGGGTAACCTTGACGGTGTCATACACACTCAGTCCCAGAAGACCTCATGAAGGAGTCAGCTAAGGGTTAGCGGAAGTAAGAAACAACTTGAAAGTAAACCACAACCAGTCTGTAGATTTATTAAATAACTTCCCAGGTCTTTTCGTAAACATTAAGGCCAATGTCTGCAGTATTTGTTCTGTTATTTATTGAATAGTTTTGAGTTGTTAGTTATTCATTGTTGTGATGAGACCATTAGGCTACAAACATGCCTTTCATTTGTCCACATCTCCTGTTTCTGCCAAACAATAAAAGCGATCTCCACTATAGTCAGCCACATCTTTCTGACAAATTCGGAACAGAGCCAGCTTAGGCTCCAACAGCCCTTATGCTTGCTCCAAGTGGCTGCCGAAACAGACTGTGTTTATTGCCAAAGGCAAAGCATTTTCTTCCTTGATAGTGCAACTGGACTTGGCTGTTCTTTCTCCACCTAATATCCTTTCTTGATGCCATTTTTGAGAAAAAACAGAAGCAGATAAATATACATCCTTTTTTTCCTGAAGCCAAATAAAATGGATCACAGATGGCTCCTTGGATTTGTGCACTCTCTTTCTGATGTGCTGTAGGTGCATCCACAGCTGCTGTTGATTTTGTGAATAAATTGATAAGCAGAGCTCATGCGCCACTCAAGAAGACAGAAAATATCGACACAGATACCTAGTTCCATTCCCTACTTTCCATCCCAGACAAAATATTTCATGTCTGAGAAAATAATCCGAACCTCAATTTTAGCTGCTTTAGCTTTTCCCTCACCCAAACATGCCAGATTTCTCACGTGTGAAATGTTGGAGAATATATATATCTTCCTCTGACTTCCATCTTTGTTGTGCAACTGAGTGCCGCCAGGTTTGCAATATCATTGGTCATTTGGTACAAGTTACTATGCCTTTTTGTGTCTTCCAACTGAATTCCAAGCAGAAATGCTGTCTTTGACCAGTTTTTTGGTAATATCAAAAATCCGCCCAAGCCGATCAAATAAAAAATGGAGAGAGAAGAAAGGCTATGATGTTGCAGCATAATATCTTGGTCAAGATTAGTTGTCCTTGGATTAAAATAACATGGGACACACATTGGGATTTTACTTTATTTTTTGCAGTTCCTGAATTCGTGTGCCTAGTTGACAGTCTTGGCATTAAATACATATAATGGAATGTATGATGGAAACTAAGCACATTCAGATCAGACTGTATTTCAAATGTATTTCAAAATGCCTTACAGAAGGTCAAAGTACTAGAATTTCCCAGTGGTTTCTCAGTCTCATTTTGCCATCTAATCCATGTGGAGGAAATGTATGTTCATAGTGTACAACAACATGGCAGACTTCTTGGTAGATGAGTCATTAGAGCAGAGTCTTTGGTAATTGCGGCATAGTTCATTTCACAAGTCTCTCTCTCTCTCTCTCTCTCTCTCCCCCCCCCCCCCCCCACATTGCCTTTCCACTAAATCATTCTTTCAACTGCTTTTTTTTACAACTTCATTTTCATCACATTTAGGTAGTCAAATGGATTCTGGTATTGTTCAAACTGCAGCACATTATGAGACATTAATATACCCCCTGTCAAGGTACATGAAGTGGAACAGTTTGCTGTGTAGCACCAATAAAAACAGATGGGAGAAGCAGGGCAGTGTGTGATGTAAGATGTACAGAAATGTGGATCCTGCCAATTTATCATGGAAGACTGCTGACAAACAAGTGACAGTAATTGATGTGCCTCTTGAGATGCAATCTGGAACGACTGCCCCGACTGAAGATTCATTCATTGCAGTGTTAGTTGTGAATAACTTTCTGCCTTAACTGATTCCCAGCTTTACTATATTAGAGTATAGTGTCACTGACAGGCTTCCTGCTAAATTCACTACATTTACTTGGTACAACATGCATTTGGTTTATTTTTATTGTGTGAACTGCTGAACTATCTACTGCAATGTGCTTATCATCTTGATTGGAATCCTTTTAGGACTTCATCAGGCGGAGCAGAGGAAAATAGGGGAAAGCAAGGGAAAGAAGATGGAGAATTTACTTACCCCCATTACACAGGATTGCTTTCCCCTGCCTCTAACTCAGCCATCTGTAGAGGAGACAGAAAGCATCGTTCTTAAAGCAGACATCCCTTCTCTGGGCTCCTCTGCTTTCCTCCCAATCTCATTCCTCCCAATCATGGATGTCTGAAACCTACTAGGCTCTAGAACTTATGGTAGCTGATTAAAAAGGGGGATAAATGGCCAATATATAAGGAAGTTCTGAAGAAACAAAATGGCAATTATATAGTAAAGACTCAAGAAGAAAGTAACAAAACTTATAAGAGTTTCTCCTGGTTCCAGCATAGACAATTAAAAGACTATTTCAACAAAGACAAGAACATCGGCTTCTTGGAAAAAGAATCCATCTGGGATAATATAATGATGACAAAAGGAAGTTATCTCTAAAATATACAAGACTTTATTAAAATGGTCTAGAGAAACTGAACAAATAAAGGACTGTATGATTAAATAGGCAACAAACTTTGGACACAAAATTAAGCTGGCGAGTGTGATGTCCCATGGGCCTCGGAGTTCTGACCCCAGCGCCATTATGGATCATGATGACGACAACATGGGGTTTTTGCCGTCTCAGCAGGAGACGGAGTCATTCCAGATGCCTGTTGTTGACAATTCTTGCCAAGAGCCCATTAAAACGGACCTTGAACAAGCTTTCCCAGCGCCTCTCCCCCCTTCACGAGAAAAGAGTTCTATGCGGCGAGTCGGGGTCAAAAAGAACAAACAAGGAGAAGCACCAGATTAGCAGTCAGACAGGACGATAATTAGCTAAGTTTCCCCTGGGAATTTGCAGGGAGGAACGCATCTGGATGAAGTTGTGTTTCGCTTCTCTTTCCCTTGGGAAAGGAAGCTCTGGACACCTGCTCTGCAGGAAGATTGAGGTTCTTTAAAAGTTCCCCGCACCCAGGAATCCGTGCGGAGTCAACAGATCAGCTTCAGGACTAACTTCAGTTCCAGCCTAGTGTGGACTGTGTTTTAAGTCTGCAACTCTAGTTTCCTTGCCTTGCCTTGCCTTGCCTTGCCTTGCCTTGCCTTGCCTTGCCTTGCCTTGCCTTGCCTTGCCTTGCCTTGCCTTGCCTTGCCTTGCCTTGCCTTGCCTTGCCAAGTTTTCATGAACTACCTCATCGTGTTTCCAGCTTTACATCTTATGCCAAGTATTTAGCCTTGTTTCCAGTTCCTGCCTTGGACTTACTTTGAACTATAGAAATACTTTGGACGCTTTCCCCACTCTACTGCTTGGAAGTAGAGTGTGTTTCGGTTTTGGGATTACCACTTTGAACTCTAATATTAAATACTGAACAATATATTTCTGGACTATATTTGACCTTCCCTGAAAGGTCTATTGCTGGACTACATTTTCTATTTGTTTTTATTCTACTATAATATTTCCTTAATAAAGATTGTATTTGGCCTCTGTGTGTTGGTTCTTAGTGCTCCGCTGCCAGGGCGTGACAGCGAGTTGGGAAAAAATATGGAATAATAAATTAAAATGCACATACACATACACTCTGAAGACAAACTGGTACAAAATGATGTTCCAGTGGTATAAATGTTGTTAAAATGTTACAACACCAGCTGTCAAAATGTTACAAAACCACACAGGACAAATGTTGGAAATGTGAAACGTGTGGGTACATTTTACCATATGTGGTGGACTTGTAAAGTTGTTAAAAATTATTGGAGAAACATACAAGAATGTATACAGAAAATCCTGGAGATAAAAATCCAAATGAAACCAGAATACTTTCTTCTAGACATGACAGATATGGAATTAGACAGAAACAAGGACAAACTGTTTACATATTTTGTTACTGCTGCCAGAATAAATTATGTGAGGAACTGGAGAAGCACAGAAGTGCCAACAATAGATGAATGGTTACTGAAGATTGCTGATAGAATGAACATGGACGAATTGACACAATGATTAACTAAGCAACAAGGCAGAGTAAAATAAAACAATGCACTGGATACCATATAAAGAATATATGAAATGAGAAAAAAGGAAAATGATAATATGATGGAAAGAGATACTGAAAGACTGTTCACACTGGGACGCTAGGAAGAATGGGAGAACTTATTTTTTTAAAGAAATAAATGACAATTGATTACAATGAGGAAGTCAACAAATTCCCTTTTCTTTCTCTTCCCCATTTTAACCCACCCTATCCAATACCGTATGTCCCTAAACCCTCTATCTCTTTTTAGATGGTTGCTTTTTTACCAACCCTTCCCATTCATCCTACCCACTCCAACTATCCTTATTTTATAGTATTGTTTAAAAATATTTATATTAATAAAACTTATGGAAAAAAAAGATGAAACAAAATTAAAAAGCTAGGATCAGTGAAAATTTCAAAAGCCAAGATTATTATGAAGGAGAAATGACAAGAAGAACAAAGTGGTGATATCTTGAAATTGCAATATTCCTAATTATTAAATTCTTTTTAATAAATACCATGTCAGGCTCATGGGGCAGGATTTTGGGAGAGAAATGTCAAGTCTCGTGGCAGAATGTAAGCCGCTCTGAGTCCCCTCGGGGAGAAGGGCGGGGTATAAATGCATGTAATAAATAAATTAAAAAAGTCTGATAGGAAACCACACATGCCCATTATTCCACGTCACTGAAGTGATTCAAATGAGCAAATTTGACAGATCCCATCCCACATGTTTCCCCACACTTTCTCCTATTTCCACATGAATCACGAGCTCAGAAGGTGATTTCTTCCCATCTCCTGTTCCTGCCCCCCTCCGGTTTCTAAACACTTATAAAGCAGTTCCCAGATGAAGCATCACGGATGACTGTTGAAGTCTGTTGCCATCGTTTGATGGGCTCCATGATGTTTCATCAAACATCTGTCAAAATTGGAAGACCAACTTGCCTCATTGTTGAAGGTATGTTTTTCAGATGATAGCTGAAAGTGATCTCAGTGACAAGTTATAAGTAACCATTAGTGAGGTTCAGACAAGCTCTGGGTTTGAACTGTCCTGTTAGAAGAGATCAAGAGGCTATAGGATTCCTTTTTTACCAGAATATCATGACATGTCTTCAAATACTATTACAAGAATAGTATTTGCTTATAAATACTAGTTTTGCTTATAAAAGACCTAAGGATATGACCAAGTTCGAAGGTGACCAAGGTGTATAAGTATGTATGAGGGGGAAATATGAATAGGAAGATATTTTCCCTCCTCTCATAATCCTGGAAGATAAAATATGCTAGTATTAATTATTGAATTTGCAACTACTATATGTAAATTGCAAGATGTACAACAAATTGTTGATGGAGGAATTAGGCATATTCTAGATTATGAGACTGGCTATTAGTTTTTGGAATTATTTATCATGCTGTATAAACATTAGGAATAGGGCATTGTAACAAAACATATGGAATGGAAAGCTTCAGTGCTGCAAACTTTTAATACAATGTGGCTGAGTTAGAAAACCAGCTTAGGTTGGAAATCAAAGGGTACATACAAGTTATAATCTTTTGTATTTTAATGGATACATAATAATAATAGCATAACTGCTTCATTCTGTGATCCGTCAGAGTGAGGCAACAATAATTGACTCCAAAGGAGCTTTAGCCACTGGAAACGGATAAGACAACCAGGACACATACATTTGAGAAAGCATACCAAAATGATCCAAGCCCTGTGCATTTTCAAAGTAGTTTTCTGTTGCAACAGAAGGCTGCCACCTGGTTTCACATAGTTTTAACAAATCCCTAATCCACCTTCATCATTATTTTTACTAGAATCCTAACTTCTGTTTAGCAGCCCATCCTTTAGTCAAAGAAAGTTCAAAGAAATGTAAAGCAAATGTTACTAATCCCCCCTGAACTCCACAGTAGCCAGGCCAAGCTTGCAAACTTCCTTGTATAAGGGATGGTACTAAATGTCTAATAATAAAACATGTGCTATGAGTAATATAAATAGAAAACCAGAAAACCAGAAGCTAAACAACAAAGAATATGCCTTTTTAAAAGGTTTCATTGAGGGAAAGATAAAAAAGTTTTCATTTGAACTAAGTTTTAAAAATGGTACATAATATAATATATTTAAGGTATTGTTGAGTTTTAACTAATAAAAATTGGAAAAGGAGAAGTGGGTATAAAAAAGGGAAAGCTCACATGTAAATACACTTGTTTCCTTTTCTGTATATTCCTTACCCTTTCCAGAGGCTATATAATATTACTGTAGGGAATGAAATGGTAAGAAGGACTACAGTAGAGTCTCACTTATCCAACATAAACGGGCCGGCAGAATGTTGGATAAGTGAATATGTTGGATAATAAGGAGAGATTAAGGAGAAGCCTATTAAACATTAAATTAGGTCATGATTTTACAAATTAAGCACCAAAACATCATGTTAGACAACAAATCTGGCAGAAAAAGTAGTTCAATACACAGTAATGCTACGTAGTAATTATTGTATTTACGAATTTCGCACCAAAATATCATGATATTTTGAAAACATTGACTACAGAAATGCGTTGGATAATCCAGAAGGTTGAATAAGCGAGTGTTGGATAAGTGAGAATCTACTGTATCTGCCTTCCAGAAGCATCATAGAAACTGCTGTGGAGGGGATGGGGACCATTTTCATAGTGTCACTTCTGGGTTCAATTCTGGCAGATTTTCAACCAGTTATGGCTGACAGCAATGAACTTTCAGGATTTAGGGTAAGACTTGTTCCTAGCCTTATTTATAGATCCCTTGTATCCATGATGGTCTCCCATCCATTCCAACCAAGTTCAATCCACATTGTTATCTGACATCAGACAAGATCAGAAAGATTTTGGGTGGTATGGAGACTTTGATGGATGACATACCTAATGTGGTGCTAAAGGGGAATTCAACAGTTCCCATATATTCAACAGTTATACCAATTTCAAATATATTTGCTGCCATCATTGTTCTTGCCAGCCTCTTGAAGTGATAAAAGACAGCAGATCAGGAAAGCACTGTTTTTCATTGCCAAAGGAATTCTTTAGTATGTGTGATCCTTTTCTCTTCTTCACTTAAACCTTAAACATTTAGAGCTACAAACCTCAGACAAAGGGTATTATTGAACATTCCTGGCTTCAAAAGAAATCCTTTATATTTTGGCTCCACAAGCTTCCTGGAGGGGATTTCATAAGATCCATGCCTTCATATCTATATACTACACATGTTCTGACTCCCCCCACAATCAATATTACTCCTAAGTAATGATCCAAAGATTTCTCTTTCTTTTTTAAAATAGAGAAAATACGTTTCAAACTAATATCATTACATCATTATTCAAGTCTGAAAAATAGATAAAATGTCTGAGCACCTTCCAGCCGATGGATACAGTGAACTTTAATTTTTAAAATATTTCATTTAATGGCTTTATATGGCTAAAATGGTTACACTGTGTTTTTCATGGCATTTAACATGCATGCAAATACCACCAAAATGCTGGCTATAACTGGATCAGTGACTGTAACTGTTAATCTCACATCGTGGAATTGAATTTAAATAGCGTTAACTGTTTTAGTTGCCTACAAGACCTGTTTGTTCCCAAGAAAAAAATGTCTCAGTTGAAAATATAAATCTTTGTTTTTCTTTCCAGGACAAATAAATCTTTGCATTTTTTCTTACTTTAACCATCTAGATTTCATTTGACACAGAAATTTAACGCAGAACTAAATTATTTAAAAAAAGTCTTAACATGACCACCTGCCAGAGTTTGGGACACACACATATAGAGATATTATGTCATAACCCCCCAAAGAAATAAAATTGTCCACCTGCATATATAAACGTTTAAAGAATTAATATAGCAAAAATAGGCCACTGAACAGGTTTTGTGAGATTACTACAAGCTTCATTCTTCCAACCTACTTCCAATCTACTTCATCTTTGTGAAGCTGCAATTTCCCCACCTCTGTTGTGGTCCTTAGGGGCACAAGTAGTTGTACAACTGTTTTTTCACCAGATTGTGCCCAATTGAAGAATACATTGGATTCCAGATAATCCGGAAGTATGTTTCAACCAGCATCAAATTAGGGTGCATCTGCACTGCAGAATTAATGCAGTTTGTCACTGATATGTGATTTCAAATTTGCTAAACCATGAGTTCAGGTTCCCAGCGTGCCTAGGCTCAAGTTTCAAGTCAAACATGAACAGGATGAAGGCAAGGGTCAGAGGTTTATTCACTTTAGATAAAATGGATGTCAGGAGAGTCTGCGCTCTCAAATCAGACATAAAGGCAGTGGGTACATGCAAAGACATTTATAGCTGTTTGACAGCTATTTAAACAATGAACTTTTGCTGCTCTGAGCACTGGTTAGTGCAGGCTAGGATCTGCATGGTGCTAGGTTGAGGTGCACTGTCTGGTGCTGCAGATGATTGGGCTCAGAGTCTGGCGAGAACTTTAATAAACTCATTGTTCAGCTTAAAATTTATGACTGTTTCTTGAGTCCACATTTGGTGGGTACATGGGGGAAAGGAATGTGGATAGAGTTCAGGTTCATGGGTGCTAATGGTTATATTCCTGCCAACCCAGGTGGGACAATGAGTCTGAGCTGGTGAAACAATGGGTGACAATGGGTGTTGGCACACTTGAATGGCTTCTCAGGAAGAGACAAGGGTAGGGCATTAGGCAATTCCTTGACCTTTTGGCCTGCCTGGGGATTAGCTCATGGTTGGGTTCATGGAGGTGTTGTTGGGTAATTACGCCCACTGCCTAGAGGGATGATGGGATTTCTCCTCTGTTCTCCTCTGGTGTGTTGTGCAATTGTGGATGCAGAACAGAGGTCATCTGCAGAGGTTAACCGAACTGGGTTTCTGGGGGAAAGGTCACCTACAGGTTCAACCAGTGAGGCCATTCCTGGCATTCCCTTGGGCCGGATTTTGGGGTTGCTTTGGGGTCTCCTGCCAACCTAGCAGTTCGAAAATATGCGAATGTGAGTAGATAAATAGGTACCGCTCCGATGAGAAGGTAACGGCGCTCCATGCAGTCATGCCGGCCACATGACCTTGGAAGTGTCTATGGACAACGCCGGCTCTTTGGCTTAGAAATGGAGATGAGCACCAACCCACAGAGTTGGTCACGCCTGGACTTAGCGCCAGGGGAAAACCTTTTTTACCTTACCTTGGGGTCCCAAGGTTTCAACAACATTGCTGCTTTAATTGTCATGGTTCAATGCTATGGAATCATGGGTGATGTAATTTTCTAAGGTCTTTAGACATTTTTGCCAAGCATGCTAGTGTCTCACTTTCCACAGGATTGAGCCATGACAATTAAAGTGGTGTTGGGCTGCACTAATTCTACAGTGCAGATGCACCTCTAGTGTGATTTGTGTTAAAAGAATAATACTGTTAGAAAATGTCAATTGAAGTATAAGGTCACTATTATTGCAACATGTTTAAACTTTAAATGGTTCATGTTCTATTATCTTACATATATCACCATACCAGTGAACAGAGAAAGTTGACTTTTCTGTCTCTCCACTGCATCACTGATAGTCATCCAACTCCTAGGTAGTGATGAAAATATAATTTGCCTAAATAAACTTTCTGTTAAGAACATAGCACTTCACAACTGCAATCTCTTGCACTTCAGAGCTTAAGCAAACATGAAAAACCCATAACAAAGACTAACCTGATAGAGGTTCATTGCTTTTCATTGAATGTACAATAATTAGCCAATTTGCAACATTTCAGCTATATATAATTTTGCAGCATTAATTAGTCACATGGAAACAAAAATATATAGTGTGTATTTTAAACAGAATCATTCATAACAGTCTTATTTATGACGTGGAAGAAGACACTACAGAAAAAAATAGCAGAGTTTCTTTTTCCAACTGGAAACATTCTACCCAGAAACCTTAGTCCTAAACAAAGTAGAACCATTGATTCAATTGCTGAATAGTGAGTCAACACATAAGTAAATCCAGTTGATCCAGGCTCTATTTCAGCTCAGATGAACAACAGGACTTAAGCTCTCGTTGTTGTATTTCTTCCTGTTGATTTCACAGAAAGTTCACATTTATCTGGAACTCCAAACTTTCCCAGACTTCACATTTACAAAATACTGTAGAAAATTCTAAAGGCTCTGAACACATTTCCTCCAAAGTAGGAACATTGATTTCAATAGGGCAGAGCTAAGGATGTGTTTCATTTTCCTGTTGAAAGAGCAAAGCTTAAAGATGCTCAACTTTGTTTGGATTATGCCCACTGTCTTTTTTTAAAAAAAGCTTTCCTGTAAAAAAATACACTTGCATGTTCAAGGAGTTAATCTGGTAAATGAACTTTCTTTTTACTCTTCAGCCTAATGATTTCCTTCTGGGTGTGGAAGCCACACATTTGTAAAATTTGCACCTGTATAAATATCCTGTGTCCATGTGTGCAGAGCTTTTCAACAATGAATGCTGAGCAGATTCAAGATGTGCTGCGAATGTTTGGTGCAGTTCTCCTGCACAGGGATATACATTTGACAACTGCTATTACTGGAACACAGGAACTCTCTTAGTGCAAAAAGCAATAATATATTACCAAGATAGAAGGAATATTCCTAGCTCCTAAACATGTTTTTTTAAAAAAAAGTAAAAAAAGGAAGGATGCTGACAGGTTTTTAAAAAGTCAACTCATTTGAAATGAGGTGTTGAGGGTTAGTGCGAAAGCATTCAAATAATTTGCATAATTATCAAAACAGCTTGGGAAATTAAACTGCATCATGAAATTGCATTATGTGTCAGTGTAGATGGGGCCTGAACAGGGATTTGAACCCTGATCTGCCAGACTCCTGGTTCAATATTCAAATCACTACACTACACTGGCTCTTTTGCATCCAAATATGAAATTCCAATCCTGAAGCTTCTGGAGTATGAGAAATGCTTTCCAATTATACATGTGGAATTGTTGTAAATGTTAAGACAAATGACGTTGTTATCCTGATAAACAGAGTTCATACTTTTTAAAAATAAGAGTTTTAAACAATTGCAAAACAATCAGTGTGATAATGGCAAAACCATCTGTCTTGAGAATTTTTTTGTAAGGCTATTTCTTACCATTTTTATTTATTTCATGTCAAAAGCATTGCATAAATAGATAAGTTCAAAACTGATAAAATAAAGGGATCACAAGCTGCTAAATAGATTTAGACCCAAAATGGGCAGCAGTGACTGCATTGTCTATGTCAGGACCCAGGCTGCAGAGCACCAATAACCATGCGCAGAGACCAGAATCTATCTAATATCTTTATTAAAGGAATATATAAAGTCAATAAAAACAAGTGAAGAATATAGTTCAGAAGTAGACCTTTCAGGAAAGGTCAAATATAGTCCAGGAAAACAATGTCCAATATGAGATATTAAAGTCCAAAGTTATAATCCACTTCACCGAAACACACACTATTTGACAAGCAATAGTGTGGGGAACTGTCCATAGTCTTTGAGGCTTAAGGTAAATCCGAAGGAAACTGGAAAACAAGGCTTGAATCAGAGAAGCAAGGTCCGTGGTTTAAAACGCAAGGCAAGGCAAGACTTGAAACTTGGCAAGATCAAACTTGAAACAAGGCAAACATGAATCAAAAACTGAGTCCATAGAAGTCCATGGTACAAGGCTGGGCTGGAAACTTGATCCGGGATCTGGGAACTGGAGTACGAAGTCTACACACGATTTCACTCCTCAAGCCGACGAATTGACTCCGCAAGGATTCCTTTGCGGGCAAACACCTATATAGGATCTTGTTTTCCCGCCAAGGAACACTTTCTCTGGGGAACAAGAAACGAAACCTATACTGTGTCCAGATGCATGACTCCTTAAAGTTTCCCAAGGGAAGCAGACTTAATCAGCTAATTGTCTGGCAGCTATCCTGGCGCTCCGGCGAGTCGCCTCTCGAGCGCCCCTATCTTGATTATAATAATCCCGGCGAGAAAATGGGGGAGATTTCTGCTCAAGGCTTGTTTGGCTGACTTCTTGTGGGCAAACATCTTGCAGGTGCAAGGGCTCCAATTCTGGCTGAAACGGTGGGAAACCCAAGTTTTCCTCTTCATCTGCCTCAATAGTACCAGGAACGGGACTACATGGCCCATGAGTCATCACAGTCTATAGCTTTAAACAGTTCTTCCTCTGTGCATGAGTCTGGGCATTGTGGGCAAGCATACGGATGGTGAGTTACACAAGGTGGAGAAGTCTTCTAGGTAGTGCCATTTTGCCAGGTTGTCTTTTGATCTGCCCACTCTGCTTCTGGGTCTGTTCAGAGACTTCCAAGTTGCCCATTATTGGTTTTCCCCTGGAGGAAGACCCTCATGGGGGCCATCCAGTTTGAATTGCCTGGTTTGCTGCCTGGTTTGCTGGAGGAACGTGGTTCTCATGAAACTTTTCCTTAATTTAAGTTTACTGGGAGGAGGCTGGTAGCCATACAGTGGGTGGCTTTCACAGTATTCAACCTTATTTCTCTCATAATTGGTAACAACTTCCCGTCGCACATCAGAGGGGGCAATGCCAGCTAGCTTATAGAGTCTATCAACAGGTGTAGGTTTAAGACATCCTGTGATTATTCTACATGTCTCATTCAGTGCTATATTCACCTGCTTCACATGGGCAGATTTATGCCAGGTGAGGTAGGCATACTCAGCAGTTGAGTAAGACAAGATGTTCTTATTGATTTTGGGTCTGCACCCCATGTGTTATTAGTACGTTTCCGCAGGATGTTAGTGCAGCTAATTTGTGCTTGGTGTTTGTACAGTGTTTCCTATATGTTAGCATTCGGTTTAAGGCGATGCCTTAGACACAGTGCTAACATATAGGAAACACTGGAACAGTCTTCAAGCTCTTGGCCTTCCCAGGTAACCTTCAGTTTTCTGTTGGCTTCATAATTACGTAGATGGAAAGCACACACTTGTGTATTGGCAGGGTTAGGCTTCAGGTGGTTATCTTTATAGTAGCTGGAGAGATCTTTCAGGGCATTAGTAAGTTGGATTTCAACTGTTTCAAAGTCTTTTGCCTGTGTTGTTAGACCAAGGTCATCAGCATATATAAAGCTCTTTTTGAATATAAAGCTCTTACGATAAGAGAAGACTACCACGTGACATGAATGTAAACTGAGTATACCTCTTCCTAGTATGGAATACAGTAATATTCCAGCACATAATGCCTAAAAGTACACATGTGTGCACACAAAAACTAACCAAAAACCAATTTTAAATTATCCATCTGAAACAAAAGTATTCCTCTCTTCCCCCTGACCTTCTTAAATCTTCTTGGTACAGCAGCTTTTTAATCATATGTTTGTGAAGGCCAAATAATGTGCTAAGGATTTACTTCCCAGAAAACAATACTACAAAGCAGAGCTTATGGTTAAGGTGCCAAAGATCTGGTTTCTCCTATAGGTATTCACTGGAATCTGACATATCAAATTGGCATTGGTGCATCACAGGGAATCAAATAGCTGAGCTGGTGCTTGCGCTAATCTTTGGTTTCTTCGAAGCTGGGAGGCTTGCTGAAATGATACCAGCCTGTAATCATGTTATCTAGTGATGCATATTCATAAATCTCATTTAAGTTCTTTGCAAGGTTGTAGGGATTTGTATATATTTGGGAAGCTAGGCTACCCCCCCCCCCCCACTCTTCTTTGTGACTCAGAAAATCCAGTTTCTAGATTTAATCTGATGGAACGGGAATGAAAGACCCTTTCAAAGACCTGATCCTTGCTATTTCTTTTTCAAGCACTGCGTGTTCATCACATATGACCTTGCTTCCTGATGCTCTGGCACAATGCCTGAGCACACTTCAGTGATCCACTGAAGAGCTTGATTCTGCCATGTGGGAGACAATAAAAGAGCATGAGGCATCAATTATCCTTTCCCAGCATCCAGGAAAACTCAAGCACCAAACATTTTGAAAAGAGTGTATATAAAACCTGGATTTCCATTAACCAGAAACAGTTGGTGCAAATAATATTTATGCAAACTCTGACCAGGTTTGGGAAATGTATGTTCTTCTTCTTTTTAAGGTGATGACTATCTTCTATAGAAGCCAAGTCTCTACACCTGTGAAGGATGTATATAAATGTGTGTTTATATATGTGTGTTTCTGTGTGTATTAGGCCACGTGAATAATAGGAACATTTTATGTAGCATCACATATTTGGTGTACAAAGGGAGAAATGTAACAAATGAATGTATTTGATGTTTCCAAGTCAGTGCACTTCTATACACGTTTACTCAACTGTAAACCCCACTGAATGCAATGGATCTTATTTCCAGATGATCACAGATCACAGCCTAAGGCAGTGGTTCTCAGCCTTCCTAATGCTGTGACCACTTAATACAGTTCCTCATGTTATGGTGAACCTCAACCATAAAATTATTTTTGTTGCTACTTCACAACTGTGATTTTGCTACTGTTATGAATCGTAATGTAAATATCTGATATGCAAGATGTATTTTCATTCACTGGACCAAATTTGGCACAAATACCCGATACGCCCAAATTTGAATACTGGTTGAGTGGGGGTGGGGGATTGATTTTGTCATTTGGGAGTTGTAGGCGCTGGGACTTATAGTTTACTTACAATCAAAGAGCATT
The DNA here is from genome assembly GCF_035594765.1 of Anolis carolinensis. Lineage (NCBI taxonomy): Eukaryota > Metazoa > Chordata > Lepidosauria > Squamata > Anolidae > Anolis > Anolis carolinensis. The sequence continues at coordinate 34,198,260 of NC_085845.1, read as the reverse complement.
CAGAACTCCACCAACAATGGAATTGAACCAAACTTGGCACACAGAACCCCCATGACCAACAGGAAATACTGGAAGGGTTTGGTGAGTGATTGGAAGTTGCAGTTCACCTACGTCCAGATAGCACTGTGGATTCCAGTGTGAATCTGGACCAAACTTGACACAAATACTCAATATGCCCAAATTTGAACACTGGTGGAGTTTGGGGAAAATAGATCTTGACATTTGGGAGTTGTTGTTGCTGGGATTTATAGTTCACCTAGAATCAAATAGCCCCTTAAACCCCACCAATGATCGAATTGGCTCAAACTTGGCATACAGAACTCCCATGACCAACATAAAATATTGGTCTTGGGCGACCCCTCTGAACCCCCCTCGCGACCCCCCTAGGGGTCCCGACCCCCAGGTTGAGAAATGCTGACCTAAGGCCTAGTGCCATCTAGAGTAGAAATCAATTAGTAAATTAAAGTCACTGCTTGTGTGAACTCAACTGATTCAATGGGTCTAGCAACTGGATTTGGGTCTCTGTGTTCTTAGTTCTGGTATAAATTATAGTAAGGAAGAGACCTTGAACCTTCCATGCTCTATGCTAGCATGTATATATGGGTCAAAGAAGTTTTCCTTTCCTCTAGAAAACCATCAGTCTTGAGCTGTAATGCATCAAGATATGCACGAGAGACATCTCTTTGTGTCCCATTACCAGAATAATAACCCAGATTTTAAATAAAACCATTCAGTGGGAATTAAACAGGGACTTCCATTCAGTAACATTAAAACAGAACTTCATATTTCTACAAAGCAGTCAATTGTTGCTGCTTGTCTGTGTGTGTGTGTGTGTGTTAAGGGGGCTAACCTCATGATAACAAGTCTCTTTCATAGGTGAAAAAGTTCTCTTTTTAGATACAGATGTGATGCCACCTCCATAAGGATAGTTGAGAGTGTGAGTTTTAACAGTACACTAGTTCTGAGCTTGTTTAAAGGCCAATGAATAGTATGAGGGGATAAACATCAGCCAGAAAGTTTAAGATCCAGATTGAAGTAGGTGTCAGCTATTTGTCTAGGAAACATGCATGAAATTACTGATCGTGTGGTATCTTAGTACGAATCAGATTGAAGTGGCTATCAATCCAAATGATGAACTGCAGAGATTCGAAATGTTACTTTTGGGCTACAAACCATTTCTGGTGGACCACAACTTTCCCATGCATAGATTTATCCCTTTTAGTATATTCTTAGCAGTGGAGGAGAGCTGTTCATTAATTTTCATATTTGAAATGAAACAGATGTTTTTAGAAAAGTAGATTTCAAGGGTCAGGTGACCCAGGTTGCTTCAAACAGTGTTTCTGAGTCATTACATTAAAAACCTTTTGATTTTTGACACTAATCTCTAAACATTAATCATGCATCTTTGATGGTATTTTGATCTGTCAGAGTGGTCCTCTCATTATCTCATTGCTTATAGCAATTGTCTGTTTGCATAATACGACACAATCATCTTCCTGATTAACAACAGTGATTTAAAATAGCAGAAACGAGTGAAGATCATCTTTTTTGGATTGCATAATGTATTCTTTTCAAATGCCCTTGATTAAAATCAATAATACTAGAATAAATAGGAATTTGTAAAAATCTTTTTTAAAACTAAAAAATCCACTGCTCTGGAATAAAAAGTAATGCAATAGGAGAAAAACCTGGTGTTCTGTGCACATAAGGAGAGTATTTTATCATTATTTTTTAAAATAAAAATGTGATGGTGAAGAATATATACTTCAAATGTTCAACAGTGGAGCGGCCGGCATGACTCCATGGAGCACCGTTACCTTCCCCTTCCCCTATTGATCTACTCATATTTACATGTTTTTGAACTGCTAGGGTGGCAGAAGCTGGGGCTAACAGTGGGAGCTCACCCTGCTCCTTGGATTTAAACTGCTGACATTTTGGTCAACAAGTTCAGCAGCTCAACAGGTTAACTTTCTGCACCATCGGGGGCTTATTTTGAACTAAATCCATGGAGTCCCAATTAAAATAGCACTTCAGCTTTAGTTTCTAAAATACAGTGGCCTAACAAAAGGTATCTTGATAGCCTCATATATCACATAGAGGGGCTGCAACTGGATATAAAAGCTTGAGTTCGTCCTGCTATTGTATAGTTCATTAACTCACAATTATGTTAGTTTACCTAGAAACAGCTACCTTTAAAGGTCATCAAATGATTGTGACATTTTTGGGCTCAATAAACGTTTAACAATAAAGTGCCATTGCTGATAGAATTCTTATGGAATTGCTTTTCAATGAACAGCAGTAAACCACTGTTCTGACTTTCCCCCTATAGGTCAGAAACATGTAGGCAATCTGTTTAGCTTGTTGCCTGGAAATGGCAGTTAAGCTCCAGAAAGTACAAGCCATAAAGAAAAGGAAAGGGCCTTAGGCTAAACATGGTGGTATTGAGGGCAAACCACACATACAAACAAGTGCCTTGTAGTTGTTACTTTCCAAAAGAGGCATGTGCTTCATTGCGTGACCTGCCACAGGGGTTGTTTGTGTGTGAATTGAATGATGCTGTATATTCATTTAAGTAAGTGCTACATGGAGATTATGTATCACTGATCTGATCATTCAGCCTCCTGCCTACATTTCCTCAGATGCCCAGAGGCATCTGGATTTTTTAGTTATTGGAATAGGATTTGCTTTATGCCATTAGCATTTAAAAATGTAATCTACCATAAATAAAGCACACAGTTTTATATAGCCAGATGTTGCATGCCAGTAGTTTTACAAAGGCAAGGGATAATTTATCAAATTTAAGGACAGAATTTGTCAGAGGTTTCATTTTGCATCTTTCTAAGCTTTTCTTCTTCTTCTTTGGGAAAAAATCAACTAAATTGTACAGAATGCAAGAGAAATGAAAACTACCCACTTTTACTTATGTAGGCATGAGTACAATACCACAGAATAAGCATTTTAGAAACCAAAAGTTCTGAAAGGATACCTATTAATACACATGATAGATAAAAGTTAATAACGTGGTAGCTGGTGAATCTCGTCTTAATGGAATACTAAATTCACTCTGGGTTTTACTTTAAAATTTAGAGGAACTTTCAACAATACTGTGCCCTAGCTGCAAAATAAGTTCAGCACTTTTACCCTCTGTGGAAACTGCTTCCCGCCTGTGCCAGTTTTAAAAAGCCCAAAACAGTTGATCAACTGTTCAAGCTCCCATGAAGTCACATTTGATTTCCAGCTGGTTTCAAGAGAAGGAAAGTGGACAGCCATTAGAGGTGTCTGAAAGTGTTTATTTTAAACATTATAATATTAAATAAGCAATTGGGGAATGAAGGAAATCTGGCGGCATTTTTTAAAAAAAAAAAAAATATCCCCTGTCTGCCCTCCATTTTATCCTGGGACACAGAAGGGCTGTGAGGAGAAGAAAGCCCAGGACCAGCAGGTCTGTGTGGGGACCTGCTCTGACATCCTGGGTTTGCCTATTCTGCATATTAATCCCACATTTTGGCACTGTGTGAAAGCACCCTAAGTCTTGAGTAGACTTTGCAGGAGAAGTTGGGAGTAAAGGTGGTCACCAGAAGCTTGGTGAATTGGTTGCTAAACCATTTGTGTGATGGAAAGATGGACTGCAAGTCTTCAATAGACACAAAAAAAACCCAGAGTACTATCAGAACAATTGTGTTTGGCTGAAAACTTCTTGCTAATTCACAGTGGAAAATGTCTTGATGTAACCCATCATCATGATAAAGAAAATAAGAAGAAAACAGAAGAAAACAGAGAGAAACTTCTGCCAATTGTGGAAACTATTGTCCTCTGCAAATATAAAGGTCTGTTCCCCTGAATCAACCTGTTGCCACTTTATAAAACCTATTAGGTTGAGTGACATGATGCAGTTTTACGTTTTGTTGAACTGTACAGTATGGCAGTGAGAACACTTGAAGAACTAAAGGAGAGTCCTCTATACAACAGTGAGACTTCTTCCCAAACTGGACACCTTCTTTTAGCTGTTCTGAATCCTGAAATTGTAGTAACCATACACATCCTAAGAAAGCTTCTTTCATCCTCTTAGCAAAACATTACAAAGAGCAAATATTGACATTTTCTGTAGTCTGCTACAACATGTTGACAGTCTCTTAGAAAAAGCCAGGGAGATGTGTACAGAATCTGCTAAAGAATTTCAGGAGATCTTTGATACAGCAAGATCAGTGGTGGAGTCTACGAGTGGAGAAGTTAGGATTCCTTGCATCTGTTCAAGGCAGATTTGTCAAAGCAGCATCCAGGCAACTTTACTAAAACCAGTGGAATATTATAGGATAAATGTGTACATCCCATTTCTGGACTTTTTCCGCAGTCAGCTTCAAGAAAGGTTTACAAGGCACAGGGAAGGTGTTCAGGAACTGCAAGTGTTCCTCCCTATTAATTGTGGCCATTTAAAATCCAACTTGAACAAGTGCACAGAACTTTACAATGAATTCCTTCAAGATACTGGCACACTAATGGAAGAATTTCACCTGTGGTGTAGAAAATGGAAAAGGATTACACCTGCAGAAAAACCATCAAACACACTGGAAGCATACCTTGTCTGTGATAGATAGTTTTTTCTAAATATGAAGAAACTTCTTCAGATTTCTACAACATTGCTAGTGTCAACAGCTGCAAATGAAAGGTCATTTTCAACTCTTAAACGTTTGAAAACACACATAAGAAAGACTGACTAGACTTGCATTCTTGAGTGTCCACCAAAGTTTATCAATGAAACCTGATTTCTGTCGAAGTGTATTGACACAGTTTTCAAGTGCTTCCAATAGGCATTGTGGTATTCATTTGTGACCACTAAATTACTAATTAAGAGTCATTTTCAGGGGATTCTTTTAGACTTGAAACTTTGTCATTTAAATAGAAAATTGATTTAATCAAGTCTATATAAAATATAGAATAAGTAATGAAATTTAAATTATTTTGTGTTACGGACTTACTCTTCATGATTCACTAAAAAAAGTTTCAACCACCCACATTTTTTTTTCTGGTTACAGGCCTGGCCAGAACCACATGATTGGCTGCTATATGAACAGAATGCTGAACTAGTTAGGTCTTTGGTCTAATCTAGAATTACTCTCCTTATGTCTCCTGAACATGGTTCCAGTAATTCTTCGGCTTCAGCTGTATCAGGTGGTAGGATAAGTAAAAAGAAGAGCCTTAGATATTGCTTGTTCCTGTTTATATTTAACACAGAGAAATATATTTTATCTTCAGACACTTATGAAAACATATTATAGATTTGTTGAAGAAAAAAGTTACTTTATCACATTTGCTCTGTCAGTAAGTGCATGTGGGAGAAATAAATTGGTCTGATGCTGGCATTCAGACATTTATTCCCACTTCTAATCAGTAGTATATCATAATCTTAGCTCCCTTAGCTCCCTAATGGAACTGAAAGCAATAATGGTAACAAGTTTGTCATGGACTCACTATGGAATAGAGGTTCTGTAAACTTTACTTATCCCAGTGATAATTTAAAATTATAGCTAATCCATCAAAAAATAATCTAGGCTTCTCTATAAAGAATGGCTGGTTACAGAAGAAATACTAACAAGAGCCAGACTGTATTGCCTCTCAAAGGTAGAAAAATTGCAGTTTATTCTGGGAGTGATAGAGAATTTTGTAGGTCAAAATTGCCAGCAGAATCCATCAGCTTTTGCAAGCCTTTTCTTACTGTCATATTGTTCGTTTGTTCATTCTGGTTCATTTATCACGTTTTTAATTTAATACGGTGAATGGATGGCAATGCTTACGTTCAGTCTAAAACAAATCTTTTTTAAAAAGGCCATGACATGAACAAGATTAATGAAAGAGCTTTTAAATATGTTTATTTGCAATTCATGTAATATTCATCCCTCTATCTAATATCTAGGAATCCATCCATATTAATTATTTCAGTTCCACAGTTTATAAAATCTACAATGTGATTTTCCCCTTTACAACCAGGTTTATTAGCTACATGAACATCTTTCATAATTTCAGCATGCATTTACTTTATCGAGCAATTCCGAAGCTCTCAAAGAAGAATAGTCAGTATTCTACACCAGGTACTTAGTTAACAATCATGACAGTTATGATTATGACAATGATGACTAGCAGTTATCGTGAATATGGAACAATTACCTCAATTTATTAATCCATAACTGTTACATATTCAGAATCACTGTTTAGTCATGGCTGTGACTCTATCATAACTTTTCCTTCAACATACTTTACCGAGCATCAGCTCTATAGGGAAAATGACATTTCCACCAGGTTTTAGCACCCAGATCAGGAGATGTTAGTTAGGTGTACTTAACTAAACAGTTGATGTAAAATACTTAGCAGTAGGTTTGTGCATTTTGTCTGAACCATGATCTATTTCTGTTTGCGGGATTCTGGTAGACCCCCATATTTGTTTTTGTTTGCTTCCCAAAAACGGGCAGGTAGCCAGAAAGCCGTTTTCAGACCACAGTCAAAAAATACAGCTGGATCAGGCCCATTGGTGGTAATTGGGGGGGGGGGGAGCTCTGAGAGTCTCCCTTCCCATCATTTTAGGGCTATTGGGATTAAAATGACCACACTTGGAGGACACATCTACCACTGTTAGCCCACCAAGTTTCATAACATTTGGACCGTCTCCTGGTTTCCCTGCCCTGTAACTTCTCCAGGAGCAGCAGCAGGGCTTCAGATAACACCCTCTCTGGGATCATTTCTCTGGTTTGTCAAGGATACCTGGATTTATGGAAAGGGCTTAAGATAGCACCCTCTCTGGGATCCTTTCCCTTTGATTTTTCAAGAAAACCTAGATTTATGACAAGGGCTTTAAGGAAGCATCCTTCCTGGGACCCTTTTCTTAGAAACAGCTTGTGTAAGACACTTCACTGCATTCTTCTATTCTGATTGACCCAACAGGCGGGACTCATGGGGAAACCCCGTGTGAGCAGCATGTGGCAGCTTCTCCACGCCACGTGGTGCTGAACAGGGGAGGAGGAGTCATGATCGGCTGCCACATGGTCCTGTAATGGACGAAAAAATGTGACGGCTGAGCCCTTACCATTACAGCCACCCGGCCAAGCTGAATAAGCTGGATTGCCAAAGGGAACCGACTACTCAGATTCTGGGCACAAACCTACTTGGTAGTGACCATTCACAATGGGAAATTTCTCTGCTCCTCTATTAATTCATATAAAGGGTAACCCTGAAATCTATTATTGATCCTGGAGACCTTTTCTCCACAAGCTCCAGCTATAACTTTTAGAATTAGCAGCATATACCAGAATTCTCCCAAACTGTCAACTATTTATTATTATACACACTAATATAATTAAATAGTTGCAATCCCCTTGCATTGTTTAGCCTTAAAAACTAGCCCTTTGGGGGTAGTACAGGTTTCCCAATTTTGCATTGAAACTTGTGTGTCAGTAGGCAAAGTATCTTGTGTGGCAAAGTATCTCCCTGGCACACTGGGACAGGGGAAATAGGGATATTATCATGCCAGACTTTAAATAGTTATGGCTATGTAAGTCCTTTACTATTAAGACTAGCCTTCTATTAGGTAGAGTGAGATGTTTGCTAAGCAGCAATGAATGGGCAGCAAATTGTTATTATTATTGCACTTGAATCCTGTGTTGGGGATGGCAAAATGGTAATTGTGGGTGTTTCTGCACAGATGTCAAGATAATTTATCTGGCTTAGGATCTACCATGCCGTAAAAGAAGATGGGGTGGAATTTAGGCTTGCCTCAGAGAGCAAAATATTCTTCCTTACGCTATCAAAAGTCCAATTGAAACCAGTCCTTTCTTTAATGCTATAGCGGGCCCAAATCCAAAACTAAACAGAATGAAATAAAAACAGGGGTAATGTGAGATGTAAAATATGCTGGCAATTTTGTTATATATTGAGAAATAAATTTGGGGTTTCTTTGTTTTTTACACTTTAGAAAGACAAATTGGTTCCTTATCAGTTACAAATGTCATCACTTCTTTTCTGACAGTTACTAAGGACTGCAGTCAACTCAAAGAAAAATGGCCTGTTTTAAATTAGCTGTGAATAATATATGGATTTCACTTTGGGACATTACATATCAAGGCTAAAGTTTGCTACCTGCCAGAGCTTGAAATTTCATGAAACATAATTTCCTCATGCCCCTCATTTCAATCTTATCCTGTGACTGGAAATAATATTCCAAAAAGGCAGTCCAAATGTGTATGAAACCTATAGTTAAACTGTAAGAAGAACAGTATCCTGTTTGTTCTGAACTGGAAAGCAGTTTCAAGACAAATGGTTTGTGTTAAAACAAAATGGTTTGTAACAATCCCCTGAGTTCTGCAGTATTTCATAAGCTGTGTTGTTTTGGTATCCCATCCGTATTTGCTAACTTGAGAGAAAGAAAAATGGTACTCATAACATTTATAAAATAATATATTGGAGATATAATTTTGCATGTATAACTGGCTAGGTGGAAATTGACTTGTATGGTCTTCTTTACATGGTCTTTTTCATATGCATGATAGTACTTTGATTTCTCTAGAATAGCTATAGCGCCTTCCTGTGGAATCCTGGAATGTGAAGTTTAAACTATCTGTTAGAGAATCCTACTGCCTTATCAAATTATAAATACTAGGATTCTGTAGGATGAACCTGTAATAGGTAAAGAGACTTGCAGCAGTTCTTCCAGATGTTTGAAAAGGCTGCACATGGTGTCAAAGGTAGGTTGAGGTGCAGTGGTAATGGGGCATGCTTGAGAAGGTAGAAGCACCTTCGGGACACAGAGTTCTGTTCATGGAACGTGCCTCTGCCCATTTTCCAGGGATTTACTTCCCATCCCATAACCTGCTCTGGATCTTCAACACAATGTATAGTATAGAAGGGGCTGACATGGGGGGAAATGGGAAAGTCCATTTCTGTCAGTCCTGCTGCACCTGCCTAAATCTGGATCCAATTGAACTGTAATAAAAAGGACACTTTACAGCAAAAGTCAAAATGAGTTTGAAATGAAATATCATACATAATGGAGGAAATGGTGACAAATGAGCCAGGATTGAAATGTACATTTGCAGGCTCTTAGGCTGCATGAAAGGGGCCTTTCTCTTTTCTAGAATAATAGAATCATAGAGTTGGAAGAGACTTCACGGGCCATCCAGTCCAACATCTGTCATGAAGCAGGAAGATGACATTCAAAGCAACCCCTGACAGATGGCCATCCAGCTTCTGTTTAAAATCCTCCAAAGAAGGAGCCTCCACCACACTCTGGGGCAGAAAGTTCCAGTGCAGAACAGCTCTCACAATGAGGAAGTTCTTCCTAATGTTCAGGTGGAATCTCCTTTCCTGTAGTTTGAAGCTGTTGTTCCGCACCCTAGTCTCCAGGGCAGCAGAAAACAAGTTTGCTCCCTCCTCCCTATGACTTCCTCTCACATATTTATACATGGCTATCATGTCTCCTCTCAGCCTTCTCTTTTGCAGGCTAAATGTGCCCACAGTTGCCCACTGCCCAGCTCTTTAAGCCACTCCTCATAGGGCTTGTTCTCCAGACCCTTGATCATTTTAGTCACCCTCCTCTAGACACTTTCCAGCTTGTCAACATCTCCCTTCAGTTGTGGTGCCCAGAATTGGACAAAGTATTCCAGGTGTGGTCTGATCAGGGCAGAATAGAGGTGGAGCATGACTTCCCTGGATCTAGACTCTATACCCCTATTAATGAAGGCCAAAATCCCATTGGCTTTTTTAGCTGTGACATCACATTATTGGCTCATGTTTAACTTGTTGTCCACGAGGACTCCAAGATCTTTTTCACATGTACTGCTGTTGAGCCAGGCACCCCCCATTCTGTATCTTTGCATTTCATTTTTTCTGACTAAGTGGAGTATCTTGCATATGTCCCTGTTGAACTTCATTTTGTTAGTTTCAGCCCAACTCTCTAATCTGTTAAGATCATTTTGGATTCTGCTCCTGTCTTCTGGAGTGTTGGCTATCCCTCTCAGTTTGGTGACATCTGCAATCTTGATGATCATGCCTTCTAGCCCTTCATCTAAGTCATTAATAAAGATGTTAAACAGAACCGGGCCCAGGATGGAACCCTGTGGCACTCCACTCATGACTTCTTTCCAAGATGAAGAAGAACCCTTTGGGTTCATTCACTTAGCCAATTACAGATCCACCTAACTGTAGTTTTGCCTAGCCCACATTTGACTAGCTTGTTTGCCAGAAGGTCATGGGGACCTTGTCGAAGGCCTAATATTCTTTTGAGTTTTCTCAACTGAAAGAGTATCTAAGTGCACACATGAAGAATTATCTTGCTTAATATTCCTCAGTATTCTTCCCCTGATGACATAAAAGCCTATAGGTGTCAAAGGAATGTTTTACCTGCAACCACAGAATCTAGTTCATGAACAATAATCTTGCAGCTTCTGCATGCACCCTTTGGTTGGATACTGTGCAACTTTCAGTAATGCAACCCCCTAGTGATCATACAAAAAATAGGCAATATTGAGCCACCTTGAGTCTCTATATCAGTAGAATGGTGGAAGAAAAAAAAATGAACATCCAGTAAAAGGTGAAAATAATGTTGTGGCAGCAAGATGGGAAGATATTAGTTTTACTGTTTTATTGTGGTTTGTTTAACTGTGTTTTACTGATTTTATGATGATTTAATTTATGATTTATTGGTTATACTGCTCATTTGCTTTATTCATTATGTATTTCAGGTTGTTAGCCACATGGAGTCCCCACGGGGAGAGGGAGCAGGATACAAATAAAGTTTTGATTGATTAATTGATTTGGTTTCTCTGTCATTACCAATGGACAATAAATTGAATCAATGGACAATAAATGGAATCCTCGAACCACAAACAAATGAAATGATTGTTCACATAGGACAGATTAAATGGAGAGTGAAATAAAATTCAACTAAAAATCAACCATAGTAGCAAAAATAGACTTAAAAGCAATTAAATAAATCATTTTCTTCAGTGTTTTGTTTTAAAATTCTGTAATATAATCTTAAAATGTCTAAAACATAACAAGGAGGAGAAATGTGAAGTATCCTTCATTAAAAGATCTTTATATCATAACCAATTCCTACTGAAATAAAGAAAAAGTATTTCATTGTTGATGGAAGAAGAGTAGAGAAGGGCCAGATTCAACTGGAAGACCCTCTCCAAAATCCTCCCCAAATGTGCCTGTAACTTACTCCTTTCATGACAAACATCTAAAAATTCAAATTGGCAAGTATCAATAGATACCAGTTTTTCAGATAATCTGAAACCGATGAAAAAAATGTGAAGTTCTGCAAAGGCAATGTGAAACTCAAAATAAAAAGCTTTGAGAAACATTTTGGCCTGGCAGTCTTTTACCTATCTTTTACTTTTATTAGATCTTTAAAATGTAAGATATTGCACTTGCTTAAATATCCTTAAAACTACCATTAAAATGGTAAAATGTATACCAGATGCCCAAGTTAGCGCTGCTGCTTAAAGTACTATATTCAGCACACAAAATTGTCATCAAACTTTTCACAAGCACCTTTTTCACCTGCTCATGTGGTATCCACCTGTAGTTTGCGGCAAGGTCAACCAATGGGACGTCATCCTTGAAGCTTAGGAAGGTGCCTTCCACCTCCTGCCTTTTACAGTGTGTTTTTTCCGTGCCCAGAAATGTTCAATAGCACGTATTCATACAAAGTAAGCTGCATGGCAATATAAATGCAGGTTCTACAGATATCTATCTGGACATTCAGTTAATAGAAAAAAGCCCTTCTAATCATTTTCACAGCCAGGCTCCACTCCTAACATGTTTTACATTACAGCTCACAATGTTAACACTTGGCCAATACACCATGAATCTCCTAATGTGCACAAATTGCAGAAACATCTGGGTTAAATAGCTTCATGCCAATCCAATGAGAAAAATCACAGAGGACCTGGACTCCTGAAAGAAATTGCTCACATTATATAAGACAAAAGACAGCAGGCTACACACATAGGGTCATAAAGCCATTCATGGACACATAGGAGCCCTTCAGATTTAGAACAACCTACAATACATTCTCTCTATTGAGAAAAGAACTAACGTTGCTTTATATGGTCTATGGAGTGAAGAAAGATATAGGACCTCTTCCCATCCCGAGGGTCCATATACATGAGCAGTCATGAGGACAAATTCAGTACTAATTCATGTGTAGCTGTTTAGTAAATCATTACCACTAAGAATGTGGACAATGATAAGTTTGTAAGTGAGAGCTGACATGAAGGCACATACAATTCGGAGCTATGCAGGATCATGCTAATAGGCATCCTTTAGTCCCAAGGATCTCCATGAACACATTGAAATACCTCTCATGGAGCAAATAGGTTTGGGTTTCTGTGAGTTAGCCATTCTGTACTCTACAGGAAAGTAGCTGGCACCACTTTCCTCTTTTTAAAATGCTGCTACTGCCTAAGCATTGCAGCACACACAGCAGGAGACTTAGAAAAAAGATGGCCCAGTGCTGGTCAATTTTCCTTTTTGTGTGTTTTGCATTAACATAATGTGCTTACTGTACTGTAAAGTTAGCTGGTTTAAGATTTACTCTGTTTCCTTTGGAAAATTATGACATTATCAAACAAGGTTTCCTTTTATAAAAGAGCAAACTTGTAAAAATTTCACCAATTTACTGTATGGTTTTGGAACAATTCTATACCTTAGCTGGTTCCTTGCAGCAGGTGGATTATGCCATAGATTCTGGAAGAAAAAAACCAGGTGAAAATGGAGCATAGAATTTCATCCTTAGTCCTTATGAAAACAGAGGAATAAAAAAGGAGTTAGTCTTAGGAAATCTGCTGCCTAAAACCAACACTGAAGAAATGGAAAGTATACATGTGGTTGGAGTCAAAGGCTCTATGCTTGAGTGTTCACCATAGTTCATTGTGACCTGTGCTAATTAATAAGGGTAGCAGAGACCTACTAAAATGGCAATAAACTCATTTATATGTAGTATAAAACCTTGCCAGTACCTTTTTTTTGGGGGAAAGTGACCTTTCCACAAAATAAAATAAAAGTAGTTAATCATAAATCTTTCACTGAATTATAGAGAGAGTGTTCTGTGTCACTGCCTTTTAATGATACGGGTTGCAACCTTCAAAATGTTGCTATTATGCTGTGTCCATTCATTTTGTCGATATTAAATTAATGGAAGTTGCGTAGTAGAAAGAGGTAACAAACTGTGCTTGATGGGAGCAGAAAACATTCAGGGGCAGAATTTAAATCATCAAAAAACTACTACTAAGTTCCTACATCATGGTCCCACTTCTATTTTCATGTTCGGTAAAAATGGCTACATAGGATGCATTTCACTATGTGTTTGGCCCTTTTTAGCCATTTTAAACCCTTTAAAATCCACGAATATAAGGTGAATGTTGGTTTCCTTTCTGTTTTTAAAAGGTCTAACATTGGTCTATGGTGATGATGCCCTAAATAGAGCTTACGAAATCATAATTAAGGAGAAGTCAGCCAGTGTATTTTCCACAAACTGTTATTTGCATAGGATTTGGGATGTGATGTTTTGTTTTCGCTTAAATGACATTCAGGCCAAAGAAATATTAGAAAGTGAAAAACTAAGAAAAATAATCCAGTTTTTTTTATTACCAGGGAAATAACTCCATAGGAGCCATGGCAGTTAAAGTGGGATCACAATGTTACAATTATACATTGTGAAAGAGCTCTAGGTCAGTAAGGTAAGAGCCAGGATAAAGGTCCTAAAATGTGCAAATGCTGGAGATGCAAAGCTAAAACCCATTGGCACAACTCAGTCCTCTAGTCTTTTTGGAAAAGTAATTGTAACAAACATGGGGAATAGGTTTGTGGCAGTAGGAGTTTTCTCTACTCATCCTCCTCTCAGACTGAATGTAGAGATCTGTAGGCTTTGTAAGTTTGAATGGGTACACATGAGTATGGTTTGCCTATCAGTGTTTGTTTTCAAAGTCAACTCAATGTGCATAGGTTAGATTGGGGCTTCCTGCCATTATTTTGTTGCCTACACCTAGGACTTTATCGCATGCTCCTCCCTTTCTAAACACTTAGAATCCATTGAGGGAATGGTGTATGATGGAGCCCATCCCACAAAGCAGGAGGACTTCCTGTCAGAGTCTGTCATGCTTTTTTAGAGAAACTTGTCTGAAGCAATCCAAAAAAAAGGGAGGAGGAGAAGATAATCAAAGATCGTGTTCTGGACTCAGGAATCGGGATATAACTGGAGAAAAAAACCAAAGAACACAAATCGCCTGCATTGAATCAAATCAATGATGTGGGCAAATGGGCTGTCCTGTAGGTGATCTTCTATCAAACAGTGAGGCTCCGGTAGTCTACCATAATGCAGATGCCTGATCCTTGCATGGTAATTTTTTAAAAAAAGAAAAGAAATAAAAATAAGGAATTTACTTTAGGAGATCACAATTTGGCTTTGCCTTCAATATTAACTTTCAAAATAGTGGGATTTTCTGCCTTTTCTATCTTTTTGAAAAGTTGAGATCGATCCCTCAAAAACCCATCAATAGTGCTACGGTTTTATATCTGAATGAATACTTATTCTCTGCCGTATTGTAATATTACAATTCTTGAGAAACCGCGAAGCTAGAGACCTTTAAAAAAAAAAAAAGGACTGTAGGCAGGGAATAGACTCACTTGTGGAATAAGGATGAAAATGGATAATACTGGTAAAACCGGCAACTTCAGATGACGTGTGATAAGGAATGAAGAACGGAACAATGTGCTTTGTAATACTACAGGAATAAACGTCATGGGAATAAGATGCTCCCCCCCCACTGCCACATGGGATAATGTCCCTAGGCACAATCTATTACCAATGTCAATTCTTTCAAAAGTAATCCAGTGACATCTCAACAGCTGACATTACTGCTGGCAGATCTAATAAAGTAGCTCTTGCATGAGAGAGATTTATGGGGTTCTGCTCTTGTGTGGGAAGAAAGGGGATGCCAATAGCTCCTTATTTAACATTCTGTGGAGCTTTTGTCCGCCTCAGAATCCAAATCAAATATCATTCCCAGAAGGGTAGCTGTTTTGGCCTTTTGCTGTCATTTAGCATGGTAGAAGGTTTTTTTATAGATAGATTTTTTTCCTAAAGATTCATAGCTACACTAGATGTCTTTATTTATAAGGCATATTCACAATGGTGAATTATAATTTCTCTTTAGAATTGTATTCTTTCAAAATAGGGAAATTGTTATATACCACTGCCTTCAAATAGAGATAGATGTTTAAAGCAAGTTAGGAATGAACGCATCACTTAGTATCATTCTGAGATAGTTTTAAATTCAAAAGTTCAGATTCTTTCTACTGAATGAAGAACCTGAATCCCCTATGGTCTTAGTTCAAAATGCAGACTACTACACCATCCTATACTTGCTTGTGTTATAGCTGTTAAAGTTGAGGAATCTGTCATTTAAAAAAGGGATGTGGCATCCTTAATATACCATTATGAATACACACTGATTGAAAGCCAAACTTTTAACACTACACATATTCTAAGTGCCCTGCCTAGGTAAGTGTATCTCTGTTTTCTATTTATTTTTTAAAAATCTAATTCTCTGTATTTGATTCGTAAAAACATGTTTTAGTTATGGAAAAATCTTTCCTAAACACTGAAACAAATACTATTCTTATTCCTCTCTGTCACAAAGTGATACATACTAGCTAGCTGCCCTTTCTCCCATTGTAAAGGGAGATTGTCTACTAATTCTGTTTAAACAGTTGAAACTGCCATTTGATACATCATAGTTATAACATCTTAATCTGATTCAATTATCAGTATCTGATCAAATAAATATATAAATATAGTGAATGTTTCTTCTGACAGATAAAATGTCACCTAAAGACAGCTTTGCACTGATAAGACATATGTGTCAGGTTCAAAAATTAGGCTGAGCAAGAAAGGTCAGCACTGGAACACAGTGAGCAATATAAATATACAAAGTGCTTCTGAACATATCCAATGTATATCCCTAATTAGAAAATGGAAAGTTACAGTTACAAAATTATAATGCTAAGACCTTCAAAGCAATAGATTTGATTACCATATGCTCATGTATAATTTTAACCCAGAAATCAACTCAAAAAACCTGGGTCGACTCATCCACTGATCAGCATGAGTACTGTATCAAAAAGAAACCAACCCATTTCTCTGATTAGAGTGGCAAAGGGCAAGCACTTAGTCTGTCCTAGGAGTATTTAAAGGAAGCACTGGTTCCCTCTATGCTTTCTTTCCCAATGCTGTCTATGGGTTCATCTAGACAGACCTTAAAACCGAGACCTGTCTCAGTTTTACTGGAGGCGTCCAAACAACATCTCTGGAAAAACTGAATTAATTTGGAACAAAGCAGAGTTTCCCTGGTAAGACCCAGATTTTAGGTAAGACCCAGATTTTAGGTAAGATCTGGGCCTTACTATGTGTGAGCCCTGTGTGGATTGAGACGTGAACCGCATCACATGATTCCCAGACCCAATCCACACAACCATCTCGGTTTTTTGGGCTCCATGAGCCCTAAAAACCAAGAGCAGACCTACCCCCTCCCCCAAAACATGTCATTTCTTTTTGCCAGGAGTGTCTGAGGAGGACCATAATGGCAGCCAGGTATATTTTTTCTTCTTCTAAGGCATTGTTTTGGGGGGCTTCAGGGTAGCTTCAGTGAGTGTTTAAGTGATGTGTGGAAGCGCCCTCTGTCCTTTTTGAATTCCCAAGTAGTAAAATGGGAATAGTGGCCAGGCGTTGACTTATCCATGCACCATATAAATATCTATAATTTTGGCCCACAGACCTGCCCTCAATATACGAGGTTGGCTTATCCATGAGTATGTACAGTATATTAAGTTCTCTAAAAATAGTGTTCTACATACCCTTTCCCACAAGGAACTGGAACAGTCAATTCACTTACTTTAAAGAGCACTACAATTCTACAGGCCACTGACCAGTGGTCCAAAAATCCCTAGGTAGTGGTGTTATTCCCAAACCAACTTGGGTTTTTGGTATGTCAAAGTAATGAAAACTGTTACATGGTAAAAGAATTGAATATATACCCTACTGCAATTGTGATTCATCAAAGAGCGCAATAATGAAATACAAGCAACATGTTATTTGTAATGTCATACTTCCATACTCTATGATTAGGTTGTGGTTTCCAATAAAACTTGAGTCCTGAAGTCTTTATTTTGGTTTTCTTTAAAAATCCTGTTTAAAATTATGGACATCATGTTGTATGACTCCAACCCATGGTCAATTTGTTCCAGGAAAATCATCACAAAGTTTCAGTAAAATGATTGAGAATTAGGTTGTAGATTGCAGTTCCAGTTCAATGTCTTAGATAAGATGAAGATATATTATTTCTACTTTTGTGGTCTTACTTCTGTGAGCTGGTTTCACCACTCAGACCACAACTGTTTTGGTATTTGGTAATAGGGTCTATGATGAAAGCTCTTTTTTCAAAACTAGAAACAATAGGCATTTTTTTCCAAATCGGAGCTGTGAATGGGGTTTGTGTTCATCAGTTGCACTACATGAATGTTGGCAGGAATATTGAAAACATTGCTGAAGGTTATGAATACCCAGTTGGATGGGCTAAAACATCGCAGCATCACCTCTTTCTCTCCTCATTTAACTCATGATAAATATATTCCCTCTGCCAAAAGGGATACATACAAGTCAAAGCTAAGAAAACAAATCTGTCCTTTCTTAAGGCCAGCCATTTACCAAAAAAGAAGCCAAATAATTTTTTGGTCTGCTCCATGCCAAATAAAGCTTGGAACGTTACATGCAGCAGTGGCCAAGAACAGACTTGAAGCTTACAGTACCAAATCTGTTGCAGACTCTTATGAATTTAATATCACACAACTCTTATGGATACAAATTTTCAATTATTTACTTTGGTATGGTTGTATATGGTGTTTTTTTTTCCTTCCAGAAGTAAAAGGAAATGTTTCAAGTATTTTTTGCTTTGTGTGCCAAAATATTTTGGCTAATGTAGAGAACCATGCCCCTTGACTTGGGCTGAGATAGAGATGTTCCTCTTGAAGCAGCAAAACATCATGGAATGGCTCTGATATCGTTTGACTACATGTATTTGTGAATGAGATGAGGTCAAGTTTCAATATATGAAGATCAATCAAATGGGGATAAAATAATGTTTCGAAGGCATTTGCAATAATCATTCTTGTATGACAATCGAAAGAAACATCAATTGAAACAAAGGTTTCGCTGGGAGGTTGTAACAAAAACAGCACTGATGACTGGTAATCTTCTCATTGTTTTAGGTTAGATTTGAAAGGATCTGACCCTGTTTATTCAATGCTGTTCTACACCTTGTGTTGCTACTTTAACAATGGGATTAATATCCAGAGCAAATTCACCAGTTATGTGGAAGCCAACCGTTTCCAGTCAAAATTGAAACACAACAGTGAATTGTTTTTACAGATCTTCATGGAATTATTTCCTTTGGAGAAAAATCTGGAAATGAGTGTGGAACAAAAAGTACTCTGATAGCTATTGTTTTCTCTGGATGCAAAAATAATTTGGAAATATTGAAGTGTGACTGGTGGTAGGGAAGATAACTTGAGGAGTAAATACATTAAGTAAATTTGATTAATTTTTCATTATGCTCTATTTTAGGGTTGTAAATGTTTACAAACTTTGTTTTGATAAGAAGAAACAAATAATTTGACACCATATTCGCCTGCTGCATGAAAGTGCTTTAAAACTGGACAGTTTTTTAAAAGACTATTTGCAGTTTGGGATTTGTTCTGTAAAATGTTCCATGTGTGCAGAAAACATCATGTTCTGTGTAGAAGTACGTACAACCCCTCCCCCTCAATCCCTATGCATTTTGTGCATGATAATTTCCCAACTACAAAGTTTCCCATCTATCTAGAATCTGTTGGTATTTACTTTTTCATCTGGAATTTTAAAAATCAATGATATTCTTTCTATTTCCTACACTGTTTATGATTTTGAATAAACCCACTTGCCTCCATGTTATTCAAGACTCCAGTCAGATGTTTCATGTTTACGAGCAAGTCATGAGTGGCATTGCTACTATATGTTATCTGTTCCAAGTAAGTGCAAGTCAAAGATATACAAGCATTTGATCCTATGGATCAGAGATTTCCAAATCACCCCATCATCAACTGGTTCTGCAGACTCATGGCTGTGGCTTATCAATCTGGAATGAAGTCTTTCTCTTTTCCTACTGCCTTCGACTTTACCAAGCATTATTTTTTTTTCTAGTAAGTCATGCCTTCTCTTAATATGTCCAAAGTATGACAACCTCAGTTTAGTCATCTTCCAGGTGAGATAAGGCTTTATTTGCTCAAGGACTGTGTTTTTTTCTTTTGTTGTCCTTTTAGCAACCCATGGTATCTGCAGAACTTCTCCTGCATCACATATCAAATGAATTTGTTTTCTTCCTATCCGTTTTCTTTACTACTCAGCATTTACAACCATACATAGAAAGTTCAGATTGAAATCAGAAATGGATTCAGCAGTCCACTCAAATGGAAACCACTCGATGTCTCAAGTTATCTCTGCCTTGTTAATTCCAAGGTACAGGTCTACTACGGTGACTGTAGATTTTCTGATTCTGTTGTTATCTGATAATATGGGTCTGTTTTATATCAGCTAGTGTGAAGACATTCTATATAACCCAATGGACCTTCAAGTGATTGACAGAGTGAGAGCAGCTAAAGATAAGTAGCTCTCCTTCTGTCTTATATTTTGTGCATATGCCTGGGTTAACTGCCAAGGATAAATGTGAGAATTATATTACGATATCCCTTCAAAGAAAAGAAAAATGGCATTGGCTTGACATTTCAGCCCAATGTCATTCTTCACCAGACTTTCCCTTTGTTGTACATAAACACTAAGGTATTTAACACAACAGTGACTTTCAGTTCAATGTTATAACCCACCAGTTTGTATTGCTTTTGTAGTGGATGCTTTATCCACCAATAAGATAATCATGTTACAGATGAAACACATTGTGTTGGACTCAAAGGGCGGATACAAATTTGATTGAAAGGTTAAGATTCTTTAATAATTCATGTCTCCATAAAGACAAATAAACACAGCCCCTTCAAGATTTTCTCCTAAGACATAAAAATAACAGTCCCTTATGTCTTAAAAAAAGTATCTATTTCTGCCTGAGGTTCATTGACTTCTAAAACTGATTCTGTGGCATTTCCCATCAAGCAAATTATATTATTTTGGAAGCTACTTGGAAACTCTATTGACTGCTTTTATCTGCTGTACAACAAAACTATAGTGTTCTAATACCTGGCTTTGACTCACTTGTGTTTGTGTTTCTCTGTGTATGTTACTTTTACTTTACTTAGGTGATCCCTTGTTATCTGAGTATGATGACTGTAGAGCCCTATTCTTGGCCTGCATGTTCTTCCACAGTGAGGACATTGGTTTCCAGGTGGAAGGCGGTCCTGGTCAGGATTGACTTGATGCACCTTCCTCTTGGCACATTTCTCCTTTTCACCCTCCTTTCATGCCTCTTCAAATTCCACAGCACTGCTGGTCACAGCTGACCTCCAGCTAGAGCACTCAAGGGCCAGGGCTTCCCGGTTCTCGGTGTATATGCCACAGTTTTTAAGGTTAGTTTTAAGTCCATCTTTAAATCTCTTTTCCTGCCCACCAACATTCTGTTTTACATTATTGAGTTGGCAGTATGGTAACTGCTTTGGGAGACGGTGATCAGGCATCTGGACAACATGGCCAGTCTAGCAGAGTTGATGGTGTAAGAGCATCGTTTCAAGGCTGATGGTCTTCACTTCTTCCAGCTTTGCAAGTGCAGCCATTTTTTTTACACATTTTGAATAAAATGTTTTGGTTTCTTTCATTAATTTCTAACCTACCTTTATTTGATCGCAGATACAACATGACTTGTTGATGTATGTCTTCACGTTGTTTCCGACTTATGACAACCCTAAGTCAAACCTATCAAGGGATTTCCTTGACAAAATATTTTAGAGAGGTTTTTCTGTATTCATATTGGACAATATGTCTGAGGGAAGTGAATGTTTTTAGTCTAGAGAAATTAAGATCCACTGAAGTAATGGATTTCAGACATGGAATAGTGGGAGAAGATGGTGCATGGAACAATAACAGCAAGTTAGATAAAATTTAAATCTCCTCAAAAAGTATCCATCTAGATGGGAGTTTCAGCAGCACAATTAACTATCAAAAAACATGTAGTGAATCTTCTATTTCTTTTAGACTGATACCTAGAGAGAAATCTTCAGGGATGTTTTTTTGAGTGAAAGATGTTGAACTAAAATATCAGTTTGGATTCTTCTCACTGTTGCTATATTCAGTCGGTTTGTATAATGGCAGCTATACCATTATGATCAACACGTACAGAATGACTTATGAGATTTCACTTCAGTTTAAAAAAAATCAAGGTGGATTGGTTCATTTTTCTCAGATCAGATTGCTATTTGTTTTTATATTTCTCTAGAGATGTCAAAAAGAAACATATCACTCCCTCCAGCTTGACCAAATGTGATGTGTGTTCAGTATTTGATACCTATATAATGTTGATATTACTGTCAAGCAAATGGTAATGTAACACACACATACTTGCGTTGTAAATGGCACTTTGTTATAAAATCTTTACATAATGAAGAGTTTTGAGTATAGATTACAGTAAAATTGGACTAGTTTTGAGAAATTCAGAAGGGTTTTTTTTGCTGATGTAATTGTATTCCCACTTGTTTTCATTCACATTGGTTGATTTATATTGGTTTTTATGTTCCACTTACTCTTAGATGTGCATTCTATACTTTGTTGTTATGAAAGCCTTGTGAAATAAATATCATTGATCATATGAGTTAACAAGAAAAAAAAATCTTAAGCTATGGTCAGGAAGGTGTTTTTATAGAGAACCCCTTTTGACCAGATAAAATACATAATCTTAGAATAATATACCAGAGGTGGAAATACTATTTACTTAGGGTTGTTGTATGTCTTTCGGGCTGTGTGACCATGTTACGTTTCGCCCACATCTATGGCAGGCATCCTCAGAGGCTGTGAGGCATGGATAAACTAGGCCTCACAGCCTCTGAGGATGCCTGCCATAGATGTGGGAGAAACGTCAGGAGAGAATACTTCTGTAACATGGCCACACAGCCCGAAAGACATACAACAACCCTGTGATCCTGGCCATGAAAGCCTTCGACAACACTATTTACTTACATGCACATTTCAGTCTTAGAGAATTCAATATCTGCTCAGAAATAAAAGTAGTTGATTTCTCTGGAACTCACTCACGGGGAGCAAGCACTGTAACATGCTTCATATCTGAAAAACAGTATCCATGATTACTGGAATTTACAGAAACTTTCAGTTTGTAAACAACTGATTATTTCTGCATGGTTGAGGACTGAACTGGATGGTCCTTGTGTTAATGCCCAGCTCTTTAAGCCGCTCCTCATAGGGCTTGTTCTCCAGACCCTTGATCATTTTAGTCGCCCTCCTCTGGACGCTTTCCAGCTTGTCAACATTTTCCTTCAATTGTGGTGCAAGCCAAAATCCAATTGGCTTTTTTTGCCACCACGTCACATTGTTGGCTCATGTTTAACTTGTTGTCCACAAGGACTCCAAGATCTTTTTCACACATACTGCTGTTGAGCCAAGTATTCCCCATGCTGTATCTTTGCATTTCATTTTTTCTACTTAAGTGGAGTATTTTGCATTTGTCCCTGTTCAACTTCATTTTGTCATACAATCTGCTGTCCGACGTCGTAACTCATGCTTCCAATGGTAGAGCTGACCCAAAATATAGAACATGTGTTTGTATGTTAAGCAGAGACTGCATATACAATTGTATGTGCTAAAGAAGTGTGCACATGTATTTCATTGAACATGACCTGTGACATATATGTGAAAGTGTATGCTGGTAAGAGAACTAGCAAGTCAGGTTACTGGCCTCTGAGGTTAAGGGAGCTGAAAATCACAATAACATTTCATTCATTCATCATTGTGATTCATCATCTTTCTATTTCAAAATTTTTGAGGATATGATTGTGTGAATTAGGATATAAACAAAGGTGGAGGATGTAGAGACAGTTGTGGCGAAGATGATGATGATGATGATGATGATGATGATGATGATGATGATGATGATGATGATGATGATGGATATCACTGTTTTTTGGTATATGGTGACGAGGCCATAGAGCATTAGCATCTGCACTACAAATAAACAGAAGATTGTGGTCTCCTCTGACTTGCTGGGTGGTTCTCTTTGAAGATAGAGCTGTGATTCTTGGCAGAAGCTGGTAGCACATGGGCAATTCCAATGAATAGAGTACTGCAGCCAAATGTAAAGCTTGTCTGCCAAGAATACCATTTTTATTAGCAATACAACCATATATTTCTTTATACATTCTCAGCTTCAATTTAATTTAAATTGAAGGAAAACACATTGACCTCAGTGCCACTCTATAAAGCCACCCTCATGTGAACATGTACATGTTAAGATGTTTTGCTGGGGAATATGTCCTTTTGCTCTCAGTGTTTTTAATTGCTGAAATATAACCAGCTGATTGAAATCAAAATCACTATGTGAGGTTGCAAGGGCGCAGGTGTCACCACAATGCATTTGAAATGAACTGGTTGGATCTATGACAGGTCACATAACAATAACAATAAATCACTTTATGGTAACATTACTGCTTTGTTAGCAATTTCAGTTAGTCGTTTAAATCAATATTCAGATCTATTACATAGATAGTCAGCTCTCAGTCAGTTTTTTGTTTTTATGCTACTGAAGATTAGAATCTGATTTGCAATTTTCCTTTTTCTCATCAAGAATCTCACTTCTTGTTGATATTCTAATATGTAACACCAGAAAATGCCACCCAATTTTTTTGATGGATCAGGCCATGTCCCATCCAAAATAGTCTACAGCCTCAGACAAAAAACATGGTGCTATCCCACCCCATTTCCGGCTTGCTCAGAATAGGCGTCCTCCTCTCCTCCTTGCTGCCATAGCAGTTGCTGGTCTTCAAGGTGGTTTTGGATACTTCCCTCCAGAAATGTGGAGATCATGAAGTTGATTGTGCTATAACCTGTTGCAGGAGCAGCTAGATGCTCTCAGTGTTCTTGTTTTCAAAACTGGGAAGAAGTATACATCTATAAGGTAAAGTAAAGGTAAAGGTTTCCCCTGACATTAAGTCCAGTCGCGAATGACTCTGGGGGTTGGTGCTCATCTCCATTTCTAAGCCGAAGAGCCGCCGTTGTCCATAGACATCTCCAAGGTCATGTGGCCAGCATGACTGCATGGAGCGCCGTTACCTTCCCGCCGGAGAGGTACCTATTGATCTACTCACATTGGCATGTTTTCGAACTGCTAGGTTGGCAGGAGCTGGAGCTAACAGTGGCCGCTCACGCCGCTCCCGGGGTTTGAACCTGGGACCTTTCGGTCTCCAGCTCAGTGCTTTAATGCACTTCGCCACCGGGGCGCCATCTATACATCTTATTAAATTTTGATGGCAATAAGTAGGTCATAACTAATTTCTCTAAAACTTGAGAGAGTTCTCAAGAGTGTTTTAGAGAGTTTTTCAGGGAGGGACCACATTTGACCACATGTGACCAATTCTATAATCTAATAATTGAGTTGTTTTAATACCAAGCCACTTTGTCTTATTACTACAGCACCATGAATGTGGTGGTTGGTCCTGTTTTTGCTTCAGTGTTCATTGACTTCATCAAAAAGTCTTTGACCAATTCTACTTAATGCGACTTTATGAAATTATTAGCGTTTTCAGCATTAATTTCACAACTGCCCCAACCTCTAAGCTTATTTTTAAAAACTTGGAAGATGTGTGGTATATTTGGTTGGTTCCAATGCAAAATATAGGGGGTATGGAGTTCTTCAAGAAACACTGGGTTATTGTATTGTTTTGCACCATTTTAGAGAAGTGTAAGGTAGTAAACCCTGACCTACAATACAAGAAGAACAAATGAAGTATTTTTCAATTTAAAAGAGCCCATTATGTGAGTAACATCCATAAAATTCATGTGAAAAACTTCTTATTTGGGGTTTTACCAACTAAAGGACACTCACAAACAAGTAATCAACTTTCACAGGGTTTTTCATGGGTCAAAGACATCTAATCTCACTATAACAGTTTAATCCAACTAGCACTCATATAGTCTTTGGCACTAGCTTGGATTCCTCTCTCAATATCCTCAGAAATGCTATGTATTATTTTGCTTAATAACAATAGAACTGGAGTTGCACATACGTACAAATAGCAAAGTGCATATCCAAGTGGTGCAAAGAAAGAGATGCCAACGATAAAAAACATTTTGGCTTTTCTAAATCTGGATGGATTTAAACTGTGATAGCATGTAATGTTTGAAAGGAATTTTTAAATAAAAACTGTAGGGAAACTGGATAAATCAACGAGAGTTAAAACTTTGGTGTGCTGATTTAAACCTTGCTTCATATAATATATTTCCTGCATTGTCCTTACTCCATTTTTTTTTTAAAAAAATAATTTTGTTTGGTTAGTGTAAAGCAAACATTTGTATACCAGAGATGGCCAGATCCATTTGTGAAATTGCCATATAGTGCTCACAACACAGTCCACTTAAAATGTACGAATAGATAACTGCATTTGAAGGTAAGCTTCAACACTCATTTTAAGATCCTGTTATCTAGTGCAATTTCTACACTGCTTATTTTTATTTCTTCAATTTAACACACATATGTATACACACACACACGTGCACGTGTGTGTGTGTGTATAATGCATACACACACACACACACACACACACACACACACACACACACATATGTAGACACTGATATAGTTTTGGAAATAAATAATATAAATAAATTCAGAATCAGGTTTAAATGTTCTTTAAATATGTTGTATTACTCTGAAATGTCTTTGTTCCACCACACATATACATGCATCCATCCCAAGCAACTTAAAATTGAATAGAAAAAGAAAATATTTGCTTGCTTTATAACCAGTTTTATGTCACATATGATAGGACAGCTTTCAACACCAGAATTAACCAGAATTATATAAATCATTATTTTGAAGTTATAGTTTCGCTTTGCCTTGAGCGTATTTTTGCTGAGTTGATTCTAAAAGTGTTAAGGTCTACAGTACTGTCTTCTACATAATCACAAAACAATGCTAAATAGTTTGGCCAGCCCAAAAAAATAAGGGAAAACCACCAATCCATCTATGTCAAGATGACATATAAGCCCAAATAAGTCACTTTGTTTTGTAATGTAAGGTGAAAGGCTCTGTATGCACTTCCCCTTTCCAGACAGTAAAATACAATGATAACACATTAAATAACCAATTTGGCTCTTCCAATCATAGAGTTGGAAGAGATCACAATCATCATCATCATCATCATCATCATCATCTTTATTTATAGACCACCCTATCTCCCTGAGGGGACTCAGGGTGGTTTCCAACAATATGGCAATGATTCAATGCCAAAAGAAAACAATATAAACAGTTTACATCAAGACATGGCATATTAAACAATATAAACAACCTAATAATAATAATAATTTTATTTTTATACCCCGCCCCATCTCCCCGAAGGGACTTGGAGTGGCTTACATGGGGCCAAGCCCAGGTCACAAACAATATTAAAACATAACAATAAAACAATCAATCAACAATAAAACAAGTCATGAGTTAACATACAATAAATATACTATGATAAAATCCTGGGTCGGCTCCAAAAAAGAACTGGGCCAAAAAAGTGCAAATAGTGTCAGATTCAATCAGGGTGAGGTAGATCCCAGAACTAACTATAACTTAATAAACAAAATGATGACAAATATAAAGACTAATAGATTTAAAATGGTTTTCTTGGCAGGGAGTTGGACTGGATGGCCCACGAAATCTCTTCCAACTCTATGATTCTATGATTCTAATTAAAAAATAAAAAGATACACATGGGCCACCCAGTCCAACCCCCTGTCATGCAGGCAAAGCACAAATATCATCATCATCATCATCCTAGGCGATCATTTGTGGACGAGTATGATTGTTTCATTGGTCTTTTTTTTACTGTAAGGTGGTGCTCCCTCTGAATATTGAAGATTCTGTTTAGGACACCCTTTCTAGCCCCTTCCCCATATAGGATGAGCAGAATGGATCCTCAATAGGACTGCTCAGTCATGAATACAGCTGCCAAACTGCTCAACTGCCTCGGACAGTTGAGTCCATATCCCACACCCATGTGCCGGCCTGTAGCTAGTGGCCGATCGCCATGGACTTTTCTTAGTTTTGGTTTTTTGGAAGATGGCTGTGTGTGGAGTGCTTTTATATGTAGAGATCAGTGCACAGCACACAAAGTACTCCTGGCAGATGGTCATCCAGCCTCAGTTTAAAAGCCTCCAAAGATGGAGCTTCCACCACACTCCGATGCAGAGTGTTATTCAAACACATACTTCTCAATTGAAGTCCAAACAGCAACTGAACACAAAATGGGGTCTTGAGTCTGAACATGCTCAGTGCAATCACATGTCTATAACTCCTCCCACACCAAAGCGGTACAAACTGGCAAATCAACACACACATAGAATACAGGTTAGAAAATATATACATTAACAAATAAATAGTGAGAGGCTTGGAAGGTTGCTATTTCCAACAGCAATAGTTTAGACTACAAGATAGCAAGTAGCCCAACTTAACTTAGTGAGCTTTGTGGTTCAGTAGAGATTTGGACTGGGATTACAATCTACATTCAAATCATTATCTCACTTGGACTGATAAATCTTGGCACCTATGGATCCAAGAAAATAGAACATTTTCTTAATTATATAATTTTAAATTTATATTTTAATGTTGCTAAACAAAGGATGTTCCTAGATGAAAGGGTTCTCATGCTAAACCTTTGAAGGCACCAAGCGGCTATTCTTTCTTTTTCCTCTATAAAGGCTTTTTCCAAAAAAGAAAGCAGAAACAGTGGAAAATAACAGAGGAAGACTACAAGTGGAGGACATCATGTGAAGCTCCTGTAAATTTCACAGAGTGAGGCTGGGAAATGGCAGGATAAAAGCTTTGTCTGGAACTACTCTTAGAGTGTTTGGAGAACAAGACAGGAAACCAATGCACATCACCACATTAAAAATGATAGGACAGGAAAGCAATCCCCCCAAAAATCATCCTCTTGGAGGCCATGAAATATATCTTCTACAAATTTTCATTAAAAACAGTTTTAGAAACCTGACAAGTGTTGTAAAAGTATCTGTTTTATTGCTGTCCTAGCTGTCACAATAAACTTGATTAATTAGTATTTTGTCATCCAGAAGAGGTGTCTAAGCTTACAGAAGCAGATGCAGCTTTCATACTTGTCTAAAAGGGTGATTAAAAAATAAAATCATGGTAGGCAGGAATTGGCTAAATTAGGTGCATGTTGAATTTTGACTATTAAGCATTTTTCATAATAAATGTCAGCATGCCATTAAAATTCCCCTTTGCTATACATTTCTTTCATTTAATTGGCAGGAAATAAATCTTAAAATCTATACCAGTCAATTATACACCTTAGCCATACAAATACAATTTTGTAATTAATAAACACATGTATTTAAATCATGAAAGAGGTGCCTTATTTTATTTGCAAAATAAGTTATCTCACAATGTGATTTATATAGTTGTCATGCCCCATGAAGACCCTCATTGTTTATCCCTAGTTAAGCCATTTTTAGAGGGATTACTATTTTATGTACAGTTTCTGGGGGGGGGGGGTCAGTCTAGACAGCCTCTTTGCATGTGAAGCCTCTGTCACCCTATCCTTTTAAGAATCCCCTCAGGTACAGAGTCTCAGGCAAGGCACTTCTGGTTTTTGGAAGTCAGCTTTTTGGTGACTGGAAGGTGAGGAGAGAGGAGGGCCCGAGGGTCTACTAAATAGCACGTCCAGTTGGAGCTGTATGATCTGTATTCAAGTCCAATCAGAGTTAAATACTGAGACCATCTTAGAGACAGTTGAACATCATACAAAAAAAAAGATAATAAGAACAAATAAAGATTCAAGAGCCTCATTTCGGCCAGAACTGTGTCTATCTCTCAATGACTTTACCTCTTCTCATAAAGACTTTGTAGTGAGACTCAGGAGGAGAGAAAGTCTAAAATTCTTGTCAGTTATTAAATTCTTGTTTTGATTCAACAATATAGTCTCCGATCCATTCACCTTCCAAGTAGTTAAGATAGTGTTGGGGGTAGAACAATAGTCACAAAACAGATTCCACACAGTGGGATATTTGATCTGTTAAACTTTTTGATCTATCCTTGATCAGGTAGACTTATTTGATTTTAATATTGTCCACCTGATAGCAATGGCAAATATCTTGGCAAGTAGGGTCAATGTAGGTCAAAGTCAATTTGAAGGCACATACCATAACAATAAGGACAGTTGTAATCTACAGGGTTAAACCCAACAATAATCCTCCCTTGAATAAATTCATGAAAATAAATATGACTTAAGTTAATAGGACTAATATTGGATTTAATTCACAGAAGAGTAAGTTTTTCTAATAAATGAAACAATATGCTGATACATTGGAAATGACAACATTGAGAACAACAAATATTAAGATATTGATTTGGTAGATATTATATCAAGGTAGGAATCATGCAACTCTCCCCCTGTTGCATGACTGCAATTTTCTTGCCATTAGCTGTGTTGGCTGATAGACAACCTCTGGAGAGCTACATGGTTTCCACTCCTGTACCACATCTGATGACTTTCAAAAAGCTTTCTACCAAGTGTCCCTAAGACCAGGAGTCATGAAAAATCTGGATATTTCTTTTTATGGATTGCTAATTAGTTAAAGAGCAAGGAGGTATTAGAGCTAAGCAGAAAGATTCCTCAAGGGTCTGTTCTGGATTCAGTGGATAGCCACGTTTTGTTACATTTCTGTTTAAGTGTCAGCAATTTGTGGTGCTCTTTAAAGCTCCAGATGGCAATTAGCTAAATGCTTCTTGTGTGGGGGACATTTCTTTGCTTTGTTTTGATGTCTCAGGCAGCTGGGTTAGTGCAGTATTTTTAAAGTGTTTTTCAACCTGTTGTTCCTCTTCCACCCCCATCTCTCCACATGGGTCCATTTCTTTTATGGCTTTTAACCTTTAAAATGGCAAGATGTGTAAAACAGAATTGTTTCGTTTTATGAATGCTGTGAGCCAGTCAAAAGACCAGAAACAAATTTAATAGATAGATAGACCCAGTTCGAATGGAAGCTTAAGTTTCACAGCAGTGTAAGCAACATCCCATTTAATAGCAAGCAGGACAGAAACGGTTTGGTTCCAAACTGCACATTACACATATTGAATAGTGTGTAATCACATCTTGTTGTTTATATGTGTTTAGATAAATTAAGTACGGCACATAGGGCAGGGGAGTTTTGTTTTTGTTTTAAAAAGAGTGTATCCCGAGGAGAGGCTTTTCTCTTCACTCCTTGGCCACATTCCAGTCCCAAATTGTTTCCTCTTGTGTGTTCAAAATTACATCTGGCAACACCACTATGGAGTGCAGAGATAGAGTCTCCCTCAATGATACTATAGTAAATAATATAACAGTCACCACACCAGCAAGCATGGCTAATGGTCAATGCTGATTGGGAATTTAAGAAGTTTGTTGAAAAAAATCCAGGGGTAGCTCAAGGTGACGAGATAATGTCCACCACACATCTGAGACAGACTGATGATGGAGAGCCAAGTCTGGCTGCATATTTCACTGATAGAAAGGGATAGCTAGGGGATACATGAGGAAAGGCCAGAAGAATGCCACTGTTGCCCTCCCTAGCATCTCTTCCTCAAGTTGACCACTCCACTGCCTAATGTTAGGTAAAGGTAAAGATTTTCCCCTTTCATTAAGTCTAGTCAAGTCCGATTCTGAGGGTTTGTGCTCATTTCCATTTCAAAGCCGAAGAGCCGGTGTTGTCCGTAGACACCTCCACGGTCATGTGGCCACTGGCATGACTGCATGGAACACTATTACCTTCCCACCAGAGTGGTACCTATTGATCCACTCATATTCGCATATTTTCAAACTGCTAGGTTGGCAGAAGCTGGGATTAATAGTGGGAGCTCACCCTGCTCCCTGGATTCGAACTGTTGACCTTTCGGTCAGCAAGTTCAGCAGCTCAGCAGTTTAACCCACTGCACCATCAGGGGCTCCTTATTTAGTTAGGTTCTCTACCTAACTAAATAAAGCCCTTCATCAATAAAGATGAAGGAGCCGTCGATGGTGCAATGTGTTAAACCCTTGTGCCAGCAGAAAGGTTGACGTTTTGAATCCGGGGGAGTGGGGTGAGCTCCCATCTGTCAGCTCCAGCTTCCTATGCGGGACATGAGAGAAGTCTCCCACAGGATGGTAAAACATTTGAGCATCCCCTGAACAATGTCCTCGCAGACAACCAATTTTCCCTAAACTAGAAGAGACTTGGAGTTTCTCCTGACACAAAATAAATAAATAAATAAATAAAGATGAGATAGAGTTTAGATAGAACTTATTATAAGCAAATACTGGCCTACTTTGTCATAAGTTTAAGGGAGCTGCAGGAGGGCTTCCTGCTGCCCTTTCTCTAGAAGATTTATGGAGAAAAATAGCATCTAAAACTAATTCATGGCAGTCCCTGCCACCTGATCATAAATAGGTTTTTCAACCTTGCATTTGTAGAGTGATATTTTGTGACTGTTTTCACTTTACTTTTGTCCTTGGGTATGTATATGCAATCTGTCAACTATGAATGGCAATCCCTGCTTTTTTATCCTATTTATCTTTATACACAACTCAGAAGCAGAATATGGCTAAAACAACAATCAGGACATTCTTTCTCTCTTCCCCCCTCAGAATGATAGCAAGGCATTAATCCTTACAGGTACCTATCGTTAAATACAGTTAAGCCAAAAGTTATGTTGCAGAAGATGGCACAGACATTATGATGTAGAAGTACCAGCATGGTATAATGAATAGACTATTGGACCTAGACTACTCAGACTATCTCTCCCCGTTTTTTTTTTTTTTGTTTGTTTGTTTTTCTGTCTCAGGAGCAACTTGAGAAACTGCAAATCACTTCTGGTGTGAGAAAATTGGCCATCAGCAAAAATATTGCCCAGGGGTCACCTGGATGTTTTGATGTTTTTACCATCCTTGTGGGAGGCTTCTCTCATGTCCCCACATAGAGCTGGAGCTGATAGAGGGAGCTCATCCACGCTCTCCCCAGATTGGATTCGAACTGGCAATCTTCAAGTCAGCAATTCAACAAAAACATTGACTACTAAAAAATTGACTGCAAATAAAGACAGAATTGCTGCCTAGAGAAACAGCTGTGGATCCAGGCGGGAGGCAGACTGCGTTGAATAATACAAAAGGTTGGATAAGTGAAGGTTGGATAAGTGAGACTCTACTGTAATTATACATAAGTATAGGATTGCAGCTTTGGCCTGTCTAGAAACAAGAATGATCTCAAGTTACATACTTTAGAATATAAGAAGTAACTTTGATGCATTGCTTTGAGGACAGCAACAATACTGAAGGCTAGGCTTAGTTTTCCCCAGTAACTGCTGGGGTTTGGGTCCAGGATCCCTCATGATGCCAAAATCAGTGAATGTTCAAATCCCATTATATACAATGATGTCATTACATAAAATGACAAGATCAAAGTTTGCTCTTTGGAGTTCTTTCTGTGCATAGTTTCAAGCTGCGGTTAGTTCAATCCATGAATGCAGAATCTGTGGATACCGAGAGCTAACTGTATTCACCAATAAATATTCTTAGCTTTGCAATTTGTCTATCAGAGCATTATCTCTTGACCAGACTGAAACTCTTTTGGAGACAGATGTTTTAACATTAGTCATAAGAACAATGTAGTCACCAGAGCAAGTGCACATTACTGTCCATTATCCCACAGATACCAAAGCAAGTCATGATAACCTTGAACATGCTAACAACCGTTTGTAGGCAGGAGCATTAATGATGCCAATCCATTATCTCACCATGAGGTCTGACAAGCAGGCAGAGAAAGTGATTACTTTGGAACTGGAGTTCAACTGCTTACAGTTGGAAATTATCTTCAAGCTGCTATAATCTCAAGAAAGAAGGCTGTGACAATTAATACTGGCAGGAGACACAAATATTTTCAATTTGTATGTATGCAAATAGTATGAGTCTGCTAGATTGCTTCAAACCACATTCTCATTTGGAAATGTGGATGTTGTTTCCAAATGAGAATCTAGTTTGAGGCAATCCACTACATTTTAGTATTTTATAGCTGCATTAATGGTGCTTCAAAACCTTGGCATTTGAAGAATCAGTATGAGATTATACTGTATATCTTTGGTAAAGTGCAATATTAAGCATGTTTAAAGTCAGTCAAAAGGCTTCAGTAGGACATCAGCCTCTACTAATAGCATACAATGTTTCCCTCTTAAAATCAGCAATTTTTCATTGCATAGAAGCTTGGTGGATCTTATATACTCATGGAGATTATTAGGATGAGCAGAGGAGAGGAAGATGGTGGATAATAATTTTCAGTGGCTTTACAGCAAGCTTAGCCGGTCTAGGTGTGATTACGTGTGATTTAAACGTCTCTGTTGCAAAAGAGGACAATAGTTGGTAGTCCAAGAAGGACAGCTAAGAATCTGCTATTACTGGCTTACAGAATCTGCATCTTGAGATGGTCACCTGGTGAATTTTCTACATCAAATACTGGAGAAGTTCTAGAATGAGCCACCAGCAACGCCCAGATACAAATGTACTGCATATAATTGTAAACAAACATGGTGCCAGACAGCGTTGAAGAGCAATAACATAACACTGGCTATATAGAAGTATTAGAACATTTTTGCAGCTGAATATAATAGACAATTCTCACTCAACCCTCCAGTGGTATGGTGCCATATGAAGTTGATTTTTTCCCCTCTCTCCAGAATTTATCAGCCAGTACAAAATAGAGAAATTGCATTAAACTGAACAGAAACATTTCTGTTACATGCACACACAAAAAATAGGAAATAGTTAAAAAAATAGTTAAAATAGTTAAAAAATAGGAAATAGTTAAAAATAGTTAAAAAATAGGAAATAGTTAAAAAAAAGGTAAAGGTTTCTGCTGATGTTAAGTCCAGTCATGTCTGACTTTGGGGGTTGGTGCTCATCTCCAGCTGTATATTTGGGATATACAGTAGTTGCAAAAAGTTACAATCCCATTTAATTAAAATGGTATATTGGTGGGATTATAAAAATATTTTCACTGTCTTTGAGGTGGGAGGTAAAAGTCGATTTAATTTTTTTGTTATGTTGGTTATTGTTTTTCAATGAGGCAACTGGAGGAAGCTAGTTTAAAATTATTTATAATTAATATAGGGGAAATTATTGTCTTGATAAATTGTATATAATACTTAGATTGATTAAAATTAATAAATATATAGATTAAAAATGCCATTTAAAACTATATAAATATATATTTTAAATATTGAAAGTTCTTTAGACCTGTACATATCCAATTCACAAAAGTGATAAGATAAACATAAGCCTTTCTATAGCACTTTGCTAGCTGCCAAACTCTTAATCTACTTGATTAATTAACGTCATTTGATAATTTCCTTGCAACCAGTAGGGCCCCTGAGATAATATACAATTGAGTAAACGTTTGAAACAGTGCATACATAAATAAAAACAT
The DNA here is from genome assembly GCF_035594765.1 of Anolis carolinensis. NCBI lineage: Eukaryota > Metazoa > Chordata > Lepidosauria > Squamata > Anolidae > Anolis > Anolis carolinensis. Next base: position 34,163,528 of record NC_085845.1, on the reverse strand, counting down.
TGCAAAACAAATTAAATCAGACATTTCTGGTGCTTTCCAAGATTTAATTCCATTAGTTGTAACTAATGGAACTGGGCATGTCTTCATGACCAGCATTTCAGTTGCAGCTGAAATTGATAAGTTCCAGGCTAGTTCATATTTTGGCTTAACATCCATTCTACGAGATTTTACAAACGAGAATAACCTAAAGCATTTGATAGTATAAAATAAACAGGCATCAAACCGAGTTTGTGTAGTATCTTCTTCAAAAACATTTCAGTTCTTTGCAAAGTCTTCTGGAAGTGTAGGAAATCAATTGTTTACATTTGCATCTACAACATCTGTATTTGGAGTTATCAGCTTTGCACTTTACTGAATTGGTACGGTGTCACACAGTCTCTGATGTAAAACTTTCTGAATATTTAAATAAGTAAATTGAGCTGAATTCTAAACATGTATCACTGCTGAAAACTCAAAATCTTTGCTGATTCAGAATTCCTGCTATTGTGAAAAAGAGAAAGAGTCATTTTGAGTGTGTGGGAGATGGACTGTTCAGGCCACTGTGCCAAGTTGGCTTGTCCAAACAGCAGCACAAGGTGTGCACTTTATCAGTTGGGTTGGTTTCATCTATATGAGAGAGTTTAGAGGAGGGAAGTCTTTCTTTGCATGCTTGAGGCTGCAAGCCAATTAGAGCAATTGTTTGGGGGAGAAGGACATGGGAAAGAAGAGGGACTGAACGAGGGATTGCCACTGCATTCCTGCCAAAGCATCTGTATCCAAAGCATGTGGCAGCCATGGTGTCTTGTTATACTGTGCCTTTGTGATCAAGGAAGAAATTTTCAGCAGGATATTCCATTCAGATTTAGGATGATCAGAGATGGGGAAGCTAGAGAACATGTTCCTGTCACAGTAACAGCAACATGTTAGTAATAAGTCATCCAGTCAAGTTGTTTTCTCGACTGAAATGACTGTTGGATGTTGGATTTATTTAAAGGTTTTGATTATAGATATTAATACACACACATACACACATTCAATGTTTATTTTTTACTGGGAATGCTGAATAAGCCCCACATAATCATCTAATATATATTTAATGTGATTTTTCCTTCTTAGGTAAAAGCATCACAGCTATCTCTTGTTCTTTCTGACGGAAGGCCGAAGTTCAAAAATATGTTAGCAGACATCTGGGGACACCATTAAATGAGGATTTTGATGTATGGTGTAGTTAAGATGATTGAAGAGAGACATACATCAATACAGAATTTTAAGGTTTTTAAAATGACTTTGACCTTAACCCATATATTTCTTACTAAATGTATAAACGAGGAGTTGGGTTTTATTGTTTGTTAATGGTAAAAATAGATCTGGTTTTAGAAAATGCATTTTAGGGTTTCTCTCCCCCACTATTGCATTGTATATCATATCTTGGTGACATCAAAAGCATCCAGCGTTTTGTCTTTTTAGCTTAGTGGTCTTTACATTTGGAACTTTTTTCTGCAGGTCTTTAATAACTAAAGTAGCCAGACTCTTGAAAAGATGCCTTAGTAGAGTACAAATCAACATGGCCATGGGCAATCTAGCTTCAAAAAGCATTTTTCCAAAGCCATTAGAAGAATCATGTCACTTCTAAAAGAAAGTTGTTCCACATAATAATACACAAGTGGTTGTGCCTTGGAAACTGTTAGGCAAAGGCTGGGTCAATCTGCCCACTAAATAGACCTGAAAGCCATTAGCTATTTCACCATAGGATCTGACGCCATCACATGTCCTCCAGCTGTAAGTAAGGTTGAAAAGCAGATGATTATACAACAGGTTTTGGGAGCCCACCGTAATGCAACAGAGCTTGGGTTTCTCTTTGTTGATGCTCCAACATGTACCATGCACTATTACAATTTCTCACTATGCCAATGAACAAGTCTATATCACAACACTACTTACTAAGAATAGTTTACTGGCCTTCTTTCATGGATGTCTCTCTCCTACTTGCTTTCTTAAGTAAGAAGTTGAAAAAGACTTTCCAATGATTTGTGAGGTTTCAGTGGGGAAAGTGATCAGTAGGTGATGTGGGCTGGCCCAATGAGGATGCCAGTTAGGCCATGGCATTACTGATCATGCATCCATATATTTCACTCTTGCATCAAGACCTAAGACAGTGGTTCTCAAGCTGTGGGTCCCCAGGTGTTTTGGCCTACAACTCCCAGAAATCCCAGCCAGTTAACCAGTTGTTGGGATTTCTGGGAGTTGAAGGCCAAAACATCTGGGGACCCACAGCTTGAGAACCACTGACCTAAAAAGTGTTTTCTCTACCAGGAAAGATTACAATAGTTTTTGTGCATTTTTCATTTTTTCACATCAGATTTTTTCAAATGAGGTTGAGTTTATTGTTTTATTTTCACACAGAAAACTGTATTTTGAAAAAGATACATTCTTTTCTGTGCATATTTTTCAGAAATTATTTTTATGCAATTAAATTTTTAATCAATTCTATTTTTGCAACAAAAAAATCTGAAATGTGAACATTTTTGTTAGTTTGGATGTGTAGAGATACACTTTTCTGCCAAATATGATGAAATAAATCTCAATATTATTTGCCTACCCTGCATGCAAACACATTGAGTAACTTTAGAAAATTATGAGTAAAGTTTTGGAATCTAGTGGGATTTATTACTGAGTAAACATATCTAATAGTGCAGCTTTTGACCTTTCAAATATTAGGGCTTATTAGACTATGAAAGCACCCCACTTGTCATGAACTTACTCTCCTCACTTAAAGGATTCTTCTTCTTGAAATTAGTTATTCTGAAACACCTAACACATAATAAAAAGCTATATGAATGCACTCTCCCAGTTCCCACCCATTTCACTATATTTCCTTGTTTGAAGTGTCATAAAAATAATATGGAACTCAATTTGGACCAAGGAAGGTGTACTGAACATGCATTTCTCTTTTGGAGCCCTGTACCCAATGCCTTTTATTAATATCTAGTCTTGACAAATCAATGCCTTGAATTGTGTTTCTATGAAAAACTATAATGCATTTACCTTGAAACAGTGCCTCTGTAATTGTCATGGTCAGTGATTTAATGGGATGGCCTAAGCATGTTTGTATTAACCTATTGCCATGAAGGGTTAGTTGACCTTTCTGTTATGTATCTCAAACAAATGGAGAATGAAATAGAAGCAAATGCACACTGCCTGTTTAATGTTCTTTATAGTTGATAAATCAAAACAACATCTTTTTGTCCTACTAAGGCTATTTTAAGTTTTAGTAGCAATTGCCAACATTCCATCTCTTCCTCAAACCAGAATCAGTAAAACCAGATGTCTGGAAATATGGATAGTGTTTTGTAGATATTACCATCAGTATTGAAATTATTGTTACTTTTCATCGTAAACTAGACTAAAGAAAGATACTGATGGAGCAGTTTAAAAAGTGCACATTAATTGGCTTATCTTCCTGAAAATGTCCAGAACATCTGTATTGTGATTCTATTCAACCCAGATTTTTTTTTTTTTGGAAATTGATGTTCTTGTCATAAATAGGAAAAATATTTATGTGGTTTTAATATATGTGTGTGTGTGTATCATGCATTTTGTTTTATGGACACAAGCAATGAAAATTCTCAGTATAATATAAAAGGGTGAATAAAGTATGTCCCATTGACCCATATCAACCCCCCAAAATGCCATTTTGATGTTCCAGAGCCACTCCCAGTCCCCTCCATTCAACTTTTAAGGATGCTTGAGGAGCAATGTTACTCATTTTTTTTACTCCATTTCATCCTATTTTAGGCCTAAGAGAGAACTTTTTCTAATAGTACAATACAAAATAATATGCGACACAATAATAAAGAAAAATACCAATTCCTGGTATATGTTAAAATCTGTTGACTATAACAGTGCATTAAAATAATGGACAAGAGCCTTCTTAAGAAACATAAGCATAATCTGGTAGTTATAATCTGTCTCCTGATTCAATCCATCAAGCAAAAAGTGGGTGCTAGAAACAATATCATACGAAAGCTGACTGGCACAACCTGGGGATCACAACCAGACAAAGTGAAGACATCTGCCCTTGTGCTTTGTTACCTTCTAATAGCAGTACCAGAGGCAGTCCAAGTGACCAGCTACTGGTCAAAGGACATTTATTATCATGCCAAGTTTTTAACTTTGTGTTTTTAAATACATTACAACTGTACCCTCAGTTCGTTTCTGATACAATAAATAAATACCCATCCCGAACCCGTGTAGAAGCCAGGCAGTCACAACAATCAAAGATCCTATCACAACTGCTTGTTGTACTATAATTTTCTGTCATTAGGAGACTGGATGTATCATCTTTTGGCACTCATCAACACCTCAGAATTCCTCAGGTAGTTTCTACAGTGGGTTGGGGAATTTATGGTTGTTGCAATTGTGCCACAAATCTGCTGGTGATGAGGGTACAACAAGATAATGTTTCCAGCTCCCTTGCTGATCTTTAGTGTGACAACCACACTGTTACAACTCCACACCATATAGCAGATCTCTAATGGCAGGAGGCTAGAAATGTCATCCTGATGCATGCTAATCACTCACAGAATTGGGCCCTGTCATTTTGTTCTGTGGTTTAAGGAGCTCTCCAAGGTCCTGTATATCGGATAGGTTTGTGCACTTGGATAACTCAGAATTAAAGCCAAGCAAGCCAGCTATCATTGGGTTCTCACCTGAAAGCAGATCTGTGCGTTCATGAATAATTTTAGTCCAAAAATCTGATTAAAAGTGAAACTTAAGAATATAAAACTGTGTTTTATAATAATAATGAAAATAAAATTTTAATGAAGAGGAACTGGAAAAAGAGACTAGAAGACCATGAGATAAATACTGGAAGAAGCTATGGCTGTTGGTCTTAATGTTTGGTGACATTGATATGTAGTCTATAGTAGATGCATGGAAATTTTTGGCATTTTATAAAATCCTTGTAATAAATATAAATAAATTGATGTATTAAAAAAGGGGAAAATGTTTTAAAAGGTTTTTTACCAATGTAATAAGGACATTAAGATAATTGATAACTGTATTTCCTCTTTTTCTTTAACCACTTCCCTCTTCTTTTGTGACATATTAGTCACAGTTTAATCTAACTGCACCTCCCCCTTTTCTTCTTTTTTTTCTTTTCTCCATTTTTTGTATTAATTGAATACCTGGAATGAGGAAGAGATTGAAAGGGCATGAATCATACATAAATCTATAAACAAATATCCTTTCTGGTCCTGTGGACACCATTTTCCTGCAGTCCTGGTGCTGACTAGCAGCTTTAGGACACATAAGAGGGCTCTACAGAAGTCCCCTGTGGAGATCAGAAGCAGTGTAGCAGGTTTCCTCCCCTTGAATCTTGCAGTTAAACTCACCCACAAATGCCCTCAGGGAAGGCAATGATTTTACCATTTTCCTCCTATTACTTTTCAGCTGTTGACACAGAGCTAAATTCAATACGTTGAAGGTGTTTCCATGTGTCACTTCTAATAGAACACAGGTGTCAAGCAATCTGAGATAATTTCAGAACTGATGTTTCTTCAGTTAAGGTGCAAACTGCTCCATGAAAAGCAGATGTCTTTTTCAGTCATTTTGAAATATGTAGCTGTACAGTGAACAGTATAAGTTCTGTTGGGAGAAAGAAATAATATGTCATGTTGGTTTTTCATTTTTCAAAAAAATTATTTTTTTAAAAAAGGACAACTTTCAAAATGGCACCTTTTAAAAGTAAGTCATCCTCATGTTGTAGAGATTTCTGGCAATTCTCACAATCAGCTTTACATGGGGTTCTTTGGGGGCATTTGGAAAGCTTTAAATGGTGGCCCAGCATTGCCACAATCTAAGAACACACCTAGGGAGGTCTATCAGTTAATTCTTCACCAAGACCTCCAGTCCCAACCCTGGAGGTAGACCTGCATGCCATAAATTGTTCAGATCCAAACTAATAAAATGTAACAGTTCCCTATGTGTGACTTCACATCTATGGAGGCTTATCTCGAACCGACTCTGGAAAATCTGATTTTTATTCTCATCCCTATAATAAGAGTTGTGATATGCCTTTGCACTATTTAACAACCTCAGATGTCCATCCACATCTCATTGATTAATGATCTGCTTCACAGTTTTATTGTAAAGACAGGTGCAAATAGTAACACTCTGCACATGAATGAAAAATAATTGTAGAAGTATCCACTAACCCAAGGGCACACAACTGTGGGAGGCTACAGGCCTGCTACATTAATTCTCCAGAATAACTTGGAGTCTTTCATTACATCCTCCCATCTCAGACAAAATTTGAATGCCCTCTAGAGCAGTGGTTCTCAACGCGGGGTCCCCAGATGCTTTTGGCCTACAACTCCCAGAAATCCCAGCCAGTTTACCAGCTGTTAGGATTTCTGGGAGTTGAAGGCCAAAACTATCTAGAGACCCCATTTTGAGAACCACTGCTCTAGGGTATGAGGACATTTTTGCAATGCCATCATCCCACCCATTTTAACCTCTGGGAGATATATAAAGATTTCTAACTTGAACATATTGCCATGATCTGTAGCTGGGAGGGCTGCCAGAGCAAAAAAAAAAAAAATAGAGATGTATCTTATACCTATTGGAAAATTAGGATGGTATAATTCCTGATGATGCCCATCAATGCACTGTTTAGATACTTGTGTATCATTTGAATAATTTTGTCATTAGAACTTTGTTTTCTATTAATGGTAAGTGGGATCTAGGTTAGGTAAAGGTTTTCCCCTGACATGAAGTCTAGTCATGTCCGACTCTGGGGGTTGGTGTTCATCTCCATTTCTAAGCCAAAGAGCTGGAGTTGTCCGTAGATGCCTCCAAGATCATGTGGCCAGCACGACTGCATGGAGTACCGTTACCTTCCCGTCAGAGCAGTACCTACTGATTTACTCACATTTGCATGTTTTTAAACTGCTAGGTTGGCAGAAGCTGGAGCTAACAGCGGGAGTTCATCCCGCTCCCCAGATTTGCACCATTGACCTTTTGATCAGCAAGTTCAGCAGCTCAGCTGTTTAGCCCACTGTGCCACTGGAGGCTCATATTTAAAAGGTTGCAGGAAAATCTGAACCAAGCCCTATAATGCACTGTAGCAATATATTCCAGCTTCAGGGCAAAATCAGTTCTACAGAATGCAGAGCACATTGTAGATCCCCACTCCTGCTAAAGCGCATTATAGAAACGAAAACTAGGGCTACCAAAAACAATGCCCCAAGGGCAAGACTGGGCAGCAGGGGTGTAACAACTGCCTCTATTCCTAATGCATCTCTCCTGAAAATGGGGGAGGGAGAACCTGCAAAATGCTTTGAGGCTACATTCTGTATTCAACCTTCCTAACCTCAAACCAGTTCCAGGCAGGGCAATCTAATCTCCTACAAAAGTCAGTGTAGAAGGACCCATAGATGCTTTTCTGGTTCCAGCTCCTCTCTATAGCCACAAAATCATTGCTAAGTGGATGTAGTGGCTAAACTATGAGTCAGGCGGAGAAGAGATATGATAGAGGCCTGAATACAGAACTATTACGCTACGCCAATCCATACAGGATTTCAGCTACTACATGTGACTCAATATAGTGATATTTATACTACATATTCCTTGGCTGACAGGTTTTAACTTCCAAATTAAAAAAAATTGTTTGACTTTAAAATCTTTAAATGTTATATTCTGAAAATAACATTTACACATTATCGATTACTGGAGATTATTTCATTATTCTGGATCACTAAGGAATGAGCTTTGTGACAGCTGTGTCTGAAACAGCATGCCTGCGGAGATGATATTATTAAACTTCTTTGGACCAGGGATGCATATCCATCGAACGATTCTAATAAACACATAAGGATCAAACCCATGCCCACTCATATGTCAGATAGATTAATGAGCTTGCCTATAGCTCAAAAGTGATTTATCTTTTGAAAAAAAAGTAATTTGATCAGAGATACTTAAAAAGGTATGTTGGATTCTCAAGGGAGAATAGATGCTAAGGCAAAAGTCTCTGTAAAACTAGGTCAGCCGAAGAGTAGGAGATGGAAGACTTGTGTATTGATTTCTTTAACTTCGGCAGCTTCATCCATTCTTTCATTTGCTACATTTCATTCTTTGCTCCCCCAGATTTCTTCCATCTACCCCCATTGTTGAGGAAATGACACATTATCACCTCATCATGTTGGCCTAACTGCACATTTTTATTCATCTTACTTACATGAGTGCAAATCCTTTTTGGGAAGATTATTGAAGGAAACAGCCTACAGCAAATGATTGCCAGGTTTTTCATTCCTAGTTGCTGTCCACACAGAGAACTAACAAGTAGCACAAATTATAAAACTGGGGTGGAACCCTCCAGATATTGTTCAACCACAGTTCCCAGAGTTTTTCATCACTGAATATGTTGGCTAGGACTAATAGGACTTTCATCCCATCAACATATGGAAGACTGCATGATTCTCACTCCTTTGTAAGGTTTAGCATGTGTTGTCCAAAATCTTAAGTTCTCTTGGTGTGCAGCAGCTCCCAATTGATCCAATAAACACACAACAGAACTTGAAGGCAGGAAAAGGAATCAATTTATTCACCTCTGGCCAAAGTGGATAATGGGGGTAGTTTCCAAATCCTGTGTTCTCTGCCTGTACAAACATGGGCATTATATAGAAAAGGTACACATATCTGTGGTCTCATTTCTCCAAAAAATACATTCATTTATAGTTTGTTATTGGTGCATAGCATGGAATTAACTGTCATGGGTTGCATTTGAAGCTGTCGGTTGACTGGTCTGCCTAGCTTTTTGGGTGGGTCTAGGGATGGAATAAGGGCAAGGTTGGAAGGCAATGGGTGCTTGACAGAATTATCCTTGGAAACACAGTTCCCAGGTTTGGAATAATAGGGTTTTAATGCTTCCCTATGTATCTGTTCCAAGTTACATACAAATTCAGCTTAAGAACAAACCTTCAGAACATATCTTGTTTGTAACTTGGGTACTGACTGTATTCTTTAATACAGTGTGGTCCAAACTTTAGTTACTCGAGGGCCAATCAAACTTTAGTATAGGAATGTGAGGGCCAGAGACATTCCAGAAAGAAAACGTTTCTTAAAAACTTAAAGCAGTAAGAAGGGTAAACATCTTTTTTTCCAAATGTTACATTAAAATATTTTTTCAGTAAGAAGGGCAAGGGCCAAGAAAAATGAATTGGTGGGCTGCATGTGGCCCATGGGCGGCAGGTTGGACCACACTGCTATAATATATTGATTTTAATCCTGGTCTTCAAACTGGTGCAAGTCACTAGACTACATTAGGTCACAATTAAAGGAGTAGTCATCTACATCTCACAGATTGTTTGGGTAGTGCCTGAAAGAGACTGTGTAAGAGATATTGCTTCTCGAGGCAAAGGACAAGGCAATATCCTCTCTCTCTTCTGTTCCTTATATGGAAATTGAATGGACTTGCTTCAACACTGGCAATGGGTTTCTCCATGAAACCTAAGACTGTGTGGGAACACTACAGAACAGACTGTATGACACACACAAATCTATCCTCTGAGTCTGTGAGGAACAGCTGAGAGGTTCACACTGCTTTCCTCCAGTTTTAGGTACAAGAAGCAAATTCCTCTTTCTGCCTAATGATAGGGCTGGCTTTATGAAAAAAACAAAAACTGATATAGGAAAAATTGTGACAAATTAGTTCTAACATAAGACTAATTCATGTAGGATGGAAATCTGTAATAGTTATAACAGGGAATACTAAAACTGCACACTCCAATTACATTTCGGGCAGTGCATTGACTGAAATATGAGACAAACTTTAAATACTCCTGCATAACTAGCATGCCCTGGGTCATTATTCAGTTACAGCTTCAGCAATCACAAAAGTTTCCAGGATTCCTCCCCAAACAGCAAGCCATGGACATCCAGCAGCTAAGAGCAATAATATATCTCTTTGAAGACTTATCTGCTGTCATATTTTGGCTGTGTTCTAGAAAGGCTGAAATATTTTCATCATTCAGCTCCATTTATCAAACCTCATCATCCCTAGCTCAATTCTAAAACAGTTTCAGCTGTGAGTAATGTTTTGATGACACCCAATATCAGATGGATGTTTAATGTGTGTCAAGAACAAAGACATCCTTTTGACATTCAAAAGGACTATTATTCCTGCAGGCAAATAAATCTGCAACTCATTTTTACCAAGTCTGAACTCAAATGCAAATATATCTCAAGGAATAGCTGGCAAAGGGCAGTCATCTAGGGACCTGCCTCTGAAGGAGTCCTCTGTTTGTTATTATAACATACAGACAGTCCCCAAATGACAAACAAAATAGGGTCTGTAGGTTTGCTCTTAAGTTAAATTTGTTTGTAAGTCAGAACAGGTACCTCCAGACAAAAATATGGTTATTTTTGCTTGAGATAGCATAGGGAAGGGTTAACATTTCTATGGTGTTTGGTTTTCTGTCTGTTGCTTCTGTTCAGGATACTTCACCTCACTTTCTGTCCCTGTGATCATTGCAGTTTGGAAATTTTGGCTTGATGTGGAAACAAAGATTGGTGATAAAGCTTCAGTGGAGACACCTTTTCCCCATGATAGCTCTTCCAGGAGTGAATTTCCCTTCTGAGGGGTAGATTTCTTGCAGTTCCTGTTGTCTCAACCCCTTTCATAATTATGGTCATTTGTAAGTCAGATGTTTGTAACTCGGGAACTGCCTGTATACATTTTACATTATGTTTCTTTAAAAAACCCCAGAAATAATACATGATTTTTGCAAGTGTGTGTGTTTGTGCATTAGTTACTCCAAAATCTGTGTACTTTGACTCCTGTGTTGCTGTAGAATCCAAGGGCGGGAGCCACACGCTCAAACTTCCCCCCATTTGATTATCCTCGGCTGGAGCCGGGCAATGCTGGGCATGGGGCACCGGGATCCCCATGTCCCTCTACAAAGTGAAGCAATGTCAGAGACAATCTGACAATGTTGTTAGATGCTGCCTTTCACAAAATGCAACAATTATGACACTGGCTGGATGCTTTATTGCATACCAGATACATTTCTGTTAAAGGATCTCCAGTAACTGCTAAACTATTATGGTACTTTATTTTTTGTGTCAAAAGTGAATTGAGAATAACAAATAAAATTGAAAAAAATGCAAACAAAGTTAAAAACTTGGCATTATCCTAAATTTCCTTTGACCAGAAGCTGGTCACTTTGAATGCCTCTGGTGTCACTGCAAGAAGGCCCTCCATTGTGCATGTGGCAGGGCTATTACTGATTTTGAGTGATTTCATTAGTACTGAGCTGGAGACCGAAAGGTCCCAGGTTCAAACCCCGGGAGCGGCCGCTGTTAGCTCCAGCTCCTGCCAACCTAGCAGTTCAAAAACATGCCAATGTGAGTAGATCAATAAGTACCGCTTTGGCGGGAAGGTTATGGCACTCCATGCAGTTATGCCAGCCACATGACCTTGGAGGTGTCTACGGACAACGCCGGCTCTTCAGCTTAGAAATGGAGATGAGCACCAACCCCCAGAGTCAGACACGACTGGACTTAACGTCAGGGGAAACCTTTACCTTTACCTATATACTTGCAGCTTATTGACTATCCTGTGGATTTCTGTTGGGTGGTGACATTAAGTTGTAGGGATGCAGTTCTTCACTAAGTTTCTTCTCAAATTAAACAATGAGAAAGTTTTCAAGAAACAGTCCTCAAAAACCATTTTCAATTCAGGACTTATTCTGTGCAAAGTTCTCACACGTTTATTGTAAATCCTGCATAGGAAGCAGCTTTTTCATGCAGAAAGTACTGATATGGTTTTGGCATGTATCTTCCTACAAAGGCTTTTGCTAGCTATGAAGTTTCTGTAGCATCATAAAGCAAAGCATATCATTATCTCAACCACCCATGTGGACAATTTCAGATTTTGTACTATTTCAGATTTCTGGGTAAGGAATGCTCAACTCGTATATAAACGATACAGTGGCCGAAGCAGCAGTCGCAGCACACACACAACCCAGCAATTACATTTCAGTAGTTAAACATTGATCTAAACCAGCACACCATATTAAAACTCTCTTCTGCCACAAGTTTAGAGCAAAGGGTCTGCATGGATAAAAAAATATTTATTTGCTAGTGGAAAAAGAATGGGTGATGCAGTATATTATGCTTTTTCCTGTATGTTACCATAAAGAAGCCTTGTTTTAGCGCATTCATGAATTGAAATTTCACAAGGGACCAAAATCTTCATTATTTGCCTTAACTCTCCCTTGGCTTTTATGTCAGTAGGCTTTTGCATAAATTCGCTGTATATTTTCCTAACATAGCATTGCCGGTTATTCTGAAAGGAGTCAAAATATAGCACAATTCTTTGTCAGCATATGGGGCACAGATAAAACAGAAGTACCTTCAACTGCTCAATAAAAACAAACAACTCAAGAGGGTTCCCACCCGGAGCCGATTATAGGATCAGGGGCTAAGTGCGAGGCAACCTCTTTGGGAGAATGTGAGAACCCTCCCCATAACCTTCATCCGTAGATGGAGAGAAGAAAGTGATTCCTGTTTATCCTTGCAAAACAAACAAGCTTGATTTCCTCCCCCTCTCATAACTCAATGAAACTATTATGTGTTCACAGATTTTTCTTTTTAATTAGTCCCTCCCAAAGAAGCTGTTATGCTCAGCAACATTTCATCATATTTATTCTAGGGTTTTTAATATCCCCCTGCTTAATGAAAATGCTAGGCACTGTTAGTCTTTGGCGACCAGAGAAAATATCAACTCCCATAAAGGTGGTCTCCATATGCTGGCACCAGGAAAGAAACAACTTGACTTCTGCTTTGTTTGGAATAGGAAAGCAGACCCGATACTGTTAAGAAGCCTGGCAGGTGCATGACAAGGAATACATTAAAAAGACTGCCAACATAAACAGACTTCACCCTTCCTCCTGTTCAAATCAAGAATACTATGGCTCAGACAGGAAATAATTAAAAACCATTATTAAAAGAAAAGAAACAAGCTCAGAAAATTTTATGTTGGCTTCTGGGTGCCAAACCAACACAAATCTAAATGGACAGTATTCTACAAAATGTCATACCATGATAAATTTGTTAGCTGTTAAGGTGCCACTAGGCCAGGTGTGGGCAAACTTCAGCCCTCCAGGTGTTTTGGACTTCAACTCCCACAATTCCTAACAGCCTACTGGATGTTACGAGTTGTGGGAGTTGAAGTCTAAAACACCTGCAGGGCCCAAGTTTGCCCATGCCTGTACTAGACCCTTTCAAGCCTTTTTCTGTAAAACATGGCGCCTGTGATCCTATCCAATGCAGATGTACTGTCTCAGAATGCATCTATACAGTAGAATTAATGCAGTTTGACACCATTTTAACTACAATGGCTCAGTGTTATGGAATCAAAGGAGCTTTAGTTTTACAAGGTCTTTAGCCTTCTCTGCCAAAAAGTGAGTTCAAACTAGTTTCAGGCAGAATGTAGAAAAGGAGGCAGAGATGGAGGATCCAAACAATAACATTTCAAACTCCATATGAATTAATTCTGTTGCTAGCTCTATTTTATCTGTTTAGGATTTAACTTTAAGAATAACCAAAACTGATTTTGGAATTAGTACATGTATTGTGTCTATTTCCCCCCATTACAAATATAATTAAAATGCACAAAAATATATACACAGAAAACCGATTAAAAGTATCGTGCAAAAGAAGAATTATGTTTTAAGAAACAATTTGAAGGCATGCAAGAAGTCAATAATTCCATGTGAGATTGTTGATGTAGCATTATTTATGAGAAAAATATTTTTAAAGTTAATTCTCTCTAACAATAAACATGCAGTTTGTCTAGGACTAATAATGTATTTTCTGGAGATAATTAAGATGGATTAATTGTTGGGAAGGAACATCCCAGTACTGCTCCATTATTATGATGTAGCTAAATGCTTTCCAGTCTTTCTCAGTGGTGTTCCCAGTGATATTTGGGTTGAAGAAATTAGTGGAAGGAGGGGACTCAGCTGCCAGGTTGCTCATAGTTTGCATTTGGCAATAAGCACATATTCCCAAAAAACATATTCAGTAAAAGGAACATTATAGTTTAATGGAATAGCTACTTAGATATTTTGGAAGAAGTGCTTTTAGGCTGATCTGTTAGATGGCTGCCCATTTTATTAAAGAAGCAAATATTAGAAAGAGACCAGTTTTTTCCCTGAGAAGTGGGAGGCAGAATAAAAAAATGGCTTAGTTTCACTGTTTTGATGTTTGGGTCACATAGAACTTTATACCAACAAAGCATTTGGCACAGTTAACATAGATCTCCCTGCTCATATTATAGACAAGGTGTTCATTGACAATCTCATAGTGAAAGGAGAGCTGTAGGTGGTGAGAGTCACATTTTAAATATATAATCTTCTTTGGAGAGATTGCAGGGTTTTTTAAAAAAAAATGTTCAGAGATACTGAATCAGAAATAGAGAATAATTCCATTACCATACTTTTCTAATGATGTGGAATACAACAGGATCATCGAGAACAGTGATTCCCAACATGTGGTCCGTGGACCACCAGTGGTCCGCAAAAACTAAAATATGATCCACAGCTTCACTGTTACTATTATGGATAATAACACAGCCCAACCAAAAAATGTTTTTTCTTGGTGTCTTCGTTTTTAGGCCTGTTCCTGGGGATATTTGAGGTGCTGATTCAGAAAATTGCATTGGATAGACCATATCAGCTCTAGATTATTAAATATAGTTTTCTGTGGGGAAGCAGATGGCATATGTTCTGTATCAGAACCTAGAGCTGATGTGGTCTATCCAATGCAATTTTCTGAATCAGCACCCCAGATAACCAAACCAAAAGTTGACTAAAACTGATTTGTAAGCCGTTTGGTACTAATGTTGGAGAGCGGTCTCTGGTCAAAGTGGTTCCTGGTCAAGTGATCCTGGTCAAAAAAAGGTCCGGAACCACTGATCTAGAGACCTAGGCCCCTTATACACTGCCGTATAATCCAGATTATCAACGCAGATAATACACATTTTCTGCTTTTAACTGAATTATATGAGTGTACACTGTCATATAATCCAGTTCAAATCATATAATCTGGATTTTATATGGCAGCGTAGAAGGGGCCATAGAATTCTCTATGAGCCACAGTGGAAAGCAAAAGCTTGAGAATAAGGGAACTGCCCATAAAAAAACAAGTGTATTTGATCTTGCTTGAGATATACATATTTATTCTGCCCTAGACACATGTCTTTGTTACATAATTCATGTGGCCAGAGTAATAAAAATATTTTTTACTCTACTATTTATGGCAATTCATGACTCTAGCATTGTATTTAGACTCTTTTCATGGAAAAGAGAAAACTATTCATCTTCATTCAAAGCAAAGTTCAAGACAGGATCAAGAAGAGTTAATAAAATTTTGTAATAGATGCCAAACTGATTGAGAGGGAAACAGAGTAATTCTGCTCTTTATTCCAGTACGCCATTGAAAAAGTACAGGAATGAGACCTTGTAAACTTCTAATGTAAATTATCATTTATCATTTTGACAGGAGTTTCTACAGGTGAAAGATATCATTTTTCTATCGTTTTTCTTTGTAGTGTTGTTGAGTTTGGGTGACATATCTATTCCTAAGCATCATTGAACACCATGAATTGCAAAGGTTATGCGAAATCTTGCCACATATAGCAAAATGCAGAAAGATCAGCATTTTGGTGCCTGATCTTTCTGGAGACCAATTTTTGCCCTGTGCAAGCTTTGTGGCAATACGTGGAGGTAAGGGGGAAAGATCCTAGTTTTGCAGATTCCCTTCCTCTTACAAAATATCAGTTTTGGAGAGTTACCTCAAAGGTTTTGCAAACATTGGGCCTGCAGGGGATCAATTTTGATACTAATTCATTTCACATTGGGGTGGCTTCCACAGCAATATCAATGGGATTTAATGACCAGGATATTCAAGTGCATTCAAGGTGGCACTCTAATGCTTCTTGGCATTATGAGCGGGCATTCCCGACAACAGTTTAGGCTTATTGACCTCGTTGTTATTCAGTTTATGAATGTGGATTGGTGAAGAGATGAGTGCTCATCTGTGGACACAGTCTTTTATTTTGGGTGGAGAGGCATGCCTGCAAAAACCACCTTGGGACTCAATTGGGTTTGAGTAACCATGTAATAGTTGAATGGAGGGGTAGACGTGGACTCCAATGGAAGGGCTATCCATGTTAATCAAGGAGAGGCCTTTGCTGTATATATTAATTGTTCATCTGGGTGGCAACGATCTGGGCCTGCTAAAGGAGAAAGCACTGATTTTGTAAGCCCTTAAAGATTTCTGTTAGACCTGGCACCATTGGCCTGGATTAAAGATTGCCTGGTCAGCACTGTTGCCACATTTGAGGTGGCCTGGGGACTGTAAGACTAAAAGGCTCGATTTGGCCTGGCAGAAGGTCAGCCTGGAGCTGAAGATTGCCATGAGGCAAACTGGGGGACTGGTGATTCCCCACATGGAGACTGTGTTTACATGGCCAGATTTGTGTAGGACCAAAGAAGCACACCTCTTGGAGGAGGGGAATATGTTATTTGTGGATGAATTAAAAGGTAACTTAATAAAAATCAATAACATTTTGGATCAGCCCTAATAAAGAAACCCCCAGTGGTGCAATGGGCTGAACCCTTGTGCCAGCAGGTCTGCTGACTGACAGGTCGGTGGTTTGAATTCGGAGAGAGTGGGTGAGCTCCCTCTGTCAGCTCCAGCTCCCCGTGTGGGGATATGAGGGAAGCTTCACACAAAGATGGTAAAACATCAAAACATCTGGGTATCCCCTGGGCAGCATCCTTCAGACGGCCAATTCTCTCACACCAGAAACGACTTGCAGTTTCTCAAGTTACTCCTGATGAAAATACCATAGTGAAATTTAATGGTATCTCCATCTTTACAAAGAAAGGGATATCTTATCAGCAGTAATCTCAGCCTTTGCACCTTTCCCTAGTTAAAAGTGTAAGATCAACATGTCAGAATGTAAGCTGTAATAATTTTTAAGATGAAGTCAGAAAGACTTTGCTAATAAGGGCAAATGCCGAGCTGTCACATTTTACACTACAAACACTTTTGAGATCCATCATTAGTTTTTGTAATCTCTTAGGGTATCCTGGCCCATTGCCCGTCCACTGATATCGTCAAGAGCTTCCAGCTAAAACAACAGCCTCAACATCTTTATCTTCCCATCCATCAGGGGGTGGGGAAACATTGATCTAATTTGTCATTCTATTCATTGGGGGAGAAAACCAGTTTGATAAATGGTTTAATTAGATGTTTGAAAAAGACCCGGTGTTGAGAAAACCCTATGCATAAGTTATATTAGAAAATGAAAATATTGTTTCTCCAGTACATACCAGAGGATAGTGAAGTGTAATCCAAGAGTGAAAGGGATTTTGAAAACAAAACCAGGAGGCATCCAAAGAAGATGACTGACTGTAATGGATGTCAGACCCTGAGGTTATGATAAAAAACTGATTGAATGATTCCTATGCACTGGTAATATAGATACGCCTTGTTTAGGTATTATAAAAGATACCAGAGTAAGTATGTGACAAGGAGAGGTATATTAGCTTCAGCCTCCTCCTCACATCTTTTGGTCTCTTCCAGAAGATAGAGCTTCTTCTGTGTGTGTAGGTTCTCACATGACTTGGAACTCTGTTTTCGCAACATTTTAAATCAGGTGGAAAGCCTAATCAGATGAAGGGGACTCTTCTATTCAGAAAGGCACCCTAAACAATAGGGAAGGGGCTCGTGAGCTCTCCCTATCCAGTCTAGAACCATAATAGTGAGGGGGTGGTTAACTTTCCCTCTCTGTCATATAAATTTTTCATTAGCATCACAGAGTTGGAAGAACTACAAGGGACATCATTGTAGCCCCTGCCATGTAAGGGAAAGGGAAAGGTTTCCCCTGACATTAAGTCTAGTTGCGTCCGACTCTGGGGGTTGGTGCTCATCTCCATTTCTAAGCCAAAGAGCCAGCATTATTCATACACACCTCCTAGGGCATATGGCCAGCATGACAGCGTGGAGCACCGTTACCTTCCCACCAAAGCAGTACATATTGATCTACTCACATTTGCATGTTTTCAAACTGCTAGGTTGGCAGAAGCTGGGGCTAGCAGTGGGAGCTCACCCCACTCCCCTGATTTGAACCGCTGATCTTTCAGTAGGCAAGTACAGCAACTCAGTGGTTTAACCCACTGCATGACGAGGGAGCCTGCCATGTAGGAATACACAATCAAAGCATCTCCAAAATATGGGTATCCAGCCTCTACTTAAAAATCTACAAAGAAGAAACTTCCACCATACTCCAAGGCAGTGAATGCCACTGTTGAACAGCTCTTACTGACAGGAAGTTCTTCCTAATGTTTAGGTGGAATAATTTTTCCAGCAATCTGAACCCATTGTTCATGTCCTAATCTCTGGGGGAGCAGAAAATAAGTGTGTTCCCTTTTCAATGTGATCTTCTTTCAAATATTTCAACATGGCTAGCATGTCTTCTTTTTTCCAAGCTAAATATATCCTCATAGAGCTTTGATCATTTTGGTTGCCCTTCTCTAAACACATTCCAGCTGATCAATATCCTGAACTAAACACAGTATTCCATTAGAGGTCTGACCAAAGCAGAATAGAGTGTGACTATGACTTCTCTCAATCTCAACACTATACTCCTGTTGATGCAGCCCAGAATTGCATTTGTTTTTTAAAGTTGCCACTTGAAATCACTATGCTGTTTTAAACCTTCTGCTGTTACAGTTAGAAACCTTTGCATGCCTATATTCAGTAATTGCTAGTCTTCTTGTATATCTATTGGACTTCCGGCACAGACATCCTGTTAGTTTACTTTTCAACACCCTTTCACCTCCTGCATCACACTAACTTGCAGTAGTTTTCTTTTTCACCTTCTCCTCCATTAAGCCAGGTATTTGATTATGATCAAAGTATTTTAATCCTTGTTCTGTGTATTTTAATAAGTATTTTATAGAAATTTAATATGCTTTATGTTTTAATATGTGTATTTTATAGAATGCTTACAATGATTATGTGATTTAACTATGTTATAATCCAACTTGGGCCATGAGGAAAGGCAGGTAAGAAATAAAATCATCATCATCATCATTATTAAAGTTAGTAAAAGGCAAAGGTTTCCCCTGACGTTAAGTCCAGTCATGTCTGACTCTGGGAGTTGGTGCTCATCTCCATTTCTAAGCCAAGAGCCGGCATTGTCCGTAGGCCATGTGGCCAGCATAACTGCATGGAGTGACGTTACCTTCCCACTGGAGCAGTACCTATTGATCTACTCACGTTTGCATGTTTTCGAACTGCTAGGTTGGCAGAAGCTGGAGCTAACAGCGGGCGCTCACTCCGCTCCCAGGATTTGAACCTGCAACCTTTCAGTCTGTAAGTTCAGCAGCTCAGTGCTTTAACACACTTCGCCACTGGGGCTCCTTATTATTAAAGTTAATTTGATATATTTTTTTAAAAAAAGAATAAGCTATCTGTTTTCTTGGCTATACTCTGTATGAGCAATTGGCGACCCTTGTTGTTCTGCTTTGGTCTTGTTATTCGAGTACCCTGCATGACATGTCTACTATCTCATGTTTCCTAATAATTCTTGACAAGGTTTGACCTAATTTTAATATAAGGCTTTACCAGTTAGTTATGCATTTGCATGCTCATCTGAAGAACTCTTAAAGAGCTGGCTCTTCAACTTTGTGTGACAAAAGAATTAAATGTTGTATAGGTATCACACTTGAAGTGTCTCTTACTGCACTTGAGTGACTGCCTCATTAGTAGACTAGGAATCAGCCAAGGGGCATCTTCCTGTATAATCCTTTAGTTTAGTAAAAACTGCTTTGTTAAGTGCATAGCACCTATGACGGGCTCAGATGACAGTACTGCCACCGAAATAAGTTCTTACCCATCCCATGAAATTATTCACTGTAGGTTTGCTTTCCCCTTTTCTTTGCATACTTAAACATTATTTCCAAAATTGCATCTGAAGGTTTCAGTTAGTAAAATGCTAGAAATTTGGTGTGTGAATGAACATTTGATTATGGGACAGAATTTCTATTTAGGATCAATGTCCTCCTTTTGTCCCACTCCATGGTAGCTACATCTGCCTGGTGGAGAACAAGATGATACCTTATATAAAAGATCACTGGATCAGCAGTTGACTCTCCTTTTTGGGAAGAAAAGTGAGGTATAAATAAACATAAAATAATAATAATAATAATAATAATAATAATAATAATAATAATAATAATTCATCACTGATGGGGGCAATCATTGACCATAGTGATTATGACATCTGAAGGCAGATGACTAACAGCATAGAGGGCAGGATATGAGACACACAAATCCTCTCCTCAAACATCCTCCTGTAACCTCCCCGCCCTCGAAGAAAAGAAGAATTAAGCTGAAAGAAAAGCATTTTGTTTAATGTTTTTCTGTACATGTTTTGAAATAAATAATTCCCAGTTTTAGGTTTCTTTAGAAAAACCATCAGATGTTTCAATGCATCAGGCAGATCCTTTTAACCAAAGAAAACCTTTCAGAGGTATGGATTTCTCTCTCTTTTTTCCCTCCTAGACCTAATATTATTTCTTAGTGACAGGGGTTAAATCAATTAGCTGGTGGTATAAAGGATCTGGGAAAATTCATATATACTTCTGAAACAAACTTTCAGCTTCCAGCAAAAATTAATGCTAGTGTGCAAAGGAGATATTTTTCAATTAAGCGGATTTCGAGACTTTGCATATATTATATGCTAATATGAAGTGACGTCTAGGACAGAACATCTATCTCTATGTCCCTCAGGAAATGTCTTGTTTTTGGCAATGCAAGAGCATAGCATTTCTTGCCGTAACTTACATAGTCAGCTTTGGGCTTCTTGCCAACAGAAACCTTTTGTACTTTAAACTGTGAATCTTTGGGGGAAAGTAGGGGAAATAATACCTCTTATGCTCACATACAAACACAGACATACACACACACACAATATCTAAATGTGTAACATTACATTTTCTCATTACAGATTCCTATTAAATCTATTCTAATACAGGCATTATCACAATAAGACTTAATATTTTCAACCGCTTACCCTCAAATTATGATATTAAGATGCTGGCATTAATACATGCTTCTCATATGGGAATAAATTATCCATAAAATGCTAGCATAATGTTGTCATCATTTACAATAGTCGGTTGTTGTTTATCTCCTTGTGATGACCCATGGGCCTTGTAGTCCTGCTCAGGACATTGTAATCCCTGATGAAGAAGAAAACTTGGGTTTTTTACCTTCCCAGTCAGAACTGGAATCTTCTCAGCCAGATCTTTCCCAGGCAGATCTGGGAACCTTGCACCTGCAAGAAAGTTGTGTCCCAGAAGTATGTCAAACAAACCCAGAGCCCACATCTCCCGTGTTCTTGCGCCGTGAGTTTTGTAAACAACAGAGGGGTTTGGAAGCAGCTTCGCGCAGGAGTGCTAGAATTGCAGCTAAGAATGTAGCCAATTAAGACTGCTTTCCGTGAGAATCTTTAGGGAGTCAAACATCTGGTCCCAGAGTTTAGCTTTCGTTTCTGGTTCCCAGAGAACTGCTTCGGCGAGAAAGTTAGACTCTATATAGGTGTTTTACCCGCGTAGTAACTTCGCGGAGTCAATTCGTCAGCCTCCGGAGCGAGTTGTGTCTGGACAGCGCGCTCCGTTTCAAGCCTCGTTCCTGCTCAAGCCTTGCCCTGCTTTCCAGCCTTCGCTCCAGTTTCCAGCCTTTGTTTACCTACGGACCTTGCTTGTTTTCCAGGACTATACCTTGCCTTGTATCACGGATTTTACCAAGTTATTCCACGGACCTTGTTCTTGTTCCTTGTTACCTTGTTCCACGTTTTAAGCCTTGCTTCAAGTATCAAGTTATTTCCTAGCCTTGCTCAAGTTTATGGACTAAAGGACCTTGTCATCTCCCCTCACTTTGCCTGGCAAAGTGAGTGTTTCGGTTATTGGATTACAACTTTGGAACATAATATTTCATATTGGGCATTGCTTTTTTGGACTAATTTTGACCTTTCCTGAAAGGTCTGCTTCTGAACTAACTTTTACATTTATTTTTATTAATCTTATATATTTCCTTAATAAAGATATTAGATAGAATCTGGCCTCTGCGTATGGTTATTGGTGCTCTGTAGCCTGGGTCGTGACAGTTTGACTCCGCCGCCCTAAGCACCAATTAACCTCGGCCAGAATGTCTACCGGAACCGTACCTGGGCCGAGCGGCCAGCCGATTACCTACACCATCGACAAGGATGAGGTGGATCGAATCCGTGATAAGCTCAATGCCCAGGATGGAGAAATAAAAGGTTTGAAGGAACGCGGAATCCGTCTACCGGCCATGGCGTTGCCAACCAAGTTTACTGGAGAAGCTTCTAAGGTTCATGTTTTCCGTCGCCAATGCCAAGCTTATCTAGAGGCCCGTGCTGCCGAATTTCCCCAAGAAGACATCAAGGTGGCATGGGTTTACAGTCTTCTAGACGGGCCAGCGGCCAACTGGGCGACGGCACTGTTCGACCAAGCCTCTCCACACCTAAGATCCGCGCAACGCTTCTTGGACCACCTTAAAGAGACTTGGGGAATCGAGGACAATTTGGAGGCAGCCGGTCACAAACTCCGTCGCCTCTTCCAAGGAGACAGACCTATGTCTCAGTACATAGCCGAGTTCCGAGTGCTGGCCCACAACACCGGCTGGAATGATGTAGCCCTCAGAGGACAATTCCGGGAGGGTCTCAACATCGAAATGCTGGAGGAAATCTCCAAGGTGGATCCTCCCCAGACCCTCGAAGCACTCATTGATCAATGTTTACGGGCTGAAGTCATGATTGCCAACAGGAAACAGTGGGTTCGAGGCCAGAGCGGTAGAGCTGGGGCAAAACCCCCCGCTCCCGCCAGCGTTCAGCCACGTCCAGTGTGGAGACCCCCACCACCAACCCCATACCCCAGAGGAAGCGAGGAGGTGCCGATGCAGTTGGGCAACGTGCGTCCCAGATTAGATGCCGCCGAGAAGGCCCGTCGTCAACGCTTAAACCTCTGTTGGTACTGCGGGAACGGGGGCCACTTCGCCAGAGAGTGCCCAGCCAAAGGGAAGCCCGCCGCCCGTCTTGCGGCGGCGTCCTCCACGGAGACGAAGGCGTCTGAGCCGGCTGGCACACAGCCGGCGGGGGAAGCCAACGACCGGGCGTAGAGAGGCTCGCCAACCCGGTCAAAAAACCCGTTCAAGAGCCGCCAACCGGGGTCCTGTTCCTTCTCGTGGTCACCTTATGGTCAGCAAAAAGGGGACCCGTCATGATCCACGCCATGATAGACTCCGGAGCCACCAACAATTTCATTGATAGAGAGTATGCCGACTCTCTGGGATTACAATATCATGATTTCAAGAATGCCCGTGTGGTGCAAGCCATAGACGGCCGCCCCCTCAAGACGGGCCCCGTAAGTCAGTGGTCGGAACCCACCAGGATGTGGATAAGGGAACATATGGAAGAGATTTCCTTCTTTGTTACCGAGGTTCCCCATTTCCCTGTGATTTTGGGAATTCCATGGCTGACTCTCCACGACCCAAGCATCTCCTGGTCCAACAGAGAACTGCAGTTTGCTTCACAGTACTGCCAAAACCATTGCCTTGTAGCCAAGGTCTGCCATGCCACAGACACCGAGCCCATCATCACCCTGCCCAAGAAGTACTCCGAGTATTGGGATGTATTCAATGAAAAGGAAGCCGAGAAATTACCCCCACATAGACCTTATGACTGTGCCATTGACCTGGTGGAGGGGGCCCCGATCCCGCGAGGGCACCTATACTCCCTGACTGAACCAGAGCAAGAAGCTCTCAGGGAATTCATAGAGACAAACCTTCGTAAGGGATTCATTAGACCCTCTCAATCCCCAGCCGCCTCCCCAGTGATGTTTGTGAAGAAGAAGTCAGGGGAACTACGCTTGGTGGTGGACTACAGAGCATTAAACAATATCACCAAGCGGAACAGCTATCCCCTACCCTTAATCTCGGATCTACTGGATCGGCTTCGAGGAGCCAAGGTTTACACCAAGCTGGATCTTCGGGGGGCTTACAACTTAGTTCGCATCAGAGAAGGGGACGAGTGGAAGACCGCCTTCCAGACCAAATTCGGATTATTCGAGTCCCGAGTTATGAATTTTGGATTATGCGGAGCTCCCGCAACGTTCCAGCATTTTGTCAATGACATTTTTCAGGACTATCTAGATAGGTTCTTGATAATCTACCTGGACGATTTTTTGGTGTTTTCTAGATCACAATCAGAACATGAGAACCACGTCAAAATGGTGTTACAACGATTGCGGGATCATGGACTTTATGCCAAGTTGGAAAAATGCGCTTTTGATCTACAAGAGGTAGATTTCCTTGGTTACCGTATCTCGCCTCTAGGGCTCTCCATGGATCCAGCCAAGGTTTCAGCAGTATTGGAATGGCGGGCGCCAACAAACAAGAAAGAGGTGCAGCGTTTCTTGGGGTTCGCGAACTATTACCGCAAGTTCATTCCAGATTTTGCCCGCTGGTCTGACCCAATCGCTAGCTGCATCCGTGGAAAACAGCCCTTCCGCTGGACTGATCAAGCAGAGAAAGGGTTCCAGCAACTAAAGAAATTATTCACGTCCCAGCCAATTCTACAGCACCCAGATCCTGGAACCCCTTTTGTTGTGCAAGCGGACGCCTCTGATGTGGCAATTGGGGCTGTACTCTTACAACCGGTGGGAGACCACCTTCATCCCTGTGCCTTTTACTCCCGTCAACTAACCACACCAGAGAGAAATTACACCATTTGGGAAAAGGAACTACTGGCCATAAAGGCAGCCTTTGAAACTTGGAGACATTGGCTAGAAGGGGCCAAATTTCCCATTGAAGTCCACACTGATCATCGAAATCTAGAACATCTAAGAACTGCCCGCAAACTAAATCAGAGGCAGCAACGTTGGGCTTTGTTCTTTGAACGTTTTAACTTCCAGATTCATTATGTGACCCCAGCCCAAACCAAGCAAGCAGACGCCCTGTCACGTAAACCGGAATACGCTGCAGGACGCAAGGAGACCTTTGAATCCCAATTACTACAACCCGAGAACTTTGCCACGCTCACAGTGGGGAACACCAAATCCACTCCCATTGGTTCAACTTCCTCTACTCCAGGACCCATCTGTGCTCAAGAAATCAGGGCTAGTCAGCAAGCAGATGCCTGGGCGCAGGACCAACTTCGCCAAGGTCTGCATTTTCCCTTTTCGCTTAAAGATGGACTGCTATGCTATAGAAATCATGTTTATATCCCACCCGGACTGGGCAGGGAGAAAGCGCTTCGTCTGTGTCATGACTGCAAACCAGCAGGGCATTTCGGACTATTTAAAACCATGCATCTGATCCTAAGGGATTTTTGGTGGCCCAAGATCCGCAAAGATGTGGAAAAATATGTCAACACCTGCCCAGTATGCCAGCGCTCCAAGATAAGAAGGGAGAAGCCCTCAGGGCTTCTGCATCCCCTTCCTACCCCATCTCGGCCATGGGAAATAATTTCTGCGGATTTCATCACTGACCTACCACCTTCCTGTGGATTCACCACGATCCTAGTGGTGGTGGACCTTTTCACCAAGTTAGCCCATTTCATTCCCTGTGAAGGTCTTCCCACGGCCAAAGAGACTGCAGATCTATTCCTTCAACATGTTTTCAGACTACATGGATTGCCCAAGAGTTTAGTCACAGACCGTGGATCTCAATTCACCTCTCGTTTTTGGAAGGCACTACAAAAACTATTGGGCATAGACTCTCGCTTATCTTCAGCTCATCATCCTCAAACAGATGGGCAAACGGAGCGCACCAATGCCACTTTGGAGCAGTATCTTCGCTGTTATGTAAACTACCAACAGGACAATTGGGCTTCTCTGTTACCACTGTCAGAGTTTGCCTATAACAATGGAGTTCAAGCTTCTACAAAAGAAACGCCGTTCTTTGCAAACTACGGCTTCCATCCACGTTTCTTTCCCCCTGTCATTGAAACTTCAGAAGTTCCCGCAGCAGAGGATTGGCTGCAGGAACTCACAGCGGTACAACAACTTTTGCTCCAGCAACTAGACCAAGCCAAGGAGGACTATAAACGCCACGCTGACAAACATCGCCAGCCGGGCCCCGAAATCAAGGTAGGAGATCGGGTTTTTCTGTCCACTCGCTTTCTGCCCTCCCACCGCCCTTGCCGGAAGTTAGATGCCCGTTTCATTGGCCCCTATCCAGTGGTGGCGCAATTAAACCCCGTGACTTTCAAACTCCAACTTCCGCGTTCAATGCGCATCCACCCAGTGTTTCACCGTTCCCTGCTCCTTCCGGCGGATGGTGTGCGTCCTGATACAGACCAACCGGCCCCCCCTCCTGTTTTGATGAATGGGGAGGAGGAGTTCGAGGTTGAGGACATTTTGGATTCTCGCTTTCACCGCCGCCGCCTACAATATCTCATTGACTGGGTGGGTTTTGGCCCTGAGGAACGCTCTTGGGAAGACGCCTCCACAGTCCATGCTCCTGATCTAACCCGTCGCTTTCATCAGACCTATCCCGCCAAGCCGCGACCTCGCGCCTCGGGGAGAGGGCCCCAGTTTGGGAGGGGCCTTGAGGAGGGGGATAGTGTGATGACCCATGGGCCTTGTAGTCCTGCTCAGGACATTGTAATCCCTGATGAAGAAGAAAACTTGGGTTTTTTACCTTCCCAGTCAGAACTGGAATCTTCTCAGCCAGATCTTTCCCAGGCAGATCTGGGAACCTTGCACCTGCAAGAAAGTTGTGTCCCAGAAGTATGTCAAACAAACCCAGAGCCCACATCTCCCGTGTTCTTGCGCCGTGAGTTTTGTAAACAACAGAGGGGTTTGGAAGCAGCTTCGCGCAGGAGTGCTAGAATTGCAGCTAAGAATGTAGCCAATTAAGACTGCTTTCCGTGAGAATCTTTAGGGAGTCAAACATCTGGTCCCAGAGTTTAGCTTTCGTTTCTGGTTCCCAGAGAACTGCTTCGGCGAGAAAGTTAGACTCTATATAGGTGTTTTACCCGCGTAGTAACTTCGCGGAGTCAATTCGTCAGCCTCCGGAGCGAGTTGTGTCTGGACAGCGCGCTCCGTTTCAAGCCTCGTTCCTGCTCAAGCCTTGCCCTGCTTTCCAGCCTTCGCTCCAGTTTCCAGCCTTTGTTTACCTACGGACCTTGCTTGTTTTCCAGGACTATACCTTGCCTTGTATCACGGATTTTACCAAGTTATTCCACGGACCTTGTTCTTGTTCCTTGTTACCTTGTTCCACGTTTTAAGCCTTGCTTCAAGTATCAAGTTATTTCCTAGCCTTGCTCAAGTTTATGGACTAAAGGACCTTGTCATCTCCCCTCACTTTGCCTGGCAAAGTGAGTGTTTCGGTTATTGGATTACAACTTTGGAACATAATATTTCATATTGGACATTGCTTTTTTGGACTAATTTTGACCTTTCCTGAAAGGTCTGCTTCTGAACTAACTTTTACATTTATTTTTATTAATCTTATATATTTCCTTAATAAAGATATTAGATAGAATCTGGCCTCTGCGTATGGTTATTGGTGCTCTGTAGCCTGGGTCGTGACACTCCTTTAGATCCAATCAGACCATTTGAAACATGGCAGTAATATCACTTCTATATCCATTGTTTGTCCTGAAACAGGAATAGACTCTATTATAGCAAGCATGTACAGCCAGATTGTTAAGAGTGTCAGGACCTGGCAAAACCACCTCTGGGTATTCCTTGCCTAAGAAAACCCTTTGAAAATTCATGGGGTTGCCTCAAGTCAACAGGAGACTTGAAGGCACATGCCTACACAAAGTAATTGACAACAAAATAGAATTATATGTGCAGTGGTCTTCCCATTCTGCAACTGGAAAGAGAATCCTTATTTTGTGTTGTCAAAGGCTTTCATGGCTGGAATTACTGGGTTGCTGTGAGTTTTCCGGGTTGTATGGTCATGTTCCAGGAGAGAATACTACAGCCCTGAAAATTCACAACAACCCAATTCTTATTTCGTTAATCATTTAATACTGGAGGCTAAAGAGCAGGCAAATACTTGAGTGGAGAACAATGACTAAATCTGCATAAAATCTGCAGAGATTAATATCCATTCAGAGGGTCAAATCCAAGAATATAACCATACACTAACCCTAACCCCCTCCCTCCAATTTGCAGAAATAGCACAGGGCAGTTGTGAGAATTGTTTCCTGTTATATTTGGCTATTAAGTGGATGGGTCCTATACAACTTGGCTGTCTTCTTGGGTATCGCATTGTTATGTTCCTAACAACTTTTCATTGTTTTGGTGAGTCTATTGTACTCGTTAAATGTTTTTGATCAGATACTTTGGACAGCTATTGCCCCCACAGTAAATTAATCACATCTGTTAGGAATGAAATCTAAACATAATCACACAGGCAGAATGGTAGCGATAAGTCAAATAATAACCAACGATGTGGGAAACCCATGCCTGTACAGAAGGCTGTGCTTGCTTTAATTCCAGTGCTAACCATTTATTCAAGATGTATGGAATCTAAGGGTACTTTACTCAGCCAGAGAGAGACTCAAACTGGCTTCTAGATTCAAAGAGCTTGTCATAAAACAGAGATCTGATAGAAGATCCAAGGTAGCTCTACATATTTCAAGACATGCATGCATTTCACTACATTGCCACCAAACACAATTAAACAAGCCCACTCTAGCAGCTGTTTGAGTGCACCAGTCCTCAAATTAACATTAAAGGCAGGTTTGATTCTTAATAAAATAGAGCCAATTTGAAATGGCTGGGCTTACCAAATGAGCTCAATTGTCCTTTCCCCTAGATCTATTAAAGAAGAAAAAGAAACTTTTCATCATACAAAAATAGTGATGGACAAATTGATTGATTTCACTTTTGCCTGTATTTAAATTCATTCAAGCTCAGGTTCTTTCCATCTCCAATAGAAAGAATGTGAATTTTTATACATTTTTCAAAATCAAATTAAAACCTCTGCACTGGCTAAACTGAGCTAACGGCTCTGTCACATTACAGATTTATGATGCTATGATTCCATTTTAACTGTCATGGCAACATCCTATGGAATGAGTTGCTGTGAGTTGTCCGGACTGTGTGGCCATGTTCCAGAAGCATTCATTCATGGCCATATAGCCCAGAAAACTCACAGCAACCCAGCGATTTTGGCCATGAAGGCCTTCAACAACAAATCCTATGAAATGCTGGAGTTTGTAATTAAGAAAAAAAACTTTCCTAAGACTACTAAACCAGGAGGCTCAATGTCTTACAAAACTACATATCTTGGGATTCCTTGGGATATTTCCACGGCCATTAAAATGAAATCATAGCATTATAACTGTGTAGTGTGCAAGGGTTCCTAAGGAAAACTGTCTCCAGATGGGAGATTATTGACTCCTTGGCAGATTCTCTTCTTCTACATCACATAATTCTGCAATTCTGTAGATCAACTTCAGAGCATGTTCCAAGTATAATGTAAAAGAGGAAGTCTTATTAATATCAAGAGAAGAAAGAAAGGCAAAAAGAAAGATGAGAGGGGCCGGGGTGATTGGTGTACTCTTAGTTCATGAATTGTGTTTTGGTTGGCCTTTTCATTTATTAATCCTGGAAATAATTTATACTAACCCCTGGCACCAGCTTTTTCTTCAGCTTCAAAACATTTTTGACATAATGTTAGATGTCTATCATTTGACATGTTGAATATGATCCCAATGGCCTCTTTTTTTTCTGGATTCCAAGAGATCTGCAAGATATGTTGACCAGCTGCTGTAACAAAAGAGAGCTTTCCATCCTAGAGGAAGAATTCATTTTCAGACATGCCAAATTGGATGCCCTGAGGATTCCATTGCATCCCCAATGCAGTTAACATGACACCAGGTTGGACAGAAAAGAAGGTTCAAGACCAGAGGGTGCAGGAGAGGGAACGGAGAATTGAAGTGTCATTTGGTTTGATTAGAAATGACCAACTGTAGGAGAGAATAGAGAGTGGCTGATGAGAAAGGCTACTGACAGTGGTAGAACGAATAATTTGTATTTATGAGGGCCCCATATTCCATTGCCCTTTCAATGGATGCCTGTGAAAGTCATAGTGAAGAAAACTAATAAGAAGAGAATCGATTCATTTGAAATGATGTGCTGTGGGACTGTTCTGTGGAAACAATGGACTGCCCCTCCAAAATAAAATACAGTAGACTCTCACTTATCCAACATTCGCTTATCCAACATTCTGGATTATCCAATGCAGTCTGCCTTTTAGTAGTCAATGTTTTTGTAGTCAATGTTTTCAATACATTGTGATGTTTTGGTACTAAGTTCGTAAATACAGTAATTACTACATAGCATTACTGCATATTGAACTACTTTTTCTGTCAAATTTGTTGTTAAACATTATGTTTTGGTGCTTAATTTGTAAAATCATAACCTAATTGGATGTTTAATAGGCTTTTCCTTAATCCCTCCTTATTATCCAACATATTCGCTTATCCAACATTCCGCTGGCCCGTTTATGTTGGATAAGTGAGACTCTACTGTACAAATAAATGTGTCTGAGAGAAAACCAATCACTAAAAGCCTAGATGACTAAGCTGAGCCTGTCATGTTTCGACTATATCATGAAAAGACATGACACATTATGCAATACAATTATACTTAGTAAGATAGAAGGCCATATGGAATGGTAGACTCATTTGCCCATCAAGGAAAAAACATGAATATATTTGCAAGATCTACACAAGGCTGTTGATAACAGGATTGACTTACAGGTATCTCATTCATAAGGTGACCATAAGGAAAAGTTGACTTGACAGCAACAACAACATATTCTGTCACAGATAGAAATAATTGGATCCTGAGAGGCCAGCAAGACAGTCATAGTTTGCATGTGAGAATGAAGAATGGAAAGAACAGTGACAGTTATTTATTTCCTATCTGGAAAATGGGTGTTCCGATACTTGGGAAACCCCATCAGGAAGAATAATACAGTGGAGAGAATTTTGCAAAAATCACAGAAATATATGTGGGTGTATGTGTAAGAATTGTGGCCTTGGCACACACAAAAACCCATACAGTTTCCAGATAGCTATTTGTGAAGAGTTTTTAAAAATAAAATTATTTTCTACACCCAAATGAGCAACCTTCCACAACAAATATCTAGAACAAAAAGCATCAATCTTACATAAAACCACCTTGTGCAAAATGGCACAAAATGGCACAAAATGGGCACATGGTTTTGTTGCGTAAAGTCACTATTTTTTTGTAAAGATTTTTGCATAAAGATATTTGTTGTACACATGTTTTGTTGTAGAAAATGAATGGTTTTTTTTTTTGCACAGAAAACAGGATTTGTACACAAAAACATACCTGACTGCAAGGAAACATGGTAGAAGTATGACTTTCCATTCCTTCTTGCTAGCACAAGGATTTTATGGACTTGCCATGTAGTCTAGCACTCTTTGGCTCCAAATCACAACTAAATCGTATGTGACTAGATGAATTAAGTGGCCACAGTTTTGTGAACTTACTACCTTCTTGCTGCCTGCCTAAATATGGTGATTATATCCCAAGATTATGTCCATTGATTCTGTTACATAAGTAGCTAAACAGATTTATGATGAAATAAATATCAGGAGATTATTGAAATCCTCCTTCAGTCTCAACAAGAAAATATACAAGGTTGGATTTGGCTCCTCCTACCATTCTTTATTTTTACCTCTGTCCAGGGAAGGTGTGGTATCTAACAACAGGACACTTGTTATGCCCTTACACAAGTTATTGCACTTGTATGGGGTGATATTCAAGGTTGGGATGTTAATCCATAATGATGTTTCACAAGCTGTTGCACTGCTTAGAAGTTTCTGTAAGTGTGATATTTAGCCTCTGTTGTCGACCTGACTGCTGTACAGTGGAAAAATGCTTGTTGTGATTGGCTGCATAGAAGAATAACCTAATAAATACAAGAAAGGTATCTCAGCCATATATTGATCATTTCCCTTAACTTGTAGACAATGTACAGTTTTTTTCATGGTTGACAAATGAAATATGAGTCTGTTTCACTGTACAAGTGGAACTACAGCACTGACCACTGTGTCGCCCTGAACCTAAAAAAATAATAATGCCTTTTTCTTTGTGAATAAGATGCCCTCAGATTTGGCCAAATGATCATTTAGGAACAGGATGTTCTCTAAATGATAGGAATCCTGTGCTTTGAGTTTTCCTAGATGTCACTGACTAAAATTTCCTCAAACTTTATTTTCAGAGCAAGATGATTTCTCACTTAGATATAATAAAGTAAACAATTTATAATTTCCCATATATTGTTCAAATTTAGAAAAAAATATTGCCTTACAGATACAGTAAATTATTGAATATGCCAGCTGTATCACACAAATGTCTTAGACCACTTGAGGCATTTTCTAATTCCATTGTTCTTATTCTTTGTACATTTCCTCTATTTGTTCAGACTTGAAACATTCTATCAAATGCTGAACTCTGGCATGAAAATCTTATACTTTTTTTAATATTTGCAAAGCTGATAACAGTGCCCTTGCAGCTAAATTTTAACTACAGTAGAGTCTCAGTTATCCAAGCCTCGCTTATCCAAGTTTCTGGATTATCCAAGCCATTTTTGTAGTCAATGTTTTCAATATATTGTGATATTTTGGTGCTAAATTCATAAATACAGTAATTACAACATAACATTACTGCGTATTAAACTGCTTTTTTGTAAAACATGATGTTTTGGTGCTTAATTTGTAAAATCATAATCTAATTTGATGTTTAATAGGCTTTTCCTTAATCCCTCCTTATTATCCAAGATATTCGCTTATCCAAGCTTCCGCCGGCCCGTTTAGCTTGGATAAGTTGTAACAACATTTTGATGGGCAGCTGTCATATTTATCAACACTGAAATTAAAACATTTTGAAAGATAATCACAACTACAGGATACTTTGAGACAACCCTAACCATACAATTAATCTGAAGCATTTAATTGAATAAACACTAATCCATCTTGAAATGCTTCTCAAAATGTGTCAAATTCAAGTAATTCATTTTGAGGGAACATTGTCATAATTAAGAAGAGCTACTACTAAGCATGGTCTGCTTCTCTTGGGAACTGTGGAGGAAAATTCTCAACCAATTTTTCAGAATTCAGCCTATCCATGTTTATGTATATGTGTATGTATGTATGTATGTATGTATGTATGTGTAGATAGATAGATAGATAGATAGATAGATAGATAGATAGATAGATAGAGATATAGCTAGAGGCCTACTCCTTACAGACATTTGCATTGTATGTTTGGATGCTAAGCAGCTATTTTTGTATAGTCTGATATTTAGCATTTGGGGTAATAGTTATAAAAGGATAATATCATCTTTGGCTGGGACTTATCACATGACATTGTGTATCACCTTTTGGTGTGTTGCATTTCCATCATTATTAGATGACATCATTTCATTGATGGGGAAAGACTGTTAATGGCTCCAATATTACTGCTGTTCTGCTACTGATTCTGATGTTACAGTTTCTAGCGTTTGGTACCTCGGCAGTCATATGGTGTTTAGTGGTTCTCAGCCTATGGATCCCCAGATGTTTTGCACTTCAACTCCCAGAAATTCTAACAGCTGGTAAACTGGCTGGGATTTCTGGGAGTTGTAGGCCATAACACCTGGGGGCCCACAGGCTGAGAATCACTGGTGTAAATGATGTGATTCCTCTCTTTTCCCTTCCCTATTCCCAAGCAAGGTGAAGATCATTCCCCTTCTGGTGACTGGACAAAGGGTCTCATGGTGAATAAGAAAAAAATGTTGCTTTTACTTAGTTCCCATGATTCTATAGTATTTTTAAACTTTGTTTTGCCATATCTGTGCAATTGTTGTCTATGGTGGGTTGCAATCATACTATTGCACTCTATTTGTAAGAAGTGTGTGAAACTGCAACAAAAGAAAAGAATAATGTGCTACATAAGATGAATATGGGTACAAAGGCAGAGTCAGTCGAAGTAGTGCAGAAGACCGTGGAAACATGGGTCACTGAAACAGCACCATAACGGGATCAATGATAAAGTGTGAAAATGATTCTTTCCATACTGGTATGTTTCTGTCTGTTTAAACAACTTGACTGCTGTGAGACAACATTCCGGCGTGATAAAGTCCTCCAAACACAGCTGTGTAAATATCCTGACAGTCATGCTGGCCCAGATTCATGTGCTCATAGTCTGGACCTTGTTGATGTCTTATGATAATGTATTCCACTGTGAAACTTTTGAAGACATTGTGCAAGGAGTGCATCTTTTCACAAGGACAGTTGGAGAGGCTATGTGGTGTAGCTTCACTCCCTAACCATTGATTGGTTGTATGAGTTCACTTGGGCACCACCTTTGTGCAACATGGGGAGAAGTATCTGTCAAAGGACACATCTTCACTGACATAGCTACACTGGTGCTTGGGGTGTGAAGTCTACTTTTTTGCCCTAGATATCCATGGCAAGGAAATAGCATGTGGGATACTTCCATGCCCAATCAGGTGGAGTAGTCTATGGTTGATGTTTCTTATTCATTGAAAAAGAAGCAGATTTTGTCACCAAAGCACCAGATTAATATAGTAGCAGAGATTTAAGCTCTTCCTGTGGGATCAATAGGATTTTGATCAAAGCAATTTAGAGAACATCTAATATCATTAAAGAACAGGTGCACACATAACTTCTTTAGCTGTTCAATAGGACCATGTCTTTTTGTTCTAAAGCTATTTTATGAACAAGATTGCATTTTCATGTTAACCTCTATGATATTGACTTTCTTTACTATAACTCAAAAAGATCAATAACTCTTCAGTGTACTCTTCACTGTGGGCATCTGTTTATAACAAAGGAAACATGGTATTTAAGTCTGCCTAGCTAACAATTAAGCTTTCCATTGCACATATAGTTACAATACTAGAACATTCATATTTTCTTGGTTAGGTTTGAAGAACCATGAAATGAAGGAAGATTGTGAATGAGGTCTTTTCTATTTTCTTTCCCAATGACAGACTTCTGTTTGTTAAAAAAAAAATCAATGACATTGTAGAAGGGTGTGGGGAGAGAGAAAAACAAAATAGGAATATGGGCAAAATAAAGTAAACGTATCTTGTCCAGTTTCCTAATTGTTCAGAGCTATTCCTTGGGAGATACAGTGGAATTGCAGTATGATGGAGCTTCTACCAGCTCCTTCACCTTTTTGATTTTCAGAATTGTTCTCTATGATCATACACTGTACAAAATTGACAAGAAAAACAGTGAAGATTTCAAAGGAAACCTTTGAATGGACTCTTTAGTAAGTGTAGTGAGTTTCTTGCATCAGCAGAAAAGCCACTGGATAAGATGTCCTTATTGATACCTTTCTGCTCTTGTTGTTGTTTGCCTTCTAGTCTTGTTCACCAATGGAGGATTCAAGCTGGACCTGTCATGGGATTTATTTATTTTTTGTAAGATTGGTTTTGAGGAGATTCACCACTGAGATGTGATTTGCTCAAGGTCACCTAGTGGGTTTCCATGGCTGAGTGACACTGGATTTCCATGGCTGAAATCTGAGTCTTAAGCCAATATTTAAACCATTGCCCCAAGCTGGATCTCTCCATCCAGATCTTTTTCTTTTCTATAAATATTGCTAAGATGTGTTCAAACGAGTATGTTCACTGTCTTATAGAGAAAATTTTAAGACATGTGAATATCTAAAAATCTTTACAGTAAATATCATAGAGTCTTTACAAAGGTGAGACTAAACACATTTCCCTCAGAGTGGCTAAGAGGTAATCCCTTACTCCCAAAGACTATGCCCCTGTGAAGGAAATGAAGTAGAAACAATAGAACACATTCTATTGCAGTGCCATTACTATTCAGTGCAATGTAGCCAGTTTTATACCCAGTTCTGTCCCATATTATGAGCCATCCCCATAGGGGATTGTTAGATATTTGTTGGAGGACAAGTGCCACAAGGTGAGTCTCACAGTGGCAAAATTTCTTGCAATGGCAACGAGACTGGGAAAGAAAGTAACCTCTGATAAGGGTATTACCTGAAATCATGTACATGTATGTTGCATAATGAACTTCTCCTGAGATGGGGGAACTTATAAATATTTGTTCTTTTGCACTGATGGGTCTATGGATCATAATAAATTGTTGTTGTTGTTGTTGTTGTTGTTGTTGTTGTTGTTGTTGTTGTTGTTGTATTTTCACTACCACAGACAGGAAACTGATTTCTATCTTTATTTTTCCCTTCTGAGTTGTTTATTGTATAGCACTGAGCCATAGCAGTTAGTGGTGTCAAGGTGCATTAATTATACAGTGTAGATTACTCAAAGTGTCCTCTAATTTAACTCAGTTTTGCAGGAATCAAGGCTGCACTTTCAAATTGTAGGAAGGGCCTCTCCAACACATCCAACAAGACTTTTTTGGGTGAAAGAAACTTTTTTTCTGTGCAAATTGATTTTTGTTTTGTTTTGTTTGTTTTTTTAAAAAGAGAGGAAAAAACGCAAATTCACTATTAAAACGGGGGGAAAGGGAAGATGGGAAACATCACAGAATATAATATGTACGTTACAGAGCCATGTTTTTTAAATAGTTTTACACATGAGTCTCTATCATCAAAGACATAGAGGGGGGGGAGGAGTATCTTTATACATATTCTTTAGTATAGGGAGGAAGTGAAGTAAAAGAAAAAATCTTCCAACTATGACATCTTTTCTAACAAGCATAGCAGATTATCTGTGAAAGAAACACTTTCATTTAGAGGCAACAATATAAGAAGGACCCTGAAATTCAGGAGAAGGAACACTGAAGAAGTTTTCAGGGAATCTTGCCCGGAATGCCCAATTTATCCTCACCACCACTAGCCAACTCAAAGCTTTTTCTGCAAACATATTGGAACCAGATGCAGGGTAAATTGAGTCATATAACCAGACTCCAAATAGTTATTTATGGCCAACTTCCCCCATTCATTTATTTTTCAGGCAAGGAAATGGAAAATTTGAGGTTTAGCTCCATGAATTTTCTTGTGATTTTTCACACTAGGAAGGCTTGTTTCTTCTTGTAACCTGGAAAATTTCAGATCTGTCCTGTGTTCCTAATTCTCTTGGATTCATGGGTATTTTCTTAATAGCACATCTCTCCCTTGTTCCCAATGTAAGATATACAGGCAACTAGTATGTGTCCCTTTAAGAAATAGTACTGAGAAAATAAAGGAAGGCAAGTCTTATAGCTCAGGCCAGTTCCACACAGGGGGAAAAAACCAGTTTGGGGTGTGTACCTTTGTCCCCACAACAGCTAGAAAAACCCGCACTTTTGTTGGGTTTTCCTGCTTTGTCCCAAATTAATGTGCTTTTACCTGAGGCATTGTTTAGATGCCCAGATAAAAAGTGCACTGTGTGGATGTGCCCTCAGAAAAGAGAGCATATGTCCCTTGAAGTTCTGATTCTCTCTGATTTCATTTTTAAAGCACTGTTGAGGTAATGGAAGATTGCCACTTAAAGAAAGACCCTGTAAAGTTGTATTGTTACAGGTAAGGAATACTGCACCTATTGCTCATACAAATCACAGTGACAGTGTTAACAATGTTTTGCTATCTAGCAAAACTAATCAAATATACAAAGTCAACCTCATATAGATTTGGACGTCAAAATTATGGATCTTGCTATGAACTAAGGATAAGCCAAGAGTCATTCTGTAGAGACGGGGAAATGCCAGTACTGCCTCACCACCAGTACCATCCCCCACCCCCACATTAAAAGAAAGCCTTTCATCAAAGGGGATCATTCCATTTTTGATAAAAGTTAAAGTACAGTATTTACTTTAAAAAAAAAAACTAACCCCTTCTCTGAGCAGAGTGGCAAAAGGGGAGAGTTGAATCCATCTGGGAGGAACATAAAAGAAGCACCAACCCCTTCTACTCCCTCTGTTTTTGGCCTTTTTCAATGCCTATGCAAAAAAAATGGAAATGGTGGTGAATTTTTCAGTGCTTTTCCTCAAAGGAGCATCGAGAGTAGAAACTGTTGATGCTTCTTTTAGTCCATCTGGGAAGAATTCGGGCCCCTTTTACACTGCCTTATATCTCAGGATCTGACCCCAGATTATCTTCTTATCTCAAATTATGTGGCAGTATACACTCATATTATCCAGTTCAAAGTAGATAATCTGTGATCCAACCCTGGGATACAGGCCAGTGTAGAAGGGACTTTTGTCGTTTAGGTTTTCTTGGTTAACCATGCATTGGGGATGCTGCCAGGTTCTAGAAATTTTAGTCAATGCTCTATTACACTTGATTTGCTTTATATTCTCGCCTTTACAACCATATATGAAATAACTTGTATGAAATCAAATCCATAAAAACCATCATACAAAAAAAGGACAAACAATGAAAATGACATATGTATAACAAATCAATATTTTGGAAAGGCCCATCTGAATAAATACAATTTTATAAATAAAGAATCAATTCCCCATAGGTAAAGGTTTTCCCTGACGTTAAGTCCAGTCGTGTCGGACTCTGGGGGTTGGTGCTCATCTCCATTTCTAAGTCGAAGAGCCGGCGTTGTCTGTAGACACCTCCAAGGTCATGTGGCCGGCATGACTGCATGGAGTACCGTTACCTTCTCGCCAGAGCGGTAGCTATTGATCTACTCACATTGGCATGTTTTTGAACAGCTAGGTTGGCAGAAGCTGGAGCTAACAGTGGGCGCTCACTCCGCTACCGGGATTTGAACCTTGGACCTTTCGGTCTGCAAGTTCAGCAGCTCAGTGCTTTAACACACTTCGCCACCGGGGCTCCCAATTCCCCATACAACTTGCAAAAGTGTTCATGAAGATACTTTTCCTAAAAAGGAACAGAAACAATTTTATTTCTAACTGGGTGATTTGCCTATTAACTACATATGTCTTATAAAAACCCTACAGAATAAAATTTGGGTTGTAAACTACAGAGCTAGCTGCTGTTGTTAAATCAAGTCATCCAAAATCCTTTGCACTCCACCCATTTTGTCCTAGTTTTGTTAACACACATACTTTAAACTTTGTTAAAAACAGTAGCAGCTGTACTAATTGCTGCCATCCAAACCTCATCAGATTTCGGTGGCCAGCATTTAAACTGGAACCTATACATTCTGAGACAAACCGCACCCTAATCTGCTTTAGATCCTGACTCACCATATCATCTCATCTGACATTCAATTTAAGCATTTAGAGAGGAATTCTGATCATTGCCATAATAAATAATAGCACACAATGAAAATATAAAGACTGCCTATGCAAAGCCCATATTGAGATCATTTATATTACACACAGATTGATAAGAACTGGACCAATTTAGTCATATCGAGAAGCAATCACTGCAGCCAATTCCATTGAGACAATTAACTGCTTCAAAAGAGCACATGTTCTTGCATAGTCCCATAAATTCCTATGTGGTTTATCCAGGAGAATTTCTCAGAGAACTGAGCCTTTCATTCTCTTGTTTTATAGGAACTTATTTGTATTATGTTATGTAAAGGAACTGGGAGATGTAATATCAGAGCCACTTCTAATTATCTTTGAGTATTCTTGGAGAACAGGAGAACTCCCAGCAAACTGTTGGAGAGTAAATGTGGTCCCCACCTTCAAAAGGGCAGTGGGAGGAAAGAAAAAATACTAATGTCAGTTCAATGTCAATAGCAGGAAAGATTGTAGAGCAGTCCACACCAGCACGTGTGCATGCTAATCTGCCCATTTTTGGGGGGGTTAAAATCAGGTTTTAATGCACCCTTTTAACACATGTTTTTCAACCGTTATTGCGATCCAGTGTACATTTTTGGCAAACGTCATTTAGCCCCGCCCCCCGCCCCCCTTATCCTGGTTCTTTCTGTATTTTAGGGCCTCTGTAGAAGGGTCCTAAGAGTCAACATGAGTTTCTCAAAACAAGTCACGTCAAAACATTTGTGTCTCTTTTTTTGGCAAAGCTACAACACTGGTAGATTAGGGGTTGCTGTGAGTGAAGTTTACCTTGATTCTAGTAAAGTCTTTGATAAGGGACCCTGTGTTAGTGTTGCAGACAAGATGGTAAAACGTGGGCTAAACATTTTAGATTGATTTGTAACCAATTGACAAATGGAATCCAAAGAGTAGACACCAATGGTTCTTATTCATCCTGGAGTGAATTGATTAGTGGATCGGCCCAGGGTTCAACATATTTGTAAATGACTTGGTGATAGACTACAGGGCATACTTATAAAATTTGCAGATGTCACCAAACCAAGAGGGCTACTAATATCTCAGAGGACAAGATCAGAATTGAAAATGTTCTTGACACGCTGGAGAGCTAGGCCAAAACTAACAAAATGAATTTTGGCAGACATAAATATAAAATATTAGCATTTACACAGGAAAAAAAGAAATATTCAAATATATGAGTGTTAACCACCTGGTTAGGAGTTATAAAATTGTGTTTTCCAAGCTCTACTTGCAATTTGTTTTATAAAGATTTGTGCCTTCAAGTCATCTCTTGACTTATGGCGACCCCATGAATTTTATAGCTCTTTCAACGCAAGTGACATTCACAGATAGTTTGCCATTGCTATGCTGTAAATGTAGCCTTCAACATCTGGCATCCCCTAGATGTCTCTCTTCCAAGTATTAACCAGGCCTGAGATAGTTTAGCTTCATACTAAAGCCTTTTCTCTTCCCACTA
This sequence comes from Anolis carolinensis, assembly GCF_035594765.1. NCBI lineage: Eukaryota > Metazoa > Chordata > Lepidosauria > Squamata > Anolidae > Anolis > Anolis carolinensis. The sequence goes on along the minus strand of NC_085845.1, from coordinate 34,122,732 downwards.
TAAAATGCAAAGATGGCTTGAGATCTTGAGGGTCCTTTGTCTTGTTACTATACCAGCGAGGTAGACATGTTGCCTTACAATTGTAAGCAAATGTAATTAAAGTAAAATGAATGAAGACTCTTATGTTACTTGGGTCACTTTTAAAAATAAATTTTACTAATTCCACATATGAATTCCATCTTAATATAGCCCATATGTGCTCATGTTCAATCAACTCATGGTCTTTTAGGTTTTCCCCAAAACCCACACTTCCCACTAAATAAATGAGAAGCCTTACTTGTGGTATATGAAAAAGTCACATAAATCACAAGAACTGGCAAATGGCATTAGGTTGCCAGAGACACTGCTCAGAAATGGCATAGTGATCTCTTGTGTTGCAGTCTTGTCTCTTTCTTTCTTGTTCTTTCTCTCTTTTAATAAAATAAGCAATGAGCAACAGCAACTAAAACTCTGGATAGGGCTTTTCAGGCATTATATTACATTTTAAAATGTCATCTCCTTCAAAATTAAAGCAAAACAATGTCTGATACACCACTTCAAAGGAACAAGCCCAAAGGAACTTTTCGGATGGAAATCTATTACACTATGTACCATGATTTTTGTTCTTGGGTTATAAATGTCATTTCCTAATTGGTTCTGTCATAAAAACATGGACAAAGTTTATTAAACTGCAAAAACTTTGGGTTGTTGTGTGTTTTCCGGGCTGTATGGCCATGTTCCAGAAGTATTCTCTCCTGATGTTTCACCCACAACTATGGCAGGCATCCTCAGAGGTGAGGTATATACATAAAGAAAACACACAGCAACCCTGTGATTCTGGCCATGAAAGCCTTCAACAACACATGCAAAAACTTTGTTTTTTCAGGATATCATGCAGCACATTTTGCTATATTTTTCAATTAATATCTCATAGCGTCTCAACCAATCCAACATAGTCTGTGGCAGACACAAAAATGAACTTTCTGGAGTATAACAACCACTTTCAAAGTAAGTACTGAACAATTAAATAGAAAATTTCTCCCATCTGATAGGGACAGGGACAGGATGTCAATGTACCCTGTCCCCCCACCCCCAACTGTATGATGGGGAAAGGAGGTAGGGTCTTTGGGGTGCCATGAGCTGCCCCGCATGCCTTCCCTTTTGCCAGTGATTGCCGGCAAAACAGCATGGCCCAAAAAGGCCACGTGAAGAGGTCCATAGCTGTCCATTACAAGTTATACATTTACCTACAGACAGAAGTTAGACAATTTATTCCTCAGTGTGTTTTTATGTTCAAAATGTGAAGAGGAGGCGACAACAATGTATGTTTTTGGGATTTGCTGTACAGGCAGTCCTGAATTACAAATATTTGACTTAGAAATGACTCACATTTAAGAATGGGAGTGAGATAACATGAAGTGAGAGAAATCTACCCCTCAGAATGGAAATTCACTGCTGAAAGAGTTGTCATGGGGAAAAGGGGTCTCAACTGAAGCTTTATCCCAATCCTTATTTCCACAACAAGCCCTATTTTTTCAAAATCCAATTATCACAGGGACAGAAAGTAAGGTGAAATCTTCTGAACAGGGACACAGACAGCAAAACAAACCCCATGAAGGTCTTAACCTTTCCCTATGCTATCGAAAGCTCTCCCTCTCCCTCTTTTCTCTCTCTCTCTCTCTCTCTCTCTCTCTCTCTCTCTCTCTCTCTATATATATATATATATATATATATATGACTGGAGTTACACTCTTACAACTTACAAACACATTCAATTTAAGAACAAACCTACGGAATGTATATTGTTCATAACTTGGGAACTGTATTCTCACTATAAGATTAAATAATATCCATAGTTAAACATAAAGGCTTGTATAATCTTTGATTTTTCAGGATTTCTAAAATATTATGCCAAAATTGCATTACAATAATTCTTGCTTTATTAAAGTCAAATTTTATTAATCTTTTGGGAACTCTCAAGACATTTTGTTACTTAAAGTAGAACAGGGATCATCCATTTCCCAAGTCAAGGTGTGCAGTACCCAAAACACGTGGGACAGAAAATCCCACAAGCATAATACAACAGTAACAAAGACAATGCCAATAGCATGTTGCTTTTCGTGACACCTAAAATTTACTTTCTGAGTTGGCTAATGGTAGGGCTAGCTAAGAGCCTTATTGATCTGAAATGTAGTGGCAGAAACCAAGCAATCCACTAAAGAGTATCTCTGCATGGTCAATTTTTAAAAACTTTTAGACAAATTTGGCTATGAGAACAAGTGAGTTGAAAAATGCAATATCATAAGTACTCATAATTTTATCAGTGTCTTTAGTTGTATGGAAACAAGTACTAAAGATGCTAACGCATTCACCATTGAGCCAACATCACAAAATTGCAGTGAGTGTTTTGCTATTGTTTTGCCTGCTAAGCTGTGCATGAAGCGTGGCCTTATAAACGGGGCACATTTAACTGACAAGAACAGATTAGCTGCCTGTCTTGCCTCCAAGTTCTCAATGAGAAGGACAAACAATGGCCCCTTAATTGAAACAATGGCAGGATATTCATAGACTATATGATTCTTGGAGAAGTATGTAATTATGGCTTTCAAGAGGAAGGGGCCGTGAGAAAGTAACGCATGCAAATAGCCTTTCAGTGGACAGACCACGGAGAAATCTTTTATAAATGCCCATAGACATTCTCTTCATTGAGCGGGGCTGTCTAGATAAAACATGCTGTCTTCAAACACGCTCCTATTCTGTGTGAAAAAGCTTATTCATCTCTGCAGACATTCCTTCTTTCCCAGCCCCCAGCTTTTCTCCCTTAGATTTGTTTTTCACCATGGCTGCATCACACCCTACTGATCTCAACGTGGATGGGAAAATCGGGAAATGAAACAATCATAACCAGTATTGGGGTTTTACAGTATGCATAGTGAATTAACAAAAAGATGGATTTCACACAGTGACCCTAGAATGGCTTGACACTGGGCTCCTATCAGTGTATCAAGGGAAATGTTTAATTGATAAATAAAATAAAATAATTTTATAAAATAAAATAATAGAGCTCAGAAAAGAATCCCCTGACCAGCATGGCCACACCAAAATAATAACTTTTCCAGAATACTAATTTTAACACAGTTCTGATACAAGGTCTGCAACCAACAACTATTGGCTGCTAGGAATTGTGGGAGTTGAAGTCCAAAACACCTGGAGGGCCAAAGTTTGCCCATGCCTGCTATAGAGTAAAGCATCTGACACAAAAGGCATCACCTGTGGATTGACTTACCACTCCACAGTTGATTAAAAATCCCTCTGTCTCCCCCAGCAGGAACTAGCTATTGACTTTGGGCAACTTATTTGTCTTTTATAAAACCAGGCTGCCATTTTTTTCTGGAATTGTTGCAAAATTTTAGGAAAAAAAATACATGGACTATGACCAACTTAAATGTCCAAGGACCTCATCACATTGATGAGGGCATGCAGGGTAATTTGCAACTTCTGTGCCGAATCCATGGGAAAATGGAGCAATTCAGTGCTCACCTCACTCACAGTGACACTTCCCCATCACATGTGGGGAAACATCGTCACACAGCTTCTCCCCAAACTGGCCCAGTTGTTCCCAAATGGAACACAGGAAACTTCCCATGTTCTGGTCAGAGCATCCTAGGATGTTTGTGCCACAATTCTTCGATGGAGCCCCTCTGGAAGTTAGTGTGCGTCATGTGATGGGCAGTATGGGGCTCCGTGGATCAACTGTGCTGCAAGCATCCTAGGACACTTTTGAAGACATGTATGATGAAATCCTAAGAGACTATGCAAGTGTATACCCTGATATCTTAATCACTTAAATATTCCCTCATTGACCATATGACTGTCCAGACAAGAAAAACATGTGTGATACTTCTAGTACATAATTATAGCAGTTTGATGACACTTTAACTGTGGTGGTTGCATCTTGTGAAATTCTGGGATTAGTTTAGTGCAGAATTTAAAGTTCCTTACTAGAGAGCTGTAATTCATTCCCAAAGTTTTCAGCATGAGAGCTATGGGTTTAGCACAGTACTCTATTTTTATTCAATGTCGATGCAATATGGTTTGAAAGCCTACAATCCCCAGTCATCTTGAATGTTAGGAGATATGGTGTTACATATGTAGAGGACACCTAATCAAAGAAGACAGGTTTACAATCTTGCCTCTGTAAGCTTGCCTTTTCCAGCCTACTCACAACACATGCTGAAGTGTGTAAAACTTGAAAACGTTATTAACACTTTCTTATTAAACTTTCTGGTGGTCCCAGGTCATTTTGCTAGTGAATATTGTATATGTGAAGAAAAGCATTTAGATCCCAAAGGAAGAGTAAATGTTGTTTAACATGAAAAAAAGAAAACGAAGAAATTCTCTAGATACATTTTGTCAATTAATGACGGTGGTTCCATCGTTGTCAGTTATCACTCAAAGGCACTTAAATCTTGACATTCTATGACAAGCTGCCGATACCTTTTAAAAGCCAGTGGGACCTTGATGAATGTATATGTTAATCCTTCCCCCGCCCCCAGCCATTAACTTTATGTAGAAACATCATACTTACCTAGATTAGAGCTATATTTGCAATATTTGAATACGAAACTAAACTTGGGAGACCTAGAGTATATCTACACTGTGGAATTAATGCAGTTTGACACCACTTTAACTGCTATGATTTAATGTTATGGAATCCTGGGAGTGTATTTTTACAAGGTCTTTAGCCTTCTCTGCCAAAGAGTGCCTTGCTAAATTGAAACTTGTAGGATTCTATATCAGTTAAAGTGGTGTCAAACTGCATTGAATCTACAGTGTAGCTGCAACACTAGCTTCCAGTCCCCGCCTAGTTGGCTATGATAGAAAAGTCGCTGTCTTTGAGGCTGATCAGAATGTGGATTAAAGAAATCCAGCAGCTCATTGGTTGAGAATCAGCTATGGAACTCATCTTCCAATTCTAAAAAAGAGAGGGGAGAGATATATTTTCTTGAGGAGGGGGGAAGGTGTTTGTTTACTTTCCTGAGAGGGCCATATCCGGTTCCTTTATCTGAATTTTCAGATGGTGCATGAGTGCTGCACATGTTCCTCCTGAATTTCTGCTCTGCAGGATCCATACACTAATTAGATGCAGAACATTTTATCACTGATTTTGGACTTTGTCTTGACCTTTTTAACACGTGTTTTCCATCTGGAGGCGTATTGCAGTGTGCATTCGGGTGTGTGATATCTAACCATCGTCTCCACATAATTCCAGATTTTACACCATGTGTAGATGGGCCTCAGCTTCACCTTCTGACAGACTGGGATGGGCAAAAAGCAATCCTCTGGATGTTGTTGGCCTATGTTTGCCAGGTGCCCTAACCAGTACAGCCAGAGGTGAAAAATGCAGGGCACAGTAGTTTGAAAACATCTAGTGGGCTGCACAATTCCCATTCTTAGTAGAAGGAGTGGGAGTAAATTAGGGAAATTAAATGAGTCAGAATGAGTGACAGCTGCAGCAATCAGGTACAGGGAATATAGAAAAGACTCTGGAGGAGGAGATGGAAAGACAGAGTGAGTAATGGTATAGGTCTTACTATTGAAAATGAAGCCTGTTACGTTGCACTAGATAGAACAGGAGTTTTGCTTGCTATGTGTCCTTTCACATTACACAATTCTATTTTAACAGCCATGACAACATAGTATAAAATCCTGGCATTTGCATTTAGGGAGGAATATTTAGAATTCCCTGCCAGAGAACTCTATTGACCAATTAGAATCCAAAACCTATTCCATATGATGTTGTCAAAGCATTTTAAGTGGAATCATAGTGCTATTATTATATGATGTAAAAGGGTCCAAGATGTTGATGAATTGCAGTTCCAGGAAATCCTACGCAGACCAACTAGTGTTGAAGAATACTGGGAATTTTAGTTCAAACTCCATTTGGAGGGCTGTACAGTTTCCAAACACAATAAGACTGCATTTTCTTATTCTTTATCAATGCTATGTCCTCATAAATAAATATTTGTTCAATGATTATACTGGTGTACTTAGTGTATTCTGATCTGGATCTATTTGGGGAATAAAGTTTATCAACCCACATAAAAAGTGAAGAGTGTTAAAGTATAAGTAATGGATGTATATCCAAGAAAGCGTAAACATAAATGCCTTTGAAATTAAGAACCACCATAACTCTTTGAATATATCTAATGCTGTGTGACTTATCCAGGATTACGCCTAGTTAATAATTGGATGGAAGATCTCTAGGTTATACCAGAGACCTCCAGATAGGGACAAGAAAGAATCCTGCCTGAAACTGCCTAAAAGTCCATTGCCGGTCAGATCTAATAACAGTGGGCTATCAAGAGCAAAGTGTGACTGAGTGTAAGGCAGCCTCCTAGCAAAAGTGCCCAATGTTTGTGGAGCACTGATCATTTCTCGGCTCTGCTATATAGTTACATAATAGAAGACTTCTACTGGATACAGTTGTCATGTAATTCTCATATATAGTGTTCCCTCACTTATCGCGGGGGTTACGTTCCAGGACCACCCACAATAAGTGAAAATCTGTGAAGTAAGGACACTATATTTATTTTAATATTTATACATTATTTTAGTAGTTATACATTATTTTAAGTCTTTATCAACCAATCGTGTGTTGATAAACCGCCTCCTTCTCCTCCTGTTGCCACTTGGGCTCCTTTTCCCTCCCTTCGGCTTCTCCTTCCTCCCTTCCTTAGGCTGTTCATTGTAATTTTTATGATTTACAATATTCTTTTAGAGTTTATTGAAAAACCGTGAAACAGCGAATCCGCGAAAAGCGAACCACGAAGTAGTGAGGGAACACTGTACATATGTCCACTTCTGAAGTAACTTCCATACAGAATATTTATTTTGTATGTTGAATAAATATTTTTATATCTTGAGACAAGCATTTTTTTTGTTATTCACCTCCCTCCTCTCAGCACCAGAAAGCCAAAGGGGTATATTGGTTTGAGCACTGGACTGAGGCCCCTTCTACACTGTCCTAATGTCCCAAGATCTTATCCCAGATTATCTGCTTTGAACTGGAGTATATGAGTCTACACTGCCAGATAATCTGGGATAAAAAGATAATCTGGGATCAGATCCTGGGATATAAGGACAGTGTAGACCCAAGATTCTGAAGACCAGCTTTCAAATACAGTGGAGCCATCACTTAAGAGCATCCCAACTTAAGAGCATTTTTGATTAAGAGCTGTCGCTCTAGCTGGGTTTTGCTTTGATGCCAGAAGCAGCACTAGCACAAGAGGGAGTACTAGCGTGAGAGTACAGGACTTTAGGGCTTCAAAATGATTTTGAAATAAGAATGTTTTGCATTAAGAGCTCAATTACAGAACAAATTAAACTCTTAAGTCAAAGTATCACTGCACTTGTTACTGAATGATCTTAACCAAGTCATCCTCTCTCAGCTAAAGTGGAAGACAAAGGCAAATCCCCTCGGAACAAAGCTTGCCAAGAAAACCCATGATAGAGTCACCATAAGTTGGAAATGATTTGAAGGTCAACAAGAACAACAACTTCAGAATTGTCTTTTGATTATATCAATATAACATACTTTTAAAAATTGCATTTTGAATTCTGGAAGCCAGTATGATATAATTTATGACAAAGTCATCTTAGGGTGACCATACCCTTCAATGACTTGATGAAGGCACACAATAACAAGAACAACAGTTTTTTAGAATGCCTAGAGTTTTTGTGAGGAAAAAGCTTCAGGAAGTGTTTCTATAGTCTTTTTTTTCTTAAATTTCTCCCAGACAGTGTCAAAATGTGGGACAAATAAGTGGGTCAAAAAATGGTGGGACCTGACAGCAAGTCCAAATAAAGACCTGTCAGTCCTAGTAAATGGTCCCCCGTTATCCTGACATCTTAGTTTGTAGTGGATTTTAGAAATCTGCAAGATGGTTAGGGAGCACCCAGCGGAACTTTATATTTTAAAAATTTGACTATCCGAGATGCGCTGGACCTCATTCATGCAGATATCTAAATGTACACACAAGCAGATTTCTTAATATCTTTACTTACCCTACTGTAAATTCAAGCTTTGTTTAACTTCATAAAGATCAGAACAAATGAATGTTTGCAGAGAGTTCTCTTTGCAATTGCTTTCCATATAGCCACCTGTGTGTCCGTGGTTCCATTTATTTACAGCCCAGATCGGCTGTTTCGGGATTTTAAAATATGCACATGTGCTGGAGCAATCCACACCATGGGATAGGAATGAAATCACGTGTTCTCCTTGACTACAGGGATATACAGTCATGCACTTAGGCACATTTTTCAGCTGAAATGGGGTTTTAAGTGAACCCTTTAACATGTGTTTTTCAGCTGTTAATCCAAATCAGCACACATTTTCGTGAAACGTCATTTAGCCACCTCCCCCCTTTATTTCAGTTTTTTCTGTGTTTTAGGGGATGTGTAGAAGGGCCCTAATATAACTTCCCTTCTTCTAGCCACTTTGGTAGTACTTTAGATCCATTGACCCTGACTGCATGCAGTCAGTGTGAAAGAAGACAGGAACAGTTCAGCAGTAACCAGCCTCTCCTCAATAGGTGACACATATTTGTATGCATATCATAAATTGATATGCAAGACATAGATTCCACCCTATGATCCCCAATGGGAATACCATACATGTAGTGAAGACAATGTTAAATAGTGTACAGAGGTCCACTGTTCAGCTGAGAAAAGGACTCCAAAGGACTGCCTCAGGATGAACTGGAAAGCAGGTGTCTCTACACAGGCTTTGTAAGTTCATAGCAATTATCTTCCCTACAGGGAAATATAATCAAGCAGAAGGTCTTAATGGACCCCTGCATGTGGCACATAATTACCTATACCTGTTAGAGATTAATTCCAACTAATAAAGCAATAACACAAGTCTCCAGTTGATCATTGTTTGACTTTAAAGGCTCTAACAAGAGCTCAGAGCAGTGAACTTTTAAATACCAAGGAGATAAAAGAGGTGATTTGCAGTCATTGCAAATACTATAGCTAGGAGCAATAAAGTAGGCTAACTATTGGGAATGAATTTTTTCCTTCCTTGTAGGAGCAGCAAATGGTTTAAAAGGCATATGGACCTTTTACTCAAGCTGTTTAAAACCAGACTGCACAAATACTTTTGCTTCAGGGGGAAATACACATGAAGTATGCCATGAAAGAAGTTTGATCCAAGAGTATTAGTTATTACTTTGAGCAAGTTTGTTGGAAGAAAATAATATATTCTAAGCCAGTCAATTATGGCTAACTGGAAGTATTGGTTTCCGAAGAATTTAACTGTGGGTAGCAGAATCCAGATAGGTTTCAAAATATATTCTTGGCTACTTCTGGGTAACACTGAATGGCTTATGGAATATCATCCTCATAACTTCAGGAGGGCCAATACTTCAGTAACAATTTATGTTAGCAAATCTATGATCAGAATCCTCCTGTGGTTGTATATTGGTTTTGCCAGGTTGCACAACTGTTGGATGATGCTATGTACATCTTTGCACCCCTTCCCATCCAAATGTTCATGGTGGTATACTGGAAAAGCTCTCTGACCATCTCCATCCTTCTTTATAGGTCTCCCTTTGCATTTTCTCTCTGGATTCCCACATAAGTACACTGGCAAAACCTTATGCTTAAATAACTTAAAATAGAATCTCATTCAGAAAGCATTAAATAATCCAGTAATTTTCCTATATGGCATGGTCAACGAGTCATCCATAGCATGGCAATCTTCCTCAGGTTTGAGTAGGACGGTGCAATTAAGAAGGAGAGAGCAATGTATTCAAGGCAACTTTTCTTGCCAGCTGGACTACCCTATTTGTGTGTGAGAGCCCGGCACTTGCCAACTTGTTTTGGGTTTTTTGGGGTCTTTTGAGTGCAATTCTTTTGGGGGTGTCTGATTTCCTTGGTAAAGGGTTCATACACCATTTACTATGGTACAGTGCTGTATGTATACAGATGAACAAGAAATATGATAACATCACTATACAGTAGAGTCTCACTTATCCAACACTCACTTATCCAACATTCTGAATTATCCAACACATTTTTGTAGTCAATGTTTTCAATACATCGTGATATTTTGGTGCTAAATTCATAAATACAGTAATTACTACATAGCATTACTGCGTATTGAACTACTTTTTCTGTCAAATTTGTTGTATAGCATGATGTTTTGGTGCTTAATTTGTAAAATCATAACCTAATTTGATGTTTAATAGGCTTTTCCTTAATGCCTCCTTATTATCCAACATATTCACTTATCCAACATTCTGCCAGCCCGTTTATGTTGGATGAGACTCTACTGTATTTGAATAAATCTTGATTTTTCTTCTTTGTTCAAGAATAAATGTAGATAGCTGTTCATGGAAAAATAAGACATTTCTTGAAAATAAGCCCTAACACATCTTTTGGAGCAAAAAGAAGACTCTGTCTTATTTTCAGGGAAACTGTATATTTTAAAGCAAATCTGGGACCTTAAGAATATAGCTTTATCTACTGTTTCTGGAAAGGAACCACTTTAAGACTTTGCTTTCATATGTGTATATAATATCACATATGCTTCTCACAGACCTATAGCCTCATAATTCAAATCTGACTGTAATTTAATGTTTCACACCGTGGAATACTTTCCCGAACCCCCTAACTCACATTTCAGGAAAACGGCTAGAGTACATCTTGACTATAAATTATTGCAAGACCTCATAAATGCTAAATAGTGTATTGCAAACATCTTGATGGAATGAAATACTTATCTTCATTCTTCAACTGTGCAGGGACCATAACATTAAACTATAGAATTATGGGGGGTTAATAGGCCATTTAATCTGACCACACAGGGATGAAATCATGAATACCTCAGTCTACAATTCAATGGAAAGGATTTTTTTATTGTGTCAGACGCGACTTGAGAACATACTGCAAGTCGCTTCTGGTGTGAGAGAATTGGCCGCCTACAGAAACATTGCCCAGGGGTCGCCCAGATGTGTTACCATCCTGTTAGGAGACTTCTCTCATGTCCCCGCAAGCTAGAGCTAACAGACAGGAGCTCACTCTGGCTTGCGGATTCGAGCTGGCAATCTTCAGGTGAGCAACCCAATCTTCAGGTCAGCTGTTCAGCTGGCACAAGGGTTTAACCTATTGCACCACCGCGGCTCCTACAAGGGATGTTTATTAGGTACTCAAAACCTGGTTATACCTGTGCTAATCTCAGTTTCATATCTGGGCTTAGCTTCTAATTACAGAAGATAAACGTGGAGAAGGTGATAGCAATGCAACAAATCCTCTCTTTCTAAAAAAAACTTTGGATACTTTTGTATGTGCCTTGCATTTTGTCTGCAACATTGTAATGTCATAATTACTTCTGTCAATGTGGGTAAAGCACGGCACATTTTATTTTATGGTTTACGGCTAAAAAGGGGATATCATCCCACACTGTTCATATCTTGTCCAATGACCTTACTAGTATAAGGGATTAGAAATCCATTGAAATTGGCTAAAGAGAGTATGCAAATGAAACTGTCACAAATATCATGTTTTATATTCATGTAGGTGGGTGCTGAATAACCAAGAAGCAACACGGTTTGCTTTCTGTGTATTTTTCCACCTCCTTATGTTGCATCTGAAGAAAATAGTTTGCTGTCACTGAAGAATCATCATGATATTGCAGACTTTTGTTTTACGCACTACCCAATTTGCCCTTACATTGATGAAGCCTTGTGGGAAATCCTCGGTAAACCTCGCACTTCAAGTTCAGCTTGGTCTTCATGCTCCCAAACCCAAACCTATTTGTTTTGATTGCAGTAAAATATATGAATGGAATCAACAACTTTTTAAAGTGCTCTTCTTTCTACAAATTATGAATGTGGTATGCAACAGATGAAGTTTTATTTTGGGGTGTTCCAGATATTGGACTGCATTTTCCATTGGTTTTAGTCAGCATAACCAACTATGAGGAATGTTAGAATTGCCTTTCACAACCCATGGAAGGCTACATATTATCTCTCCCTGGTTTGTGCTATATATTAACTTCTATTTTCAAATATTAGTCTGATACAAGCATGCTATCACTAGAATGCAAGTATGGCTGTATTATGTCTGAAACCTGCAATGAGTCTTTCAGGTTTCAGAAGTCAGAGAACATTTGATGTGCCCAACATAATTAAAATTGTTAAGTTGTTGCTGAGTGCCTATAAGTCAACAACAACTTACTGCAACCTTGCAATAAGGTTTTCTCATTAATATTTTTTCAGAGGTTGTTGGTCATTTTCTTCTTCTAACATTTGAGAAAATGTGAATGGCCAAAGTTATCCAGTGCATTTCCACGCCTGAGTGGGTATTAAACCCTTGTCTCCCAATCCTCAGTAAATGCAGTAGACCATGTTGGCATAGTGACAATCATAAAGATCTCAATTTCATCTTCTGGAGTGGTTTAGAATCTAGAATCTGGTCCAGATGATCTGGTCCAAATTGTAAGACGGCAATTTTTACAGACTTGCCTGTAAGTCAGTCCCATTGAATTATAGGGCTTCTCAGAAGACATGAACAGAACTTCTTCAGTGCTTCTGGTTTTCTTCCTCATGCAAAGATATTGATGAACCATCGGGGAAGGATCTCATGTTCTCCTAAACAATGAGTGGCACATGGATTCCATCTAAATCACTTAGTGTTCAAACTATTTTGCAAAGTGCCAGTAACTACACTTCATCAGGTCACACCATAACACCTCATAGCCCCTCGTTAGTTTCTTTCCTTTTTATGGTCGTCTAAGGTGGAAAAGCTCATCTCACTGAAATACCCTCAGGCTACCATGAAAAGAAAATGCTGAAGAAAGAAAATAAGCAAGAATCCCACCCAAATATTAAAAACAGATGCATATCTGCAGTTTGGAAATCAATATAATATGAATACAGGGCCAAAACTCTACTCCAGTTGTAATGACAACCAAGTTTTATTGACTAAAAGTTGGTTGAGTTGTAGGCCTGTAGAGCAAATCTCCTAGAACTGATCTGAGCACTTTTATCAAGTCCTCAACAGTTTACATATATTCTAAGGCACAGTTTTATTCGTTTCAATTTGAGAGGTTTCTATTTTTTTTTAGTAACTAGAGTATTTCTCTCTCTCAAACTTTATTTCATCTTTTTATGTATTAGAATAGCAACATTTATAAAAATACCATCTAATCTGATTCCACCAGGATGAAATATTCCTGTAGCTTTATTTTTCTATAGGAAACACACTTTTCAAGTGTCATCCTGGAACATAACTGACTGATTTATGAACAGGTTTCCCTTTGAACAATTAATTTTGTGGGAATCATGGTTGATTAAGAAAGAGATACATTGATCACACAATAATATTTCAAGCTACTTCTAGAGGACTAATATGGATGCATGGATAATTTGGATATTTCAGTGCTAGTTTCTCATCTCAAAGTGATTGAATTACATCACTTGGCATATGGGAAGTGTCCCATGCCAAAATATAAAGGTGGGATATAAATATAATAACAACAATAATAAGAGTTTGTTACAGATGGATATTGTTGTAGCTCGTTCAGCCCATGGTTTTGCCTGCTCCCCAGTTCACTGAGGAAGTGGATCATGGGATTTTAAGTCCTGAAAATGAGCAGTTTGTGTCTCCAACTGTGATGCCTCATGGGCCTTGTAGTCCTGCTCCTAGTGCCATTGTGGCAGATGAAGACGAAAACATGGGGTTTTCGCCGGTTCAACAAGAGCCGGAGTCCTTTCACCTGCCGGATGTTGATGTTTGTCCCCATGAATTCAGTAAAACAGACCTTGGACATTTCTCGCCTCCGTTCCCTAGAAAAGAATCCTACTGTGCTGACAGAGGAGTCAGGGAACAGAATCGCAGGAGTTTACGGATTGCTGCCAAACAACAGGCTGATTAGACCTGCTTCCCTTGGGAAATTCTAAGGAGTCTTGCATCTGGACAAAGTTGGGTTTCGCTTCCCGTTCTCTAGGGAAAGAGATTGTTGGCGGGAAAACGAGACCCCAATATAGGTGCCTGACGCGGGAGAATCTTTGCGGAGTCAACAGAGCAGCTTCAGGAGTAAGATCGTGTGTGGACTTCGTAACCCCGGTTCCTTGCTTCCCGGATTAAGTATTCAAGATTTGCCTCGCCTTGCTTTTAACCACGGACCTTGTTCAAAGAATCACTGTTTGCCTTGTATCCAGCCTTGTATCCAGCCTTGTTTCCAACCTTGTATCCAGCCTTGTTTCCAGCCTTGTTGTCAAGCTACCTAGGACTCCTGAGACTCAGACATTTCCCCACACTATTGCTTGGCAATAGTGTGTGTTTCGGTATTGGATAAAGAACTTTGAACTCTAATATCATTTATTGGACAATACATTTTTGGACTATATTTGACCTCATTTGAAAGGTCTGCTTCTGAACTATATTCTTCACTTGTTTTTATTGTTTTTATATATTTCCTTAATAAAGATATTAGATAGAGATTGGCCTCCGTGTATGGTTCTTGGTGCCCTGCTGCCAGGGGTCTGACACCAACAGCTAGTGAAGGCCACATTCCAGAGTGGGGTCCAGATGGTGCTGAGGAGTCATTCCCCAAGGAGATGTCAGAGGCTGAAATGAGTTCAGAGGATGAAATCCCAGGTGGAAAAGATAATGAGCTGGAGATAGGTGTCAGACCCCTGGCAGCAGGGCACCAAGAACCATACACGGAGGCCAATCTCTATCTAATATCTTTATTAAGGAAGGTCAGTGACTAGGAACAAGGCAAACAGTGAATCTTGGAACAAGGTCCGTGGTTAACAGCAAGGCAAGGCAGTACTTGAATTCTTGATCCGGGAAGCTAGGAACTGGGGTTACGAAGTCCACACACGATCTCACTCCTCAAGCAGCTCTGTTGACTCCGCAAAGATTCTCCCGCGTCAGGCACCTATATTGGGTCTCGTTTTCCCGCCAACAACCTCTTTCCCTAGAGAACGGGAAGCGAAACCCAACTTTGTCCAGATGCAAGACTCCTTAGAATTTCCCAAGGGAAGCAGGTCTAATCAGCCTGTTGTTTGGCTGCAATCCGTAAACTCCTGCGATTCTGTTCCCTGACTCCTCTGTCAGCACAATAGGATTCTCTCCTAGGGAACGGAGGCGAGGAATGTCCAAGGTCTGTTCTACTGAATTCTTGGGTACAAACATCAACATCCGGCAGGTGAAAAGACTCCGGCTCTTGTTGAACCAGCAAAAACCCCATGTTTTCATCTTCATCTGCCACGATGGCACTACGAACAGGACTACAAGGCCCATGAGGCATCACAATAGGAGACTTAGTTTTTGTAAACTTTGGGCTACTCAGCAGAATCTCTGAAAGTCACAGTGCTTGTTACAGAAAACGGCCTTATCAGGAAGTCAGGGGAAAAGGCATGATTTTATGTGTATATTAGAGAGGCTGGGGGGTGGGGGATGTTGCCAGCCAGTCTGGTCAACGTTGGTAATCAAGACAACAGCTCTTGTCAAGTCCTAGTCAAGCCTGCTAAGGGAATTCTAGGCTTTGTTCATGTTTTATGCTTCCAAGTTTGAAGACTTGTTCCTGGATTTTTGTATTGGATGTATGCTGCCTTGTATTCCTGGTTCTTTTGTATTCCTGTGCTAGATGTCCTTACTTTGGGGGTTTTGAAACTACTCCTGTACCTTGAACCTTTTGAACTATTTCCTACATATAGTCTTTGTAGTTTTTACTATTTTTGCTGAACTCCTTTTTATATAATCTTCAATAAACTGCTTTGCTGATTTAACTTGGACTGGAGTGTGGTGGTTAAGTACAGAGGTGCTTCCTGCTTTGGAGTACAACAGATATCACCATAGCTGTTTCTGTGATCACAGGAAGGTCTATTGCCACAGTACTGAAATGGTACTTAGTAACACTAATATTTCTTTAAATGCAAATAGGTACAATTGACTATATGATGTAGATAAAACAAAAGGGGCCTGAATATACAGGTTGAACTAGTGAAGCTCTGTCGGAAAAGAATCACACACATCAATTTCACCTATGTTGTTTGAGACATGAGTGAGCAGCAAAGAAGCAGCTTTCATGCCCCTCAATCCCTGAATATTCAGCTCTGTATGGGGTTCCTTATATCAAACAAAACTCCATGAATACAAAATCCTTTTCTTCTTCACAGAAAACAAGAGAAAAAGCCCTAGTAGAAAACAAGAAGATCTTTTGGATTGTGGTTATAATTTACAAGTGCAGTTTTTCCCCCCTAGAAGCCATTCATTTTATGAGCGTTAACTTGTCTTTAGAATATTGCTGTTGAATTGTTGCATTGAAATGTCCTAGACAAAAAGTGGCTCTAACAAAAGCACCCTGCAACTTCAATGCATCGATCGGTACATGTTTAGAATAATAACCATGACTCCTTCATCAGCAAACATTCCTTCTCTGAGTCCCAATATTTAAGACCAAGAAGATTTTCAGCAATATCACATTTGGATAGGGTTTTTGCTTGCTAGCTCTTCAGTAACTGTGAGACCTTGGACATATGGTGAAACTTCTCTCTCCTAACAAGACAACTAGCTTTGCTGTTGCTGCCAGTTATAGCACATCAGTTAACACCTTTTGTGTCCACTTCTAACAATTCCGTCTTACAATGAGCTCATCACGAGCCTACTTTTCCTAAAATATCAAATGTTCTTTCCTTTATGGATAGAAAAGCATGTGGGTTTTTTTGGGGAGGGGGGGAATTGGCCCCATTTGTGTTTAATTTTGTAGCAAAACCAATGACTTGGTTGTTGCAACTAATGGATTTCCCCAGAACCACCATTACAAGGTTTTGGGTATCCCATATGACCTTGACATGGGATCTGAATTCAGGAGTCCAAATTCAGGATGTCTTCTACAAAACAGGAATCCTGGGATGGGAGGATGGGCAGTGTGGGGCTCCGTGGCTCAACCGGGGCAAAAGCATCCTTCGATGTTGCCGAAGATTTGTCTGATAAGGTCATTTAGTCATTTTCTTCCTCTTGCAATAGCAGTAATGTTACTGTCTCTGACAAAACCCAAAAATAGCTCAAGGTGATTCTTCTTCCCATTAATTATCTTGACTGATGCATATTAATTGCTAGGGACTTGACATTGCTCAGAACACACACAGCTTCTGCAAATTGTATTTTCCTATCAACAAAAAGGAGGGTGGGATTCACATGATGAGATCCAGCTTTTAGAGCCTTACCTGTACTACAGGAAACTGTGAGTTCATGACCAAATTCTGAACCTCAGGCTAGAACTACATATCACGGCAGACACACCATGATCTGATCTTGATCCTATTCCAGGGTATCTACACTGTAGGATTGATACAGTTTGACACCACTTTAACTGCCATGGCTCAATCTATGGAATCCTGGGAGCTGTAGTTTGATGAGGCACTTTTTGGCAGAGCCGCGGTGGCGCAATGGGTTAAACCCTTGTGCCAGCTGAACTGCTGATCTGAAGGTTGGGTTGCTGACCTGAAGGTTGCTGGCTTCAATCCGCGAAACAGGGTGAGCTCCTGTCTGTCAGCTCTAGCTTGCGAGGACATGAAAGTAGCCTCCCAGCTAACACATCTGGGCATCCCCTCGGCAACATCTCTGTAGACGGCCAGTTCTCTCACATCAGAAGCAACTTGCATTATGTTCTCAATTCACTTCTGACATGATAAAAAAGCACTCTTTGGCAGAGAGGTCTGAAGACCTTGTAAAACATGCATAAAATCACAATTTATTTTTTTAAAGGAAAAATACCACCATTACAGATCCAACTACCATATATACTCACATATAAGTCGACCTCATATATATTGAGGGCAGGTTTTGAGGCCAAAATTATGGATTTTGATATGACTCATGGATAGGTTGAAGATCATTCCACAGAGAGGGGAAAGTAGTATCAATGTGACCTCCTTGCCACCCCAGGCAATATAAGCACAATAGCTACAAGCAAACACAGAAGCAGGGAGAATGCTTCATGAAACCATCCTAATGAAAGAAAATAAATACATATCTAATGTTCCGTCCCCCAGGACGATGGTTTGCCTTACCTATTGGTCGTTTGTTTGTTTTCCCTCCTTTACATTTTGTTTGAGCCTCTGGCTGCAAAGGCCTAGGAAAGGTGGCTTGGAATCTGCAAGAGCTGGCTGCAGTTTTCTTTGCAGTGATTGGTCAAAGAGTGCAACATCTTAGGACCGCCCTTTTTACCAGGGTCTAGTCTCCATTTTGGAGCTTCATTCTGGCTATAGTCTTCCAACGTGCTGGAGCTGTGCAAGGCTAACTGGGACAAATCATCCTCAAAACCAGGCCAATCTAAGCCTATCCAAATTAGATAAGTATTGAATTATACTGATCTGGAATAGAAAATCTAGTTAGAGGAGCAGGGTTATTCCATCGCTTCTAGAACTAATCTTTGCTGTAAAGATAGGGAAGGAAAGAGTTTCTCCTTCTAATATAGACAGCGTGATTAGGGTATAGTGGTTTTATAATCACCTTTGCCTTCTGGAACCAGGGATAATTCTGCAACTAAAACCTATGGAAATTTGTTTCATTTTCTGCAACTTTAAGATCTGTGCCAGGTTTACAGCCTTGTATGAATAAACATTCTTTTTTGAAGTTATCCAGACTCAGTCGTTCAATATCTATAGGACAGCTTATAGGGATTTGCAGTTCGCCCGGATAAAGGACAGCACGTTTCAGTTTTATAGCTTTTTATTGTCCGGCGGACGGCACAGTTTTGAGGTCGATCAGCGGTTTTTCCGCTTCAGCTAGCTTGCACGGCTTTATAGTTTTTTATAGTTTAGGAAGTTTTAGTATAGGCTGCGGCTTTTCCGCCTGAGCTCAGTCTGCATACCTAAAGACTCTACCAGCGTCTGAGGCAGTGGAGCCCGCTCTCAGACCTGAAGGAGTCAAATAGTGGGGCTCTATTTCCTTGCTATTTGGCTCGCGTGTGCGCACGTAGCCCAGTGGCTTTCTGGGTTTGCACAGGCTGTGCAGTTCCCAGCAACGTCCAGGGCTCCCTCGGCGGTAGACCTCGAGCCGCGGAGCACCAGCGACAGTTCTTTGGCTGGCTCTGAGGCGTGAAGCCCACCAGAACCAGGCTAGAACCTGGACAGGCCTGGCAACGCTGCTGCGAGTTCGGCCGGAGCACTCGGCTGGCTTCGACCTGCCTCATCGTCCTGCGGTGGTGACCTGCCTCATGGTCCGGCGGTGGTGACCTGCCTCATCGTCCTGCGGTGGTGACCTGCCTCATCGCCTGGCGGTGGTGACCTGCCTCATCGTCCTGCGGTGGTGACCTGCCTCATCGTCCTGCGGTGGTGACCTGCCTCATCATCCTGCGGTGGTGACCTGCCTCATCGTCCTGCGGTGGTGACCTGCCTCATCGTCCTGCGGTGGTGACCTGCCTCATCGTCCTGCGGTGGTGACCTGCTTCATCGTCCTGCGGTGGTGACCTGTTTCATCGTCCTGCGGTGGTGACCTCCCTTCACAGCGGGGAGGAGGCGTCTCTTCTCTCCTCCTTTCCAAAGCCAGCCTCGGTGCTCCTTCGGCGGCAGGCCTCGAGCCGCAGAGCACGAGGTGCTTGAAAATTTGGCGAAGTCGCCATTTTGGCAGTTTACGTCACTCGGGCAAGGGAGGTATCAAGTGGCAAGTTGCTGTCAGTTGGCATTTTGCAGCTTGCCCACTAAAATCTGGCGCCAAAGGTCACAATCTTTGTAAAGTATAGTTACTTAGTGATATATATTGCTATGGTTAAGTGTTGTGCATTGTATTATATGTTGTATTTGCTTTTGTTGTAAATTTACTTGCTATTAAGAATACATAATGTCTATGCAATTTCAAGACGATACAGATGGTATACCTCCTTCTGAGGCTGAAAGTAGGAATGAAAGGCCCCAAAGGATAAAGCACCCTTCAGCCAAGATGCTAGCCCATCTAATAGATGAAAAGGAGCTCCTCCATGTGAGGTTAGGTTCGGCATGGGAGCGAATTGTAACATTGATGGACAGAATTGAGAGCTTGGGTATTACAAGGGTGCCATCCATATTACAGACAGACCTTGAAGAGACCTTCGGTCTCTGGAGGGGTTTGGTGTCTAAGATAGTCCAGGTCCTCGAGCGAATTAACGCCAAGGATTCAGAGTTAGAAATAGTGAGTGTCTTAGCTGACACTAATGAGAAAGAAAATAAGGTGAGGGCAATTCTAGATGCCTTGGAATTTAGTTCTCCACCTGTTAATCTAAGGTCTGAGCCAAAAGGAAATCAGTCTTCCTTATGCAGCCATGAGACCAATCTTTTAAAATCACCTGCTGTGGCACTTAGTCTTAAGTCCAACCGCTCTAGCCAGGTATCTAAACTAAGGGAGTGTGCATCATCTAAACATAGCCACTCTAGCAAGTCTTCTGCTGCTGGGAGTGCCATCTCTTCCCTAGCTGCCTTGCACATTAAGGAGGCTGCACGTCTGGAGCTAAAGAGCAAGGTAGCGGGGGCGGAGGCTGATGCTAAGGCAGCTGATCTCACCCTTCCCTTTAAAGAAGAAGAGCAACGACTGCAAATAGAACAGGCCCGTAGACAAAGCGAAATGCAAATGGAACAGGCCCGTAGACAAAGCGAAATGCAAATGGAACAGGCCCAAAGACAAAGCGAAATGCAAATGGAACAGGCCCAAAGACAAAGCGAAATGCAAATAGAACAGGCCCGTAGACAAAGCGAAATGCAAATAGAACAGGCTCGTATAGAGATGCTTAGAATAAAGATGGATGCCGCAGCCAAAAGGGTAAGGGCTGAGACTTTGGCCAAGGCCCTAATTGAGCCACTCACAGAAGAAAATGTAAGCCAGTTACCAATACAGGACCCTTCTGCCAAAGTGTTTGCGCACCTTGGCAGCATGTACAGTCAGTTTTCGGATGAGGAACAGGGAGACTTTTCTCCTTACCCAGAGCAGGGCCCCAAAGTCACTTTTGAATTTCCTGCAGAGCAGAGCGTCATAGCGGGGAGCTCACCCTTGCTCGAGCTACCTGTGCCTCCTGCTAAAACCCTAGGTCAGTCAATCAGGGCCTCAAGGCCGAGTGCTAGTTGGCCCCTACAGACAGCTGCACAGGGAACCATCGATTCGTCAGTGGTCGATGTCATCCCTCCAAGAGGCCAAAGGTTGACGCAAGGTACACGGTGGGAGTCCACTCCACAACAGCAAACTCCTCAATTGTTCCCTTCGACGCCAGAGTCCCAGCTTGTCTCCATCATCAGAAGCCCCAGAAGAGATCTTAAGGACAAGGGTGTCGAAAAGTTTTCGGACAAGCCTGAGGAATTTCTTCTCTGGAAGACCACCTTCCAGAGAGCAATCAGAGACTTAAAGTTATTGCCTGAGGAAGAACTGACTCTTCTGGCTGCATGGTTGGGCCCAGCCTCATCCTCACAAGTTAAGAAGATCTACGCAGCCCACGTAGCCGATCCCGACAAAGCCCTGGAAAAGGCCTGGGCCAGGTTGCAGCAGAGGTATGGGGCCAGCACAGAGATTGAAGCATCTCTTATGGACAAGCTCCAAAGGTTCCCAGCTTTAAAACTCAAAGACTTCAAACTCTTGTGGGACCTCAGCGATCTCCTTGCGGAATTAGAGTCGGCCAAGGAGAATCCAGAACTGCCCGGTTTGAAGTGCCTCGATCAGCACCTGTCCCAGAGGCAGATCTTGACCAAGCTGCCCTTCACTTTGCAAGAACGCTGGGGACAGGAGGTCTTCAACTACAAGGAGGCCCACTCCCAGGCATACCCTCCATTTTCTCATTTGGTCCAGTTCATCACCAGGGCAGCCAGAGAAAGGAATGATCCACAGACGGGCCTCCCCACCTTATACCAAGGGACCCAGCCAGAGAAGGCACCTAAAGTGGACAAGAAACCATCTAGAGAGGCCAATAGACCTGTCAGCGTAAAGGCAGTCGAAACTCAACACAAGACTGATGAACCCAGGTCGGAGGTAAAAGAGGTGCTCTGCCCCATTCACCAAAAGCCTCACAGTTTGGCCAACTGCCGGGAATTTGGCAAGAAGCCTTATAAAGAAAGACAACAGATTGTACAGAAGCTGGGCATATGTTTTAGGTGCTGTGGAGCAACTCTTCACTTTGCATCCAACTGCAAAGAGGATGTCAAATGCGCAAGGTGTAACAGCCTTAAGCATTGCACCGCGATGCACAACTCTGACGCTGTCTCCCACGCCAAAGGGGACACGTTTTCCAAAGAAGGGTCATCTACTGAAGCCACCAACATGCAGGCCGCGTCACGGATGCAGGAGGATGCTCCATCGGTCGCCTGCACTGAACTATGCTCTAACGTGCACCAGTTCAGAGTCTGTCATCCTATCTGCCTAGCGGATGTATATCCATCCAAGAGCCCTTGGCTTAAAAAGAGACTCTATGTGGCCCTAGATTCACAGAGCGATGCCTCCCTAGCTACTCCAGAGTTCTTCCGCATGTTTGACCTTAAAACCAAGATGGTCGATTACACCATGACTACATGTGCAGGAAAAAAGAAGTTGCAGGGTCGCATAGCATCTGGCTTTGTTGTCTCCTCTTGCGACCAGAAGAGACAGTTCAAGTTGCCAGACCTGATTGAGTGTTCCTCCATCCCTCGGAACAAAAAACAAATTGTAACTAGAGAAGTTGTGGAGGCTCATCCACATTTGCGACGGTTAAAGAATGCCATACCGGCCTTTCGGCCAGATGTGGACATTGCCCTTCTGCTTGGTGCGGACTGTCCGAACTTGTTCTATGTGAACGACCAAGTTAAGGGACCTCCAGGGGCGCCCATTGCTCAGCTGCTACCACTAGGCTGGACAGTTACAGGCCCAGTGTGCATAAACAAGATGCACCCACCATCGTCGTTGGACTCCAATCAAGCACAGGTGCTTAAAGGTGGACGTCCTACACTTGTGCGCAGTTGCCTAAGTCACATCTCAGTCTACTGCCAAGGAATAACTCCAGAGTATTCCTCCACCTTCAAAGTCTCTGAGAGAGACGAAGCCATAGCGCTCTCGAAAGATGAGCAAAGGTTTTCGGACATTATGAATGCTCAAGTCTCACGAAGTGCAGAGGTGAAAGTTTGCAAGATGACCACAGAAATCAAGATGGGCCAAAGATCTTGCCTGGAACCACACCGTTTTGAATGTTTTTCGGAGTGGCACAGTCTTCTTAGAGCAGTAGCTAGGCTTATACATCGTTTAGCTTGCAAAGATAGTGAGCCTTTACAGGTCCAGGATATGATAAAGGCTAAGAGCGTCATATTCAAGTCAGTACAGAGATCTGCTTTCAAGCAGGAAATAGCTAGGCTAGAGCAAGGGCTCAACATCCCTAATCAAAGTCTTCTAAATGAGTTAAACCCATTTCTAGACAAGGAGGGTATTTTGAGAGTTGGAGGAAGGTTAGCCAAAGCTAAACTCAAGGCGTGCATAAAAAACCCCATCATCATACCCCCTAATAGTCACACTGCATTGCTGCTCGTTCGGCATCACCATGAAAGGATCCATCATCAGGGTAGAACTCTGACTGAGGCGACCCTTAGAAATGAAGGCCTGTGGGTGGTAAATGCTAAAAGTTTGGTCAGCAGTGTTATTTTTAAGTGTGTCAAATGTCGGCGACTCAGACGTAACTGTCAAAGTCAGTTAATGGCAGAACTACCTCAGGATAGGACTTTGACAGACCCACCCCTTTCCCATGTGGGAATCGATGTGTTTGGTCCTTGGGAGGTTGTCACTAGGAAAACCAGGGGTGGTGTTGTAAATAACAAAAGATGTGCGGTTTTGTTTACTTGTTTGTCAGTACGAGCTGTCCATATAGAGGTTGCAGAGGGAATGGACACTTCATCATTCATAAACGCATTGAAAAGGTTCATAGCCCTCAGAGGGCCAATTAAGTCAATTTGGTCGGACTGTGGCACCAATTTTGCATGTGCAGACCTTAGCCAACCACTTCTGGGAGAGGTGGAAGGCCGAATACTTAAGCCAGCTTCCAACCAGAAGACTCTGGCAAACCCCAGAGGACAATTTCAAGGTGGGAAACCTTGTGTTGCTAAAGGACAAAGACTTGCCCCGCTATGCCTGGCCTATGGGCATTACACTAAAGACCTTTCCTTGCCCTGACGGTAAGGTTAGAAAAGTTCAGGTAAAGACTCATAGTAAGGACAAAATGTCTGTCCTGGACAGACCAACCAGCAATCTCGTGTTGCTTGTCCAAAGTGTGTAAGTTTTATAGTGTTTGTATTGTTGTGTATACAAAGGTGTTTGTATGTTTTTGATTGGTAAATTCCCACATCCTGGGAATTTAGCGGGGAGTGTTCCGTCCCCCAGGACGATGGTTTGCCTTACCTATTGGTCGTTTGTTTGTTTTCCCTCCTTTACATTTTGTTTGAGCCTCTGGCTGCAAAGGCCTAGGAAAGGTGGCTTGGAATCTGCAAGAGCTGGCTGCAGTTTTCTTTGCAGTGATTGGTCAAAGAGTGCAACATCTTAGGACCGCCCTTTTTACCAGGGTCTAGTCTCCATTTTGGAGCTTCATTCTGGCTATAGTCTTCCAACGTGCTGGAGCTGTGCAAGGCTAACTGGGACAAATCATCCTCAAAACCAGGCCAATCTAAGCCTATCCAAATTAGATAAGTATTGAATTATACTGATCTGGAATAGAAAATCTAGTTAGAGGAGCAGGGTTATTCCATCGCTTCTAGAACTAATCTTTGCTGTAAAGATAGGGAAGGAAAGAGTTTCTCCTTCTAATATAGACAGCGTGATTAGGGTATAGTGGTTTTATAATCACCTTTGCCTTCTGGAACCAGGGATAATTCTGCAACTAAAACCTATGGAAATTTGTTTCATTTTCTGCAACTTTAAGATCTGTGCCAGGTTTACAGCCTTGTATGAATAAACATTCTTTTTTGAAGTTATCCAGACTCAGTCGTTCAATATCTATAGGACAGCTTATAGGGATTTGCAGTTCGCCCGGATAAAGGACAGCACGTTTCAGTTTTATAGCTTTTTATTGTCCGGCGGACGGCACATCTAATACATATAAAATTTAAGCTTAACTGATAAACCAGGGATACTTTATCCCTGTTTTTCCTCAGGTAGACCAATAAAATACCTTGCTTGCAGTTTTAAAGAAAGAATTAAACTACAGTAGGTGGAAAGAAACTTCATTCTTAGTGGGGGGAGATGCACATAGTGATTCTATTATGACACTATGATTTTCTCAATATTAATCTGTAACATGAATCATAGGGATTTATAGAGGGAAATGGTCTGTGCAGTACAGTGGGGTTCATCATTTAGAAAGTATATAATGTGCCACTTCTGGATCTCTGTTCTTCATTCACTGACAAGTTAGGCTGGATCATCAAGGTATTTATTTTTACAGCACAGTATTATAAATCATTGCCAGTTCAATCACTGTTCCACTTCCACAGCCTTCTTGTCCCAACAGAGCTATTGACCCAGGGTGTGTGCAAGTTTATTTAATGGACCATGTAGTAGAGTAAGTTATGCTGTGCGGCTTATTTCAAAGTAGAGGAACAATAAAGAGAAAAGTCAAGTTGCCCCTGATAATGGTTTATTTTGGAGGAGCAAGCTTACATTAAAGCAACAGAGATTCTTTATGACATCCCTTTTAAGCACATTTTAGAAAAGTATTCTAGATCTGGAAATAATTGGCCATAGGCAAGATTTCACATGGAGATGGGCCGTACAAAGTATTGCAAAGTGTAGGGATGTAGATATGATAGATGGACACCACCCTATTTCTAACACTTGTTACATAGGGATTATTTACTTCTTCGATACTTGTTATATGTAAATTTACATTTGCAATTTTTGTTGTTCTCTTGCTTAAGGAACCAGCAAACATTTTAACTGGCTGGCTAACCTAGTTTTAAAGCAACAATTACTTATTTCTATCTGTTATTGTGTTAAATATACTATTTACATATTTTTTCTCAATGTGAGAACATTAGTGTTCTTTATAGGAGCCTCCGATGGTGCAGTGGGTTAAACCCTTGTGCTGCAAAATCCTGGAAGAAAGCAGGAAGTGTGGACTACAGAGTCAGACGTCCCGGGACCAACAGGTCAGTGTGTGGACCTGCTCACAGGTCCCAGGTTTTGGGGGTTTTTTTGCTCTAATTAAAATGTGCAATTTGGTGCTGTCTGGAACCATCCTAGGTTGCTATTAATTTGCCTGATTGCACATATTTGCAAGAGGAGAGCAAATTACTCCTCCCATACATTATTAAAAAAAACCCTTACCTTTTTATAAGCACTATACTTAGCAATGGCCTTACGCAAGGACTGCAGATAACCTTTATTCTGCCTAAGAGGTCTCTGTGACAATCCGTTTTACTATTTTTTAAACAATTTATCTTTTAGAACACTTCTGGCTGATAATATATTAGAAGATTCAACTACTTTATTTATTTATTTATTTATTTATTTATTTATTTATTTATAGTATTTACATTCCGCCCTTCTCACCCCAAAGGGGACTCAGGGCGGATCACATTATACACACATAGGACAAACATTAAATGCCCATAAACACATCAAACAGAGACCGAGACAGACAGACGCAGAGGCAATTTAACCTTCTTCTGAGGGGATGTTCGATTCTGGCCACAGGGGGGAGCAGCTGCTTCGTCATCCACTCTGACGGCACTTCCTCATTCCAGGTCGTAAATTAGTTAAACTTGCCTCCCCAGTTTTTTATAAGTGGTACCTTATTTCCTACTTGATAGATGCAACTATCTTTCGGGTTGCTAGGTCAGCAACGAGCAGGGGCTATTTTTTATTTTTTATTGACGGGTGCTCACCCTGCCACGGGCTGGCCTCGAACTCAAGACTTCATGGTCAGAGTGATTTATTGCAGCTGCTCAACAGCCTGCGCCACAGGCTGGTGATCCATATCATTTAAGAGAAGAGATCTGCAATTCATTTCCTACTTTTTAGGAGATGGATTGGAGTGAGCCCTTTCCACCCCATTCTGTGGTCCATGCCCTGCAGGATGATGGGGCAGAAAGCCAGCAATTTATATTATTTTGGGGGTTATATCTACTGCTATCTATCAATTTGCCAATGTCAGAATGAATTCACTCTCCCCACTGTAGGTTTTTACAAGCCAGTAAAGTGGGGGTATCCAGATGATCCAGCAGAACAAATAGGGGTCTTTTTGAATAAGTGGAGATTCACTTGGGTGACATGGATACAGCTCTTCAACTTTTTTCTTGAAATATGTTTAGTTGGATTGTTTGTGGTTTCAGCTGTCATGTTGTTTTTAATACTTTGATGGTGGAAAAGCTGGAAGTTTGTTATTATCATGTTGACTTATATTGTTCATTTAATGAAGATTGTACTATGTTGTACTTATCTTGAAATGCTCTTTACCCTTAAAGGCAGCAAAAAAAACTGTTCAAATGAAATAAAAATAGAGTTATAAAAATATATTCATCCAACAAGGAGGAACAAGTATGTAATTACAGGAGAAAGAGTGACAGGGGTAGCTTAAATCACTCAAATTCACACATATAGAAATGAAGCATTAGAAGAGAACCTAAAGTTTAAGAACTGCAGATCAGCATGTTGTACAGAATGATACAATTGAATTCAAATGGAATATCTGGAGTCATAGTAATTTTAGCAGGCAGTAGGAATTTATTTTTATGAAGGAAGGGTTCAAAGGAAAAGTTTCATTGTGTTGTCTTTGGATGATAACTTCAAGGACTTATTTAAATCTTTCAAATGGATGACATCACTGCTAAGATGAATTTAATGTAAAAGTCCTATACAAAATGTGAACACAGGGCTTAACCCATTTTTGCTTCCATAAGTTTATCTTTGAGTTCTCAGCCTTATCGACAAGCTTTTTATAATCTGTATGAAGTGAAAATCCACCACATGCAAGATGTGACCATGTGCCTTGGTACGTATAAAATGTTCAAGGTTCAAAAAATCCTTGATACGTCAACAATAGTGTAATCTACATGTCCCTCTTCTTCACTTAGTTTTGAAGCTTAATGATCATCATCATCATGGTCTTTCTTTTCAGATCCTGCTGACCTTTTAAAAATAAGCTGCAGCCTTCCTTCTCTACTTCTGTTGCCAGTCTAACTTCAAGACATTATTATGAGACTTCCAGATAAATACTTGAACTGAGTCAGCTTACTTTGGATACATATTCACCTCCCTGGTGTGTATCTTCCCTGAGTGAGCAACCTGAGGTGGGAAACTGGCAACTCAACATGTATGAATTTTTTGAGTTGTGATAATTTTTTCAAGAATGCACATAGTGAAATGAAACTTTCTCCATTTGCACTAATCAAATTCAATGGGTACAGGTTTTCCCCATATGCATTGCTTACCATATAGGTGGGGGACATGAGAGAAGCCTCCCCTCAGGATCATAACACATTTGGGCATCCCCTGGGCAACATCTTTGTAGACGGCAGATTCTCTCACAGCCAGAAGCGACTTGCAGCATGCAACCAACCAAACCAACCAACCAACTGACCTTTTCAGGACCAACTATGACCATAACCTCAATCAACATTGAAGGCTTGTCAGCTGCCAAAGAACAGCTGCTTTATGAACTGTGCCAAGAAATGTGGCATGCTGTGTGTCCAAGAAACACACAAGGATACAAAACAGAAACCATATAGGTGTTAGCCATAAGGAAGCTTTCAGGAGAGAGAAGATGCAGCACTGGCAGAATTCATGGAGACTGAAATTCAAATTTCCAAAAGCCAAGCACACAAAGTTTGGACCTAAATAGTGGGCCCCGTTGATTTTAGTTTCTCACACAGAGCTAAGCAAGACATTAAGTCTAATGTGTGTATTTCCCCCTCCAAAAATCCCACACGCAGAATTTTCTCAAAAAGAAAATGAGGTTCAGGAATGAGACCTGCACATTAACCCGGCATTTGCTTTCTAATCACAAATCCAGTCACACCATTCATCTCTTTGTAGTGGTAGATCTCTCACCAGAAAGAGGGAGAGGCCATCTAGTTGTATTCCTATGTATTGTTTTTTGTTTTGAATTAAAATTCTTTCAAGTCTCAATATATTTGCAAATTTCGGTAAATTCTTGCCAGAAATAAAGACCCCAATCAGTCGTGTGTCTGTGTGCTTTCCCTTCACCTGTCGATTAGTTTATTCAATGCTTAGACCATAGAGAGACCATGTCTTTCACATATAGGTCAAACCAGTAAATACATAAAGATCATATCACCTGTCAATTCAAGGCAGCCCCATGAATTTAACTGGACATTCTTAAGCAAGGAATACTCAGAGATGGCTTTCCAGTTCATTTTTCTGAACTACAGTAAAATACTCTAAAATAGAACAGTTCAACAAAGTCTAACTTTAAGGATTTAAGGATTTAATATTTTCCCTTAACATTTATATTTATCAAAACACATATTTTAAATGGTCATGTTCAGTTAATAAAGAAAATGACTCCATTGCCTCCTTGCTCTCAGACTGTTGTCTTGCACCAATGCGTTATGATTACAAAGCCTTTCCTTTAACCAAGCTGCCCCAACATGGGGTCTTTGCAAAGTGAAAACTGAAAGCATGAATGGGTCTATTTTGCCACAATGAATATAGTATAAATATAAAACAAAAAAAATCAACTATTCTTTGAGACAGATGATTGACTTTAAACTCACTAAAAAGAATACCAGGCATGATTGGTTCTCCTTTTTTTACATTCTTCATTTTTACAATGCTTAACATCATGTGTGCCAACACATAAAAAGACATTTTGTTTTGCAAATGAAGTTTGGGGACATCATAAAAGAGGTATCGTTACAACAAGATCCTTCATAGGCATAAACAATGCTCTAACCAAAAATAAATACTGTCTGTGCACATGCCAAAAAACCCTCAAAAATGTTGCAGATACAAAGCAAACATTTGACAAGATGTGTGTTAAAACAATTTCCTGCTTGAAAATAAGGAATGCTTTTCATTTATTATTTTTATACAGAGCTGTGAACAAAGTAGTTATAAATCAACTAATTTATATTGCTGTTTCCTTCTGAACTGTAATACATTACAACAACAATAATAACATCTTAAAAGAACATTTTAAATATGCTCTGTGTTGGTTTAATTCTAATCTGTTAAGCAAGGTGTAGACATTTACTTGGGAGAGGCTTACATCAAATATAATGGGCCTTGCTGTAGATTAGGTTGATAAAAACACCAAGATGATAACATTTGTGAAAATAGCAAATAATGATTAATATATAGAGAGAGGACTTATTCCCTTATTCCATTCAATGATATGTTGAAGACCAGAGTTTCAGGGCAGGTGAATTCCCTTTTCAATAGCAGGTGCAATTATGGGCCTCATCAGATGGGCAGGAGTAAAACACAGGACATCGGGGGAATGCAGGGGGTAGTGGAGGGAACTGTCAGGCTCTGTTCCCTTTTGTCGGAATCCATCATCTGTCTTTCCACGTTGTTTCCCCCTTCAGATCAGTCTTTCCATGCTTCCGCTTCACAATTCTACAATGAGGAGTCAGGTAAAAGCTCAACTTCTCCAGTGACACTCTGGGCTCCACTTCTCTCCACTGCCGAAATGGAGCCCCACGCAGTCCTGCTGGAAGTTTCCGTGCATCTTGTGATGGGCTCCATGGGACTCCGTTCTGGCAGTGGAGAGACGTGGAGAGAAGATGCTCCTCTCTCTGGGTCTGATGAGGTCATATGTTAAGTGACATCCCTCCAGGTTTTGGTTTCCTTGGTGTGATGAACCATGGGCCTTGTAGTCCTGCTCAGGACATTGTAATCCCTGATGAAGATGAAAACTTGGGTTTTTTACCTTCCCAGTCTGAACTGGATTCCTCTCAGCCAGATCCTTCCCAGGCAGATCTGGAAACCTTGCACCTGCAAGAAAGTTGTGCCCCAGAAGTATGTCAAACAACCCCAGAGCCTACTCCTCCCGTGTTCTTGCGCCGGGAGTTTTGTAAACAACAGAGAAGTTTGGATTCAGCTTCGCGCAGGAGTGCGAGGATAGCAGCTAAGAATGTACCCAATTAACATTGGTTCTCGTGAGAATCTTTAAGGAGTTTAACATCTGGTCTCAGAGTTTAGCTTTCGTTTCTGATTCCCAGAGAACCGCTTTGGTGAGAAAGTTGGACTCTATATAGGTGTTTTGCCCGCGTAGCAACTTCGCGGAGTCAATTCGTCAGCCTACGGAGCGAGTTGTGTCTGGACAGCGCGCTCCGATTCAAGCCTCGCTTCAGCTCAAGCCTTGCCTTGCTTTCCAGCCTTCGCCTTGCTTCCCAGCCTTTGTTTACCTACGGACTTTGCCTTGTTTCCCAGGACTAATCCTTGCCTTGTTTCACGGATTTTACCAAGTTATTCCACGGACCTTGTTCTTGTTCTTAGTTACCTTGTTCCACGTTCAAGCCTTGTTTCAAGTATCAAGTTATTTCCTAGCCACGCTCAAGTTTTATGGACTAACGGACCTTGTCATCTCCCCTCACTTTGCTTGGCAAAGTGAGTGTTTCGGTTATTGGATTACAACTTTGGACCTTAATATTTCTTATTGGACATTGCTTTTTGGGACTAATTCTGACCTTTCCTGAAGGGTCTAATTCTGGACTATTTTCTATACTTGTTTTTATTAACTTTATATATTCCTTCAATAAAGATATTAGTTAGATTCTGGCCTCTGTGTATGGTTATTGGTGCCTCTGTCGCCTGGGTCGTGACAGTTTGACTCCGCCACCCATAAGCACCAACTAACCGAGGCCAGGATGTCTACCGGAGCCGCGCCGGCTGGACAGCCGCTCAGCTACACCATCAGCAAGGACGAAGTGGACCGCATCCGTGACAGACTCAACGCGCAGGATGGAGAAATAAAAGGGTTGAGGGAGCGCGGAGTTCGCCTCCCGGCCATGGCGTTGCCTACCAAGTTTTCTGGAGAAGCTGCTAAGGTTCATGTTTTCCGCCGCCAATGTCAAGCTTATCTAGAGGCCCGTGATGCCGAGTTTCCCCAAGAAGACATCAAGGTGGCGTGGGTCTACAGTCTTCTGGACGGACCAGCGGCTAGCTGGGCGACGGCCCTGTTTGATCAAGCCTCCCCCCACCTAAGTTCAGCACAACGCTTCTTGGATCACCTTAAGGAGACCTGGGGAATCGAGGACAATTTGGAGGCAGCCGGTCACAAACTCCGGCGCCTCCTTCAAGGAGACAGACCCATGTCTCAGTACATAGCCGAGTTCCGCGTGCTGGCCCACAACACCGGCTGGAACGATGTAGCCCTCAGAGGACAATTTCGGGAGGGTCTCAACATTGAAATGCTGGAAGAAATCTCCAAGGTGGATCCTCCCCATTCCCTCGAGGCACTCATTGATCAATGTTTACGGGCTGAAGTCATGATTGCCAACAGGAAACAATGGGTTCGAGGCCAGGGCGGTAGAGCCGGGGCAAAACCCCCCGCTCCCGCCAGTGTTCAGCCACGTCCGGTGTGGAGACCTCCGCCGCCAACCCCATACCCCAGAGGAGGCGAGGAGGTGCCGATGCAGTTGGGCAATGTACGTCCCAGACTAGATGCCGCCGAGAAGGCCCGTCGTCAACGCTTGAACCTCTGCTGGTACTGCGGGAACGGGGGCCACTTCGCCAGAGAGTGCCCAGCCAAAGGGAAGCCTGCCGCCCGTCTTGCGGCGGCGTCCTCCACGGAGTCGAAGGCGTCTGAGCCGACTGGCACACAGCCGGCGGGGGAAGCCAACGACCGGGTGTAGAGAGGCTCGCCAACCCGGTCAAAAAATCCATCCAAGAGCCGCCAACCGGGGTCCTGTTCCTTCTCGTGGTCACATTATGGTCAGCAAAAAGGGGACCCGTCATGATCCACGCCATGATAGACTCTGGAGCTACCAACAATTTCATCGATAGAGAGTATGCCGACTCTCTGGGATTACAATATCATGATTTCAAGAATGCCCGTGTGGTGCAAGCCATAGACGGCCGTCCCCTCAAGACGGGCCCCGTAAGCCAGTGGTCGGAACCCACCAGGATGTGGATAAGGGAACATATGGAAGAGATTTCCTTCTTTGTTACCGAAGTTCCCCATTTCCCTGTGATTTTGGGAATTCCATGGCTGACACTCCACGACCCTAGCATCTCCTGGTCCAACAGAGAACTGCAGTTTGCTTCACCGTACTGCCAAAACCATTGCCTCGTAGCCAAGGTATGCCATGCCACAGACTCCGAGCCCATCATCACCTTGCCAAAGAAGTACTCCGAGTATTGGGATGTATTCAATGAGAAAGAAGCCGAAAAATTACCCCCACATAGACCTTATGACTGTGCCATTGACTTGGTGGAGGGGGCCCCGATCCCGCGAGGGCATCTCTACTCCCTGACTGAACCAGAGCAAGAAGCTCTCAGGGAATTCTTAGAGACAAACCTTCGCAAGGGGTTCATCAGACCCTCTCAATCCCCAGCCGCCTCCCCAGTGATGTTTGTGAAGAAGAAGTCAGGGGAATTACGCTTGGTGGTGGACTACAGAGCATTGAACAATATCACCAAGCGGAACAGCTATCCCCTGCCCTTAATCTCGGATCTACTGGACCGACTTCGAGGAGCCAAGGTCTACACCAAGCTGGATCTTCGGGGGGCTTATAATCTAGTTCGCATCAGAGAAGGGGACGAGTGGAAGACCGCCTTCCAGACTAAATTCGGATTATTCGAGTCCCGAGTTATGAATTTCGGTTTATGCGGAGCTCCCGCAACGTTCCAGCATTTTGTCAACGATATTTTTCAGGACTATCTAGACAGATTCTTGATAATCTACCTGGACGATTTTTTGGTGTTTTCCAGATCACAATCAGAACATGAGAACCACGTCAAAATGGTGTTGCAACGACTGCGGGATCATGGACTTTATGCCAAGCTAGAAAAATGCGCTTTTGATCTACAAGAGGTAGATTTCCTTGGCTACCGCATCTCGCCTCTAGGGCTTTCCATGGATCCAGCCAAAGTTTCAGCAGTATTGGAATGGCGGGCGCCAACTAACAAGAAAGAGGTGCAGCGTTTCTTGGGGTTCGCGAACTACTACCGCAAGTTCATTCCAGATTTTGCCCGCTGGTCCGACCCCATCACTAGCTGCATCCGTGGAAAGCAGCCTTTCCGCTGGACTGATCAAGCAGAGAAAGGGTTCCAGCAACTGAAGAAACTATTCACCTCCCAGCCAATTCTACAGCACCCAAATCCTGGAACCCCTTTTGTGGTGCAAGCGGACGCCTCTGATGTGGCTATTGGGGCTGTACTCTTACAACCGGTGGGAGATCACCTCCATCCCTGTGCCTTTTATTCTCGTCAACTAACCACACCAGAGAGGAATTACACCATTTGGG
The DNA here is from genome assembly GCF_035594765.1 of Anolis carolinensis. NCBI lineage: Eukaryota > Metazoa > Chordata > Lepidosauria > Squamata > Anolidae > Anolis > Anolis carolinensis. Next base: position 34,088,335 of record NC_085845.1, on the reverse strand, counting down.
AAAAAGAACTACTGGCCATAAAGGCAGCCTTTGAAACTTGGAGACATTGGCTAGAAGGGGCCAAATTCCCCATTGAAGTCCACACTGATCATCGTAATCTAGAACATCTAAGAACTGCCCGCAAACTAAATCAGAGGCAGCAACGTTGGGCTTTATTCTTTGAACGTTTCAACTTCCAGATCCATTATGTGACCCCAGCTCAAACCAAGCAAGCAGACGCCCTGTCACGTAAACCGGAATACGCTGCAGGACGCAAGGAGACCTTTGAATCCCAACTGCTACAACCTGAGAACTTTGCCACGCTCACAGTGGGGAACACCAATTCCAGCCCCATTGGTTCGACTTCCCCTACCCCAGGACCCATCTGTGCTCAAGAAATCAGGGCTAGTCAGCAAGCAGATGCCTGGGCGCAGGACCAACTTCGCCAAGGTCTGCATTTTCCCTTTTCGCTTAAAGATGGGCTGCTCTGCTATAGAAATCATGTTTATATCCCACCCGGACCGGGCAGGGAAAAAGCGCTTCGTCTGTGTCATGACTGCAAACCAGCAGGGCATTTCGGACTATTTAAAACCATGCATCTGATCCTAAGGGATTTCTGGTGGCCCAAGATCCGCAAGGATGTGGAAAAATATGTCAACACCTGCCCAGTATGCCAGCGCTCCAAGATACGAAGGGAGAAGCCCTCAGGGCTTTTGCACCCCCTTCCTACCCCATCTCGCCCATGGGAAATAATTTCCGCGGATTTCATCACTGACCTACCACCTTCCTGTGGATTCACCACGATCTTAGTGGTGGTGGACCTATTCACCAAGTTAGCCCATTTCATTCCCTGCGAAGGCCTCCCCACGGCCAAAGAAACTGCGGATCTATTTCTTCAGCATGTTTTCAGACTACATGGATTGCCCAAGAGTTTAGTCACAGACCGTGGATCTCAATTCACCTCTCGTTTTTGGAAGGCACTACAAAAACTACTGGGCATAGACTCTCGCTTATCTTCAGCTCATCATCCCCAAACAGATGGGCAAACGGAGCGCACCAATGCCACTTTGGAGCAGTATCTTCGCTGTTATGTAAACTACCAACAGGACAATTGGGCTTCTCTGTTACCACTGTCTGAGTTTGCCTACAATAATGGAGTTCAAGCTTCTACAAAAGAAACGCCGTTCTTTGCAAACTACGGTTTCCATCCACGTTTCTTTCCCCCTGTCATTGAAACTTCAGAAGTTCCCGCAGCAGAGGATTGGCTGCAGGAACTCACAGCGGTGCAACAACTTTTGCTCCAGCAACTGGACCAAGCCAAGGAGGACTATAAACGCCACGCTGACAAACACCGCCAGCCGGGCCCCGAAATCAAGGTAGGAGATCGGGTTTTTCTGTCCACTCGCTTTCTGCCCTCCCACCGCCCATGCCGGAAGTTAGATGCCCGCTTCATTGGCCCCTATCCAGTGGTGGCGCAATTAAACCCCGTGACTTTCAAACTCCAACTTCCGCGTTCAATGCGCATTCACCCAGTGTTTCACCGTTCCCTGCTCCTTCCGGCGGATGGTGTGCGTCCAGATACAGACCAACCGGCCCCCCCTCCTGTTTTGATGAATGGGGAGGAGGAGTTCGAGGTTGAGGACATTTTGGATTCTCGCTTTCATCGCCGCCGCCTACAATATCTCATTGACTGGGTGGGTTTTGGCCCTGAGGAACGCTCTTGGGAAGACGCCTCCACAGTCCATGCTCCTGATCTAACCCGTCGCTTCCATCTGACCTATCCCACCAAACCGCGACCTCGCACCTCGGGGAGAGGACCCCAGTTTGGGAGGGGCCCTGAGGAGGGGGATAGTGTGATGAACCATGGGCCTTGTAGTCCTGCTCAGGACATTGTAATCCCTGATGAAGATGAAAACTTGGGTTTTTTACCTTCCCAGTCTGAACTGGATTCCTCTCAGCCAGATCCTTCCCAGGCAGATCTGGAAACCTTGCACCTGCAAGAAAGTTGTGCCCCAGAAGTATGTCAAACAACCCCAGAGCCTACTTCTCCCGTGTTCTTGCGCCGGGAGTTTTGTAAACAACAGAGAAGTTTGGATTCAGCTTCGCGCAGGAGTGCGAGGATAGCAGCTAAGAATGTACCCAATTAACATTGGTTCTCGTGAGAATCTTTAAGGAGTTTAACATCTGGTCTCAGAGTTTAGCTTTCGTTTCTGATTCCCAGAGAACCGCTTTGGTGAGAAAGTTGGACTCTATATAGGTGTTTTGCCCGCGTAGCAACTTCGCGGAGTCAATTCGTCAGCCTACGGAGCGAGTTGTGTCTGGACAGCGCGCTCCGATTCAAGCCTCGCTTCAGCTCAAGCCTTGCCTTGCTTTCCAGCCTTCGCCTTGCTTCCCAGCCTTTGTTTACCTACGGACTTTGCCTTGTTTCCCAGGACTAATCCTTGCCTTGTTTCACGGATTTTACCAAGTTATTCCACGGACCTTGTTCTTGTTCTTAGTTACCTTGTTCCACGTTCAAGCCTTGTTTCAAGTATCAAGTTATTTCCTAGCCACGCTCAAGTTTTATGGACTAACGGACCTTGTCATCTCCCCTCACTTTGCTTGGCAAAGTGAGTGTTTCGGTTATTGGATTACAACTTTGGACCTTAATATTTCTTATTGGACATTGCTTTTTGGGACTAATTCTGACCTTTCCTGAAGGGTCTAATTCTGGACTATTTTCTATACTTGTTTTTATTAACTTTATATATTCCTTCAATAAAGATATTAGTTAGATTCTGGCCTCTGTGTATGGTTATTGGTGCCTCTGTCGCCTGGGTCGTGACACTTGGTTTCTTTGAATTTTAGCTACAAACCTCATATGAGTTTTCAAGATATATATTAACGTAAGACTATCGAAGCATGGACTTGTGGAGTTGGAAGAGATCTCAAGAGTTACCTAATCTAATCCTATGGCATACAGAAACACATAAAGCACCTAAAAGATGACCACCTCATCTTTTATTTTAAAACCTCCAAAGAGGGAGACTTCACCATTCACCAGAGCAATGTATTCCACTGTCAAACAGTTCTTACTATCAGGAAGTTCCTTCTAATATTAATCTGGAATTTGTTTTCCTGCAGGTTGAATCCATTGCTCTGCAAAAAGAAGCCTGTTCCAGATATGGAGCTATCCTACTGTAATACAACATATTCTGCTGTAGTTTGTTCTTGATCAACATAAAAACTCACTAGCTTCACAAAAGACAGGTTCTGATCAAGATGAAAATTGCTAGAATTAGTATGTTGATGTGGATGAAGTTGCCTTCATCCTTTGAATAACTAAGGGCCCTTCCACACAGCCCTATCTCCCAGAATACAAAGGCAGGAAATCCCACAATATCTGCTTTGAACCAGGTTATCTGTGTCCACACTGCCATATATTCCAGTTCAAAGCAGAAAATGTAGGATTTTATTCAGCTGTATGGAAGGGGCTTAGGACTGTCATAATAAGACTATTGAGTAAACTTAAATACTCTTACAGCTGTAAACATTAAACACAACAATTAGTTTTTAAGAGTGTTTAGTGGTAGCCAAAAATATCACTCATAATGATATCCCAAATGAAAGTTGCCAGAGTATGGACTAGAAACTAATGGTTCCAACCTAAATACTTATAGTCTTTGTATAACCCGGCCCAACATTATGACAAATACGTAGGAAAAACAGATTACCTTCACAGTGGTTTGATTACTTTTCCCTTGCTCTCTCTCTCTTTTTAAACACATTGAAAAAATATTCATATAAATATAAGAACAATTATCTTGACTCCTGTCCATTAAAGATAGATATCTCTTTTGGCCAGTAAAACCAACGCATTTGAAGTTATTAAAAAGGAAATTACATCAATTAATTTGTACCCACCACATGTTTAAAAGAAAGAACAAATTGTTAAACTTAAAAGGCAAACTAGCAAAAAAAAAAAAGGAAAAAAAGAATTTAATAGATCCATGTGAAATATTTTGGTTACAATGAAACAGAATGTTGATGGCTGCCAGACACCCAGAGGTTGGTCTCCTGTGACTAATTCCTTTTAGCTAGTTTGTAAATTAATCTCTGTGTTCGGCTGTTCCTTCTCCCTACACCCACCATAGTTACTAAACTAACAAAAGCAGTCTGTACCAGAACTCTACAGGTAAAGGATGGAAATTAAAACTACTTCACACCCTTATGTGACCCTGTGGCACACTTTTATCTTAAAAAAATATTATTTTACAGCTTCTCCCCCACACGTTACCTCACTTAAAATGTGTTTTTCATTTGCAGCCTTTGGACGTTGACTTGATTTTTCCTGAGACAGTACACACAGTTTCTTTTTTTTTTTAAGGCTCTCTGTTGTGATGCCGTGAATAGTTCCTATGAAGTAGCAACCTTTGGCCTTGTGAAACATAAAAGGAAAACAACACTCTTCCTAGGCGAGAAACAACAATTTGCAAAGCTTTGGTGCAGGCATCTTTCTAATATAGGCTTCCAAATCTACGAGTTGCTCATTTTGATTCATGTTTTCCAAAGAAAATATTATATGGATCTTGGTCAGTTTACATAATTGCCAAGCATGGAGCCAACTTCTTCCTTCTTCTGTCAGACCCACCTTACAATTTACTTACGATAAGCAGGTCATGGGTGGATTCTAACAAAGACTTGTATGGTAATTGTTTTGCCAACTACTTGTACTCCAAAAATTGCTTTAGGGAGAGTGGTACTCTCAGCCCCGATCTTAACTCATAGCATCCTCGTTTACCCTGAGTTGGCTCCTATGCATTATCTGTACACACACAACCTCATCAGACAATTGAACACGGGAAGCCTCCCATGTTACTGCGGTGGCAGCATTTATTTATTTACCATATTTATATCCCACCTTTATCAACCCTGAAGGGGATTCAAGGCAGCCTTACAACAGGCAGCAATTTGATGCCATATACACATATATCAAATAAACAATTACAATTAAAACATCAATTATTAAAACATCAATTAAAATCATGCCATCCAAAACATAATCTAGGGCCGTTACGATTGTCAATCACATGTGCTGATTCTGCCATAGTTTTACGATGGAGCCCCTCTGGAAGTAGTTTTATGTTGTGGGATGGGAGCCAGTATGCTATCGTAAAACTATTAAGGAAACAGCACATGCCGCCAAAAACTACCCCATGTGATGAGGTTGACAGAAATTGTACATACTATAGTGACCACTTTAGGAAATTAAAGGGAGATTAGTTAGCCCAGATACATGTGTAAGAACCAGCATGGTATAGCGCTGTTCGATGCTGGGGGACCAGGATCCAAATTCCATCTCAGGAAAACTCAATGGGTGTTCTTGGCCAAGTCATACTCTCTTAGATCCAGAGAAAAAATCAGCAAAAGTTCATCTGAAGAATCTTGTGAAGACAATCTTAGGCAGAGTGAATCATGTTTTATTTATTTGTTATTATGTTTAGTCATGATAAATTGTTTATATTAATTATTTGTACATTTTGTATTTGTACTTTTCTTATGTATTTGCGTAGCATCGAATGGCTGCCATCTCTGTTTTAAGTCATCCTGAGTCTTCAAGGGGAGATGGAATGGGATATAAATAAAGTTTGATTGATTGAGGGTTGGCTTATTGTTGCTGTAATGACATGAAGGGAAAGAACTGCACTAGAGATAGGAAAACATCACTGTTAACTTTGCTGATAAAAGAAGCAACCCTCTTACGTAGCCCATGCCCAAAGCATTCCCTAGGAGAATAAGACCCTTAGGTCTGTATTTACCTCTGGAAAAAAAAAACATTGGAAAATTAACTCATAGAAGACATATACATGGCACATGATCTCAGTCTCAGAAACGGCATATATCCTAGTGTGATAAGGTCCATCTCCTGATATTTCCTATAGTGATCAGTATGACAAAAAAGAGATCAGCATCTTTTAAAGTTTAAAGCTAGTGCTTTCCTCTATTATGTATATTATTTTGAACTCTGACTAAAGCATGCTGGCTTTTGCTCTACATTTGCTTTTGGTCCCACTGAATGCAGGAATGCAGCTACCAAGAGCTTTCCACTTTCAAGCTGAAAGAGGATCCTCATCTTCAGTATATGTGGAATATGGCAAGACTAAGTAAGGATGTTATTTTTTTCATAGAATATCAATGATATTATGCATGAGCAAATATCTTAGGGAGTGGTTATCAGAATCAGGAAATCCTGGAAAGTGGGCATCTTGCTAAAAGGCACGTGAACATTTCTGGATGGAACATGACATTAAAAAGGTTTAAAAGTACAATGGTCACAAAATTCTTAGGTTAAAGTTTGTCAAGTCTTTCTCATTGTCATCAACAGAGTTGATGGAAAGGAATGTCATATCAGACTTTCAAAGAAGCTGCAATCCATTTCCATACAGTAACAGTACAAATAAGTCTATGAACAGGGGTGGGAATAATATAGTCCTCCAGGTGTTGCTGGACTACAGTTCTTAGCAGCTCTAGCAAGTGTAGTCACTTTCCGTTCAAAATCAGAAAAATCACTGGCGAGCAACTGGGAAGAATTTTCCTGTAAGAGAACAGGATTCTCTCAAATTTACTGTTCTCTTACAAACAGTAAAACAAGCCCTTTTTAAACAAAAATAAAATGTTCATGACTCTTCTACGTTCTTTCTTTTCTGAAAACTTTGCAAGCATAAGTAAGCAAGCAGTGTATTTCAGACCAGCTCAACTCCTTATTTACAGTAACATGGACTAAATGGTGAGAAACCTTCCCAAAGAATGGGTGACTTCTCCAAGTAAATGTTTTAATAACATGTCCAAGTTTCTCATGAAACACTTCTTCACAAACCAGCTGCTACTTTGAGCTTTTGAGGTTAAAACACATGGATCTTCAAAAAGGCAGATTCATGCCCTGAAGGTTAAATCTGACATACATTAACGTCAACATTTGGAAGTTATACTATTCATTCTTCCTTACATAAGAGAAACTTGCTTAAACTTCAAGAGAATATAAAAAATGAATACAGGAAGAGGATGTTATCCCATTATTACTTCAGTCTATAAATGACTCGTACGTATGAACCCACAAGGAAGCAAGGAAGGAAGGAGGGAAGGAAGGAAGGAAGGATCTTTTGTCCCATCTCCTTTTCTCCTGATCTGCTCCACTTCCTTTCCCTGATTTCCCCATTCTCTTTCCTATGGTCCAGGCACTCTCCATCCCTGATATACTTACTAATTTTTGCAGGGTATGTTTTGCATGAGCACATTCAAAAATTCTACTTTATGCCTGTAATATTGGGGAGGGGGGGAATAGATATGCGCACAGCTTCAGATTCAGCTATCTCATTTTGTCGATTGTGCAGACATGGTGTTATTACACTATGGCAAGCATTGGGTAGACAGGAAAAGAGCTTTAAAGATGGGCTTAAAGCTAACCTCAAAAACTGTGGCATAGACACTGAGAACTGGGAAGCCCTGGCCCTTGATGGCTCTAACTGGAGGTCAGCTGTGACCAGCAGTGCTATGGAATTTGGAGAGGCATGAATGGAGGGCGAAAGGGAGAAATGTGCCAAGAGGAAAGCACGTCAAGCCAACCCTGATGGAGACTACCATCCACTTGGAAACAGATGCCCTCACTGTAGAAGAACATGCGGGTTAAGAATAGGACTCCACAGTCACCTACGTACCCACCACCAAAACATTACACTTGGAGGGCCATCATACTCAGACAATGAGGGATTGGCTAAATAAGTAAGTAAGTACACTCTGGCAAGCATTGGGTGATGCCTGCTTCCTGTTCAGTTTTCTCAGTCCCTTAACTACTCTTAAACGAGATTACTCTGTAATCAAGACATCTTGGGGTGAACACAGATCAGAAGTCACCTTTGGTATTTGTACAATTAGGGTACATTTAAAAGGAAAATGCCCTCATTTCTGGATCGAGAAGAGAGGGACAGAAGATGAAATCAATTTAATTTTCTACCATACAGCCAGGCATTCAGGATACCCTGGGAATTTCAGTTCAAGGAAGTACTGTTCTCTACTGGAGAAGTCTAAGCATTGCAACAAACTATTAATGTATTTATTTGTTATTTGAAGCATTTGTTTATCAGTTCTTGGTTCACCAAGACTATAAGGACACCACAATGGATAAAACATTTAAAGGCATTATTTATGTGTTGAGCATCCCTTATCATCCAGTAATCCAAAATCTTCCCCAAATCAAAAATCTGTCGACATGGATGTTTAGATAGATAATGACACCCGTGCTTTCTGATGGGTCTGTGTACACAACCTTTGCTCCATGCACAAAATAATTGAAAATGTTGTGCATAAAGTTACTTTCAGGCTACTCATATAAAGAGTATATGCATATATGCAAATATTCCAAAAATTTGAATTTGAAAACATTTCTGGTCCCAAGCATTTCAGATACTCAGCCTGAACATAACAACAGCAACAAAAATAATGAAAGCAATCCAAAATTCCTCTATTCAAAAATGTTCCAAATCCAGGCAGTTACAAATAGTTTTTTAAAAAAATAGCCAGAGCAGGCACTCCTAACTTAAGAAACAAAGACCAAGCAAAATAGCATTGTCTACGCTATTTCCTGGAAAACCAGAAAGGATGGAATCAGCTTTCTCGGAAGACTTCCATAGGATGCTGCTACAAAGAAACCTTTGTCATGTCCCATCTATCCAAATGCTGAAATTTTTAGACTCATATGGGAGAGAGACAGTTTTCCAGATGTCCTGCCCCCAAGCCAAGGATTCTTTACAGTGGTATGAAAGTGTTATATTTATATAATGCAGATATCATCTAGTGTGACAAGTACCACAAAGAAAACCAATGACCTCTTTGGATACTTTCAGGTTTAAAGCTAGAAGGCAGACATATGAGCAATTGTAATAATCATCAGTTTGGACTACCAGGGAAATATAAATTGAAGCATCAATGATGCTAGACTATCGAGAAGCTCTGGGGAGAAAAACCCACACATATGGTTTGGGGAGATTAGGGCCATCTGGCCATGCTCTGATGTGACCAGTGAGTTATGTGTGAACAGCTCCCACACACTTACTATGCTCGGCTGAAGACTGAGCCAAGTTGAGCCTTTATGTGTGGAGGGAAAGAAAGCACATTTTGCTTCTGTGATACATTAAGCTTCTGTAAAACCTTAACGTCTGCTCAGAGCTATCATTAATTTTTCCAAATCAGCACAGCCATGATAGCCACCTGCCTTGATGCTTACCTAATGCTGAAAAGCTACTTCAGTTTTGCAGCCTAGGTGCAGGCATTTTTCTTTTAAAAGAAACATTGCCTTTGGGAATTTTTGTTTTGTTTATTTTAACACTGCTGGTGCCAAGGTTTCATGGAAAGGCTTCTGCTATGCCTGAAGTATTTAGATCTACCATACCTTTCCTGGCACTCTAAAAATGCAATTGGGGACCCATATACACTGATAGAAGCCCCTGGTGGCGCAGCGGATTACACCGCTAAGCTGCTGAACTTGCTGACCGAAAGGTTGGTGGTTTGAATTTGGGGAACGGGGTGAGCTCCCGCTGTTAGGCCCAGCTTCTGCCAACCTACCAGTTCGAAAACATGCAAATGTGAGTAGATCAATAGGTACTGCTTTTCTTCCCAGGACTTTATTCCACCCCACCGCCTAACCATTTAGTCTTGCTCCTGGGGTCTATAGACTTCTAGACCTTTCCGTTACCCTAATTATCCCCTTTCTGTTTTTAATCTTGATGTTAAAAATAACTTTTCCAATAAAAATTAATTTAAAAATATAGGTACCGCTCTGGAGGGAAGGTAATGGCACTCTATGCAATCATGCTGGCCACATGACCTTGGAGGTGTCTACGGACATCACCGGCTCTTCGGCTTAGAAATGGAGATGAGCACCAACCCCCAGTGTCAGGCATGACTAGACTTAATGTAAGGGGAAAACCCTTACCTTTACTATACACTAATAATTTAATGCAGCTTCAAACTGGTATTGAAGACAGTGGCTTTGAACCACTTTGAGGCCCGCACAAACCATAGGGCACTGATGCACATTAAGGGCTATCTTTCACGCACTTTTGTGAGGGTTTGTTGTCTGGCTGCCCCAGTTTGAAGTTACCTTCAAAATGCAGTAAATGGTTGGTGTAGACGCATCCTGAAGGATGCAATAAATATAAAAGCGGAAAGAAAGATGTAGTATTGAGTATAAGTAATAATAATAACAATCATTTAATTTCTTGAATGTGACCTCTGCTCCTCACTGGGGGTAGGTCAGACATATATCATTGAACAAATTAAATTATTACAAGACTGCATAATAGAAATTTTAATATTTAGAACTGAAACACTGTATCTAGTATACATAACAATCAATAGTGATCATTCTCATAAGTTCACCCAATCAAATGTACATGGCATAGGATAGCGATGGCAAAATCTATTACTTTGAAGTCCCATTTGGTTATTTGGTCTTTTATCCAGTTATTAGGACAATAACTTAATTTGCGATTTCTTCACTGATTTGTAAAGAATATATGCTTGTGGTTTTAAAAAATACAATGACCAAATGTTACCTTTTGGAAGTGGCTCATATAATAGTAAATACCATTTGTTCTTTTATTAGAACACAGATGGACAAAAATATTTGATGGATTCAACCATCACACAGAGAGATGTTACATAATTAAAGGAAGGTCAATCTTCCCTGCTAAGCAAGCTGAAAAAACAATGAGAAGACAACTAGTTGGTGACAGAACCCTGGAATTAATGAAAGAGAGAAAGAACTAATAGTCTTTTCATTGCTGATCTTAAAAATGCATTAAATCAGGTCTTCTCTTAACTAAAGATACTATTGTTTTTCACCTCAAACTAGTAAAATGGACTAGTTAATACTAGTGTTAGGTGGATTTGAAACTAGTAAAATATGGGCTACAGAAATACTACTGGGTTGTTGTATGTCTTTCGGGCTGTGTGGCCATGTTCCAGAAGTATTTTCTCCTGACGTTTCGCCCACATCTATGGCAGGCATCCTCAGAGGTGTGAGGCATGGATAAACATGGAAATACTACTGTTAGCTGGATTTGTAATTAGTTAAGTGACCAAAGGGTGCTCACCAATGATTCCTCTTCATCCTGCAAAGAAGTGACTAGTGGCGTGCCGCAGGGTTTAGTCCTGACCCCGGAACTGTTCAATATCTTGGATGAAGGTTTAGCATGCATACTTATCAAGTTTGCAGAAAACACCAAATTAGGAGAGACAGCTAATACTCCAGAGGACAGAATCAGAATTCAAAATGACCTTAACAGATTAGAGAGTTGGGTTAAAACCAATTGTCCTTGAATTTCAATAAGGTCAAATGTAAGATACTACATTTAGGCAGAAACAAACAAAATGTACAGATACAGGATGTGTGATGCCTGGCTCGACAACAGTACATGTAAAACAGATCTTGGAGTCTTTGTGGACAACAAGTTGAACATGAGCCAACAGTGTGATGCAGCAGCTAAAAAAGCCAATGGGATTTTGGGCTGCATCAAAAGGGATACAGTGTCCAGATCAAGGGAAGTAAAGTTGTCCCTCTGTTCTGCTTTGGTCAGACCTCACCTAGAGTACTGTGTCCAATTCAGGGCACGGCAATTCAAGAGGAATCTTGACAAGCTGGAATGTGTGAGGAGGGCAACTAAAATGATCAAAGGTTTGGAGACCATGAATCCTTATGAGTAGTGGCTTAAAGCGCTGGGTCTGTTTGTTTATTTATTTACGGTATTTATATTCCGCTCTTCTCAATCCCAAAGGGGACTCAGGGTGGTTCACAGTGATGGCAACAGTTCAATGCCCTCATTTAAAAGCAGTATGAAACATCAAAGTTGACCCTCCCCTAATAAAATATTAAACATGTTTAATGTTTAGCCTGCAGAAAAGAAGGGTGAGAGGAGACATGATAGTAATATATAAATATTTGAAATTATGTTATAAGGAAAAGGGAGCAGGCATGTTTTTTGCGGCCCTAGAAACTAGGACTCAGAGCAGTGAGTTCAAATTACAGGAAAGGAGATTCCACTGAACATTAAGAATAAGAACTTCCTGACTGTGAGAGCTGTGGTGGAGGCTCCTTCTTTTAAACAGAGACTGGATGGCCATTAATTGTGCTTTTCTAGCATGGCAGGAGGTTGGGCTGGATGGTCCTTGTGGTCTCTTCCAATTCTATGATTCTATATGAAATGTAGGATAAAAAGGGAGGTTGCGAGTCAAGAGAAGCATTTCAGAAATTTTTCAAAGAAAGAAACTCACTTTAAATCTCCTGAAATTTCAGCTTGAGATTCTGCACATCAAGCTTTTCTGTTGGATAGGAAATTGTCCCTATAGGAAATGTCAAAACATATGAAATTCTTACAATTTGTTTATATAGTGTCATCAGTGAAAGTCCTGCCTCAAGGAGTCTACTGTCGAAAAAGATCTTGAGTTTCCTTATGCAAGAAATGCTGTGATTTTGCCAATTCTTTCCTCTGAAGTAAAACTTATGGCAGCTAGTATTCATTGGTGATCACCCATTTAAGAATGGACAAGTGTTTACCCTGCTTAGCATCCAAGATCAGATGGAATCTGGTGGCTTTAGGTCCTTCAAAGAGCCTGGGGTTAAATTGCATATGATGTTCTGGATCTTTCACATGTATTTACTCCCTGCACCATTACTGATGCTGGGTTGTTGTGAGTTTTCTGGGCTGTATGGCCATGTTCCAGAAACATTACCTCCTGACATTTTGCCCACATCTATGGCAGGCATCCTCAGAGGTTGTGAGGTATATTGTGAGGTGTATTACTGATGCTGTTTGGCAGTGAAGCTTACAACTCATGCAGCAAAGCAAGGGAAATTTTGGAAAACTATTGAGCTTGACAATTAAAGTGGTTGTCACTGGCAGTAGGATGTATTTGGATAGCTGCCCTTTCTATAGTTCTACTCTATCAAATCCCAAATGCTTTGATGGTCTCATTTTAAAATCACAAAATTGCTATTATTTCAGCCTCCTGGCACTATTTTTGAATATTAAAATTAGAACTGAGTAATAATAGTAAAAAGAATGTACAGTAAACACTAATTTAAACCAGGATTGTAGACATTTCAGAATTAAATAGTTATTAAAGGGAGGTAAAATAAATTCTAGTTTCTTGCTTCACCAACCACAGGCCACCTGCAATCATTATTCTCGGACATAGTGTAGGTTGTTATGCTGAAGTGAAAGGATATAGTGTTGCATTTTAGTTGATTGCTTTTCAGATGTATTGAAATAGGATCAAATTTTCAGTAATTTCATATATTAAAATTTGATATGCCATTAAGAACTCAAGCCTTGACACTACTTCAGTGGAAATAAATGGCTTTCTCTGCAGTATATTTTCTTAGAGGCATGATATAATTAAAGTATAGTACACAATTGTTCAGCAGGTTCCATTTAACCAATTTGTATCATGTTTATTTCCTGGCACAATGTTCAGCATCATTTTAAATTGTTACACAGAACACAGTATGTAGTCATCTTCGAGATAGTTCAATCTTCAACTGACATGAAACGTAGAGAATGGAATTTTACATCTTTATTAACTACCTTTTCTTTATTAACACTTCTAATTCCAGATGGAAGAAAAAGTCTTACTTCATCGTTCTTGCCTTAACATATGTCTGATTTTTTTTTCCATTTTGAACATAAAATGGATCTTCCCATTTGAGGCCAAAGGAGATGTCAGAAGACAAAGCAATGTCATCAAATCATTCCAGTGCTTCCTTTACCATGTTTGCACAAGACTTAACTTGTGACCTGATAGCATTACTTGAGAGCTGTGAAGGCTTTTCTAAAAGCAACATAAGATAAGTCTTGGAAATACTACTGAGGATGTGGTTCTCTTTTAATAGGGCTATACAATGGGGACAACACTTGCTCACGACTATTGTTGGCCTGACATTTTATGAAGTAACTTATTGTTTTGTTCCTACATTTTAAATTCTCTTTATGACTCCCTTGTTTAATGTAAATATATTAGTTTCTGAATATTTTGTAATGGGTGTTGTACCAAAGACAATTAAACTAGATTAACTGGTATAGCATTACTATAATTTCCTCATTTTTACTTTTCATCATTGGGTACCACAGCACTTCTCCTTTGGGAGGAGACTGACTTTAGATGTGGCATCTAAACTAGGAAATATCCTTCCCATAGAGGCATGACTGGCACCATGTTTGCTTGGGTGTTTTAATACCTTGTATCTCTAAAGACAAAGAGATAAATGCATCAACACACACCCACATGTAAAATGTGTGTGTATGTGTGTTTGTTCCTCAAAAGGTCCTACATAGCTTGATGGATCTGGACCAAACTTGGTACCCATACCCTTCATAGTGCAACTTAAAATATTGGTGGTTTTAAAATCTATCCCTTTTGCTGACTTATTTTTAAAATGACCTACATTGCTGGTCCAGGAGTTAGATCCTGCAGAGTTCAGATGAAACCACTAGAGGGTACTATATAGATAGAAAGGCTACCTCAGTGGGAGAGATGACAAATGGAAGAGGACTAAAGCATCAGCAGGGAGATGGTCTCAGTCAGTGGTTCCCAACCTGTGGTTCCCCAGATGTTTTGGCCTTCAACTCCCAGACATCCTAACAGCTGGTAAACTGGCTGGGATTTCTGGGAGTTGTAAACCAAAACACCTGGGGAACCACAGATTGAGAACCACTGCTCTAGGTGTTTCTTTCAGGGCCAGAGCCTTGCAATGGAGTTGAATGTACCTGGTGTTGCCCTGGTATGCATTTTCTAATGGGACCATTCACAAAGTCGTAAAGCTGATAATGCAATTATTAGAAATAATAATGACTATTTATAATCACATACCCAAAGAACACCAGGTAATAAACCAGTTGCTTAGCTGACTGAACCAGACTAAATAGCATTGCTGCCCATGACAACCTACACTAAAAAGTCCTGTTGTACTATCCCGACTCCATCACTCGTGCTCAGTTCCACCTAAAACAATGGGCCACTTCACTTACAACCTGCCCAGTTTGGTATGTAATGCCACATTCCTGGCTAGTTGCATTAAATTGAATTGATTGCCATCTGTTTTCTCTCAACAGATAATGGAGAAAAATATATTTATTTTATAAGCCTTTTAAGGGAGAATAAAGACATCTAAAGGAGATACATGATATATGTGGTCCTTGTGATTTAATAAATTCAGTGCTTCTTCTACTTGAAGTAATGCTATCCATGCACAATATGTTTAAAATTACGGCTCTTTTCAGGAGGATTAATTTAAAGTGTGCAGTTTTTGGTGTTGTCCCAGTATTTCTTTCAAATATCACCTCAGCCAGGAACAACTCCATACATATTCTGAAGTCAAGCTAAAGGTACTCCAGGTACCCTTGAAAGGTTGCCATTCATGACTTTTTCAGTTACTTTACAGGCCATATACTTTGCTCATAAAAGCTATTCAAGGGATATTTCCCTCTTGTTAAAACATCTGGATTTGTGTCAAGAAAGTTCAATATTTCTTTCTTCGTTATTTGGTGCTCTGGGGGAAAAGCTGATATATTTGTAATTGTACGTATGTTGCAAATGAGTATGGGGAAAATGTTGAAAGGACCTTTTGAGCATGAAATTTGCCTTAAGGGAAATTCAAAACTGGTGGTCAAACAGAGAAATGACTGATGCCAGGTGTTTGACTGAAGGGTTTTTTTGCAGTTCAGAAAACAGTTGCCTTTTGGACTATAGATATTCAAACATCCATGCTGTCTGGGGGATTCTGGGAGTTGTGGTGCAAAATATAGCATTATTAGACTTAACTGGTTGCAATCCAGGCCTCCTGAATTGTTGCTTATGAAAATTGGAGAGATATTATGGGAAGTGGTTTCCCTCTCGTCAGGAAAATGCACACACCCTGATCCACATTTCTAGTAAACTGAGTGTTGTACATTATTTGTAGGGATTTTTTGACCTTCACATAAACTTGGAGAAGTAAAAAGCAACCTACACAAACAAATTTTGTTTCACATTTCCCCAGATGCACATACTCCCATACACAACAGATGGTTTGCTTACAGAACTCCCTGACATTAGAGGTGAACGGTGCCCAATGATCACTGTTACCACCTAGGGGTGGTAACTAAACAGCATCACACCTGTTCCTTTCCAAAACAATAATAATAAATCAACATCTTTTAAACCTCACCCAATACTTCTAGGTAGTATGGGTGCATTTTCACCATGGTTTGGCACACAAAACGTTTTGGAAATGCACCCACATCCACAGTGAACATTTGAGGCAAATAGAAGGTGGTCCAAATACCCTCCCCACAGCCTTAAAATGCATTTTGGGGCATTCTGGAGGTCCCCCCACCCCATTGTGACCCCTGGCAGGCCCTAGCCTTAACTTTCTAAGCAACAGAAAGACATTTGCTTCTCATCAGGGCTCCATATCCTGAGCTAAGAAAGGGAATGGGTAGTTTGTAGTAATTGACCAATCTTTTTTTGGTTTGCTTTGTATGTGTATTTGGGTATACAGTAGATCTATGTAAAACTCCAAAACAGTTTTCCCCTAATTTTGCACAGAGACGTTTTTTGCAAAATGTGGAATATACGCACGCCCATACCTATATGTGTATGAACACACATACACAAATTAGTAGATTTCCCATTCTTATGCTGATGTGAAATTTATCATAGGTCAGGAAAAATCATATTTGCTGTCCAACATTTCTGAGATTGCTCATCTTGATCAAAATGTTTGTAAGTTTTTTTCCCTCTGTTCTAATCCTGGACTTGTATGGGCTTCTTTTAATTTTTGCATTATTGTCTTCATGGCTTAAAGGAAGGTTGCACAAATACAGCCCTTTTGTTCCTTATTTCCTTGCACAATCCTTATTTTTAAAA
Source organism: Anolis carolinensis (assembly GCF_035594765.1). Lineage (NCBI taxonomy): Eukaryota > Metazoa > Chordata > Lepidosauria > Squamata > Anolidae > Anolis > Anolis carolinensis. Next base: position 34,071,418 of record NC_085845.1, on the reverse strand, counting down.
TCTGATTTTCCATTTTAATACTGAATTTCCCAGAGCTAAAAGTATGCAAAATAATTTTGAGATCATTCAATTGTAGTAACAGTTAGTTTACACATTGTGCAAAATAGTACTTTGATTCTTTTCCCAATGTACTCAACTTGGATGCTGAATTTCATCCATCATTTGTCCAGCTTTGTGTGATTTGTATATCCCTCAAGAGGCTGGTATGCATTTCCTGTCTTGAATAAGTATGTGCAAATCATCTCATTGTTTACCTTCTTAGATTCTTCCCAGATCACATTGAATAGACTGATTACAAATGTGTCTACTACTAAATAATAATTTGCCTCTCCTCATCTAGCATTACTGAATTATTAATTGCTTCACAAAACTAAAATCTCTCTCTTCTTTGTTTATTGCAGGTCAAAGTACAATAAAATCCAATTCAAATAAATATGGAATCTTCTGTTCACTGGGATTTAGGACAAGTCTACATGGGCAAGAAAAGTAGACTCACCTCGAATGCGTTTGTGACTGTCCACAGGATGTTCAGTGACTTTCACAGGTGTTTTTGCTGTACTCTGACTTTTCCTCACTTTTGTCAAAGTTTGGGGGATGTTCCAGAGCTTGTTGAAAATATCAAAATATCCCAGGACTATGCAACAGTCTGGATAGCTGGATCAGGTCTAGTTCAACCTGATCCCATCAAGATTGACACTGCTGAACAGCGCAGGGAAAGGGGATGGGTTGTTCATTGTTCCTGTCACCATAAACAACAGTCCATGGAGCTCTATCTGCACTTCTGTCCATTCCAGGCACATCTGCTTCTACACAAATTGTTATGAATGGATAGTGTATGTCTTTCTAGTTAGAACTGGAGGCAAGTGCTGAAGGCCCTTCAGTGTTACCTATTTTGATGTGAGCCACAGCAATCATTCAAGATTTTGAGTCAGGGGTCAGCCCATTTTACCTTCACGATCAAGAGCTGCCCTAGCTCATCTTCAGAATTACAGTGAGCGCTTGGTATCTCTTGGAGTTTGCTTCCAAGAGCCCATGTAGATACCCAAATTGGTTAATGCTCAAATTCCATTATATACAATGGTGTAGTAAACTTTTGTCCCTTATATGAAATGGGAAATTGGGGGTTTTTTTTGGGAGGGGGGGAACACGATGTCTCTGTGTTAGGACTTTTCACAACTTTCCCCACACAATCAATTTGTCTATGAACAATTTCAGAGTTCCCTTTGTTTCCAACTTCCCTCATTCTCAGACTGCCTCTTTTTGTTCTATCATATGCTTCACCCATTGCTTCATTTTGACAGTAGTCATATAGGGCTCTTGAGAAAAATTCCAACACATTGAGCAGTGTTATCTGACCCCTTGCAGCCTTGTCAAGTTTTAATCATGAGATGGCAGAAAGTTTGCTCATACTTTCACTTGTAAGGGGGAAAAAACTCCAACATCATGACAGCCATAGTCTACCATTTTGAACCTTAGTGTTGGAATCTATTAATAAAGTGATGTCCATATATAATGGAATTATTACAAAATTCATTTCTGTGCTCCATACCACAGTCCCTGGATCATAAAATGTCATCTATTATCACAAAGGGTGGTAATCTTTCTATCAACTGCCTTCTATGATTTCATTCTTCACATGACTGAGGAATGTATTCTAGCATATATTAACTCATACTGCAGCAATATACTAAAGAATATTAGCATTTTGTCTCACTTTGGTAAAATCACACAGATTGAAAGTGTCAGTGTCAGCTATTCTGAAAAGGAAAACAAGCAACACAATATATAAATTATCTGGATGGGCTTAAGAAGTGATGCAAATAAAGAAGAGACTGATTTACTATTATATATTTATTTCAGTTCTATATTTTATTTGTTAAGAGCACTTAATTGCTCGTTAATACAGGATGCCATAATATCATCCAGGAATTTCATCCAAAATTATTGAGAATTAGAGAGCCTGTCAAATGAACCATTCAAAAATAAAAGTTCCACAAAACCAAACATCCTAAATAAACCTCTTGCACAAAGCAATTTTTTAAACATCTGGTCATATGAATCTATATATGTACATATATACATACAAAAGAAGGGAAATTGTGCATCAAAAGCCTACAAGGAAAGCAATAGCTCACTATTGTGTTAGAAGGGCTGCAAATACTTGAGTGATCCACTCATGATGCTGGAGCCATTCAGCAAAATTACAGCTTTATAACTGTGATTCTCAGGGATATGTCATTTGTTAAATGAAGTAAGCACTGGAAAGGTCCAAAAACAAAACAAAATACAAATACCAGCTTGATAATTCAAAATTGGCACTTTTATAATAAATGCTGAGCATGTGAAACTCATTATAAACAGAAATAGTTGCACTTTGTGGCTTTTCAGCCTAGGCAGCTAAGCAGTAATTCATCAGCTGAGCTGAAATAGCATAAAATCCAATATGGTGAATATTTTGTTAATACTCAAGGTAAAAGATATACTGAACTACAAATGAGAAGCTACTAAAATTGAAAAAAAAACCTTTAGTTCCTCAAAACTGATGTGTACGATATGATATAACACATGTATCATATCATTGACATGTATAGTTAAACCCATAAGAAATAGCAAGATAGCTGACAGATTCAGCGTCACTTGGCACCCATTCATTGAATACATAAACTAAGGCTGTGTAATAAGAGGACCTCAAAACCACACAGGAAATCTTTGGATGATATCTTTCAGAATGTTTGGGAATATAAATATTCTGGGCTGGAATAATGTAAAAGCAAACAAGAAAGAGAAGTTAATGAATTTAGTAAGACTAATGAACTGTAACAATGATGAGATTCTAATTAATTGAGAGGAAATTACACTAAGAAAGATCTGTAGTCCACTGTGGCTCAAGTCCATAGTTTGTTATGGTTTGAGTCTGTGAACTCTAAGAATAAATGAATGAATGCAGGAATTGGCTGCATTTGTTAAACTACTGGAGATCTTTATAAATTAGTAACATAAGGATTAACAATTTGACTCCTTTTCGTTTTTCTTCTCTTCTTCTGACACACTAAGTATAGCTCATTCAAAACTAAATAAAACACATCTGGTTACTTACAGATTCCTTCACTTTGTGTATATTGATATCTTAGTCTTCAAAAACATGTTTTCAATTTCTTCCTCGAAACAAGCATCCTACAGAATAATTAATAGTAAATTCATGCAGAACTCTAGTTAGATCTTTGTTCTAAAGATTACTCAAATGTCTACGAATTACGATCAAACTCTCTGGTTTCCATAAGCGTTTCTTTCCTTAGGCCCAAGATACAACAAGAAACCTGGGGCAGAGAGGGGCACAAGGGGTGAACTGGCTTTATCCTTTGATATATAGAATGAAAAGCTCTTTATCTGCCATATTTCACCAAAGCAGATGATCCTATGAATACCTCCATGGGCTATGTCAGAGTTTATCTATCGATTATCTGGGTCCGAAGTGATGGTGATGGAATGCAAGATAACAAGCTCTGGTGTCTCTAAGTAGCACTCCATTGCAAACTTCTGGGAGAACAAGAACAAAAGACATGTTGTTACCACCAGAAAATCTGATTAATTGAGAGTGACATTCTGTGCCTCGTACAGGTGACCCAGTGATTGGGTCAAGCCCTGTAGGTTGAAAAGTCTCATATGTTTCCCAATGAAGGAGTCAAACAGGCATGGTTAACTAACATTAGCCAACTACTGTTTACAAATTTAAAGATGGCAAATGATGTGGATGTTGTTGGTAGAGGTAAGCACAGGTTGAATTCACATTTGAACTCACAAAGAGTTTGTCATATTATGTGGGCAATTTTGGCGGAAGACTTCTAATTGCCCATGGCATGGATGATGAAGTAAGCTTTCTTCTCATCATGAACTGGAGCAATCCATTCATTTCCCTTCCCCTACAACTGGATAAGAAATTACATGTTTTATTATTAATGATAACAGAACTAAATTACCTGATTTGTTTTCTCGTAATTGCTTTAAACAAATCAATGAAAGAATTATCACTGGCTTGATCCCACCAGGAAGGAAAAGTAGCAAAGACAAAGTCAATTAGTTTCCTGCAGCACAATGCACTCAAATGGAAAGAGTCATTAGACCCCAATGTAAGATTCAAGCTATCCAGCATTTGTCTCCTGTGGAGAGAAAGGTTAGTAGGGAACTCTATACAAAGAGCCCACACATACTGCCAGTTCTTTGTCTGCAGTCAGACTTAGGGATAGCTTTTTTATAATTGCCAAGAGCTTCTTTTTCACAAACCATTGAGAGATGTTATTTGCTTTTAACAAATTTGAGAGATTTTTCCTCCCCCATCTTATGCCCGAAAATTTTTTATTTCACAAATACTATACATCCACGATGTTTAGTCTTTTATGATGGCAAATGTGGCTAACAAAGTGTAACATGATTGTTCTGGTTTTAGATGATGTTAGACATCTGAATATTTTGCCTTCTTTTCTCTAGTATTCAGATAAACACAGCAAGATGAAATAAACATGAGAACATTCCATATGTCAAAACAACAGAATTATTATTACTTCATTTTTAATCTGTATTTGTGTGTCTACTGGTACATCAACACTCAGCAATAAGTAGGCTCAAAAATACTTTCTACAGACAAGTTAAACAGTTGTCCCTTTTTTGCTCCTACATTTTCTTTCTACATCAGGGTTATTATTCATGCAATTAAAGCTTCATTTTCTCATTAGGCCAAAATCACTGACCACCCAAGGTTGTGATGCCTACAGCAGTCAGTTTGAACTCAGCAGTGATGTAATGTTGTATTTCAAAACATATTATCTTCCTGGTTTCTGTTCTGGGCTCATGTACAAAGAAGTCGATTGATTTTTCCACGTCAACACAATCTCTAAGACATCCACAAACTGTTATTAAAGGACTATGCACAGCTATCGGTGAATATGTAACCACTCTGTGTAGAAGCAGCTAACAATACAAGGCTGTTCTAGGCAATAGGAAGATTTATATGTACGGTCATGGTCCCCTCTATTGCAAGCTTATAAATTAAAAAGTTACAACAGTGAAGCCCTAAAGCTACTAATTTAGTGCCACATTAAAACTCATTCTATCTCCATTTGCCCCTAGCAAAGTCAGGTCCCACTGACCTCTTTTTGACCATGACGGGAAACTGGTTCAAGTGACGTAGATGGAGTCTGAGCGTGAATTTGAGTAGGAACCAGACATCATGATCAATGAGGAAAAGGCTTTTAAAAGAGCCCCATCAATTTTAATACATGATTATTCATATCTATTTACAACAACATAAGTAATTTCCTATCAAAGTTGGTGTTTCTTTATGTTTAAATAATCAAAGAAGAGTCTCTAAGGACTTTATCACACTAACCTGCTGTACCGCAGCAGTCACATTAGTGTAGACAATGAATACATACTGAGTTGCGCACCTTCAACATCACATCTTTTTACAGTAATGCAACTATGTAAGTTCACTAATCCATGGTCCCACAAATAGTCTTCTGCACACCCTTTTAAGCCCACCTTCTTGTACTATTCTCTATCCACTGTGCCTTGCAGTTAATTTATTTTTGTTATTTTTTTAGTGCTATTGTGGCAATATAAATAGGAAAAAAGCAAACTAATAGGGGGTGCACAAAACATCATAAGATGGGGACTAGGCTTGTGCATGGATTATGGATGTTTGCCTTCGCCTTGTTCAGTTGGTTCGGAAGCCCATAATGGCATGGGCTCTAGCTGCAACAGAATAGTGGCTGTTGAAAACCAGCTGCTTTCAGTTACACGTGGAGTGCGAGGAGGCAGGCGGTTGCTAAAAGGTAAAGTGCGAGGTGGGAAAAGGCACCACTCCAGCACCTCCAAATCAAGAGAGAAGAGAGGGCTTTAAACAGGAAGCCCAGGGAAGGATACCTCCAGGTCAGTCCCTCTTCCTTTGTTGGGAAATGGGAAACCTCCTTAAAATGCCTTGGAAAACTACCTGCTCCAGGGAGAGAGCACATGCACCTGCAGCTCCTATCTCCTCTAGAGTAGAAACAGCTTTAACAAAGCATTAAACCTGGTCTCCTCTACAGACAGAAGGGAAAGGATCACGAAAAAGGTGGTATCTTCACTTTGATGCTTTTAATCCAGGTCTTAATGAAGGATATAAGGACAAACCATGCCTAAAACGATGGGAAGGGGAGCCTGGGAAGTCCCGCCCCCCCCCCCCCCAATAATAAGCTTCCTGGATTAAATACTGATTTCTGTCCTCTCGAATTCAGGAGGCTCCCGAAAAACTGATCGAGACCCCCATCGAAATCCAAAACATCAAAACAGATCACCCGGATTGTAGAAGCCTAAAAGGTGTATCACCATTGGCTATTTCCATATAAATAACAGTTCATCTGCAATGCTGGTTTTCTTGCTTTGTGTGATAAAGTCCATTGAAATATCAAGGGGAAAGAATTTAGGTCTACTACTTTCACTAAAGTACTTTAATTCACTACTTGAATTTTATGATTTCTTAAATGTCTTTTAATGTTGCATTGTTGTCAAGGCATCGAATAGTTGCTTTCTATGTAAAACCACCTTGAGTCCCCTTCAGGGTAGAGAATGGTGAGATAGAAATATTGCAAATAAATAAATAAATAAGCCAGTGTGGCATAGTGGTTTGAGTGTTAAACTCTGGAAAGCCAGGAACATGGAAAACCTCTGGCTGACTTTAGGTAAGTCACACTCTCTCGGCCTCTGAGGAACACAAAGGACAACTGATAACTGATTTTAATGTTTATATATTTATGACTTATTTTATGTTCCAGCATTGAATTTTGCTGTATGTATGTTGTGCTCCGCCCTGAGTTTCCTTCAGGTTGAGAAGGGTGGAATATAAATAAATAATAAATAAACAATAAATAAACCTGCCTCGAAAATCTTGCTGAGAAAACCTTGTCTTAAGTGATTCGTATATAAATAGTGACACATATTACTATTTAGATCTGTACAACTATTTATCAGTTGCATGTGAAAGTAAGAACATTGAATAATAAGATACATGGAACAATTTGTTGGCAATTCTCAAGAGTAAAAAATGAAGATAAAGGATTCTGTAAATTTTAATTTTTTTTACTCCCATGCATTTTGAGATAAATGAAACACTTTCATGATCATTTCTTTTCTCAATTTTAAGGAGTCACATAGGCCTTCAGTCAGTAAACTGAATAGACTAAATGACTTTGGACAGATAATAATTGAACTACTTTGAATATTTTTGAATTGTATGAGATCCTACTTCATGTAGTGGTTTTTGAGCATTGGACTCTGGCAACCAAAATTCAAATTCCTGCTCATCCATAGAAACCCACTGGGTGACCTTAATCAAATCATAGCCTTCAGCCTCAGAGGAAGACAAAAGCAATTCCCTCTGAACAAATCCTGCCAAGAAAACTTGTGATAGGTTCACAACACTACAATATTACATGTGTGCAATAAAGCCCAACTGAAATAATTGTTTTGTTAATATTTAAAAGATAAAAATGCAATATAGAACTCATTTGTATTGGGGCTACATATCTGAACATGAACATAATGCATTTCTCCAGTACCTAGGAAAATGTATACAAACTTGCAGCTTAAGGCTGCTGACACTATCAAAACATTTAAATAGTTTGTGATATGTGGCCCTATGATTCAGATAACGCTAATGCCTGCAATTTATAATGTTTGTTAATGTTCTTCTTGAGTGTTGATTAGAGCTTCTTTTATGCAATTTTGCCTTTTGACAAGGGCTTTAAATTACCATTATGATCTGATTAATTCAATTTTCCCCTGCATTTTGTTCCATTGCAAGTGGAACTTCATTTACATTTCTATCAGCTTTTATGACATTGTAATCAGCAAATCCATGCAAAATATTCACAAAATTTCCCTTTTTTGCATCTTGTTTGGAATATTATTTTCAAATGCACTTTACTTTCATGTTGTCTGTTATATAGTCACTGTCGGTTTTAGTGGATATCCTTGACACAATCAAGTTATTTTGTTTAAGGTAATTTTCGGAGCATTGTTGTAATTTTATTTTAAATGACTCCTTTGTTGCTTTCTTCATTATCACCACTGCTCTGGAAACATTTGCCATCAAGCTCCATGAATACTAGATTTGTGTGCAGATTTGTTTTCTTCTAGTATCTTTGGTACCTTTGGTACCTCTGGGAGCCCATAATGGTAAGGGCCCTCCCAGTACGAAAACTGCCCACAACAAAAGCAAGCAGGAGCCGGTCTCGGTTCCTCCTTCCCTATTCGGCATCACAGTTTAATCTTTTTGATTTTCCTTTATTTACCTGATTCTTTTTATTTAGTGGGACTGACTGGGAATTGGGGACCTGAGGGGAAGTTGGTGGGGTACACACGTGTTTGGGGGCGTTCACTCTTTTAGCTTCTTTTTCTTCTTTCCTTCAGAAAATAATTCAAAAAGATAATAATATTGTAATTATTAATAATAGTAACCCCAGCAAACAAAAAGAGAAGCCTACCTCTCCTTTAGAGTAGAAAATAGAAACAGCTTGAAAGAAGCAAAACCCCAACCAGAAAGGAGATTGCAGGCAAGAGAGAGGATTTTTAAGGTTGTCCAGGAAGGATAGCTCCACTGAGCTCCAAGTCATCACTCTTGCTTCCCTGGGCCTCCTTGAAATGGCTTGAAAAACTGCATGGAATGTGGCTGGTGCTGGTGCTCTAGAATAGAACAACTTTAAAAAGCATTAAACCTGGTCTCCTCCTCTACAAACAGAAGGGAAAGGATCCAGAAAGAGTAGTAACTCTGATGCTTTTTAAAATCCAGGTCTTAATGAAGGATATGGGAGTGGAGCCTGTAGGAAGCCCCCATAATGGGCTGGATAAGGTGCATTCTTAACCTCGTTGCTGACACCCAGGTTCTCTTGAAGGGAAGAAAGGAAAGTCTACCAGAGCAAAGAGGAGCCTAAGTTCCCCATTGCCGCCAATGGGCCGAAAAGAACCTTTTTAAAAATATGGAATGAAAACACCCATTTGGCAGGATGCTCATCTTCGGGAAGCGCTAGAAAACGGATATGGGGGGCTTCCAGTATCCAATAAGCAGAAACAGATAATCATTCACTCGAAATGCACAAGTCTAATGGATACTGAACTGTGTTCCACTACAAATAATGCCTAGAATGCATTGTAATATTAAGAGGGTTAATATTCAAAGAGACCCAGTGTGGTTAAGTGTTTGGAGTGTTGGACTACTCTGGAGACTAGGGATCAAATCCCTGCTCAAGTAGGAAAACCCACTGGGTGACTATGGACAAATCTCTCTCTCTCAGAAGAAGGCCATGGCAAACCTCCTCTGAACAAATCTTGCCAAGAAAACCTGAGGATGGCTTTGCCTTAGGGCCATCATGAGTTGGAAAGATTTGCGAGCACACAAGAACAGGAAGGTTTTTTTAATTGTTAATCTTAATGGGCTAAATCTATCATTTGTCCTAATTAGAGGAGATCCATTCAAATGGGTGGGGCATATGAGTCACAACTAACCCATTGGTTGCAATATTTTTGTTCTAGGTAGGACTAACACTGAATGTGTTATAAACTGTGATTATTATACTATCACACACTCAATCTACAGAAACAGTTTGTATTTGATCTGTTTTTATCCATGGTACTTGAGGATTTTTGGTAATTGGTCAGTCATAAAAACTCTGAATCAGGGGTTCTGGAACTTTTTCTATTTGCAATCCCTTTTTGAGCAAGAAAGTTTTACACAAAAATAAGGCAAGTATAAAAATCAATCATCTATTGATAACAAACCAGCATTTGCAAAACTTGCCACTTTGTCACACGTGCTGCTGGAATCATTGGGAATTGCCATGAATTGCTGTGATTTCGGCAGCACCTGCCGAGGGGGCCTGGAAACCTGTTGCCCCATGCCCCACTCCATCCCAGCTTCCCCTCTGCCTCATCACATGGGGGGAAGTTTTCTGGAGCCGGCTTGGCCCATATTTACATTAGGAACCTCCCATTATCCACTGCCAGTAATTTTTCGGAGGTGGCAGTTTTGCTACGGAGCCACCCCAGAAGTACTTTTCCAAGGCATGATGAAAGCCATTGGCTCCATGGCTGGACTACTGAACTCCCATCACCACCACCAGAAAATAGGCAGTGTGAAGAGACTCCTGCTAAACAGGCTGGTTTTCACTGTTTATCAAGTACAGCTGAAGCATTTTCTGCAAGAATCTGCTGTAAACATGGCACATTATGGCTAATAGGTAAAGGTTTTCCCCTGACGTTAAGTCCAGTCGTGACCGACTCTGGGGGTTGGTGCTCATCTCCATTTCTAAGCCGAAGAGCCAGCATTGTCCGTAGACACCTCCAAGGTCATGTGGCCGGCATGACTGCATGGAGCGCTGTTACCTTCCCACTGGAGGTATTGATCTACTCACATTTTGCATGTTTTTGAACTGCTAGGTTGGCAGGAGCTGGGGCTAACAGTGGGTGCTTATTCCGCTCCCGGGATTTGAACCTGGCACCTTTTGGTCCACAAGTTCAGCAGCTCAGCGTTTTAACGCACTGTGCCACCAGGGGCCCCTGGTTATGGCTAAAAGATTTCTGTAAATGTCTAGAAAAGCACTAGGTACTGTTCAGAAATGTTTTACTGTTGCCAAATTTTTGTGACCCCAGCATTGAGCTAATTGCACCCCATTCAATGTCAGAATGCACAGTTTAAGAAGCAGTGCTCTAAAAGAATATAAAAATGAATAAATAATAGATACTCTAATTAACATGCACACACATTTGAGTCATTTTACAAAAATGAAATGAAAAATAGCTCATTGACTTCTCCACCATTATTCACTTACTCCTAATGAGATACATGACTCTTCTGTCTCTTTCTGATGAATTCCACTAACAGAAAAAGACAGGGAAATTAGTAGGTTTGCAACAACTTGGGAAATGCATTCATAAAAAAGAAATCAGTCTCCCAAAATATTTGTTGTTGTCCTGTGCCTTCAAGTCATTTCTGAGTTACGGTGAGCCACTGGGTTTTCTGGAGCTGAGAGTCCAAGGTCACCCAATGGGTTTTCATGGCTGAGCAGAAAATTGTACACTGGTTTCCAGAGTGGTAGTCCAACATTCAAACCACTACACCATGCTGGCTGAAAATATGCCAATGCTTACATGTTTTCTTTTCAATGGAAATAAGAATATTAAGAAAACATTTTATGGGTTTATTTTGGTAGGAACGTGGGCTAACACCAAACATCTGCAGAGTACTTGTTTAGGAGCCATTCGGAAACACTGTTTTTAAAATAAGGAATGAAGGGAATTGAGGCCTCAATAAATGTTCACCATAAACATAATTTTCCTCATCTATGCTTTCTGAGGTGGAGATAGATCTCTTGCTGAATATTTGTTTTACAGGACACAGATAACATTTCCTTTGCAGAATTTTCACAGTCCCAGTGAAAGTCTGGTCTGAAGTGCTGTTTACGTTCCTCAGAGTTACAAGAGGTATAAATGTACCTAATATTTCTCAAACAGCTACAGAGATAGTGGCAAACAATCAAACTGTATGTTCTTTTGCACATTAAAACTTTGGGAGACTTTTCAGGCTTACAGGATATCACAAGCACAGAGGAACATGAGTCCTATTGCATCTCCTGAATGAAATATGCCTCCCACAAGAACAAAGTATTGATTTAAAGATGGATATCTAACTTGCCCTTTCAAGAGTCAGTCAAACAGAATCTGGGATGCTCTCAAGGGTCCAAAGAGTTAATAAATCTTTTGTTTAATACAACTAGCAATGCAGCTCCAAATTTGGTTACACTGCTAATTTTGTAAGGGGTATCATCACACACATCAAAGATGGCAAGACTTTTATTTCTTTGTTCCTTTGATGATATTTTAGAGAATCTTTTCTGTTTATTTCTGTAAAATTTTCAAAACTTAAAACGTGGTCATTCTTGTATGACTAAATGGGAGAGTATTCTTTTACGAATAATTGGGGAAGTATTATCATGTGTGTGATCAAGTGCTCTGTTGTGTTTGTAATGTGTGCGCATGCCTGCCTGTCTATTTAGTACCATTAGTTTTGTACAAAAACAGGAGCTTTATGCTGAATATTTTTATATAAAATACATCAAACATGTGATAATCTCACAATGCCTCATTCTTGTACTATGGGTGAGATTTCTCATAGGGTAGAATGAAATTTTAGAATATGCGAGAGTTTTGTTTTACTATCTCTAAATATATTGGGATATCTAGTGAAAAACTGGAGACAAAAAGGGCAGTAAAAGGCCTATACCTCTTGAAAATGGAACTTTGGACTCTTGATGCATAACGAAGCATGCTGGGCATGGGAGGTGGGTTACCCCAGTACTTAAAGTGCTCCTGGTTCCATGATTAATGAAAGGCATGGTTCTGCTTGTATTATATCTGGGTGAGGGGAGATTGGTTTAGTCCTGTGGTTCTCAACCTGTGGGTCCCCAGGTGTTTTGGCCTACAACTTCCAGTTTACCCGCTGTTAGGATTTTTGGGAGTTGAAGGCCAAATCATCTGGGGACCCACAGGTTGAGAACAAGTGTTTTAATCAATCTGAAAGTTTCTTGCCCTTCAGGAGTTAGGATATACTCAACTCTTCTTTTCAGTGCAGCATGGAGGCTGTAGCCATTAGCTGATGTCATATGCAAGCTAGAAACAACAAAAAGAGGAATGAAAATAACATATAGGCAGCTTGGAAGATATAACTAGTAATCACATAATAAAGATTTCCATACTTACTCAAACACACACAACATATTACAGCTAATTCTGAGAAATATGATATTTTTGACTCTGTTAATAACATTCTTTTGCAGAGGATAAGTCTGAAAAGGTTTTGCACACATGCATTGCTGTCGCTTTAGAGAATCAGCCCAGATCCTTCCTTGATCCACTTGACGTGCTTAGAAAAGGAGATAATCTCCCACACATGTGCTTCTGGTAAAATGGCAACCATCCCTGTCTAAGAAATTAACACCCCCTTTAAGTATATCCCCTTTTTCTCGGCTTCCAACAGATAAATTAAAACCAGCATTAAGCAAGTGCAGTTTTCCTTCGTGTGCAATTTCCGATCACTGCTCCACAAACACTGTATAGTGGAACAGCCTGAGGCAGTGTTACAATTGAATCATAACCAGTGACATTCTGTTTCCCATCCTGCTGTACTGATTTATCTCCATGCCCCCCTGCAGAGAACTCTACATGCATTGCAATGAGAAACAATGTTGGAAACAGCTGAAATGTGTAATGAAACATCTCTTTCAGCTTGAACTGGGATATTGGGGAAGTCAACTGATCCCCCAAATGATTGTCAACTAATTAGACTGCACATGAAGACATAACTAGGGACCCACTCATGGATATCAATTAAGTAATATCCTCATTACTTGCCCCGTCCCCCCACCCGCCTCTGCTGCCAGCTGCTGTGGTCCACATATTGAAGAGGTCTTCAGAGGAATGGTCACCACATGAAAGCATCATACTGGAGTTTAAGGGACAGTTCACACATGTTTATCTCCATTAAATATTCTGCTCTTGTTAGCTCCCAGCTGAATGTTCAAAAGTCTCAGCATAGCAGCATCATTTTGAGGTGGCAAGGGGTGGTACATACATTCTTCCAATACCAGCAGTTGTTCTTTTACAACACAGACGCTTCAACTCAATGAGGATCCAGTAATTATAATGGGCCTTATAGCAAGATAAGTGTAAATAGGAACAGGAAACATGTGGCCGGAAGGACCACCGAAGGAAGTTTCTGTGACCACCCAAGGATGTCCTTGGAGTATTGCCAAATTGCCTTCCAAAGCCCCTCTCCATTGCCACAGCAAAAGCTGTGTATAATGTGTCAACTGCGGATGTGAGGATGAGGAACCTAGAGTAAGAGGGCATGTAAGGAGAACATTGTCAAACTAGCACAATTGTTGGGATGGGATGAGAGGAGTTTTCACCTTTCCTAACTATATTTAATATGAGCATTGGTGCCATGTTTTGCCTGCAGTGTCTCATAGCCTCTACTTTTATACAAAAACAAGAGGTGCATCTACAATTTTAGTATTCCTTCATAAAGTCCACTGTGTTATTGATAAACATTCATCTTTGGCGAACTAGGAGCAAAATAGGCATTAATTGAAAGAAAGAGCCCACACTCTTTGTATTTTCCTCTAAAATAAGAAGAACAACCTAATTGAGCTGGGGCCTAAGTGTAGGGATAATGGTGCTTTAATTTTCCCTCTGCTAGAGTCCAAGTCCACATCTTGACCACTAGACGTGTAATTATGTTGCAAAATATAACATAGATTGAATGACTCCCTCAAAATTGCTGGTTGTTTTTTGCTGCCAAGGGAGTGTAAGCTAGACTTCTTCTCTGGAAGGGGAAAAATCAGAAAAGTACTACTGATTGACTCTAATTGGACTCTGTGTTGACAGTTACTACAGAATTATTTCACATTAACATTAAAAATTGCTCTCAAATTCTCACATATCAAAAGAAAGGTAGATGAATTATTTCAGTGACAACAGTAATTGAAAGCTGTTGTTTTACTTGTTCTGTATTTTTAATACAGGAAAGAATGCAGGCACCAAGATCTGAACTAATAGAACTATTACAGATAGATTATCATTGTGTAATATCTAAGAGTGGAATGTTCAAAGATTACAAGGATCATGTGACAAAATTAAAATAAAACAAATCATGCCTCATACTAGATCAAATATATCCATACTGCAGAATTATAGCAATTTGACACTATGTTAACTGCTATGGCTCAATGCTATGGAATTCTAGGATTGAGAGAGCTCTGGTGCTACAACTACAAATTGGGGGTGTGCGTGATTTCATTTTTGTGTGCTGGATTTGAATGATTTGGAGGATTTGGTTGCCAAATGCATGAAAACAAGCCTGGCACAGGGCAGCTGTGTGAGAATTTGTAAAGCGACACCGTAATGTAGTGGGTTGACTGGAAAGGCATGTGTCCACAGCCTATTGGCTGAGCCAGCTAGGAGCCAGAATTCTGATTGGCTACTGTCTCTAGCTTGCTGCTGAGACAAATGGTTTTAACTGCCATTTTCACTTCAGACTAGAAATGACTAGAAATGGTCAGAAAGGAAATGGCTGCCAGCTCTCCAAAGCCTGATTATTTGTAAGGTAAATTAGGCATATTTAAAGACTGTTTAATGGGACTGTTTATTCTCTCAGTTCTCTGTGTGAACTCAGAGAGACTGCTGTATATATTTTGTCCTGTTTGACCTTTTGAACTAAAGTAAAGATACTGCTACTTGTTACACAAACCTGAGTGACACTTTATTATATTGCAGGGTTTATCTTGGCTCAGAAACTGTGGTAAAGCTTCTATTTATTTCTATTTACAACCTTCAACAAGCCAAAGCCTTAGCTGGAACAGATCACAGAGGCAGAGGCAGAGGCATGTGGGCAGGGAAGCCTCACTAATCAGGAAAGCTGCGGCTCCTATTTTGTTTTCTTCCCGAGCAGGCTTCTGCATCCCTTCCCAAAGCCCCCCACCCTCACACCCAGTTGAGGCAAATGGGAACTTGCTTTCCCAGCAGCACTTTGTTTGGTGCAAACATTGAAACTTTTTAAAATTCCAAAATATTAGTGGATTGGTGAAATGCTCAGAAACTTGGCAAGCTTATAGTAGAACATATGGCCTATAAGTGAGGTGAGTTTCATGCTGATAGTCCTAAAATGACAGAGAAATGAGCCTCTAAAGTTAACTCATTGGTGCCAATGGACCGAATCTTTCAAGCATGAAAACAGAAACCTCTCCCAAATTTGGGAAATTCCATAAAATGGAACAGGTGGACAGCTGAAAACCGGACACCGAAAATGGCACAGATGTTTGGCTGAATTGCACATCTCTACTAGAAATCCTAGGATTCCATAGAATGGAGTGATAGTTAAAATGATGTAAAAATGTGCTAATTCTACAATGTGAACAGGAAATATTTATTTATTTAGAACTATTTTCTGAGTGTTCTGCCTTGAGCTGTTATCCAGTCTTTCTAACTGGAAATGTTAGTTCAGAATGGAATCTGTATGCATTTAATGTGGGCTACCAACAAACTAATAATCTCATAATGATAAAAAGACAGGGGCTGTAATTTATATTTCCAAATAATGACCAATTAAATTAATGATGCAATGGACTCATTGTGGATTAGGACCTTACAGTCTTAGTCCAATCTATTCTTTAAAAGTTCCTATAGAGGCTTGAGAAACTGATTGTGGATGGATGAGTGGGAATAGACAACTGAGCTTGTAGCAAAATGAGGCTTGGTTCTCAAAAGGATGTCGAACTAGATGTTGAGGGAACATACATAATATTTCTTCTTCTTCTTCTTCTTCTTCTTCTTCTTCTTCTTCTTCTTCTTCTTCTTCTTCTTCTTCTTCTTCCTTACCCGCCTCTCTTCATGGCTGCAGGTGGGTTATAACATAGTTAAAAACACATAATCATTGTAAATATTCTATAAAATAACATTTTAAAATGTATTTCTATGAAATACATATTAAAATACACAGAACAGGCCTACCCAGTTTTAATCATGAATTTGAAACTTGCATCTTGTGTTTAATGCAAGTTTAAAATTCATGATTAAAACTGGGTAGGTGTGATGACTCATGGGCCATGTAGTCCTGTTCCTAGTACTGTTGTGACAGATGAAGAGGAAAACTTGGGTTTCCCACCGTTTCTGCCTGATTTGGAGCCCTTGCAGCTGCAAGATGTTTGCCCACAAGAAGTCAGCCAAACAAGCCTTGAGCAGAAATCTCCCCCATTTTCTCGCCGGCTTTATTATAATCAAGATAGAAGCGCTCGGGAGGCGACTCGCCGGAGCGCCAGGATAGCTGCCAGACAATTAGATGATTAAGTCTGTTTCCCTTGGGAAAGTTTAAGGAGTCATGCATCTGGACACAGTATAGGTTTCGTTTCTTGTTCCCCAGAGAAAGTGTTCCTTGGCGGGAAAACAAGATCCTATATAGGTGTTTGCCCGCAAAGGAATCCTTGCGGAGTCAATTTGTAAGCTTCGGGAGTAGATTGTGTGTGGACTACGCTACTCCAGTTTCCAGGACCTTGCTCTCGTTCCAGCCCTGCCTTGTTCCCCGGACCTCGCCACGGATTTCGCCACGGACCCTGTTCTTGCTCCTCGCTTCTTGTTGCCTTGAATCAAGCCTTGTTTGCCAAGAATCTAGTTTGCTCCCCAGCCTTGCATTAAGCTCCATGGACTAAAGGACCTTGCCATTTCCCCTCACTTTGCTTGGCAAAGTGTGTGTTTCGGTTATTGGATTACAACTTTGGACTTTAATATCTCATATTGGACATTGTTTTCCTGGACTATATTTGGCCTTTCCTGAAAGGTCTACTTCTGAACTATATTCTACACTTGTTTTTATTAACTTTATATATTTCCTTAATAAAGATATTAGTTAGATTCTGGTCTCTGCGCATGGTTATTGGTGCTCTGCAGCCTGGGTCTTGACAGTAGGCCTGTTGGAAGAGAGAGATCTTCATTTCTGTGTTCAATTCCAACAGCCGATCTAGCTGTCGGAGCTCTTGCAGCAAGCCATTACACAGTCTTGGGGCGGCTGATGAAAAGGTCCTCTGAGTGACAGTTGCCAGTTGGGTTATGGCAGGCTGACGTAATCGCCTCCCAGAGGACCTCAATGTTCCATAGGTCGGATTGTGCAGGAGAAGGCGATCCTGGACCCAACCCATATTCCTTTTGATTAACTCTCATCTTTCCTACAACAGGATTTCTCCAGAAATACATACTGTACTTCAGACGTCATATTAAACCGAGGTCTTCCTTACAATCACTGATCACAATGCAGAATATACAAGAGGGATAGATACAACTATAACATAATTTTCAACACTCGGAGGAACAGATCTTCTAGACATCTTAAAATATCATCAAATGTACGCCTAGAGTTTATAAGTAATAAGGTGTAACCTGTTAACCATATCTAGAACCCAAGTGACTGTGGGAAAACTCACCAATACAAGAAAAGGGACTGGTCATGGAAGGAATATAAAAGAAATAGAACCACCTTTGGATAGTCACTGAGGCAACATTCTCCAAGTATTGCTTTGTTTAAAGTGCAAGTCACCCATGACACTTGATTTTAAGAATGGCTTGGAAATCTTGGCCTGCCAGGATGGGGTGACTCAAGGATGTTCAAACCAAAAACAGTTTTGTCCTCTTTCTAATCCTAGTCTTAAAAATTATACTTCTTAATTCATCATATTATTATTTTTGGAAAAATAGGTTTGTTTCTTTGTTTACATAAATCAAGGTCAACAAAATGGCAATTATGAGAATTGCTGAAAAAATCAGCATGCACAGTTATTAGAATTGTGGATTTAATGTGGACAGTGCCTCTTTCTCCTGTCCATCTGGGAAGAGCATCACAGGACAAGCGAGGCAAATTAAATGTTTACATCTTCAGATGAGAGTGGTGCTGATCTCATTCATTTGGAAAACAGAGCGGGCAGTTAGTTGTTAATTTCTGGACTGCCTTTCAGTTGTCTTTAATCCTTTTGGCTTGGGGTTTCATAAGAGAATAGAATAGCTTGGAAAGTTTAATGGCAAAACTCCTTCTGGCTACAAACAACAGAGGGACAGAAACCAAAGCAGCAAACAACATATTACTGAAACTTGAAGGAAAAAGATTTTGAGTGCTTTCATAAAGAAAACCTGGATTCTAGTAAAGCTCTGCTTTGGCATGTTTAATATGTCTGGGGAAAACACAACATATAGCCTTTGTAGCCCAGAATAAAACTGGAGAGAAGTATCATTTATTGAGAATATTTTGTGAACATTGTTAGAAAAATAGGCAATGTATGCCAAAACTTAGGTGATAGTTTCTGGGTACAATCCATTCAATATAAATGGACAAAGGTTTGACACCAAATGGATCAAATTCCCTTCTACAAATATATATGAAGTTACATATTTTGCCATGAATTAAAGCTAGGGGGCCCAGACTGAATATCAAGTTTATGGTGGGCAATAGTTCTACAACAACAAAGTAATTTTGCAAGAATAGAATTTGATTAACCTCTCACTGAATGTTTTTGAAACTGGGATCATTCCACATGTAACATGCTTTTAAAACAGATGAGTCTGGAACTGCATAATTTTGTTTGTTAAGAGTTTGAAAACAAATAGGTAATTCCACAAACAAACCTGAACAGCTAGGAGAATGAAGGCACTTTCATGCCGTCTCCTGCAACTTTTCCTTATCTTCCTGGCTATGGAAATAGCAATAACTGATGCAGGAAATAGAAAGAAGGGAGAAATGTCTTTTGCTTTCTCTTATCTTCTGCCATCCTGATGTTCTCCACAACTCAACAGAACTGACAGAGCAATGGCTCTTGGCATTTGGACCACTGTAAAAAGGAGGGTGCTTTGAGGACTAGGAGACAAAAGTGTGAGCCCTCCTTTGTGTTGGATTGATCTGAACTTCAAAAGATTACATTTGGACTACAAGTCCCAGAATGTCTATGCCACTGTTCTACTTACTGAGGGATTCTGAGAATTGTAGTCCAAAGAAGATACTTGTCCAAGTTTTGCTGTGGCGCAGGCTGGTGAGCAGCCAGCCAGCTGCAACAAATTACTCTGACCAAGAGGTCATGAGTTCGAGGCCAGCTCGGAGCCTATGTTTGTCTTGTCTTTGTTCTATGTTAAAGGCATTGAATGTTTGCCTTATATGTGTAATGTGATCCGCCCTGGGTCCCCTTCGAGGTGAGAAGGGCGGAATATAAATACTGTAAATAAAATAAAATAAAATAATGCTACTTTGTCTCCAAATGGAAATATTATTTTTGGGGCGCTGGTCCCAGAATCCTTAAGATTGTCCAGATCTTTGCCCATGGACCCAAATAAGGAACATTTTCTAGTTCTGCATATCTCCCAAGTGTCCAAATCTTGGATAGTCTCAATCCTCTGCAATTGCATTGTTTCAACTGCTTTTAAAATGTCTCAGTTTCTCTCTCCCTACATTGCCTTTTTGTCTTTAGTTTTCCTCAGTTACTGAAAAATTGGTTCAATTGGCAAAAGAAATAAGTATCCAATTAATTCAGTAGGAGGGAGAGAAGCAAAGGAGTGAAATCTTGCCCTTTCCAGTAGGTTTGGGCAACAACAACAAACTGTTAAATGTCTCCTAACAAGCGTTCTTCCTCATTCATAACTTTTGCCATCTTGACCTCAACCTGACATTGTTTGCCCACACATGTCCCAGTTTTTATATGTGAAAAGAAGGTATGATCCTTCTACTGCACAAAATGATGTAGTTCTGGAACCACAAACTGCACATGGAGGGGACCAATGGCATGAAAAAGTGGCTTCCTAAAACCAAAGCTGGGAGCTCATGACATTCAAAAGCAGTTTTCACATTAATAAAAAGAGACAATTCAATCATGTTTCAAGTGTAATGCAATTACGGGACAGACACAACGTCATGTGATAAGCCCCACTTTTATCTTTTTGTAATTGCACCTTCTCAGCCTTGTGTAATAAAGTCCCGAGTTTCACCATCTTTAAAAGGTAAAGGTAAAGGTTTCCCCTGACATTAAGTTCAGTCGTGACCGACTCTGGGGGTTGGTGCTCATTTCCATTTCTAAGCCGAAGAGCCGGCGTTGTCCATAGATATCTTCAAGGTCATGTGGCCAGCATGACTGCATGGAGCTCCGTTACCTTCCCGCCGGAGCGGTACCTATTGATCTACTCACATTTGCATGTTTTTGAACTGCTAGGTTGGCAGGAGCTGGGGCTAACAGCAGGCGCTCATTCCGCTCCCGGGATTTGAACCTGGGACCTTCTTTCACCATCTTTACCTTACTC
This sequence comes from Anolis carolinensis, assembly GCF_035594765.1. Taxonomy (NCBI): domain Eukaryota; kingdom Metazoa; phylum Chordata; class Lepidosauria; order Squamata; family Anolidae; genus Anolis; species Anolis carolinensis. Next base: position 34,050,517 of record NC_085845.1, on the reverse strand, counting down.
CAAAATGCTGAGTTTTTCACCTAACCCTCATTTCCAGGAAACGTTCCCTTCTTCCTCCAATTATCTACTCATCCTCTGTCCTTCACCCCTCTAGCCCTGCTAGTGCTCTGCTTCTCTCTCAACATGCAAAGTAACTGGCAGAAATAATAATGGAAACAAAATTGCACAGCTGAATTAAAAGCTAATACCAGGCAAACCAATACCATGAGAGATTCTCTAGTATAGAATTAAGTTTCACTATCTATATGCCCTTCAGTTCTTTCATGCTGCTTACTGACTTACCTATCATGAGAAGTTAATCGAGAGCTCATTAAAGTTGACCCTACAGGCAGTCCCCGAGTTAAGTTGTAACATCCAACTTACAAACGATTCATAGTTAAGAATGGGGTGAGACAACAGGAAGTGAGAGAAATCTATCCTTCTGAATCGATTTGAATGCAATTTTCTTGTTTCTTGGTAGGGGGTTGGACTGAATGACCCATGAAGTCTCTTCCAACTCTATAATTCTATGGTTCTATGAAGCAAAATTCACTCCTGAAAGAGTTATCGTAGGGAAAAGGTATCTCCACTGAATTTGTATCACCAATTCTTGTTTCCACAATAAGCCAAATGTATCAAAACCTAATGATATCAGGGACAGAAAGTGAGATGAAATCTTCTGAACAGGGACACAAACAGCAAAACAAACACCATGGTATTAACACTTCCCTGTGCTATCCAAACCTTAAAAATCCATATTTTTGTCTGGAGTTGCACTTAAAAAATGTACTTGTGCTGACTTACACACAAATTCAGTTTAAGAGCAAACCTACAGAACCTATCTTGTTCATAACTTGAGGACTGCCTGACCAAACTATAACATAAATATTTCTGGTGTGTCATCTTTTCACATATTCACATTGGCATACTAGGTAATAAATAACCTTGGCTAAGCTTTTGACAACTTCAAAATCGAAAGGTTGCTCAAGTATGTTACGGAACGTTACACTACTACCATCTTCTGGGCAATCTGTGAAAAATGCTTTTTTGAAGAAAGGATTTCTAATTTCTTTCCACACAAGCAAGATAGCATCCCTATACAATTACAGAGACAAAAGTTAACATAATGTTTAGTTCTCAAAGTAAAAATTCCATATTTCCAGTTGCAGATAGGTGAGTTCTGAAAATAAGCAATGCATTTCTGAACAATAACCTCATGTCTCCAAAGAGGTGATTTTGTGTTCTAAAAGTGTATAAAATAGGAACATACACATATTATAATAATCTTAATATTTTGCTCGAAAATTCAGAAGCAATCTGGTCAAAATTGTGAGAAACAATCTGGTGGAAATTTAAAGGGAGAATTTAAAAAAACAGCCAGGCATTATACATAACTGGAAACAAGTCAATATTCTGAATATGGACCAATGTGTAGAGTATGATCCCTGTATTCATGAGGGATATGAAACCATGGATAATAGTGGACTCTATTGAAATGAAGGACTTCTGGCACAAGAATAGCATAGAGTCTTATTGAAGGACTTTGAAAATGCCTAGGGATGACATATCTTGTTGCATGTTAATAAATGCTACTTTGGATTCCGTTTGTGCAGATTCGTGGATCATACTTATGTGTAAAAGCAAATTGGGACTACATCCTGTTAGTAAAATATATTGATGTTGCAGTGGATTAAATCCTTGTGCCAGCAGGACTGATGACTTGAAGGTTCAGTTGCTGATCTGAAGGTTGCAGGTACGAATCCAACCCAGTGAGAGCACGGATGAGCTCTCTCTATCAGCTCCAGCTCTATGAGGGAACATGAGAGAAACCTCGCACAAGGATGGTAAGAACATCAAACATCTGGGCATCCCCTGGGCAACGTCCTTGCATATGGCCAATTTTCTCACACCAGAAGCGACTTGCAGTTTCTCAAGTCACTCCTGACATGGGAAAAAAAATTGGTGCAACTCCAGCTTCAATCAGAACATTATTTTCCTACATTGTGAAATGACCAGTAAATACACATTCCTGACAATTCATCATCTTCCTGTGGCTTTCCCACTCCATGACTTCATGGTCATGGCTAGTGGAGAGCAAGGGAATGCAGAGATGTTTCTGGCCATGAGACTATAGTCAGGCACAGAGCTATGAAGCTATCCCCAGGACTTCACAAGGGTTCTGCAAAATTACTGGAAGACAATGTCATTAGTGTGCATCTGGCTATGGTCAGATAACCAGACTTTTCTCAGCTGTACCTTGTTGGTGGAGTGGGGTCAAGCTGAGAAATGTCTGGCTATCTAACCATAGTCAGATGCATGGTAGTGACTATCTTCTATGGAACCAGATGCACAACAGTGATATTGTCTTTCATGGCCATAGAAAGGGGGAGATACCTGAGAAAGGGGAGTCCTAAGGAAGTGGTAAAGGGATCAGTTTTATAGTTCTCTGATTGTACATTTCCCAGTGCAGGATGTCAGCCTGAACATTTAGCAAATTCTATATTTCTGATATATTACTAGCAAACGTGCAAGCCTGAGGTGGTCAACTACATTGGGGTAAGAGGATAGATTTTGCTCACACAGCAGGCCACATAACTTTACCTTCTATAAAACTACCAAAAAGGCAAATTGAATGTGAGTGGAATTCCTGGTTTTCTCCAATGATTTTTTGGCACTTCTTGAAGGTAGAAGAGGCAGCTGTTGAAGTTGTGTGTGTTTGTAGGACAACATCAGGCATTTCTACCCCACCAACTGTAAAATCAATAAATAAAATGAATACATGTACAGTTTTTAAATAAAAAGTAAAGTAAAATGCCTTCACAAAGTTTTAACCTGTAGCCCAAAAGGATGGTGTTAAAGACAAGCATCACTAACTGTAGAAAAGCATTATAAACTGAGATGCCAGAACAGATAAGGTATTTTCATTTTTAAATAATAGGGACAATTCTTTTGCAAGAATTTCACAAATAAGAGTGGAACTTATTATTTCCCTGGAACTATCGAAATACACATCATAAATAGCTTTCAAAATATTACTTAGGAAGAGAAATAATAATAAAAAATATTGCTACTTGCACTCAACAAGTCTAAACATCAAGGGACAAAGATATTGCCTTAAAATTGCTGGACATAGGAAGCACATTACTGCCAGGCCTCTATGGTTTGCTGATTAATGGCTTCTTTGAGTATAATATAAGATTTATTGTATTAGACCTACAGTCAATAATTGGGTAATCCCTGTGAAATGCAATAATTTTTCCAAATAAGTTTGTAAAGTTAATGCACTCCAGGAGAATGGGAATAGCTAGGAATCTGGTTTCAGAAGTTATTGGCAGAAGTGTATAATGAGCAGATTTTAGTTAGCAGGAGATTACATGAGAAATATATGGATGGTATGAAAAAAGAAAGAACATTAAAATGCAGTAATAATACTAGTCTCTGATCTCATGCCAGTGTTTTGTGACTGTTGATTTCATGTGGATTAGATCAACATCCTTTTTTATGTGTATGGATTTGGATATAAACATTTTTATGACACCTGTTAAATTGAACAAAATTTAAAACCTCATCTGAAAATGTACATTTATAGAGCCAAAGTTAAGCTTTTTTAAAGTCAAACTCAACAGAGGACTAAAGAACACGTCCTATCTTTCTCAAGTGTATTTTGTAAATTTTGAGTCTGAATTTATTTGTTGTTGTGTGTTTTTAAGTAATTTCTGACTTATGGCAACCTTAAGGAAATTGTATCACAAAGCTTTCTTGGCAAGGTTTCTTCAGAGGAGTTTGCTTTTGGCTTCCTCTGAGGCTGAGAGCATGACTTGCTTAAGATAACCAGCTGGATTTCATGACCAAGCTGGGACTTAAAACCAGCTCTCCTGAGTCCTACGACTTCTTCAGATGGGATATTCCCCATGCTAGCATGCTGCTGCTGGGTTATAGTCCACCTGAGTCCATCATATGAAGCAGGGCTACTTCCAGCGGGGCTCCGTTGGGCTCAGAATGTGTCAGCAATGTGCCAGTAGCAGGGTGACACAGAGCCCTGAGGAGTTGGGGAACGGACTACCTGACTCCTCATAAAAGAACACAAGGGCAGCACGAGAGGTATCTGAGGACAGTGGAGAAACATTGTGGGATGGCAGCCCACAACCAATTGTGGTAAGGGGATGAAGCTGGATGCTGCCCCACGGTTTCCCCCGCTGTCCCCAGACTTCTGAACCTCCATGTGATGAGGTTCCTAGTTCAACACTGAAACCACTACATTATGCTAGCATTTGTCTCAAGCTATAGAATCTTTTAAAATTATCTTTGGTGACCTCAAGGTTGTATTTCTGTAGGAGCTTCCACCACACTGAGGCAGAGAGTTCCAGTGTTGGACAGCTCTTGTGGTCAAGAAGTTTTTCCTAATGTTCAGGTGGAATCTCCTTTCCTGTAATTTGAACCCATTGCTCCAAGCCCTAGTCTCCAGGGCAGCGGGAAACAAGCCTGCTCCTTCTTCCTTATGACATCCTTCAAATATTAATACTTGACAGTCATGACTTCCCTCACCTTTCTCTTCTGCAAGCTCTTTAAATCACTTCTCATGGGGCATGGTCTCCAGACCTTTGATCATTTTAGTCGCCCTCCTCTGGACACCTTTCAGCTTGAATTGTGGTGTCCAGAATTAGACACAGTATTCCAGGTGGGGTCTAATCAAAGTGAAATAGAGGGGCACCATTGTGTCCACTTACAGAAATGGTAGTCATCTTAGTATTTTTGGTCTAAATACAATGTCATTCTAGTGGAATATCTTTTACTTCACATATTTTATAAAAAGAAATAGTGTATGCTGTATGGAAATCACAAAGCTGTTTGTAATTTGTTGCTGGGTCAGTTCCATAAATGCAATAAAGTAATCTGAAGTTCATCCACGCAAATTGTGGAGGAATTTATTAGCAAATAAACAAATTAAAATCCAGTGCATTAATGCAATCAGGGCTCAGGCTGCACAGTCCTAAAATAGAATTCAGTTAGAACCAAAAACAATCCTTGGTGAGGGACCTTATTTCCGTAGTATCTGTTGTTTACCTTAAATTTAATGGTTTCCATTGCCCTCGTTGAATCCATGATCTTTGAATGTCCCCATAGACAAATCTCATTAAACTCTCTGTGTCCAAACAAGAAGGGGAAGAAAAACATTTACACTAAATTGGTTTGAAAGTTTAACCTTTCAGCACGTTTGGGAACAGTGATCAAGAACAAAACTCATCTTACAGTAAAAATACAATTCTCCCAGCCACATACTGAATCTTTTGCTATTGTATCCCTTGATAGAACATGCTTCCTGCTTTTCCTACAGCTGTCTTTTGGATTATTATTCTCTTCAAGATAGAAATACTTTTCTTTCCCATTTTGCATAAAATTAAGCCCATATGGGTACTTAATATATTGCAAAAACTTAACAAAAATAATTAAATCCAATAAAAGTAGATTACTTTTTCAAATATTGTATAAGATAGAAGAATAGTGAAGTATATCTGCCCACCCTTTCAATGCACAGCTATGTGTCAGAACCCTGCTACTAGAGCCTGGATGTGGCTCTGAGTTTCAGGGTCACTGACATTGATAAGACACCTGCGTCCCAGGACTCGGAGGAGAAACGGCTGATGGACTTGGCGGGGAATTTGCGCGGGGTTTTACTGAGCGGGAAGAGACTGTTCAAATGAGGGGGAGGGTATATAAAGGAGGGTTGGCCGGAGCCTCCCATTCTTGGCTTTTCTGATGTTCATGTTTCCTACAGTAAAAGTTCCTGGTGATACCACCAAGAGTCTCGTGTGTTCATTCAGGAGCGGCTGTGGTGAGCTGACACTAAGCCAAGAATACGGACACCATCCCGCTGTAGCGGTGAGGTGTAACATGCAAGTGGAGGATGAAGAGCTCTTGGGCGCCGGAGGAGGAAGGTCGGAAAGGGCCACTCCCGAGACGGACGCTGAGTTCCACCAGCTGGCGGCCCTGGCGTCATCCACCGCTTATGCCCAGCCAAATGGGGTAACCCAGAGGCGCGGAGTGGTGCGGGGAGATAGCACCGGAGGAGAGGAAGGTTCACCTTCCCCAGGCCCGCAAAAGATGGTGTTTCTGGAGGAGAGGATGTCGGCGATGGAGACCACCCTGGCAGTGATGTCGAGGGCGATGGAGCGCCTGGCGGTTTTGGCGGAGCCGGAGCGAGGAAGGGAACTCCGGGCTAGCTCAATGTGGGACGTGAGCATGGGAAGCAGCCAGGGCTTTGCAGACCTCCCAGCACCGAAGGGAAGGGAAATGCGAAAGGAGCCCGGTGCCCGGCCCAAGATCCAAACGAGCCTGACGCGGGTGGAGGAGAGTGACGACGAAGGGGAAAAGCCTCCGAGAATCCCGGCTACGCTCCCAACTGAGACCCTGGTGCCCCTGGCGAATGCCGGGCGTGGCACAGGACAAAGGGAAGCAGCAGCGGGGCCCACTGGCCCGCAAGGGGGCTTGCGACGGGCGGAGGATTGGGGATTGCCACCACAGGGACCCCTACCGAGACGAGAGGAACTAAGGATCGAGTTTGGGGGAGAGTCCTCTGAACTGGATTTTTTCCTGACCACGGTGAGGGGCTATATGGAGGACAATGCCCACACTTTTAGAACGGAATCCAGCCGGGTACGGGCCATTGGTGCAGTGTTGAAGAGGGGAGCGGCCAGCTGGTACGTTCAACTGCACGCGCGGCGCGACCCATGTCTGGGATCACTCCGACGCTTTATGGGGGCCCTGGAGACCCGTTTCCGAGATCCACTGGAGCAGATCCGGGCGAGGGAGGAGTTGAAGACCGTCTCCCAGGGGCAGAGGTCGGTATCTGAGTATGCGGAGGAGTTCCAATGCCTCGCTGAAAAGGTGCCGGAATGGTCTGCAGTGACAAAGATAGAACTCTTCAAAGAGGGGCTCAGGCGGGAGATCCTCTCCTGGGCGGTGCATCGTGATGAGCCCGACACACTGCGCGGATGGATTCAGCTGGCGGGGCGCATCGAGACATCGCTGGCCCAGGCGAGGAGGCACCGAGGAGGGCTACAGCAGCGGCCGCAGATGAAAGAGGGGAGCCGGAAGGAGGGATCAACCCCAGCCGGGAGGAGAACGGAGCCGACAGGGAACGTGAGCACCAGCAGGAGGGGCTGCTTCGTGTGCGGCCGTTTGGGCCACAGGGCTGCCGAGTGCTGGCAGAGAAAAGGGGAAGGCGGAGGCCCGCCCAAACCAAGAGCCGTGGCAGGGAAACGCGCCGAGGAAGAACCACCGATGAGGCACCACTCGGGGGGGTTGGTAAGTCAGGACAAAGCCATGATAGTGGTCCCCATTCAGCTGGAAAGTGGCAGCAAACAAGCAACCTGCAAAGCATTTGTGGATTGTGGATGTTCCAGGAACATCATCTCCCCTGAATTAGCCGAGGGATTGGGATGCGAAAGAACGAACCTAGAATCCCCAATAGCTTTTTCGCAGTTGGACGGATCCACAGCATCGGGATCATTAGCTAAGTACAGTGCCGAAGATGTAAAGTGTAAGATAGGGAGTTGGGAAGGAAAGGTGTCATTTGTGATATCACAAATAGCCAGCTATAATGTTATACTAGGCATGCCATGGCTGGGGCAGGCCAACCCGCAAATCAACTGGGAGGATAAGAGCATGATTTTCAGGATGAAGTTGGAAGGAGGGAGCCAGGAAGTGGAAAGGGAGCCGGGGAAAAGGGGGGAGGAAGACTCTATCAGGATAGCAGAACTGGCAGATAAATTACCCCCAGAGTATCGGGATTTTGTGGACGTATTTGATGAGAAGGAAGCAGACAGTTTCCCACCGAAGCGGAGAGTTGAAGTGAAGATAGAGCTAGTCCCAGGAGCAGAGCTTCCTAAGGCAAAAATATACCCAATGTCGGCTAGGGAAAAGGAGGAACTGAGAAAATACATTGATAAAAACCTAGCGAGGGGTTTCATAGAGCCTTCAAATTCCCCTCTAGGGGCGCCTGTGTTGTTCAGGCGCAAAAAGGACCAAACGCTGAGGCTCTGCATTGACTACAGGGGCCTGAATGCAATCAGTTCTGGAAATAAATACCCCCTACCTTTAGTGAAGGACTTGATCGCCCAGTTATCGGAGGGACAGATATTCACTAAATTGGACTTAATTGAAGCGTACCATAAATTGCAGATTAAGCCAGAGGACAGGTGGAAGACGGCCTTCTCCTGTGCATTCGGATTATTCAATTATCGTGTGCTCCCTTTCGGTTTGTGCGGCGGAGGCGCCGCGTTCATGCAATTAATCAACGAAGTGTTGCATCCACTGTTGTACAAGGGAGTCTTTGTTTTCTTAGATGACATATTGTTAGTATCTCGGACTAAGGAGCAACACATAGAACTAGTCAGGGAAGTCCTGCAAAAGTTGAGAGAAGCAAAACTGTATGCGAAGCTTGCCAAGTGCGAGTTCAATAAAGACCAGATAGACTTTCTGGGGTATAGGATTTCCTCCCAGGGAGTGGCGATGGACCCTGCGAAGGTAGAAGACGTGAGGGGGTGGGAAGCCCCCAAAACACGGAAGCAGCTGCAATCCTTCCTAGGGTTCGCAAACTTCTATAGAACATTTATCAAGGACTTTGCGCGCCTCACTTTGCCATTAACGGATTTGTTAAAGACTAAAGGCAGGGGAGAAACAGCCAAAGTGAAGGCCCCAGGGGCCAAACTGACCTGGACAATAGAATGCCAGGAAGCTTTCGAAGCCCTTAAAAAGCGTTTTACTGAGGAGCCTGTCCTACAGCACCCTGATATGTCTAAAGCCTTTGTATTACATTGCGATGCGTCAGACCGGGCATATGGGGCAGTTCTGCTGCAGAAAGACGAGGGGGGGAACCTGAAGCCATGTGGCTATCTGTCAAAAAAGTTTAGCGATACAGAAAAAAACTGGCCGATTTGGGAGAGAGAAGCCTTAGCGATTCTAAAAGCACTAGAGTGCTGGAGACACTTCCTGGAAGGAAGTGGAACACCGTTTGAGGTGTGGACTGACCATAGAAATTTACAGTATCTAAGATCCCCTCGTAAACTATCAGCGAAGCAAATTAGATGGGCCCAATATTTCAGCCGTTTTGATTTCAGACTCAGATTCTTCCAGGGGAAACATAATATACTCGCTGACGCTCTCTCTCGAATGCCTCAGCACGGGGGAGGAATTCAGGAATCTGAAGGGAGTATTTTTCTTGATAAGCAATGGGGCCTGGCAGTACTTACTCGAGCACAAGCGGCCAAAGAAAACAAACGTACTGCCATTTCCACGGGGGGAGGAGAAATATGGGAGGAAGAGTTGAAGCGAGCGTATGGAATGGACAAATGGTTACAAACAAACAAAGAAAAGGGAGAATTGTGTGGGGATTTGGTGTTTGTAAATAAGAAATTGTATATTCCTGAATGTTTAAGACGAGAAATGTTAAGGAAGTACCATGATAACAAGGGTGCGGGTCATCTAGGCCCCACCAGGACTATTAAACTGTTGGCCAAACAATGCTGGTGGCCCGGAATGAGGAAAGACGCCAGGGGGTACGTCACGCAGTGTGAATTATGTGCAGAGGGAAAAACACCACCGGGGAAGCCCCAGGGGCTATTGCAGAAGGTGGTGGAGCCCATGAGGCCATGGGAATGCGTAGCCATGGATTTTGTAGGCGAACTACCCCCCAGCAGAGGCCACAGATACATTTGGACAATATTGGACCTATTCTCAAAACAGGCACACTTTGTGGCTCTGCCAAAACTTCCTTCAGCTGAAAAACTTGCTGATTTGTATGTGAAGCATGTATATCGCCTACATGGGTGTCCCGACAAGATAATTAGTGACCGGGGAGTCCAATTTACTGCAAAATTTTGGGGAAAATTCTTACAGCTGTTAGGAGCAGAAAGGAACCTGAGCTCTGCCTTTCATCCCGCGACCAACGGGGGGGTCGAACGTACCCAACAGACACTGTGCCAATTCTTAAGGATGTACACCAATTATAGACAGGATGATTGGGCGGACCTTCTTCCGTTTGCTGAGATGGCTTTTAACGGGGCTGTACATTCGGCCACAGGTCGTGCCCCATTCGAAATAGTATACGGACAGGAGGTGGCACCTTTCCCCAGGCTACCCGAGTGGAAGGAAGGGGAGGGCCAGACCGACGAGGAATGGCCGGCCAAAATCAAGCAAGGGTGGCAAACCGTGGTAGAGGCATTGCGGGAAACACAAAAGAAGTACAAGCTCTTTGCGGATCGTAGGCGCCGAGAGGGGGACAAATTGGGCGAAGGAGATCTGGTTTGGCTGAGCACAAAAAACCTGAAATTGGGGTTCCCATCCAAGAAATTGGCTCCACGCTATATAGGGCCATTCAGGGTAGCAAAAAGAATAAACGAAGTGACCTATGAGCTGAGGCTACCAAAGGACCTAGGAAAGGTACACCCGGTATTCCATTGCAGCCTGTTAAAAAAGTATAAAGGAACTCTGGACAGCGGAGAACAATAGTTGTGTTTAATCTTTTCCTTCCAGGACGAAGGGGAGGAGGACGCCATGTCAGAACCCTGCTACTAGAGCCTGGATGTGGCTCTGAGTTTCAGGGTCACTGACATTGATAAGACACCTGCGTCCCAGGACTCGGAGGAGAAACGGCTGATGGACTTGGCGGGGAATTTGCGCGGGGTTTTACTGAGCGGGAAGAGACTGTTCAAATGAGGGGGAGGGTATATAAAGGAGGGTTGGCCGGAGCCTCCCATTCTTGGCTTTTCTGATGTTCATGTTTCCTACAGTAAAAGTTCCTGGTGATACCACCAAGAGTCTCGTGTGTTCATTCAGGAGCGGCTGTGGTGAGCTGACAGCTATGGGCAAAGTGTGTGAATTCTAATGTATAACCTAGTGCTAAGAATCCATTCCTTATAAATTAATCATGGCAGATCTCACTTTAACAGCACATTTAAACATCTTTTGCTTCTACCATTAAGTCCTAGCTTATCAGTAGAAATGCTGTTGTTATTGTTATTATTATTTATATCCTATCTCTCTAAGAAGACATCCATTGAGATTAACAATACAAAAAAAATACAATATACAGTTTAAAATGTAAAAAAACACAAGTAATAAAATAGGATTAAATAGCAAATTATTAAAAATAAACAGTTAAAACAATTAAAACCATTTAAAACTTATTACCATACTAAAAATGCAATGGGTGTTGATGATACTAAAAATATTTTAGGTAAAATATATTGGAATTGTCTAAAAAAAAACCTTTTATAATAAATAGCATATTTATTTTCACTCCAGGAATGTAACATAAACTACCTTTGTATTATATATATAAAAGAGTACAGTCACTGCATGAACTAATCATAGTGTTGCATACCTGCTTAGAAAGATTAATGAGCGGTCAAAGAACTGAGATTTGGAATCCAACCCAAAAAGGAAGTACCGGTACTTAACGATATATATATTTTAAAAGTCAGTGTTCACAATGCTCAAATGAAAAGCAAGCAATGATTCAGGCACTTGGCTGAATCTCAAAATGTTAAATGTGTATAATGTAAGATGTTTCTGGGGAGGTATAACTGGCAGTTTCGGCAGGTTACACTTTCAAAATCAGTGGTGCTGGGCCCATGAAAAGACTGGTGAAACACATCAGAATTATGAGAATGGATTGGTAAGAGTCTTCAAACGCTAGTACTTAGTGATAATTTATACATTTATATACATCACTTGATCCTTCATTATTTGGCAACTTATGGCTGTCTGTCTGCACAAACTGTCTCCAAAGGATGTTATTGTGTCTAAGGTGATGTCAGGTAATATGAAAGCTTTGTCTGTAATGGTTGATCTATCTGGGATGGTACTTCACAGATCATGGCTTGATACATTCCAGTCCTGAAATGATGAATGTGCATTCATGGACATGTCAGCACACCAAATTAAAAGTGTTCCTCACAGATCCTTTAAAGAGCCTCTTGCGATACATTTTAAAACATTGCATCCTGGCAAATCATTCCACCAACAAAGCATTGAATTCTGTCATTGCTATGGAAGTTCATTAAGAACATTTCTTCTTGAATTCTAATTGAAACACTTTCTGTTTCATGTAAAGGACGCAGTCTCCTTTTTCAGAAAGAGACTTTCAAGATGCAACAGCTTGTATGTTATAGATCACTCCTCAAATGCCCAAAGAGTGTGTTTGACAACTGAAAGCACTAGCTGTCTACAAAAATGGAGCGATGAAAGGCAGGCAACAATTAGGGGAGTTCAGGTGCCTGCTAACAATCAAATTGCAATATGAGATATTCTAGTTTTGTTGTAATAGGGAATTACTGCCTGCTTAGGATCTGTATTGTTTGGAGACAGGTTAAAGTAAGTGAACTAATCCTGATGTAAATAGGTAGACAAGTTTCCAAATCTTAGTAAATTGTGAGAAAATTTATAATTGTTAAAGCTGTTCATTTCATAGGAATTGCCGTACAGAATAATTTTAGGACATGATACTAGCATAGGAAGGGCGCATTAACAGATTTACTCCCCCCCCCCCAACATTATATAGAAAGATATTCAGCATCCACGGCCCCCTTGCATAACTGTTGTTTGGCAGCAGAATGATTACTGGATGATGTCAAGGCACATCTCCATTGCCTGACTCATATGGCCATGGATTGCTTCTAAATATTTTTGTACAAGTCTTTTTTGCAGAATTGCAGGGATTGGCCAACTTTGTCCTTCCTCTCTGACTTCCAGGTCAATACTTTACACTTTGCCAGCTTCAAACAGGATATTATAACTTGGATTGACTGCCTCTCAATAATTTTATCACCCTGGAAAAATACCAAAACGCTGCTTCCTGTTCTTAACTTCTTATACAAAAAGTTCAAATCTGAGCTCATGCACACTGTGCTAAAAGAAAAAAAAATGTGTGGGAACTAGCTGTGGATACTTAGTGAAAAGAAAGACACTCTGCAGATGTTCTCTAAACATTTCCTTTTCATATTTTTGAGATGAGTTAGTCCACAAGCACTGTCTTGGTAACCCTATAGCAAGAACAAAAAGTAGAACATACTCTTTCTTATAATCTATTTGCACTCTGTCTTATAATCTATTTGCTCTAAGTTCTTAATTTTCAAAGTTACTGATTTTCCCCCTTTCCTCCTTTTCATAATTCTTTATTCTTGGAATACTGTTCCAGGTAAGATAAAGTCTCATCTATGCAGTTTTCAGATTTTTAATAAGTCTTAAAACTCAAATATTTCAGTTGGCTCTTTGCTATTTCAGCTCGATTCCTCCTGTAGTTTCTTTTTCTGGCTTTTCCTTGTTTTTGTTGTTCAATTATTTAAACTGTTAAACTTTTTTAAAAAAACGTTTAATCTGTTGTATAGATGTAACGGTTTTAAGCATTCAAGACATAACAACAAAGTTTTCACTGAAAGTTTCAAAGAGGCAACAGACAGTGATAAAATGGTCCCTAATTCATTCATGGTTGCCACAGTTGGAGACTGAAAATCAAAAGGTGTTTGTTAACAACTTACTGCTCCTTGTTGATATCCATCACCCTTTCCTATGCATTTAGGGCAATCTTTTGATGATGTCTCTAGTATGAATGTTAAAGTCAATGAATTGTCCTGGTTTAAACAAACCAAAGATGAAACATCAGTTTTTGGTTGTCCCTAGAGACAAACAGGATTTCTTTGGGGAGAAGCAGCATGACTGGGATGTGCTACTAACACTTTCAATATTATTCTCAAAGGATCAGCAAGCTAACAATGTTTCCCTCTTGTTGTTAATGAATACTTTCTCAGTCAGTTTCAACACATTTTAGGAATTTTACCCTGTGAATTAATACATATGGGAGTAATTAATGCAGTTCTTCTAACAGGAGATACGTTTTCATGTACCTTTCATGTTGCAATTACAGCAGCAGCACATTGTGAAATGTTTTCAAGCCATTATACTTGTGAAAACAGTTGAATTTTTCATGACTATGGAAAGATGTACAAAGCTGAGAAAAGCTTTGGCTTTTCTTTCATTTCAGTATATACAGGTATATGTAGAGGATGATGCAGAATTTCATATTAATTGGCCAATGTTTTAATAGAATGGAAAAGTGCTGTTGTGACAGGATCCGCTCTCTGAGCTGGCATTGTGTTCAGGGGCCACATTTTTCTGATAATAATTTTTTACATGTTGTTCTCAAGATTTAGAAAAACAATATAACAGCTATCATGTTAATTAGCAGGGAAAGTTCTCTTTCTTCCATAATTGCTTTCACTTTCCTCCCTTTACAATATAGAGATCTCTCTGCTAAATAGGAATGTGTCTCACTTCTGAGCTGCCTTAGATCCATTGCTGTAGAAACTACTCTGTTTCATGGCCATTTCACTTCTCCAGTTGCTCTGGAATGTGTGGGACCTTTTCAAATATTAAGCATGTCAATAATAAAATCAAGCCTTGGATGGCTCCTGTACAACCAGGGGCATCTAGAAAAGGAAGAACCATAGAACTGGAATCAAATTTGTGGTAAAAGATCTGCCAGCCACCCCTGGCTCTGAATAAAAATGCACAGGAGGAAAGAAAGCCCTGAACATGGTCACAAAAAGCGGTTTATCATATGCCTCTGAGCAGCATGTAGGACAGTGGTTCTCAACCTGCGCGTCCCCAGGTGTTTTGGCCTACAACTCCCAGAAATCCCAGTTTACCAGCTGTTAGGATTTCTGGGAGTTGAAGGCCAAGACATCTGGGGACCCACAGGTTGAGAACCACTGATGTAGGGGAACACAACTCTTACAGCAATTTTTGAGTTCTTCATCTTTCATCCTCTTTCATCTGTAGAGATACCACCCTACTGAATAGGGAGGGTGAGGAAGTAGAAAGAATATATGGCTAGGGAAATGAGCAGTTATACCTACAGGCTTTTCAGTGTCAGAACTGGAAGTGTTCCCAAGGGTCATCTGATTCAATTTCTTGCCAGTGCAGGAATGAACCTACTACTAAAATACTACTGAGAGATAACTATTCAATTCTGATCAAATCTATTCCACATTGTACCATTCTTACCATCAGAACATGCCTCATAATGTTAAGCTGAGCTGTCCTTTCTTGTAATTTGAACCAATCGGCAGCAAAAAGAAAACTTGCTCCATCTTCTACCACTTGACAATTTCCATGTATTTAGAGATAGCTATATCTCTCAGCCTTCTCTTATCTAGGTTAAGCATGTACAGTTCCCTCAACTGTTCCTGAGATGGCTTCATTTCCAATCTCTTTATCATCTTGATCATCTTCTTGTGAACATGATTCATTGTGACTATATCTTGATTAAACTGTGGGATCCAAAACTAGCATGGGCACTCTTGCTATAGACTAGGATGTAACATTGAGTTTGGAATTCTTTATTTTAATAAACAAATTGTAATAACTTGCTTATTTTGAATACTACATTTCAACACTTTGCTTCCTAACTGTCTGCAATTTTTTTCAGCTGTTTCTCCACTTCTTCCACAAATGCTGGGAAGCTCTGATCCAAGAGACACAGTCGAATAAAGCTGTTTAAATCTTCAGCGTTCCATGTGGAGTGTTGATATGCAAGAGGCAGCTTAGTATTTGTTGACATCATATACTGAAAAATAAACAGATAAGATCAACTCCTTGTTGTTAAAGGTTTCTGCAGTTTTAATATTTATACTTTTACACATATGCTGATGCCTAATTGAGTCTCTTTTTGAAAAAAATCTTTCTTTGAAAAATAAACACTCTAAAAAGTGAAGACCAATACAAGTACACTTTCAGTATTTGGATATATATTTAATCAGGATGAAATCCCACTATCAAAATAGTGAAATTAGTATATTGTTAGATTTCTAAATAGTCTTTTCAAATTAATTAAGATTGAGAACACAGTCTCTGCAATGATGAATAGGCGTTTGTGGTCTAGGTATAGTGTTCCCTCTTATCGCTGGAGTTAGGTTCCAGGACCATCCGCAATAAGTGAAAATCTGTAAAGTAGGGATACTATATTTTAATATTTATACATTATTTTAGTCATTATACACTATTTTAAGTCTTTATCAACCATTTGTGTGTTGATAAATCACCTCCTTCTCCTCCCCTTGCCGCTTGGGCTCCTTTTCTCTCTATTCAACTTCTCCTTTCTCCCTTCCTTAGGCTGTAAATTGTATTTTTTATGATTTATAATAGTCTTTTAGAGTTTATTGAAAAACCACGAAACAGTGAATCCGTGAAAAGTAAACTGTGAAGTAGTGAGGGAACACTGTATCAAATTTTCACAATATCGGTTTGAATGAATTTTTAGATAATTCAACTGGGCTAGTTGAGGCCTGGGAAATATTCCAGCTCAAGGTAGGATGCAGTCTTATGCAGTTGTTTCATAATCTTTACATTTGGGCTTGCTCCCTGGAGTAGAAGGTTGAGAACATACTATGCTGCCCTATATCCCAGGATCTGATCCCAGATTATTTGCTTTGAACTAGATTATATAGGTCTACACTGCCAGATAATCTTGGGTAAGCAGATAATCTGGGATCAGATCCTGGGATATAGGAAGTGCAGATCCAGCTTTAGAGTCATTCTTTGTGAGTAGCATCTTATAACATAGGTATGTTTGTTTTCTGTAATTTTTGTTTGCATTTTACATATGCTCTAAAGCAAATTTCTCAGCTTTAGCATAATAATAGCTTGATTTGAGTAGCCATAAGCAAACACAAATACAAAATCCATTTTTTTATTATACTTTTATTGGGCCAACCAAATAAAATACAAATCCTATCAAGCTAAGTTTTGAATCTCTTGGGCTTCTTTCTGGAGCAAAGATAGTAGCACATACAATACTAAAGTAGTGGAAGGAAAAGGTGTAAAGAAAAGGAATATGTGTGGTATATATGTCATTAAAACACATTCATCCAGTTGCACCTTCAGATACAAGAATATATTTCACCAAACCACAATACCTTGAAAATAAGAAATGTTTTTATTTCTGAAACATATCACATTTCTATAGCAGTATGTTGCTCTTTCTGTCCCACTTCATAAATGTACAACTCTATGCCAACTGTTTACCTGTGCTAACTCTGCCACAGATAATCTTCCTTTTACTGGAGGAGGATTTTCAACCTAGAAGAGATTGAAGTCAAATTTATAGATTAACCAATGCAAGAAAACTGGTACAAAGTATAAGAAAGTATTTTTCCCAATTTGAGAGAGAACATATGCCCTGTAAAAGAGCATATATTTCTTGATACATAGCCTAGGTGTGGTGTGTATGCATTTTCATGAGAAAGGGAGGGGAAAATAGAGCAAAGGGTTCACATTCATAGCAAAAGAGCAGGGGTGAAATTGAAATGACTAAAAATAGCAGGGTTGTATGTTTTCCGGGCTGTATGGCCATGTTCCAGAAATATTATCTCCTGAAGTTTTGCCTACATCTATGGCAGGCATCCTCAGAGGTTGTGAGGTATATGGGAAAACTAAGAAAGGAAGGTTTATATATATATATGTGGAAGGTCCAGGGTGGGAGAAGAACTCTTGTCAGTTGGAGACCAGTGTGAGTGTTGTAATCAATCACCTCAATTAGTATTGAATAGCTTCATCTCCTGGCTTTTTCCTGCCTGGGGGAATCCTTTGTTCAGAGTCATTAGCTGCCCCTGATTGATTCATGTCTGGAATTCATCTGTTTTTAGAGTGTTGTTCCTTATTTACTGTTCTGATTTTAGAGTTTTTAATACTAGTTGCCCGATTTTGTTCATTTTCATGGTTTCCTCCTTTCTGTTGAAATTGTCCACATGCTTGTGGATTTCTATGGCTTCTCTGTGTAGTCTGACCTGATAGTTGTTAGAGTGGTCCAGTCTTTCTGTGTTCTCAAATAATATACTGTGTCCAGGTTGGTTCATCAAGTGCTCTGCTATGGCTGACTTTTCTGGTTGAGTTAGTCTGCAGTGCCTTTCATGTTCCTTGATTCTTGTTAGGGCGCTGTGTTTGGTGGTCCCTATGTAGATTTGTCCACAGCTTCATGGTATACGGTAGATTCTTGCCGAGGTGAGAGGATCCCTCACAACCTCTGAGGATGCCTGCCATAGATGTGGGTGAAACGTCAGGAGAGAATACTTCTGGAACATGACCATACAGCCAGGAAAACACACAACAACCCCCCAAGAACATCCTTACTTATGAGAAGAAGTTGACTGGATGGATGTTGACATTACAAAGAAGACCACTGCTTCCATTGCACTTAATGCACCAGGATAATTTAGGAGATGTAATATGTTGTGTGGCAATACAATGCTCTATCATACAATTTTGGGGAACAGCTGGATAAACATTCATGAGGAACAGTCAAGAAGCTCTCCCTGCTGCTCCCAAGCATCTGCTGTCTGAGGCTATCATCTTTGGATCCTAGCAGGATTCCATCAATCACAAGTAATTGCATAGAAATTGGTGGATGATTGGAAGCGGAAGAGAAGTTTCAAACTATGTATGTAAATATTTGGCTATAATACAGCTAGATCGCAACAGGCACTTGGAGTCAAAGTAAAAATCTTTAAAATACTGTGGCAGAAAAAATCTTATTGAGACTTGATTTATACTTGTTCTATAAAAGGTATACTAATGAGAGAACACTTATGAAATATTTACCTATGATCTTACGTAACTGCAGTTATATAAGATCATAACTAACAATTTCCCAGTCAAAAAAAATGTTTCCTTAAAGGCAGAAAGCCTTGTTGGGAATAACAGATAGACTACCATGCAGTTTTCTTCCAATGTTCAATTACTCAAAAGTATACTAGAGGATTTTTCTCCAAAGAGAAAGAAGTAATCTTTTGTACACATTTTAAAAACCCACTTTTTTACTTGTGCAGAATGTTGGTGTTTTTTGTTTTGCTTTTTACGCAAAATTGCATTTTTTCTGTACAGGACATTTTGAGTGAATTGAACACGGGGACAATGCATACAAAAGTATTAATTTTCTTCCCCAATTGAGAAAAACATACAATAATTAGCCACTACCGCATGACTTGCAAGGATGAAATAAGGATTTACATCCGAAGCTGCAGCTGTCTTACTATTCCTAATCTAAAACAAGCAACCAAAATGGAGAATAATGATTTTCTCTGTTCCCTGCCTATTAATGCTCTGCATTCATCCCATCACCTTACCAAGTGTGGGATTGGTACATTTTGTTCAGCATCTTGCTGATGATTTTGATCATCAAGTAGCAGGCTGTGGCCTTGAAGCAGCTCCTGTCTTGCTGAATCTATTACTTGAACTGGAACATAGTCAGCAAGTTTCTGCACACAGTCATCACAGTTACCTTCTGCCTGTGATTTGGAGTCTCCCATAAACTGAACACGAAACATACGGTGTTTGTCCTATTTTAAACAAAATAAATAAATAAATAGCTTTCTTTGATCTGATTTACCCTGGATAGTGATTTCCAAAAAAAAAAAAAAATCAGTGTCTCATTCTGTGACAGTCTCTAGCCCCACTTTTCTAACAGGTTCAACAAGGAAGTTGGCAATAGTTTTCATATCTAATGCTTGATATTTTAACCAATGCCTAGTTTGTTGTGAATTCATTCTTTTTTCTTCTCCTTTTTTCAGGTTTAATGCTATGATGACTTTCTACACAGTAAAAAAAAGAAGTATATATTTTAACTTGATTGTTCTAAAATATTTTTCAAGAGTCCCAGTAGACTAGTTCATTTATGTTCCATTTTCATTAAATGTTGTGACTATGTCTCATGGATGAGTATATGTGCTTATCGACAGGTAATATTTTGTTATCTACCCCAACACAATAGAAATGAGGCGCAGATGACAAATGAGAACAGCAAACAATAATTGGTTTGATCCAGAAGAGGAAAAACGTAATCTGGACAACTGTGTTAAGTGCTCACCAAAAAGAAACATGAATGAAAATATGTTTGGAAAAAAGCATTTGTATCTTAAATAAGCATACCTTTGCCTTTGAACCAAATAACATGCAATCTGCATTTCTTACTATCTTCAGCCACTGAAAAGCATCAATTAAAGAAAAGCCTTCCTGAAATACAGACAAACACTACTCACCGACTGAGAAGCTCTAAAGAAGTAAATTACTGAAAAATTATTTTAAAAACACACAATTTTGAAACCATGATTAATTCCCCCCCCCCCAAAAAAAACTATCCTGTAAGTCATTTTTGATGATGATACATCCACCTTCTTTCTTTGTTTCTGTTTTGAATAATCTATTCTTTTTGCCATCAGCTGTGCTATCATACCTTCACCTAACTGCCCAGCTGTGCTGATTCGTCATTGCAGCACCTCTCCCCTTCTTGTGTTTGGGTAAAGCACTGAACTTAATTTACTAAAACTTTGCAAATTCAAGGATTTAAGCATGGGCATTCAAGCTTTCAAATCCTTTTGCACAGGAGAGGAAAAATTCACATTAGTGGTACATTGCCATTTTGGCAAACTGCTATTTATCATACTTTGATTATGGTGGAGATAAGAAGAGCCAAGAATTTGTATGAGTTAACAGCACAAAACAGGCAGTAGTTTGTGGATCAGAAAGCCTTCAAAGTTTCAGTCACATTTTCATTCACTCACTTTTTTTGTTCCTCTCAGGTTAAAAGGAAAGTTTCGTCAGTTCTACTAAATCATGTTTAAATGCAAAATATAATATGACAGATAGTTGGGTTGTCATAATTTCAGCACAACCATCCTTTAAAGATGTTCAATATTCATTCACCACTACTCAAATTGAAGCATCCTACCTGGAGAAATCAAGAGTAGCTTGTGGGAGCTGTATCCTGACATTTTATATCATGCAACTATCTAAGTACCACGACCATATAAGACATTATACTAAGGTGGAATAGAAAGGGGAGAAGGAGGCATGTCCAGGTATTCTCTAGAACATACTATAATTCAAAATATATTTTGTATTAAGGAGACCATAAAAAGAAAATAGGGTTAGATTTTTTTAAAAGACATTGTTTTATTTTGTGGAGGGGAGGGGATAAGGCAGAAAAAGGAGGGGAGTTGTAAAAAAAATGGCAGAAACCACACAATTTTGTTAAAGTTTCAGCTCAAGACACTTGTTTGAAATGCCCTAGATACAACTAAGTGGTAAATAAAGGATGAATAAAAATCTTTCATTATACTGATAAATGTTAGTCATCTTGCAAACTCCCCAAGGACCACAAATGCCACTCTTCCAATAAAGAAGCACTTCAATAACATCTTACAGCTAGCCTATAACCAGCTAATGGGTTATTGACTGCAACCAAATCATATGATGTAGAAGTGTACTGTACAGTGTTTGTAAACAGTGTTCATTCAAACAATATCTATAAAACTTATTTAACATTCCCTGAAGATCAGAAATATGGAGAAAATGGTTTAGGATACACTAATGCCTATGAAAATGAATACTTACCAATACATCCTTTCCTTTGGAAATGAAGAAATGTCCTGAAATTACTATGGTAAGTACAAGAAAGCCAGATTCTTCATTTGACTCCAAAACCTTTTTTATGATTAAAAAGAAAGCAACAATATAGCAATATAAATAAGAAACACTTTCCAACCTGCAAATGCATGATTACCTGTTGATAAACCTCAGTGATAACTACAAATTGCAAAATGTTATTTAGTATTTTCAATTATTGCCTTTGTTTTTCAGAGGATGAGCTCTGCTGTGAACCTAGTTTGGCCTTTTTAGATTCATTTCCTGGTGTATAGAGCCTTGGGGACTCCGTTTGAGCGAAAAGGTAAGTTATACGTATTTTTAATAAATGATAATAAATCCTAAAAGGTGCTAGGGAATCGAGCTGTTCCAAAATCATATTGAAAAACTATATTTAAATATATGAATGAAACAGACATTTCTATAAAATTTGAAAAAAAAGCTTTAATCTAAGAATATTTTTAAACATCTTTCTGACTAAAAAAAAAGTCCATTGAATTCTGCTCCCCTTGTGGCTAAGTCTGTCGGTTTTTTTTTGTTTTTTGTTTTGCCATAGTTGAGTGTCATGCACACATCTCCCTATAAGCCAAGCACACTAAGCATACCTTCCAAGAACCTGAAGCAGGGCCCAAACCTCCAGGCATGAACCGTCCATAACGCCTCAGTGGCCACTCTGCAGAATTGAGACAAGAAGAAAGGCACCTTGACTGTTCTGTGGCTGGGAGACAGCTTGGCCGAGGCTGATCCACTTCAGGGAATGAAACTGGATTGCAAGTGACGCAGAAGCTGCTACTATCATTTTTGGAAGCCATCTCCAAGGCTACAGTCACTGGAAAGAAGAACACATTGAATAGGGGAATTTTATAGACTCATTCTCAAGTGACACAATCCAAATTTACTCCAGACTTATGTGCAAATTACATAGTGATAATAATCACTGGAAAACATCCATGTAAATTGTGCATCTATGACCTTGTGTGAATCCGAGGAGTATCATTGTGTTTTCAGTTTATTAAATGCATGTGTGTGTGTGTGTGTGTGTGTGTATGTGTGTGTGTGTGTGTGTGTGTGTAGGCAGCCCCCAAGTTACAAACAAGATAGGTTCTGTAGGTTTATCCTTAAGTTGAATTTGTATGTAAGTCGGAACAGGTATATTTTAAATTGTAACACCAGCCAAATATAATTAGCTTTGGATAGCATAGGGAAGAATGAACACTACTGTGCCATGTGTTTTGCTGTTTGTGCCCCTGTTCAGATGATTTCACCCCACTTTCTGTCCCTGTGATCACTGGATTTTGAAAAAATTGACTTGTGGAAACAAGGATTGGTGAGAAAGCTTCAGTGGCGACACCTTTTCCCATGAAAATTCTTTCAGGAATGAATTTCCCTCCCGAGGGGTAGATTTCTCTCACTTTCTGTTTCTCATTCCGTTCTTAATTGAGTCATTTGTAAGGCAGATATTTGTAACTCAGAGACTGTCTCTCTCTGTGTGTGTGTGTGTGTGTAGACAGACTGATAGATGGATGGATTAATCCACAATACAATACAGGTCATAGCAAACCTCAATCTCAATTCCTTTCTTCAGCTGTCAAATCCATCTATCTCAATGAAAGGACAAGCAAGTGAGCTATCATTAAATAGCAATCCTATCCATGGATTGCTGTGACTTTTCCAGGCTGTATGGCTATGTTCCAGAAGCATTCTCTCCTGAGTTTTGCCTGCATCTATGGCAGGAATTCTCAGAGGTTGTGAGGTCTGTTGGAAACTAGGACAAGTGGGGTTTATATATACAGTAGAGTCTCACTTATCCAACGTTCTGGATTATCCAACGCATTTTTGTAGTCAATGTTTTCAATACATTGTGATATTTTGGTGCTAAATTAGTAAATACAGTAATTACTACATAGCATTACTGGGTATTGAACTACTTTTTCTGTCAAACATGATGTTTTGGTGCTTAATTTGTAAAATCATAACCTAATTTGATGTTTAATAGGCTTTTCCTTAATCCCTCCTTATTATCCAACATTCTGCCGGCCCGTTTATGTTGGATAAGTGAGACTCTACTGTATGTGGAAAGTCAAGGGTTAGAGGAAGAACTCTTGGTTGCTTCAGTCAGGTGTGAATGTTACAATTGACCACATTGATTAGCACTGAATAGCCTTTCAGCTTCAAGGTCTGGCTGCTTATTGCCTGGGGGAATCCTTTGTTGGGAGGTGTTAGCTGGCCCTGATTGTTTACTGTCTGGAATTTCCCTGTTTTTTTTAGCATTGTTTTTTATGTACTGTCCTCGACATTCCACAGCTATATAAACCCACTTATCCTAGTTTCCTACAGACCTCACAACATCTGAGGATGCCTGCCATAGATGCAGGCAAAACGTCAGGAGAGAGTGCTTCTGGAACATGGCCACGGAGTCCAGAAAACTCACAGCAACTTAATGATTCTGGCAATGAAAGCAAATACAATACAAATCCTATCCATGTTTCCTCAAAGTTAACCTTCTAAAAAATGCTAAACACTATCTCCTGCCTGACTATATCTTACTCAAAGATTTAAAGATTTTTGTTTGGTGATGGTAAAGATTCGGGTTCCTGTCAGTATGTACAAGCTGCCTGTCCTGCATCAAATGGATGCTACACTGATCCTACAACTCCCAATATGTGTTCTGAAAATAACTATAGTATCTAATGATTATGTTTTAGGTCAAGCATGGGCAAAGTTTGGGCCTCCAGGTGTTTTGGACTCCAACTCCCACCATTCCTAACCGCCTCGGGCCCTTTCCTTTTCCCCCTCAGCCGCTTAAGCGCTTAATGGTGGGAGTTGGAGTCCAAAACACCTGGAGGCCCAAAATTTACCCATGCTTGTTCTAGGCCATAGTTTGAGGCTATGGTTTTAAAATCTCCACATAAAATATTCTGGGTCTCTTCAAAATAGTTTGGGTTTCCTCAAAAGTCAGGACAAATTCCTACTGCTGCAATTCCCTCAACTGAAAAGTACCAGGTCAAAACCACTAAAAGCCAGTCAAAGGCCCCTTCCACACAGCTGAATAAAATCCCACATTATCTGCTTTGAACTGGGATATATAGCAGTGTGGACTCAGGGCCCTTCCACACAGCCCTATATCCCAGAATATCAAGGCAGAACATCCCACATTATCTGAGTGTGGACTCAGATAATCCAGTTCAAAGCGGATATTGTGGGATTTTCTGCCTTGATATTCTGGGATATAGGGCTGTGTGGAAGGGCCCAAAGATATCCCAGTTCAAAGCGGATATTGTGGGATTTTCTGCCTTGATATTCTGGGATATAGTGCTGTGTGGAAGGGCCCAAAGATATCCCAGTTCAAAGCAGATATTGTGGGATTTTCTGCCTTGATATTCTGGGTTACATGCCTGTGTGGAAGGGCCCACAGATGCTAATGATCTCATGTTTAACAGGCATGTCTTCTCTTCATCTTGCCTGAGCAAAACACTCCAAAAATTGTGTTGACAAATTTATTTTTGACATCTTTAACTTAAAGTTGAGGCCATCATCACTAAAAATGCCTCAGAAAAGCACCTAGAGATGCCTCAGCTGAAAGACAGGATGAGGCTGAGGCATTTCTTAGGCCCCTTCCACACAGCTGAATAAAATCTCACATTATCTGCTTTGAACTGGGATTTATGGCAGTGTGGACTCAGATAACCCAATTCAAAGCACATATTGTGGGATTTTCTGCCTTGATATCCTGGGTTATATGGCTCTGTGGAAGGGCCCTTTCTAAATCTCCATTCTCAGTCTTGACTTTGCCGATACTGTTTATTGTGAATTATATATTCAATTGCTACTGGCAATCTCTGAATCACTTGCTGGACATGTGTAAATCCCATCAATTGAATTTTTGCCAGTTGCTTCAGAGTTCTGGTTAATTGAGAGTCTCTACCATATACAAATACAGTAGAGTCTCACTTATCCAAGCTTCTGGATTATCCAAGCCATTTTTGTAGTCAATGTTTTCAATATATCGTGATATTTTGGTGCTAAATTCGTAAATACAGCAATTACAACATAACATTACTGTGTATTGAACTACTTTTTTCTGTCAAATTTGTTGAATAACATGATGTTTTGGCGCTTAATTTGTAAAATCATAACCTAATTTGATGCTTAATAGACTTTTCCTTAATCCCTCCTTATTATCCAAGATACTCACTTATCCAAGCTTCTGCCAGCCCGTTTAGCTTGGATAAGTGAGACTCTACTGTACTTTGTTGTGGCAAAGAGAGTGATACATCAAGGGGGAACCACTTATTGCATAGGGAAGCTGATGAAGAAACACAGCTCACAAACTATCTACAGACCCACCAAGAGAATCCAACAAATGCTACGTTCAGCAAAGGACAAGAGGGATCCTCTCATCTCTGCAGGAGTCTACCGTATACCATGCAGCTGTGGACAAGTCTACATAGGGACCACCAAATGCAGCATTGCCCAAACACGAATCAAAGAACATGAAAGGCACTGCAGGCTAATTCAACCAGAGAAGTCAGCCATAGCAGAGCACTTGATGGACCAACCTGGACACAGGATATTATTTGAGAACACAGAAATGCTGGACCACTCTCACAACCACTATGTCAGACTACACAGAGAAGCCACTGAAATCCACAAGCGTATGGACAATTTCAACAGAAAGGAGGAAACCATGAAAATTAACAAAATCTGGCAACCAGTATTTAAAAAACCCCCACTAAAATCAGGACAATAAATTAATACCAATACTCTGAAAACAAGAGAATTCCAGACATGAATCAATCAGGGCCAGCTAATCACCTCCAGACAAAGGATTCCCCCAGGCAGGAAGCAACCAGACTTTGAAGCAGCAAGGCTATCCAATGCTAATCAAGGAGGTCAATTGTCTCAAATACACAAGAGTTCTTTCTCCCACCCTGGACATTTCACAGATATATAAACCCAACTAGCCTAGTTTCCAACAGATCTCACAACCTCTGAGGATGCTTGCCATAGATGTGGGTGAAACATCAGGAGAGAATGCTTCTGGAACACGGCCATACAGCCCAGAAAACTCATATCAACCCAGTGATTCCGGCCATGAAAGCCTTTTATGAAAGCACATAAAAACACCCATGCTTCCACATTCTAATCACTATTGCACAATCCCTAATTGCCACATCAGTGTGCAACCATAGAGTTCAATGTAGTCACAGCTCTGGGATAAAAACTATCTCTCAGCCTATTTATCCTTGTTTTTATCATCCTATACTGTCTGCCAGATGGTAATAATTCAACAAAATATGCTTGTGATGAGAAATTCTTCAATTCAAACAAGGTAAACAAAGAAAAAAGAATGTAAGTATTCCAGACTTGAGTCCTCTCCCAGGAAAACAAGGTTCTTTAGCCAAAATCTAGTAAGAACGTTATGGGAGATTAAAGCCCATATGAGAAAAGCAAAGCAAAGCAAAGCAAAGGAAAAGAAAAGAAAAGAAAGGGTTCACTCTTGGGGGTGCAAAGTCTGATGTTCCATAAATTAAAGACGCAGGCCTGGTAAAGGTCAGCATTCAACTAATTTATTAGCAAGAAACAAGATTGGAAGCAAATACATGAAAGGAATCCAAGAACATGTATTTTATAGGAAAGCATACTTAAGAGACCTAAGCCACTAGAGGTTAGGTTACTATTCTAAGTAAAAAGAAACTGGAATTTAAATGTGACAGAAAAACATGAATTATGATGTGCAATTGCAAGGAAGAATGAGCACTTTTACTCAGTATCAGGAAGCAAATACACAATCAGAGTAGCACACCTGATAGGAAAAACCAGAGCAAGGAGAGGAAAGAGAACAGAATAGAATGAATGAACCGAAACCTCTCAATGAATATAAACAGTGGTCTCTCCATGAACTAAAGGATGTGCTAGAGAAAGCATGCATGCCACTTTACTAGAACTGATTGAGATCCCTATCTATCCCAATGGGATACAAAGGAACTTATCAGACTCCCCCCCCTTCCTAAATATTCAAAAACCGCTTAAAGAGTCCCATGGGGCCCATCATACAATGCAAAACTATTTCTGCCCGATTCCCATGGGACTCAAGTCTTAAAAATGTGTTTCAAATGTGTATATATATTTTTACATTTCATGTCAAAAGCACACAAAATAAAATATATTTACAAATACTACTAAGTGACATGCACAAGTTGAAAATATACGGTAACTATATATTTTCAACTATATATTCTGAAATACTAAAAATAACCAAGCATAGAAAAGATGCCGAAAAGTTGAAACTTTTATCATATATTGACTTTTTATTGTAAGGTAATGATCCCTTACAATATAATGATCCCTTTTATTGTAAGGTAATGACCCATCTTCTCAATTATGGCTGGCTTGTAATTGTTATTTATTGTCTATTTTAATTGTATAGTTGTATCTGTTTTAATATTGTCTCTCAATTGCTGACTAGGTAATGTATGTTGTTATTTTGATTGGAAACCGCCCTGAGTCCCCTCGGGGAGATAGGGTGGTATATAAATAAAGGTTTTTTTTATATTATTATAAGGTACATCACTAAACAATTCAGTTAGTGTAATAGTAGTCTAATCCCATGAAAGCAGCACGGTCATATGAAAGTCTAAATGTGACCAATACACATCCCTAAGAGTCCTTTCGGCAAAACATCTGCATTAGAGTATAGATGACTACTGAGCAGAGCCTGCGGAATTTAATAAATATTTTAGCATAGTGTTTTTGTTAACTTTAGTGTGAAATGAACTCTGTCAACTCATAGTTATGTTTCTAAAAGTGACCTCTAAAACAATCTTAATGTTAAATTGTCTTAGGGCCCTTCGAGACAGACCCTATATCCCAAGATCTGATCCCATGTTTTCTGTTTATCCCAATTATCTGGCAGTGCGGACTTATATAATCCAGTTTAAAGCAGAAAACCTGGAATCAGATCCTGGGACCCTTAGTGCAACTGACAAATACTTATGATAGTTTTGTTGTTAGCTCTCAAATGGCTGTCTAAATACAGTCTGTCTAGTTCAGCTTCCTTTAAAATGTCTGGTACAAAAAATATTCATTATTTTCCACAACATTTGTGCTCATATCATTAGTTGACATGACGAACTCTACAATGCAATCTGCTTTTCATTTGAAAAGAGTGGCAATAGTTAATTACAAAGCACAGCTTCTGTGACTCAACCATTTTGCATTTAAAGGTGCTTGATCTTTTCCAGAGCAGGGGCATAAAATTTATTTAATTTAACCAACACATATTTGGTTAAAATACTATCAAAAGAGTGACTGGAATCCCTCTGTGTCAGCTGGAAAAGTCACTTTGAAGAAGGTGTTTATTAGTAAATTTTTCCATGGTCACAACAGGTGGCTCGAAATATCTGGGAAAAATCAGCTGCTGCTTATTAGAGAGTAGACACTCCCAACAGGGCAAAACATCAATAAATAGTGGAGATGCCAGGATTTGGAACTGATTTTACATGGAGCGTGCAATTACATAAAATTAATTTCTACATAGAACAAAATTTTGTCATGCGATATGTAATCCCTACATTTCAACTACTAAGTATTCATAAATATATAGTTTAAAGGGGATGGAACAGGAAGGCATCTTAACTTCAGATATCCTTTCATAATAACAATTTTGGCTGCTCAAATTATAAAAGATAATATAACAACACCTTGGTCAGCAGAAACATGGCTGACTTCCTTTGTTTTAA
Source organism: Anolis carolinensis (assembly GCF_035594765.1). Classification (NCBI taxonomy): domain Eukaryota; kingdom Metazoa; phylum Chordata; class Lepidosauria; order Squamata; family Anolidae; genus Anolis; species Anolis carolinensis. Next base: position 34,021,322 of record NC_085845.1, on the reverse strand, counting down.
TAGTAGTGGAAGACAAACAGAGTTGTTAATAAAATATTTGAAAAACATGGATAAAATCTGTTAATCTTGAACTTCAGATTAATGATTACAGAAAGAAGAAAAAAAGGGAAAACTGCAAGGAAAACGAAGTTGTTCAGTAAATCCTTTACATTAGAATTCAGTTATACAGAATAGCTGTTCTATGTAAAATTAGAGGTGAATAAACATCTGCAGGGTATAAATATCCTTTGATGCGGGGCAGAATCAGATTAAGCAAATAACATGCATTTGATAACATTGTCATTTTGTTGAAATGAAAACAAATTCACTTGGTTTAAAAAAAACTTTCCTTGAGACCTCATTTGAATATTCAAAACATAAAACATTGTCCTTGTCAAAAAGATGAAATACTAGCACTTTTATTAAGAGCAAAGAAAACTGGTGAGGAAGAAGACGAAATAGATGTGGATAAAACATGTTTTTTTTCTACTAGGAGAAAGACATAAAATTGTTGGCAAACAGGTAAAATAAGCAAAGCAATTTATCATAAACAGAAATAAAATGTGTGTTTGTGTGGACAACTGATACTAACATTTATCTAATGTCAAAAGTAACAAACATAGCTTCAGAATATTTGCCTCCTAGAATGAATAAAAAGTAGTCCATAATCAGTCTGTTTTATGTGAGCAAAGATTTACAAGGAGCATGTTTGCTTGCATTGAGCATACCAGCCAGGAACTATTTTTTTTCCTTTTGTGATGCGCAATGGCTGGCGGAAGGATCTGGCCCATTGCAGTTAGTGAGGCTGTCCTTTGGTTCCATACTGGTTTTTTCTGCTCTCTCCATTGCTAGAACTTTCAGAAGGACAAGGGACAGAGACTGGAAGAATAAGTAGGTGAATATCAATCTCCTCAAAAACTGAAGAGAGGAACAATTGGGAAATTGGATGAAACGAAAGTAAATCCTAGCTCAGGTTTTTAAAAGCAGATCAAGGAACTTTGGTGAAATACTTACTTTCAAAAACATGTCCCCTTGTTATAGAATAGTTAATTAAATGCTAGAAGAAACAGTAATTTTAAACCTCAAAGAAACTAATAGAACTTAGGATAAGGATGGTCAGAAACAACTTGATTAATCCAATGGTGACCAGATTTTTAAAATCAAAACGAGTTTTATTTTGGTGTAATACTGACTACAGATAATAATACATACTGTAAATATAGGTACACAGCGGAAGAGTAGTTCTTGTAGATTCTTCTTCAAAACTGTGAAGCTGTTCAGAACCAAATCTCCTTTGGCCACCCTCAGCAGGCCCGTCTTTGAAGATCTACACAGTGAGTTATTTTGACACATGGCACAGCTATGGCTCTTTGGGTCCATTTGGATAGTTGAAGTTTCCAGTTCTCACTTTGTTTTGTTATGTTCTTTCTTTTCCAAAATTGCATGGATAGCCCTGTTTGAATGAAAAAGCTTCTCTGATGTTAACATGCTGGTTCAGTTACATTCTTTTCCAAAATTGTGTGGACAGTCCTTTTTGAATGTAAAAGCTTATCTGCTGTTAACATGCTAGTTCGGTTAAAATAGGAGTTGATACCTTAATTTTAAAGAAATAACAGACGCTCTTGTTCTTTTTAATGAATAGTTCTGGGGCCTTTGGTTGGATTGGGGGGCATTGTTCTTCAGATGCATTCCTTCTATCTTGTGTGGATTTTTGCTGGCTTTCTTTGGGAAAACTGGGTGGGCTGGGGTTGCTTTTCATAGATCTCTGGAGGAACCCAAGAAGTTGCCATTTCAATTGACAAACCCACAGGTAGGGCACCTTTTTTTGCTCTTTTTATACAAAGTTATAATGTTTTTGTGGGAGGAATTCCTTTTCGATGTTTTATCATGTGTTTAAACTGTTGTGGTCTAACAACCTGATTGATATTCACTATCAGCCACAGCCGTCATGTCAGTAAGTACCATTGCTTTTATCTTGGTCTACATAGAAATGTATTATTCTGTTTATTTATATGGGATTCCTGGTTTTGAACAGACAGACTGGGGAATTGTGAGATTACCTTTTTCACAGGTCAAGATAAGAAACCCCTAGACCAACAAATGTGTGCTTTGGTGAAGAAAAGGTATTTATTTCTTCTGTTTTCATATCATGCATAACTTAGATTGCTATGATTTACCATAGGTGAAGTAGTAAACTTAAAATCTTGGTTTATACCATAAATATCTGTGACGGCTCACTTTTACATTACATATTAAACATATTTAAATATTTAAAAATATGTAATATTCCCTTTTTAATTATATATTATTTAATTTTAATTTAATTTTAATTTAATTTTTAAATTTAATTTTAGCTTATTTTATTTCATGTTTTGTTATGACCATTGTTTATTTGCTCCTGACATTGAATGTTTGCCATTTTTGTTATACTTTGGAAACCGCCCTGTGTCCCTCTGAAGAGAGAGGGTAGGGTATACTGTACATAAAGTTTTGTTGTCATTGTTTTATATTTATTATTCAAAGCTAGATCTAGTAGATTTTGTCTCTAATTTTTAACTTCTAAGCAGAAAAGAAGAAGCATTAACTCTGCACGGACATCAAATCCTGCTCAGTACTACTGTTCCCATGATATTTTTAAAAATACAGTATGTAGCACTGTTTTTTTGTCCATAACTTCTTACTTGGAAATATTATTATTAGCCATGCTTCTGAATTCTTATGGATAACTAATTATTTTTGATAGGAAGAAAGACACATTTCTTAATAAGGTAAGTAATATCTAAATGTCTATGCATTCTGAATATCGTGACTGGAACTCTTACCTGAATTGTTTTTAAAAGCTTTTTATTCATTTATTTTAATTGTATTTGAACTATTTTGCTGTAGTAGTTGTACAATTTGAATTATATTTTAATACTGAGCTTTTGTCAGTGTTTAATGTTATTGCTTCTTAAGTGTTGTTGTTTAAAATTTCAATTTTGAAGTTGAGCAGAACAACAATAATACCTGACTATATAGGAGTTCTCCGTTGTGCCCATGTTTTGAAGAGGTAGTCTGCTAAGCCTCTTTTAGGTCACAAGAAGCAATTTCTGCTTGCAGAAATGGAAGCAGGTTTTATCATCCTAATTCTGACAGGTTTTCTTTTCCTGAGACAACACGTTTGTGTTGTCTCAGGTTTTGCTTTTCCCTTGTCGCATTGTCAGAAAAAAGCAAAAGACACTGGTGGTTGGCGCTCCTGGCTTCCAGGACGGGGTTCGAGTCCCTGTGGTGTCCTCGCTGGCTTCCCAATGCGACTGGGACTCCTCCTTATAGGGGATCCAATATCAAGGGGGTGATCCAATATCAAGGGGGCATTCATATTTGTATGCTTGTCCATAATGCCCTGCCTCATGCACAGAGGAAGAATTTTTTAAAACTACAGAGGTGGTCGCGGTTGCTGTCTTTGGTCAAAAATTATTTAGTTGCTTGTGTACCCTCTATTTTTAATCGGTTTTATACTTATCTATTCAATGCTTTTGACACAAAATAAACTAATCACGTTTGGTATTACTTGCTTTGGGAATCAGAACTAAATGGGAAAAGGAACTATTACTGATTTTTTTTTTCCTGCAGGAAAAGGTATTTAAAAGTTATAAGAGCAATATGTAAAAAGAAATACAATACTATGATTTTCACTTCATACAAAAACATCTAAGGACAACACTGAGAAAATAAAGCACTCTGTGGAGAGTCCAGGGTGTGAGAAAATCACACCCTGGATTCTCCACAGATATATATTAACCTTCCTTGCCTAGTTTCTCCATGCCTCACAACCTCTGAGGATGCCTGCCATAGATGTGGGTGAAACATTAGGAGAGAATACTTCTAGAACATGACCATACAGCCCGGAATACATACAACAACCCTGTGATCCCGGCCATGAAAGCCTTCGACAAGCACTCTTAGTTAAATACTACCATCTTGTGGTAATTCTAGTGAAAAGCTATGAATAAAATGTTCACCTAAGTTTCTTCTAGAAAAAGCAAAAAATTCAGAAATGCTTTACCTTCACATTCTTATGTTCTGAAACCTTTTCTCAACTAATTCATGCATAATTTACAAGAGGTAGGAGTCTAAATAATGTTTTCATTTCTTTTTCACACCATAAATTGGTGAGAAAGAGGGGAAGTCACAGGGAGGTGGGAGCAAGCTTGTTTTCTGCTGCCCTGAAAACTAGGAGAACAGTGGTTTCAAAGTACAGGAAAGGAGATTCCACCTGAACCTTAGGAAGAACTTTCTAACTGTGAGAGCTGTTCAGCAGTGGAACTCTCTGCCCCAGAGTGTGGTAGAAATTCCTCCTTTGGAGGCTTTTAAGCAGAGGCTGGGTGGCCATCAGTCTAGGGTGTTTTGAATTGGATTTTCCTGCTTCTTGGTAGGGAGTTGGACAGGATGGCCCACGAAGTCTCTTCCAACTCTATTATTCTATGATTACCTACTACCTTCTCAGACTGTGCTAAAAAATGAATTCACTGCTTACAGTTTTGTCAGCCAAAATCCCATTTCATAACTCTAAATGAGTATCTGGTCAACCAAATGTCAGTAGATCAAGTGAAATAAATGGGATTCACAATGGGTTTTCTCTAGTTTCAAATACAGTAGAGTCTCCCTTATCCAACATAAATGGGCTGGCAGAAAGTTGGATAAACGAAAATGTTGGATAATGAGGGATTAAGGAAAAAGCCTATTAAACGTCAAATTATGTTATGATTTTACAAATTAAGCAGCAAAAACATCATGTTTTACAACAAATTGACAGAAAAAGCAGTCCAACACATGGTAACATTATGTAATAATTACTGTATTTATTAATTTAGCACCAAAACATCGCAATATATTGAAAACATTGACTACAAAAACATTGGCTACTAACAAATTGACTACAAATAAAGGTACAATTGCTTAAAATGAACTTACAGTAGCAACATTGTTGGAAATTAAACCCATAAAATTCAATCCTTGCTGCCTAGAGAAACAGCTGTGGATCCGGGAGGGAGGCTGACTATTGGATAATCCAGAATGTTGGATAAGTGAGACTCTACTGTAATTTGATGCCACAAACACAACTGTAAAATGGGCCAGCATTAAGAAAACTATGAGTCCTGAGTAAGTAAACACCTGGTTGCATCAGCTCAGCGAATGGAAAGAATTAGAATCAGGTGCATGAATATTTAGATAAATGCAGAAGTTTGTTAGGTGAGCGGGTGGCATTTCAAAAGGATCATAACTTTGAGGATTCTTTCTTCATAATAAAGGTGTTGCAGTTGGGTTGCTGTGAGTTTTCCAGGCTGTATGGTCATGTTCTAGAAGCATTCTCTCCTGATGTTTCACCCACATCTATGGCAGGCATCCTCAGTGGTTATGAGGTCTGTTGGAAACTAGGCAATTGGGGTTTATATATCTGTGGAAGGCCTAGGGTGGGAGAAAGAACTCTTGTCTGAGGTTGTAATTCATCACCCTGATTAGCACTGAATAGCCTTGTAGCTTCAAAGTCTGGTGGCGTCTTGCCTGTGAGAATCCTTTGTTGGGTGGTGTTAGCTGGCCCTGATTGTTTCCTGTTGGAATTCCCCTGTCTTCTGAGTGTTGTTCTTTATTTACTATTCTAATAATAACCATCTTGATTAGCACTGAATAGCCTTGCAGCTATTCCTGGCTGATTCCTGCCTGGGGTGTTGCAGTTCTTTGTAAGCGAATTATTCCGGGATTGCCAGTTTTCTGAGCTATCTCGACTCTACCAATCTTAGTATTCCAGATAGGAGGCAGCCATAGCTGGCTGTTAAAAGCAGGATCTGAGGCGCGCAAAGGAGTGCAGGCTTACGTCAATTTGATGAGAGATCCTAGCGAGGACAAACCCGCGCCTGCGCACATCACAAGAGCGAAGAGCAGCTCGATTGGCCTTCCTCTGTTTGCGCCTGCGCAGTGAGCCGTCGGCGTCAAGTTTTGCGTCTTACGTCCACGTGACTCCTCAGGGGCGGGGCTTTGGATTTTGAAAAGCGTGGCGGGAAGGCCTCTAAAGCCGCTGTCTCGTTACTTAAAAGGGGCGAATTACTAAGGCTTTGGGGGCGGCTTTCCTCCGGTTTTTCCTTCCTTCATGCCATGGCGAAGCAGCAGAGCCGGGAGCAAGGCATCACCCTGCGGGGCAGCGCGGAGATCGTGGCGGAGTTCTTTTGTGAGTCGGAAGGGGCTGCTCTGGAAACTGGCTCGCTTAGAATACCGGGGGCGGGGGGGGGGGACGTCTACACTGTAGAATTAATGCGGTTTGACACCATGGCCGGATGCTACTGAATTATGGAAGGTGTCGCTTTACAATTCCTTTAGCTTTTGTTGTGCCTCACCAAACTACAAATGCCATGATTCTATAGCATTGATCTATGGCATGGACGTTAAAATAGTGTCGAACTACATTAATTCAACAGTGTAGATCAGTCATGGGCAAACTGGGGCCTCCAGGTGTTTTGGACTCCCAACTCCCACAATTCCTAACAGCCTCAGGCCCCTTCCTTTTGGAACATGGCCATACAGCCCGGAAATGTTACAGCAACTCCATGCAGATACCCTCAATGATTGACTTTGCAGCAATTCAGTGCTAATCAAGCTTGCTAATTGCAACATTCAGACTTACTTTTAAACAGACAAGGATTCTTTCTCCCACCCTGGACATTGCACAGATATATACACTCCACTTATCTCACCTCCAACAGAACCTCTGAAGATGCCAGCCACAGATGCAGGTGAAACGTCAGGAAAAAATGCTTCTGGAACATGGCCATACAGCTCAGAAAACTCACAGCAACCTTATTATTACTCTATTTATACCCTGCTTTATCTCCCCCAAAGGGAACTCGAAGCGGCTTTATATAAAAGCATCAGCATAGCCATTTAAAATATACGAACATTAAAACAGGATTACATAAAAATAGTGTCAAAACATTCCCAGTTAACAATCATTAAAACAAATTTAAAGTTGATCTCTGTTGGCTTCCACTGTAAACTCATATTAACCCTGCCTTGTCTTTACATTGGTGTTTTCTCCCAGTGTGAGTGTTAGATTTTAATCTTCTGGATAATAAGAATTAGCAAAGGCAGTGCGGTTTGCTGGGGTTCAGGATATATTCCTAGAGAAAATATTTTAGATCAAGTCTGAATAATCAAATCCACAAAAATCTAAACCACAAACATGGGGGGATGAAGATCTACAGCACAGTTTGACCTCCATATATATCCATGTTTCTATCATAGAAACATTCCCTCCAAAAAGAAACAATGCCTAAAAGCAAACCTTGATTTTGCCATTTTATATATGGGGTATCTTTTACTACGCCTTGTGTATGCCAGTGTTACCTTGCAGCCGGAAATACTTAATGGGATATAAAAAGAGAGCACAGTGAAGTGTTGATTCTTGAATTGTAATAACACATTTTTTCTCCTTTTCAGCATATGGCATCAATAGTATTCTATACCAACGTGGGATCTATCCTGCTGAAACCTTCACACATGTTCAGAAATATGGGCTTACTATGCTTGTTACAGCAGACTCTGAACTTAAAAACTATTTGAATAACGTCGTGGGGCAATTAAAAGGTATTCAAAGTAGTAGTATTGTTATTAAAGGGCGATTTACAGTTTTCTAGGTGGCATAAGTTTAAGAAAGCAGCATATGCTCCTTACAGGCTTAAGAGATGTAAAATCAAAGTTGGAGAGAACAGAACATGTTTATTCAGGAATGAATCCTGGGATCAAATTCTTCTTTTGCGTCCATAGCCCCTCTCACTTTGTCACTGCTGCTTCTTTGTTTGCGCTTGAATAACTGCCAGTGGCAGAACTAGACAGACTTGTGACTTCTTCAAGCATGGATTCATGTTTGGTTTGAATTGTCTGTGTAGCTTGGTTTAGCCACAGCATTTTGTTTCATTATAATTCTAGTTGCAATTCAAATGCCAAATATATATTGCATCAATATGCTGAATTGCAGATTTTTTAATTTTAAGATAGTGCTACTATGTATGTGGAGTTTGTTTCCAAAAGTACCAAATCCAAACAAAAAAATGAAAAATTAGTTATAGGCGGCTCCGTACTGTTGGTCAAGAGTAAAATATTAAAACATCAAAATGTGTCATATCACTCCTATACAGGGTTTGGGAAACTACATTTTATACTATAACAATGCTCATCCTCAGTATGGTTATTATTTCTGTAAAATTTGTTTAGATGGATATGGTACCTTTTGGTAGTTTGTGAACTGGATTCAGCCCCAGAAATAAAGGTATTCTGGATAGAATTTGCTAGTGTGTAGTTTAAAAACTGCCTACAGTGCAAATAAGTATGGAAAACTGATACATTTTATAGACATGCAACCTGTTTCTTAGTGTGCATTTCTGGCAAAACTAAATTGCTTTTATCTCCTCTGTAGTAGAATACGAAAGTGAAGGCTCTCTTGGGAGTTACGATTTAGCTTTGGCCAAGCATTTCCTCATTACTGCCTTGTTTCAAAATATGACAAGAGAGGGAAAAAAACCTGTGATGTTTTTTCAGTAGAAAGAAAATTGTGTCTCTATCTTCCTATTAGTGTACTAGAGAATGCTGTTTTTCTGCAGAATCCCAGCTAATGTAGGGAAATATACTTCTCTATCGCCATCAGTGTTAGAAGACAGGAAGATTTAAATACTCACCCTTCCCCTGTTGGGCTTTGTGTGGGAAGCAACACCAACGAGCTGCTCTTTTCACTTCTAAAAGTGTTCAGAGTTATTTGCACATATGAGAATGAGTAGAAAACATACTCAGAAATATAGCTAATGAACAAATACAAAATTGTAGCTACCTGGTGCAAGGCCAGAGTATTACTGGTAATTTGAATCAAACATAACACAGTGTGTGGCAAAATACATATCAATCTCCTGGGCAGCTGCTGCTGAGAACCCCAGATCACTCTGAGAAAACAGCTGTCTATTCCAGATGTGTACAATTAAACTAAGCAAAGAGACTAATATAATTTTGTGTCTAGAATTGTGTGTCTTCAAGTCGACTATTGACTATATCATGAGAAATACAGCGTTCCCTCACTTATCGTGGGGGTTACGTTCCAGGACCACCCGCGAAAAGTGAAAATCCGTGAAGTAGGGACGTTATATTTGTGTTGTTTGCAAGTAGCGTCTCTGTCCCCTCCTCGCCTCTCAAGCACACGCGTGTGTGCTCTCGCCGCTGCTGCTGCCTTGTGAGATGAAAACGAAGCTGCTTCAGCCTCCTTTTCTCTCCCTTAGGAAGGAAGTAGAAAGAAGGATTTATAAGGGATTTATAATATTATTTTATGATTTATACTATTATTTTAGTGTTTATTAAAAACCCACAAAACAGCAAGGGTGCAAAATGCGAACCACAAAGTAGCGAGGGAACACTGTACTCAGAGGTGGTTTGCCATTGTCTCATTGTGTAAAATAAAGCTTACAGCACCTGCTGTCTGGCACTAGCCTTCCTTCCATGCACTAACCAGCCCTCTCCCTGCTTAGCTTCTGGAATCGAATGGAATTTGGAACTAAAAGCTAATTTCGTTTCTTTTCTTCAGAATGGCTTTATGAGTGCCTAGTTCAGCGGCTAGTAGTGGTGATTTCTAATAAGGAAACCAGTGAAGTTCTTGAAAGGTGGCAGTTTGATATTGAATGTGACAAAAGTGCAAAGGATGAAAAGTAAGTATCATCATACTTCGATGCACATAACATTAAATGTTGGTACTTTTCTGACAGTTTATGACTTCTAGGCACATTGCCACAATGACATATTCGCTGCTATTGCCATCATGATCTCAACTCCAGATAAATCCTAACCTGTGTTAGAAGTTAGTTTATCTAACCTGCAAAATGTACCTGCCTTTCAAATGTTTAACTTTCCAAATTTCCAGCCATGTCCATTCACTGATTTTTGTTGCCCTAACTATTTTTCTTAAGATACGAATGAAAGTATAATGATATTATCTCAATCTACTCCCTGGGCTACCAAGTCATATAAACTGACCTGGTTAGGAATCAGTGAACAATTTATATATCAATATGCATCATATATGCACAACTGTCTAACCTTCAAAATGTTTCTGGAAAATGGTGTATATAGCAACATAGGCAGTCATAATGTTTCAATAATTTATTGTGTCAAACTTTCAATGTTCTATTTTATTGCATTTTCAGTGTCCCAAGGCAGAAATCTCAGAAGGCTATACAGGATGAAATCAAATCTGTTATCAGGCAAATAACAGCTACGGTGACATTTCTTCCATTGTTAGAAACTACTTGTAAGTAATACAACTTATTAACTGAACACAGCAAATAGCTATCAGGGTAACTTTAACTTTACCAATGAAACAAATACAGTGTTATAATTTTTGCATTTACAACCTGACTTGTTTTTTTAAAAAAAAAATCCTTCAGTAAAGAGAGACTAATTTTTATTGGGGAATGGTATAAAATGCCTTTGTACTAAGAACTGAAACAAAAGAGTTTGGGATAAACAAAATTTATATGGATGTCCAAAATATAATCAGCAAGAACAGAATATGGGACTTTTAGCCTATTTAGATTATCCAAATGTGCCCCAAATGATCAATTTTTGAAGAGATTCTGGATAAACAGTGACAGTCAACTTGTCAAATGACACTATTTCATTCCTATTTTATAAAATCCAAACATGTTGTAAGTTGTTTGAAGAGAATCTTTCCAATTGATTAATTGGAGACTAATGTAAATGTGGTTCCAATGCCCATTTTTGTTTTTCCTAAAGGAGGGTTGAATTATTGAACCCATAATTGAGAAGCACAAAACAGATGGGAAAATGTACGTTGTTCCCTCTGCTTTTGATCTTATTCCTTCCCTGCATGAATGCTTCCATTTTGTCCTTTTATCCCAGTGGTGCTCTATAATTAGTCATTATTATCGTCTGGAAGGAGGACAATACTTATGGGAAGAATGCATGGGTGCAAAAAAATACAGTATACCCACCCTGCTTCTGCATTTTGACTCATTGATCTTCCACTTTGTAGGCATTTGCGCAAACTTAATTTTGTCATATGGTATTATTAAAGGGACAGGCAACTTCAACAGTGGGGAGAGCGCATTTTGACCTTTGAGGGCTCACTATAGGCTTCACATCTGACAAATGTGCTGTTAATTTGTTTTTTCAAAATCGGGAGTGACTACATGTTTGCTTCCACTTTTAAGGAAGGGCACCAAAGGAGAAGTGCTTAGGATCAGAGTAGAAAGCTGATGCACAGAATAGGTAAAAAGGGAAAATCTGTTCTTACCCATATATCGTTAAAACAGTATGTCAGTAGTGTAGGTTCATGGTAAATCTATCCATCTGCAATGTTACGTTAGCCACTCTTTTAAATAATATTTAATATATTATATATAATAATATTAATAATATTATAATATTTCTGAAATGGAAAAGGTACCAAAAATGGCAGTGAAACTGAGAAAACAATATATTTCCTATGAAGAAACATTTGAAGAATTTTGCCATTTAATTTACACAATATCTGATGTGCTTTTTACCAATAACTGGTTACTTTGCACTCCTGAATAAATTTATTTTAAAATATGAAGATATACAGTATAAATACAGTAATATCAACGTGTGTGTTTTGACTTTTTTTCACAGGTGCCTTTGACTTGCTAATTTTCACAGACAAAGACTTGGAAGTTCCAGAAAAATGGGAGGAGTCAGGGCCACAGTTTATTTCCAACTCTGAAGAAGTCCGTCTCCGTTCCTTCACAACCACCATACACAAAGTGAACAGTATGGTGGCCTACAAAAAGGACGCTTTTCCTTAACATGACAGATACCGTTGTACAGTTCCTTAGCTGCTAATCGTTACTTTCTAAATGTAAATATTTCCTGTCTTGCCATCAGACTGTCAACCCTTAACTAACACTTTATCATTAAATATATTTCAAATATGCCAAATTCAAAGGTTTGTAGCTTGTCAATGGCTAAACAATGACGTCACCATGCCAAAATGCCCGGACGGTTATCTAACTTGAAGCCTAGTCTTAAAAACTGCAATGTGGATATATTGTTACAAATCCTATAATCTTTCTTTTTTTATGTCACAGAATTCTTTTCCTCCCCCGCCCCAATCTTGTGAAAGTGGGAAATGTGTTTATTTTAATTTTTGTGTTTTGTAGAATAAAAGTTTAAAACAAAAATCAAGAAAATTATTGGGTTTTCTCTTTTATAACTGACTAATTTTATTTCAAAATACAGCGAGGCCTACATTAAGAAAGCCAGCCTTTGGCCATTTTGGTGTCTACCGGACGGGGGGTTGTGGAACCAAACCTCAGGTCTGAAGGCACATTTGTACCCTGGAAATACACTTCATATTGTCGATTCCAAATGCTTCAAATTCATAGTTTGAAGAGACCACAAGGGCCATCCAATAATATATAATCAATGCATACTTGAAAAATTGCTATTTCTAATAAATAATGTCCCAAGTCAGGTTTAAGAACTAAAATAAAGTTGTCACCTATTCTTTTAAAGCAGTGCTATTTAAAGTTATGGTCCATGAAGATTTGTGATTACATGAGTTATTCTTTAATGGCCTCTGCCAAGTTTCCAGGGGAGCTAATATATATTGCAGCAAAATGTGAGGTTCTGTAGCAACAATACAATCCTATAGAGAAGTACTCCCCCTCTGATTAAGGAGCAGAAAAATACACCTTGTCTTGTCAGTAGTTTATATTGAAATATTTACAAATAATGCTCTTTTAAAGTTTATAATTCCCCCCCCCTCCCGCGCTTGCTTCATAAAAATTTCCTCACGAAACTTGGCACTGAGGTAGGCAGCCTCGAAGTCGTAATGTTTCATTTTACAATGTTCTCTCACTTATTGCTGGGATTAGGTTCCAGGACCACGCACAATAAGTGAAAATCCGTGAAGTAGGGACACTATTTTAATATTTATACATTATTTTAATAGTTACACACTATTTCAAGTCTTTATCAACCAATTGTGTGTTGATAAATCGCATCCTTTTCCCATTGCGACTTGGACTCCTTTTCTCTCCCTTTGGCTTCTCCTTCCTCCCTTCATTAGGCTGTAAATTGTAATTTTTTAATTATTTATAATAGTCTTATAGAGTTTATTGACAAACAGCGAATCCACGAAAAGTGAACCGCAAAGTAGTGAGGGAACACTGTATAGTTTTGTTGTTCGGCTAATGCAATAATTAATCTAATAGATTTTGCCTTAGCAGTAGGCGCAAATGTGTTGTCATAAGTCTCAAATTGTTTTTGAGCAAAGCCCTGCACTACTAACCTTGCTTTATATTTACAGGTTCAATCTGGTAGGTTTTCCCCCTATAAACCCATCTAGACCCAATTATGGGTTTATCCTTTGGTTTATTCACTATTTTAAACACTCCTAGTTATACGAGACTTAAACTCCTTGTCCATTTTTCCTGTTCCTTTTATGTACATTTTAGCATTTCTTGGAACTGGTTCACTGCCAACCTGACACACACAGCCTGAACTACAAATCTTTCAGGTGGTACCCCTTTGTGATCTCCTTGGTACTTAACTTCTATTTTTTTTTTGTTACTTCATTTTGCTCTGGTTCTTTTGGGGCTGTCCTGTAATTATCAAGAGACAATAACCTTGGTTGTTCTGATGAATATGCCTCCATTCTGAATATTTCTCAAAATTGGCACTACCTTGGTTCAATGGTATGAAATCAAGGAAGTTGTAGTTTTACATAATGTTCATTCTACTCTGCCAAAGAGTGCTGGTGCCTCACCAAACCACAATTCCACAATATTCAGTCATGATAGTAAAAGCAGTACAAAACTGCATTCTACATTTGTACAATTCTTGATTTTGCCAATAAATGCCACTTCTATAAAATTGACAAGTTACAGATCTGCAAACAGTTTATTTCCGAAATTATGCAGCTTATTTTGAAGACGGTTGCATTTCATCTTTATGTAAACTCAAATCTACTGCTGAATTTGGACAAACAATTTCTGGGTACATTTGAGAAAGTAAGTTTTCATCTACATGTCTGTTTTTATGGGCAGAAAACAGACTCCAGAAAACTGCAAACATTTTACAGGATAATTTGTCCTGGCAGCTATGATTTTTCCACATGAGACATACATACCTAGCAAGAAGAGTAATACTATGTATGCTCATTCATGAACAAGTCACAATAGAATAAAGGGCTTCGCTTTCTTTTAAACCAGTTAAAAGGCAACAGATACAATTCATTATGAGAACTTGCAAAGTGTTTGCTAAATGGCACAAGTTATAAAAAGATCTACAAAAAGCAAGAATTTAATCATTTTATTTGAATATCATTAAAATGTGGTTGAAGGGCTCTAGATCTATTTTAGAGATACAGAAAAAGCTTGAAATCAGACTGGCAAGAGAACTGAACACATGAACTCATCTAATACTGGATGGGTGGCAAAGGGATCTTGTTGCAGCCAGACTACACCTTTTCAAGTGTCTCATGGGGTTTAAGTCAACCTGAATCTCTAGTACACACATGACAGTGTACATTACGCAAAAAAAAAAAAAAAGCCAAATGTTTTGAGCTTTGTAATCATGAGGTTCAATTCTACATAAAAAGCAGTACTGGAGTTTTAAAGCTTCTTCACTCTTTTTGAAAATCCAATCAAAAATATCTTTTTACAGCTAGAACATCAGGAGCGAGTCTCTTCAGTCCTTCCATTTTATTCAAGGTGCAGAATCTTAGACTAGAATTTCAGTGACATTGGAAGTAGCTTCTCTTTTACTTGTGATCTGCTGTTCCATCTCCTGCTCATCCCAAGAAGTGGGTTATGCTGAAAGGTCCTGAGACTTGAAGAAATAGTTGTACATCACAGAGTACAAATAAGTATCCTTCAGAATATTCTCAGAATGTTCATAAAAAATTTTCTGCAGGGGGAAAAGATGTCAATTATGTAAATATTATTATGATTATTATTTATTTATACAAGGAGACTCACAAGGAGACTCAAAGTGGCTTACATTAAAAGCATTTCAATGCAATTCTGTAAATGTTAAACATGTTAATTAAAATCATTAAATTATATCATGTAAACTGAAGAACCAGGGAAACTAGTAGCAAAAAAGGAAATAATTTTTATCTATTGGTTGGAAACAAATATGCATGAAGTTCATATCTCACTAGGACTGATACAGGGCCTATCTTATGATATACTGCAAGTTATAACAAAAAGATAAAATACCTGAATTTAATTCATATAACGTATGAGCTGGTTGATCCCGCTGCCTCGAAACCCGGTGTCGCCTATCTCTTTGTGGAACCCTATTTTATTACGGGCAGCATGGCGAGCCACGGAGAGATGGAATGGCCACAAAAAGGTATTGATTTTATGGAAATGCTCTCCAGCAGAGTAAACTTCATGAATGAGATCTTCCAGACAAATTATACCATAGGTTCCTAAAGGAAGGTAGAGAGGAAGGAAGAAAAGCTTTAGATGCATTTGCTGTTGTTGTTTTGTATCTCCAAATCTTTTCCAACTTATCATGACTCTAAGATACACACGTTCTTGATCAAATGGGGCTTGTCTGTTTCTTCCTTTGAGGCTGTGTTCTACCCACGGTCACCTGCTGAGTAAGGATTGGAACCCTGGTCTTTAGACCCATGCTCAAACCATGCTGGATCCTGATAGAGCATATTAACACCAAATACTTAACTTAGCCACTTTTCATTAATATCTTGCTAGAACACAAGGAAGCACAGAGTGCTACAAAGTTACAGCATACTTTAACCCGCCCAACACACAACCATAATTTATTTCACTTACCCAAATGCTCTTCTATCAAAATGTTGTCTGTCAAAGCGACCTTTTTGTTTTTGATCTTTGCATGGCCTCTTTTTAGGATCAACTCTCGAACAGATTTCAAGTTGGGATAACTATCAAAATAAAGAACTAGTGATTGTGCTGAAAAAAATGAAACCACCAGGACCCACAAATACTAAAGGCAACTGCAAGTAATGGCAAATATTAAGTTCTCCGTTTGTTATCTTGTAAATATTCTAAATGTTGATGTTCCCTCCTCAAGACAGACCTCTGCCCATTAAGATACACAACTTTCTTTACAAACTATATTATGATAAAGTGTTGACAAATTTGTAACATCCATTTCTGAGGCACTAGTTGTTAAGATAAGAGTCAGCCTAGGGTGTAACTTAATAATTTGGTTAAATAATCTTTAATAACAGTTGCTGGCTGTGTGTGATGTTTCCAGCAAGCATTTATCTGGCTGGCTGTCTCACCCTCAAGAAAAAGGCACATAGAAGGGAGGAATCAAGAGGGGTATTGTACATTATATTACACTCATCTTAGATTTTTCTAGACATTTCCAATAAAATAATGCAAAAGTTAATTTCTTTCAAGGTCTTGGTGCTTCTTAGGCACATTCATTTCATTTTCCTCGATCAATTCCACCCTTGGCCATTCCTACATACAGAATAAATACTTACCCCCATGCTACGTAAGGCTCCACTGTACGTAACAACTTTAGTGTTTCTGGTGACAATTTAACAAAAGTGCCACTGTAAATCTTTCTCAGTCGTAGGGTCTCTATTACATGTCGCACTTGCAGATTCACTCCTTTAATTCTAAAGGAAAAGAAAAATCACATCAGTAGCTATCGCTCTTGGTCGAGGGTATGTTCCATTAAAGTCCAAAAAACCTCCCCACCCCACAAGCATTTGTCAATTTACATTTTCTTGGAAGTAGTTTCATAAATTTATATCTACTTTACTCTGAGTTACTGAACAGTAACTCTTCACGTCAAATGAACCTGAGAAAAAGCTTACAGCGAAAGAAAAACTTGATAGCACAGGCATTATATTTGAAATAGCCATATCTTAAGGTCAAATTCAATTTTAATTCAATGCACTTCAAAAATCTTTAGTAATGCCATATACAGTAGTCTTGATTATCAGACTTAAACTGGCAGGCAGATTGACAGATAATCAAAACTGTCAGATAATAGGGAGGGTGGCAGAAGAAGGAGCCTCTTCCCGTTGCTGGGGAAGAGGCTCCTTCTCCTCATCGTCGTCATCCTCTTCTTCCGAGGGAGGAGGGAGATCACGAGGAACAACGGCAGGGCACCTTCCAAGCCTCACTTGTCCTCTTTCTCTTCCTCCTCCTCCTCCTCTCCCTCCAGAGCCAGCCTGCAGGAGGAAGAGGACAAGCGAGGCTTGGAAGGTGCCCCGCCGCCGTTGATCCTCACAATCCCCCTCCTCTTCTCCCTCGACAGGCTGGCTCTGGAGGGAGAGGAGGAGAAAGAGGACAAGCAAGGCTTAGAAGGTGCCCCGCCACTGCTCCTTTGCTTCCCACTCGCCCTCCCTCGCTCATTGTCTCACTCACCAGGCCTGCTTCCGGCAGCAAGGGTAGAACCAGGACCCAGCATGGTGAGTGAGTGAATGAGCGAGAGCCCTCCCTCGCTCACTAACTCACCAGGCGGTCCCGGAAGCAACAGCGACAGTGGCAGCAGACCCAGGACCCGGCCTAGTGAGTGAGTAAGAGAGCAGGGGAAAATGACTGCTGCCACCTTTGCTGCGCTGGCCCGGGAGGGGGTGAGCGAGGGCGCCCTGCGTGTCAGATAATACGGAGTGTCGGATAAGCAGAAGTCGGATAAGCGGGGCTCTACTGTACTACTAGCTCTCCCATTGTTAACAGTATGCTCACAGACACATTTTTAAAATTTTCCTATTAAATCAGCACAAATCAAAAGATATGTGAGCAAAACAAAATAATCCCACAGATAATGAATGACTCATGTCTTACTCTGCAATCCGTACAACAAATGCCAGTTTGTGTCCCTCCTCAGGCTCTAGCACCAAACCAGGCTTACGTTCCATGCGTCGCAGACGGACATCATCTCTGCGTTTCCGATGAGAGTCTCGCAAAAATGTTTCAAGTCGCTTGAATTTAATCTGTTTCCCCTTCTGGTGCTAAGATAAAGTTATAACTTAATGTTAGTCATAACATCACAACTAGGACATCACCCAGGTTTTCATGTAATACTTGAAGCAATGTAGCTTTTCCTAATGGTAAACATTTGTTTATCAGTGAGACACTAACTGTTATAAACTAAGGAAAAGCACAGTTACTATATAAGGGGTTTAACAAACTATATATGAAAGGTTGAGATGAGACAGGGACTTTCTCAACACAGCAACAGAGTCAATCAAGAAAAGTAAACTAGGAGTAACGGGGTTTGATGAAGACATAAAATCAACTGAAATTCCACAAAATAGTTAAGATTAAATTGCTTCCATCATATCAGACTTCACTGTCACTGTTTTGACAAAGGTAAATCCAAACTACACAGAATTCACCATATCAAGGAGTGTCTTTTATGCCATCTTGAATAACTTGATTTTCACCTGCAGCCTCCAGTATATCAGCTATATATCCTAGTTTAAATCATCCATAAAATCAGGATGTTACAGACAACATATTTGCCCTGACTGTTGTTGTTTTTGTTGTTGTTATTATTATTATTGGGCACAACCCGGAACTACAGGGCAAACTTTTAAAGGAATTAAATTGATGTTAAAAGCATAAACATCAGTCTGAGAGCAACAGAACACAAGAAGAGTCTTACCCTTAGAACAAGAGGCTTAAAAGTGCCAACAAGCTACTGGCCATGACCCCAGCCAGCCAGCCAGGCTCCGAAATAAGAAAACATGTGCCTTCCGTAAGCGTTAAGACAGATATACTATTACTTATTTACTTCCCCAACTATTTCTCACCAAACCTCATTTTCATCTATATCTGGTTCTTTATTTAAAAAAATAATTTTCCACACATATTTATTTTCATTAAATTTAATACAGTGGACCTGCAGTATCTGCTGTGGTTTGGTTCCAGAACAGAAAATCCATGAATGCTTGTCCCATTGTATACAATGGTGTAGTGAAATTATTTCCCTTAAAATAACAAATGCTTTCAGTCTTCACAGAACATAAATACAGCAAAGTATATACTGGTCTTATATGACATCTCCCCTACCTTTCTCTTGTCCTCCAAGGCCTGCTTTGCTTGGGTGGCCTTGATTGCCTGATAGGCCTTCCTTTTCTTCAGTAGGTTTTCTGGCACCAAAGGTATCTTCCTGGGTGGCCTAAACACACAGATACAAGGGTTTACAGCACAATGTATTTAATGCAGAAGCAGAGAGCTGGAAGAGACCACAAGGGCATCTGTCCAACCCACTCCCATGTTTAATTACATTTCAATGAGAGTTCGTTGTATGTTTTTCCTATGCTGTATTTGCATCTTGATTCAAGGTTCTGAATAGAAAAGCAGGATATAAACACAGATGATTATAATATTAATATTAATCAATTTTGCTTTTCTCAGAAATGCTTTCTAAAGTCTTCTAAGAACTAAATTCTCAAGTTAACTGTATTGTTTGCTTATATAAAATGCTGTGGAAGAGCAAAAATTAAAAAGCAGCATTTTCAACCACATGGACACAGCAGCCTAGATAAACACTGTCATATAAAGCAGTTAAGGAGCCCCAGTGGCGAGGTGCATTAAAGCACTGAGCTGCTGAACTAGCAGACCGAAAGGTCCCAGGTTCAAATCCCCGGAGCGGAGTGAGCGCCCGCTGTTAGCTCCAGCTTCTGCCAACCTAGCAGTTCGAAAACATGCCAATGTGAGTAGATCAATAGGTACCGCTCTGGCGGGAAGGTAACGGCGGTCCATGCAGTCATGCCGGCCACATTACCTTGGAGGTGTCTACATACAACACCGGCTCTTCAGCTTAGAAATGGAGATGAGCACCAACCCCCAGAGTCAGACATGACTGGACTTAATGTCAGGGGAAACCTTTACCTTTATAAAGCAGTTTGAATCTACATTAGTTACTGTGGGTCCAGTGAACTGCATTATTTGAGTCTACACTAACCATATAATGCAGATCCAAATTGCATTATATGGCAGTGTAGATCCTGCCCCAGACACTCTGACTGAAATCCATGGGATCTCAAATCAGTTGTGCTTAATCATAGATTTCAACAGATTTAAGACCCTTCTACACTGCCATATAACCCAAATCTGCTTTGAACAGGATTGTTTGAGTCTACCCTACCATATAATCCAGTTTAAAGAGTCTGCTCAAATCTGGATTCAATTCATAATGCTTTACAAGCCAGGCACTAGCAATTAACATACATTTATGTCAGACATTACATTGCTCCTTACATACGATGCCAGTTCAATAATTAATTTGTATTTTAAAGCAATGATGATTGCTTTTAAGATGTGAGGGGCTTTGAGTATTGAAGGGGGATATAAGGAAATGTAATATAAATATAATATAGTTTCCCCCAATATACATAGCAGATATATGACACCCCAAATTTCACTTTTAATTAATCAGCGTTCTTTTATACAACCATAAAATGCCCAGATCAGCAACACACATAAACAGAGTGGCCCCGATAAGCAATAACGTTTACTGGGCTGCTGTGAGTTTTCCGGGCCATGTTCCAGAAGCATTCTCTCCTGGCGTTTCACCCACGTCTATGGCAGGCATCCTCAGAGGTTGTGAGGTATAGGCAAGGGAGGTTTCTATATCTGTGGAAGGTCCAAGGTGGGAGAAAGAACTCTTCTCTGTTGGACGCAAGTGTGAATGTTGCAATTAATTACCTTGATTAGCACTGAAAAGCCTTGCAGCTTCAAGGCCTGGCTGATTCCTGTATAGTCTGACATAGTGGTTGTTGGCACTGATTGATTCATGTCTGGAATTCCCCTGGAATTCCACAGCATATTATTTGAGAACACAGAAATAGTGGACCACTCTAACAACCACTATGTCAGACTATACAAAAAAGAAGCCATTGAAATGCACATGCATGGGGACAATGTCATCAGAAAGGAGGAAACCGTGAAACCGAACAAAATCTGGCTACCAAAACTCTAAAATCAGGACAGTAAATAAAGAACAACACTCTGAAAGCAGGGGAATTCCAGACATGAAACAATCAGGGCCAGTTAACACCTCCCAATCAAAGGATTCCCCCAGGCAGGAATCAGCCAGGCCTTTAAGCTGCAAGGCCATTCAATGCTCATCAAGGTAATTAATTGCAACATTCACACTTGCCTCTAAAAGACAGTTCTTTCTCCCACCCTGGACCTTCCACAGATATATAAACCTCTCCTACCTAGTGTCCAATGTATCTCACAACTTCTGAGCAGGCCTGCCATAGATGTGGGCGAAACGTCAGGCGAGAATGCGCCTGGATCATGGCCATACAGCCCGGAAAACTCACAGAAATCTAGTGATTTCGGTCATGAAAGCCTTCGACAAAACACTGTTTACACCGATGAAGCCGAATTAAACGAAAAAGAAGCCATTGTAGACAGAGATCTATTCCTTCAATATGCCCAAAGCCCTCGATCCCTGCGGATGGACGCAGATCCCCCTGCTCCCCATTTCCTCCCCGTAAAACTCACTCAAGCGCCGCCATGTTTTCTCTCCACCTGGTTTTGCGGCGCTACTGCGCATGCGGACGACGGCGAGCATGCGCAGAAGGGAAGGGGATGCTCCTTACATCAAATGCATGCGTTTTCCAACTTTATTGGTCCGGTTCTCGGGCGCCTTCCCCTTTCTATCTGCATAGACATAGGAAGGGAAAGACAGAACGCGTGGAGGAGAAACTTTCGGGTTTGCTTTTAATGTTTCTCAATCAGTAATGAGACTTAACTCCCAAAAGTTATGAAAATAAAAGGCTGGGCATTAATTGAGATAAAGCAGTGGGGTGTTTATTCAATACCAAGGGCTTCCTGCTTTTTGAAACCCATGTTATTTCGGGATTACTGTGAGTTTTCCGGGCTGTATGGACATGTTCCTGAAGCACGCTCCTCTGACGTTTCGCCTGAATCTATGGCAGGCATCCGCAGAGGTTTTGAGGTCTGTTGGAAAACTATGCAAGTGGTGTTTATATATCTGTGGAAGGTCCAGGTTGGGAGAAAGAATTATTGTCTGTTGGAGGCAAGTGTGAATGTTGTAATTAATCACCTTGATTAGCAATGAAAAGCTTTGCAGCTTCAAGATCTGGCTACTTACTGACTGGGGGAATCCTTTGTTGGGAGGTGTTAGCTGGCCCTGATTGTTTCATGTCTAGAATTCCCCTGTTTTCTGAGTATTGTTCTTTATTTTAGAGGTTTTTTAATACTGGTAGCCAGATTTTGTTCATTTTCATGGTTTCCTCCTTTGTATTAAAAATAGTTTTAAGCTTAAAGCCTTTTTCCTAAACTCTAATTACAGTACTTTGATACTCACGATACTTTTTGTATCGTTTTGTATCATATTGTTGTTGAGTGCTGTCAAATCATTTCCAGCTATTGGTGACCATAATATGAATCTGGCATGGCATTTTTGTTGTAAGATTGGGCATGTTTGCTTTTGCTCCTCCTTTTTGAGGCTACACTGTGCAATTAATGCAGTTTCACACCACTTTAAGTGCCATGGCTCAATGCTATAGAATCCTGGGAGTTGTCGTTTTGTGAGGAACCAGCACTATGTGGGAGAGTAAGATAAACATTTTATAAAACTGCAGCTCTCAGATTTAACGTGGTGTCAAACTGCATTAATTCAACAGTGTAGATTCCATCAAGCGTGTAACTTGCCAAAGTTAATTTAATTGATAGTAGGATGTCTGTGAAATACTTGGAGGGCATTCTGTTTAAATTATCTTGTTTTGCATGATTAAATTGTTTCATATTCTTTTAGTCTAACTTTTAAAATTATTTATATTTTTCCAAATTTTATTCTATTTATTCTAATCTAAAACCTTATAGTGTAGAATATATTTATTTTGATACAATAAATTCCCAACCGTTGAGACTGCAAAATAATTTCAGTTGCAGTTGTATGCCTGGGACTGAAATTATTTTGCCATGGGGAAATCCTTGAATTAGACTAAAACTCAGCACATTAACTCAATTGGGTGATAAGATCTGAATCTGGGATTTTCCAGTTTACAGCCTTAAGACTGGGTTGCTGTGAGCTTTCCGGGCTGTATGGCTATGTTCTAGAAGCATTCTCTCCTGACATTTTGCCCACATCTGTGGCAGGAAGCAGCCAGGCTTTGAAGCTACAAGGCCATTCAAGGCTAATCAAGGTGGCCAATTTCAACATTCACACCTTCCTCAAATAGACAAGTTATTTCTCCCATCCTGAACATTCCTCAGATATATAAACCCAACGGACCTCACGGCCTCTGAGGATGCCTGCCATAGATGTGGGTGAAACGTCAGGAGAGAATGCTTCTGGAACATGGCCATACAGCCTGGAAAACTGACAGCAACACAGTGATTCTGGCCATGAAAGCCTTAAATAACAGCCTTAAGACTGTCCCCATAAATAGTATATTGAATTTAAACAATACTAAAGTGTGTGTAAGCATTTAAGTCCCTTTCACTGCCCCATGAATGCTTAAATACAATGCAGTGTACAATTTCAAACCTACATAAACACTAGAATTAAACATGGAACTATTAAAATCAGTACTTTAAATCATTAAAATCCCTTTAAAATACCTAAAACACTACATAGTCTTAAATACTTTCTTCTTTACAAGCCTTTTTTTAGGCTAGTTCTAACCTTAATTTACAAGATCTGACCAGATCTGTTATCTGTAGTACAATTAGATCCATTAATCAGCCCTTTATCACTGCTATTATATATGTAAGATCTAAACAGTTACGTTTTGGACTTCTGCCCCCAGAAGACCCCAGACTCATAGGCATAATTATGTGGTCCAAAAAGCCATTTTTCTTTTTCCGGCAACAATTATTCCTGAAGTATTCCTTTTTCACCTCACATCTTGGGAATATATACTGTGGTCTTTAATTTCTGGTCCATTTTGTCTGGATGTGACAAAATTCCTGTCCTGGTTTTAATTTTGCTTTACACAGCAGTTGTGATTTGATTACATTGTCCATCCCTTGATGCAGAAGATATAAGAGATTTGCCATAAAATTGCTTTATCCTTAAAGAAAGTGGTCCTTGAATTATCACACATTAAAAAAAAAGAAGAGGAAATTTGAACTAGATGAGCAGAGGGGAAAGAGAATTTCTATAAACTTTGAGAAAAATTATTAAGAAATACAAAACAGAAGGAAGAAGAATGGAAGTCAATCTGTATATATAAACTCTCCCCCGTTCCCCTCCCCCCCACACACACACACACTTTTTTGGGGTATTTTATCTCTCGCTCTTAGACCTAATTTTTTTCTTTTTCTTTTCTCTTCTTTTTTTCCTACTTTCCTATACCAAACTTTGTTTCCCTGCTTTCACTGTATAAATTTTAAAAAGTCTAATAAAAATAATTTTAAAAAGAAAGTAGTCCCATAATATAATACAAATATAGATATTATGACCCATCTATAAATCAAGAGCTTTGTGTATATAAAGTATAGCGAGGCAGAGTTTACCAAGACAGTTGTGTATATAAAGTATAGCGAGGCAGAGTTTACCAAATAGTACATCTATGTAGAAAACACCTAAAATACACCTTTCATCTAATTAATCAAATCAATTCTCACAGTGGAATCCTATATAGTTGTACTTAGAAATAAATCCCATAGAGTTTAATGATCTTTGAATGTGCTTTGAATGCGATTTCCTGCTTCTTGACAGGGGGGTTGGACTGGATGGCCCATGAGGTCTCTTCCAACTCTACTATTCTATGATTCTATGATTCTAGGTATAGGTTAATAGGATGCTCCCACAGTTATCTGATTTCTAAGTAGTAGATTTTTAAAAAGCGAACACCAGCAATTTTGAACTATACAGTGCAGTGAAGATGTTTCAGAAAGGTGTGGTTTCAACCCACTCTCTGGGGCTAAATTCAATGCTAGTCCCAATTAGGGTAGATACATTGAAATGAATTAGACTTGTTAGTATGTATGCTCCTTTGATTTCAATAGGTATACTTTAGCAGAAATTAATGCTGGATTTATCCAAATGTCAGCAGCTAATTGGAGTTTTGAGCTTCCCTTTAATAAATATTTTCAATGTTAAAAATTAAACATTGTTTTGAAGGAAAGCAGCAATCTATATACAACAATACTGTATTATAAAAAAAATGTGAGTTTGTGAAAGGGTTGTCTGTGTAATTTTTGCTTGTTTGTTTGAGAAATAGCAGAAGCTTACTCTAAATTCGAATTGCATCCATTCTGCACCGAGATAAATGAGTAACCCTTTTGTTGTCCTACACTCTAAGTGGGTATTGATTTACTCAAAAGAAAGCCTCACTATATTCAATTGAGTTTACTTCCAGGTAAGAGTTGGAAGGATTGCTTCTTAGAATCAATCCCATACATCTGGCGTTTGTATCTTTCTCCAAAAATGGTCATACTTTTCAGTTTCTTTGGATTAAGACAGAGCAACTCTTTGGATAGTTTAAAAGCAGTATCTTTTTGCTCTTGCCAGAAAATACTCTGAAGCTGCAACTGATCTCCCACAGCTGCAATGTTATATAAGCTCAACACACCATAAATTCAACACTGTTTTAATAAACAAGGATTTAGACTTGTCATTCAGCACATAATATTGAGGGTGAGTGTTTTTCTTTGGGGAGAAAACTGAAACAGTTTTCTCCCCAATTCCTTGCATGCAATACATTGACCAGGAATTCTTATAGAGATCAAATAAAGTTGAATTAGTAAACTCTTTGCATATCCCTCTCTCAGTGTCTTCTGATGAACATAAACAGGCACAAAATACAGTATATAGTTTTTATTACTCCATTATCTGATCTATTAAACCAATAAGAGTACAGTGTTGAGATCGAGGGAAGTCATAATCTTCTTTGGTTAAGCCTCATCTGGAATACTGTATTCTGGGCACCACAATTCAAGAGGGATATTGACAAGCTTCAATGTGTCCAGAGAAAAGCGACCTAAATGATCAAAGGTTTTGCGACCTTGGTATGTTTAGCCTGGAGAAAAGACGATTGAGTGGAGACATGATAGACATGAATATTTGAAAGAATGCCACATTGAGAAGGGGGCAAGCTTGTTTTCTGTTGTCTTGGAGATCGATACACATTCCAGGTTTTGGGTCTGTCTGGAGGGGCTCTCCCCCCACCCCCCATACACACAAACACACACACACACACACACATTCAGAGAATGGGATATTTGCACAATAGAACCATATAAATAATATATTTTATTTATATTCCTCTCTATCTCCCTGAGGGGACTTATGGCAGATGACAGAACACACATATGGCAAGCATTCAATGCCATTATACAATTAACAAGGACAGACAATACACAGACAGAGGTAAAGGCATTTCCCATCTTATTTCCGGCATCTTGGAGGCTGTGCTCGACTCCAGCCATTGGGGTGTGTGTGTGTGTGTGTGTGTGTGTGTGCTGTCACTCCATTTTCCATGCCAAGGAGCTTTGTTGTCCTCCCAATCGGTGTAGTTAAGGGCACCTTTATTACCTCCCTGCTCAAAGCAGTACCTATATATCTATTCGCATTTCTGCTTTCGATCTGCTAAGTGGGCAGGGAGCTGTGGCTAACGGGGGTGCTCAGCCTGACTTGGGCTCAGCTGCGAACCTTTCGATCAGCAGGATATTTCTTTATTTATTGAGTATATTTATATACCACTTTTCTCAGCCCTGGGAGGACTCACGGCAGATTACAACATATTAATGGAAAGAATTCAATGCTAACATACATATAATAAAATAAAATCACAATAATTAAACACTGACATATAACTATAAATTAAAATAGTTAAAACCATAAAACATAGGCATATACAACATGCAAGCACCAAGACAAAGAGTTAAGCATATCAGCAAACCATGACCTAAACTTTTGCTTTTTAAAACCTTAGGAAGAACCTTAGTATATATCCAACAGATTGCTAGAAGTCTTTGAAAATAATGGAACAAGTGGACACAGATCACAAAACCAGCCAAAATCAGCAAAACCCAGTAGCTCTGTCTCAAAAAAACTCACATTTGTTTAGAGATCAATCCAAAACAAACCAAGAAGAGAAGTACAGCTTTTTGTTGTTGGAGTAGTTCGAATATGTTTCTGAATTAAAAGGAAATGTATCAAAGGATATAAATAAAATGGGGAAGGTGCTAGGAAAGCCAGAGAATAGTCGAGAACAATGGAAGCATTGTTTCACCACCCTCCCAAAGCTGAGGCAAAAGGTTGAATATTACTCTTAGAGTTTTCTTTACTTCTTATTGGTAGCCTTTAGAAGTGGGAGAGTTAGGGTGCATGTACACTTTAAAATGAATGCAGTTTGACATAACTTTAATTGCCATAGCTCAATGCTACATAATTCTGGGCATTGTAGTTTTGCAAGATCATTAACCATCTCTGAAAATAGTGCTGAGGTCTCACTAAACGACAACTCCAATGAATCCATGGCATTGAGTCAAAGTGGTGTCAAACTGCATTAATCCTACAGTATATATATATGCACCCTTATTTTTGTCGCAGAAATGTAGTTATCTTGTTACTGTGCTATTGTTACCTTTTGTATGCCACATTTGAATTACTCTCAAGCTTCATCCACATTGTAATAGCAATGCATGTTGTCCAACATAATGGGTTCAATTATGGAAACTCTCCCAGTCATCAATATCACCTCTGAAACAGATATTACAAAAAACAAGGGAAATAATTTAAAATCTGGTTATATGGTTTTACTTAAGAATGATGCAAACATAGTTGTGAAAAATAAATGTATAGAGACTGTAAATTTCAGGTCTGAAATGAACACGGTTCTTTTGTTTCTCACAACTGGCATCCTTTATTTGGTGAGAATCCCGTCGGTTCTATCAACTCAATTTGATAAAACAAAGAGAAAAATGCATGGGTCCATAACATTTTGCAAGAACGTTTATATTAAAAGATACTTCATCTCCTGATGACTGTTTTCTCATTATAAATGGAGACATGGACCACCCAGTCTACCTCACAATTAATCCCCCGGTATGTGTTGTGTATATAGCTGTCTGTAGGTCTCCTTCCAAATCATATAAACTTGACTCTCGTAGGAAACCAGACTGGGTGCAATTTAAGTTCATGGGGTTTTTTTTTTGGTCATAGAATATTCTTCATCAGAATTTGGCAAAATGAATCGAGTTTAGTCCTTTGGATCTCTGCAGACAGTCCCAAAAGGCATTTCTTAAGTCATAAGCACGTAAAAGTTATGCAATGAGACTACAGAGGCTTCATAATTTTGCACAGAACATAAAACTTTTGGACCCTCTTCCGCTACAATGGAACATTTTAGTCCCCAGAGTCATAATTTCATGGTGGAATCTGCACAGATGCAGACCTCCAAAGGAAGTACTCGATGTTATTGTCACTTGAATGGTTATAAACAATGTGCCCAAACTGCAGAAATTTACCACAGCTGGTTTGTGTAAGAAAAGGAAGGAGCATGGCTAAACACAACAACAAAAATAACAACAACAACAACAACAACAGACCCAACATATTTATTGGTGTTGGGTTTTGGTGGATGTGGAGGTTGAGGTTTTTATCATATGTTTGTGTGTACAGTATATTATGTATATATTTGTCATACCCAACAAAAATTGCAAACTATAATACAATGCAACGGAAATGGAATGCTTAGTTTTTCAGTAGGCTGACTCCCTGTAGGGCAAATGGCCAGTTCTTCCATTGGCATCCTTGGTTTTTTAATTGATTTTATTTGGTTCTGTTAATCTGTGTTTATTTTAATTTTACTCCTTCTTACGTTCTGAAAGTGGTGAAGCTTCATGCCTTTAAAGCAATTACTTGACTGCTCTCTTCAGCACTCAACGTTGGAAAATGTTTACAGGGAGAATGGGCCACAGCTCTTCCTACTTCCTTTGCAGCATTGGCTTTGATGGGTCTGGGCTTAATAGGGACAGAACAAGCCACTATTCATGCCAGACCCATGAAGGCCATTGCTGCAAGGAAATCAAGAAGGGCCGTGATGGCTGCATTTTCTCTCCCCTTCTTCTGTTCCTGCTCCCTCCATCTATCATAGTGACCCACACACCACTCTTTATTCCTCCTGCTTACCCATCCCATCCCTTTCTCGCCTTCTGTTTGAGTGAATGAGCAAGGATTATTACAACATTCACACTTGCTTTAAATAGACAAGGCCCATTCTCCCACCCTGGACATTTCACAGGTAAATATATACTCCACTTGCCTCACTACCAACAGAACCTCTGAAGATGCCAGCCACAGATGCAGGCGAAACTTTAGGAGAGAATGCTACTGAAACATGGCCATACAGCCCGAAAAACTCACAGCAACCCAAGGATGATCATGCCCAGCCTTCTTGTCAATTTGATTTCTTTCTAGTGAGAAAGAAATATGGGGAAGACCAGGATGTGATTTTTGATAGGTTGGGGTTTCCAAACTAGTTGTTCATTTTAAGGTATTTATATATGTGTGTGTGTGTGGGGGGGAGGGGGTGTATATATATCCTGTTCATCTTGGAGAAAGGTTGTGTAGATAGCTTTAAAAATGGATGGAGAGGTTCTTATAGGGTTACAGAAGGAAAAGAGAAGGAAAAGGATCAAGAGAGCCATCCAATAGGAGTCCAAGTCTGTGATACGGTTTAAAGGAAAACAAGAAAGCAATTGGTTGATATGGATATTTGCATGCAAGCTGGGAAACTGGTGGGGGGGGGGCAAGGTCAGTATGGTCATATGAACTAAAATAATGCAATACAGTGAACAGGTAGAAACATCTTTTGTACTGAGGTGGCTTCAAGGCGGGGATCCCATGTATCTGTCCACACTAATTTGGATTAAAACGTGTGTGGCAGTATAGGGTTAAAACTAAAGTAGAATAGTGCACACTGGATCTGGGATATAGCCCAGAACAATTGGATAGTATGAAACCTCATGAATCTTGTCTGAGTTTTATTCCAGACTTTGAATGAGTTATTGAAGGTGTTTTGTAATGAGGTTCAGCATTTTAGATAGCTCATTTAAAGTCTGGAATAAAATCTAGAGCAAATTGATTGCACCCTTGACATGGAAAGGTTTCCACACGTACACATGTGTGCATGTGTGGAAACCCAGCATTGTGCTCAATAGTCCAGATCTGGCAGTAGTACTAGGTCCTTTTTAATGTGTTACAGAACAAAGCATGTTTGTTCAGAGAGAAACTAAAATTACATGCTCTGTTTTTTGTGGAAACAATTTCTAATGTATTGGAAATTCTATTTCTCTCCTCATAGGGACTCTGACTGTTAGAAGACTATCCTGGCTAATCTAATTAGAAGAGGAAATGTCTCTCTGCCTTTATTTTCCCTTTTTATAACTGACAAAGTTAAAAGTCCATCCGTTGCTAATAACATTGGAAAGGGAAATGGCTTCATTTATAATTGACGAAGGCTGCAACTTATTGCAGAGTTTGTGAGCATAAGATTTAGGCATTCATGCTTGTGCTCTGGCCTGCATCCAAACATATTATATTTCTATTCCAGACATATTGAAGTATTTTAAGGAAACCAGGGTTAATTTTCAGTTCATTTCTTATGGGTATATTCATGTTAGAAGCATTCCTGGAGAACCAACTTTGTTTAAATTAGAAATTATCAAGATTATATTAATTAGTATTAAACTACTAACTCTGAATCTGTAATTAAACTGCATTTTCATTTAATGTCTGCAAATTTCTTATGAGCCAAACTATTAACTTGGTCCTTTCCCCAGTTTTGATGGTTTTAGAAGTCAAGGCAGTTCAGTTTTGCTTATGTGTATGTGTCTTCAAGTCACTTCTACCACTTGTCGTGCCACTATGTCAGCAATATACGGTATGTACAGAAACTCATAACCAGCCTTGTACATCATCCCATTGCAGAGTTAATGCTTGGTGCCATGAAGACTTCTGGAAAATTTAACTAGTTGGAAGCATTAACAAAGCAGCTATGTGCTTTTTATCTGACAAACGCTTGTGAATATTTTCAGTGGCCTTCTTCCAGATCTAATTAAAATTAATAAGAGTCTGGGTGAGACTAACTAATGGAAAAATATGGAACGAACCGTTAGACTCTTCCTACCATGTTGCTGTGATACGGTGGCACACATGTTGTGTACAGTCACTTGGTGTTCCTGATAAAAGAACAGATGGATTGTAGCAATAGGAAACTTAGTTACAGTCACTTTGCAACTCAGTTTCTTTCTCTACTCAGACTGCATCCCAGTCTGAACATGATCTTAGCTTATTTGTTTTAATTATCTCCATTCCCACCCACCCATTCATGCACTATCCATGAAATGACTAATAGTTCTACTGTACATTGATGCTGGTACAACTTTGATTACCAAAACATAATTTACCCTATGCGGTCAAACCAGGGAAATACACCTCTTTAAATACCTATATTCGTGCGTCCACATGGAAAATAACGTAGGGGCGTTCCATTTCAGGAAGGATGGGATTCCACTCTGGATTTTAGTACAAACTTTGAAGGTGCTGTCTAATGTGCTGCATCAAAATAAGTTATTCTCTTGGTAGGCCCATCACGGTTTAGACTAAAACCCAAAATATATTCACTGCCCCATTGAAATGAGAGATAAAGGCCATTACTGTGTATGCACCCAGTTGTACTTTATGAGACAAGAATATAAAATTACTGCAGACTTCAGAACATTTTCATGCAATATCTTTTTAATCCACACATCCATTCCTACTTTCCTATGAGGAAGGCCACTACCACTAACCTTAATCCTCACCCTCAGGGGATGGGACTTTCTTTCTTCACTGAAAATGTACATGCTATACAAAAACGTGTTCTGGAGACCTGCCATCCCGATCTCCATAGTAAGGTCCCTTTCACAATACACACATATAACATTATGATTCCACTTTACTGCCATGGTTCTATCTCAAGGAATCCTGAAGTCTGCAATTTAGGGAGAGGCATTTAGAATTCCCTTCCAAAGAGCTCTCATACAACCCTAACTATAAACCCTACAATTGCATAGAATGCAGCCACTGCAGTTAAACTGGAATCATCAAGTTAAAGTTCCATAATGTCAAACAACCTCTAAGTTTAAATAGCACTTGAGAAGACTGCAGGGGAAAAGAGGTATTTCACACACACAAACTACTGAAAGCAGCATTGAAACGCTACTATTACTAATTTATTTAAAGTAATTATTTAGCTTTTCCAAAAGTTTTCCTATGGATTTATGACAGACACAAGATTCAAACTCATTGGTTCCTCATGTTGTGGTGAACCCCAGCCATAAAATTATTTTCATTGCTGCTTCATAACTGTCATTTTGCTACTGTTATGAATAGTAATGTAACTATCTGATATGCAGGATGTATTTTCATTCACTGGATCAAATTTGGCACAAATACCCGATACACCCAAATTTGAATACTTGTGGGGTTGGGGGGAGGGATTGATTGATTTTGTCATTTGGAAGTTGTAGTTGCTGGGATTTATAGTTAACCTACAATCAAAGAGCTCCAACGATGGAATTGAACCAAACATGGCACACAGAACTCCCATGACCAGCAGAAAATATTGTGGTGGGCATTGATCTTGAATTTTGGAGTTGTAGTTCACCTACATCCAGAGAGTACTGTGAATTCCAAACAATAATGGATCTGGACCAAACTTGGCACGAATACTCTATATGCTCAAATTTGAACACTGGTGGAGTTTGGGGAAAATAGACCTTGACATTTGGGAGTTGTAGTTGTGGGAATTTATAGTTCACCTACAATTAAAGATCCCCTTGAACCCCACCAATGATAGAATTGGGCCAAACTTCCCACACAAAGCCCCCATGACCAACAGAAAATACTGGAGGAATTTGGGGTTCCTAAGACCATCAGAAATACATGTTTTCTGATGGTCTTTGGCAACCCTTCTGAAACTCCCCTTGTGACCCCCCCCCCCCCGCCCCCAGGAGTACCGACCTTCAGGTTGAGAAATGCTGTTCTAACTGGATATATGGTCTTGATATAATACGGAAGTTGGTGGTCCCAAATTACATGGAGAAACCTTTCAAATTTCTTGAAACACCAGTGAAACTGTATTTATACTAAATAAAGAACCAGATTAATGCGATCACATCATTGCCTAAGAAAGTATTCCAAACCCCTTTTTCCTACTTTCTCTCAAAGTAAACATGACCTGTATTTTTCCATTTCTTTCTGGAGCATATTTCTTAACAAGGCTTTTTGTCCCATTCCATAAGCTCTACACACCTATTAATGAGGTGTGATATCTTTCCCCTGGAGACTTCCTTCTTGTTCCTGCCAATGATGGAAAAGCTTAAATTCACAAATGAACCTTGTCATGAATTTCATCTAGCGAAGGCCATTAAAGATAGTTGTTTCTTTTGCCAATTCTTTCACAATCACCTCCCTCAATTATAGACAGTTATCCTTTCTCATAGATCTGTTTATTTTGCTGTAAAAATTTTGTGATGCTCCAAGAACCACTAGACAGCTTTCAACTGAGTCCAGAATTTCTATGCCACTGGTAATCATTTTAGATTTATTATATTCTTCAAAGATTATTTTAATGTCTAGAGATTAAACAAATTTCAATGATGGATAAAGGTTTTAGCTCAATAAATTCTACTAACAAAAATGTGGCAGGCTGTGTCTCCATATCACCATCATGTTCTTATTTGTTTTCCTTCTTTTTGTTCTGCAGCAGTAATTTTATAGCCTCCTCCTACTGATTGGTTCCCAGAGATAAGATTAACAAATCATTGTCCAGCTAATATATCCTTCAGATGCCAATGCTAAACAAAGAGAGTTCAAAAGTCTTTAAAACATAGGTGAGGAACCTTTGGCCTTCAAGATATTTTGAACTACAGCTCTAGTAATCCCTTCTGACTTGTCATACCGGCTTCTACAAGTTGAAGTCCAAACCAGCTGGAAAGTCAAGGACCCTGGTCAGAGAATGATGAATTAGGTTCAGTGATAATAGTTCAGAAGGCAGTCTTACATCCTGTTTAGAAACACTCTGGGCTGAGAACTGTTTAATGAACTCCACAACAAATAATAACACAGGCTTCCAAAGATCACAACATAAAAAACTTCAAAGAACATCTCTTTCCTTTCCAGAAGAAAGCACACTTTCAAATGTTTTGCTGCTCTATGCACTTACTTGGAATGTGAGTGCTTGATCTCTGCGGGATTTACTTCCAAACAGACATTGGTAGGATTAGGCTGATACACTCCCACGTTTCTTACCACCTGACCTGCAATACTTTAGACCTATGCAGGAAGAGAGTATAGAAGTAGAAATATATGCAGAATACATGCATATACAACCTTTCTGATTTCCCATTGAACTTGATTATGCCCCTCTGGCAGATCAGACAACCATCTGCTCCATGGTGGGGAGCGTTGTTATGATCACTGTTATCAAAACCTAGGACCCTGAAATTTGGAACCCAAAGAGATCCAATCAGAAGGACAGGAAGTGTCCCACCAGTTGTCATTCAAAGATAACCTTGCCCATATATACACACTGGCTAATTTATAAATATTTCCTAGTTTTACAAAAATCTCTAATACATTTTCCAACGGCAGGTCAAAAGCTTAAAGTCAAACCTATGTTGCAAAAGCAGTAACAAAGAGCATAGTGCGAAGTGCAATAAGAGCCCACATTAGAAATCAGAACAGGTCATATAATATATGAGCAAGATTCATTAAAGCCCATCAGACCTGGAGCATGCCCACATTCCTTTCCTCCAGCACCCAAAGAAGGCGGACACAGAAAATAGTCACAAGATTCAAACAGAATATTGACAGTTTATTAAAATTCCCATCAGATCAGGGAACCAATCAGCTGCAGCAGCGGATGGCACACCTCCACCAACCAGTGCACAGATTGTAACTTGCACTAATCAGTGCCCGGAACAGCAAAAGTCCATCCTTTGAATTGTTTTCAAGTCTAAATAAATGTCTCTGTATGAATCTTTCACTTTATGTCTGATTTGAGAGTTCTGTCTCTCCAATATCCACTTTTTGGCTGAAGTGAATAAACCTCTGCCTTCACCCCATTCCTGTCTGATTTCATCCTTCAGGGTCTAAGCATGCTGGGATCTTGAACCCACAATTCTGCAGAGCTGAAATCACATATAATAACCTTGTTAAACTGGCGGAGTACAAGGAGTCAGGGCTAGTCTTTACAACACGCAATCTGGTACAACCAACTCAGTTCCCATAAAGTTTTTCTCTCCTTCTGATTGAATTTTATACGATCCTCATTAGTTAGCAGATTATTAAATGCAGCAGTCTTTCCTAAAAACTGGAACATGGCCATACAGCCCGGAAAACAGCAACCCAAACTGAAAATATATTTATCCAGATCACCACTGCCAATGTGTTATTGGAACTTGAGAAAGTCTTTTTCGGACTATAGTTCTAAATTCCAGCCAATTTTTCCAAGCTGCACACTTATAGATGAATGAATTCTTTTCTCTATTAAATATTAATGATGATCAATTTTTAGACTACTGAACATCTTAACAGTCCATTTTACTTCCTCATTCTCCTCCCAATTCCACCCTTGCCTGAACCTTTATACTCTGCCTTGCATAGCTGGCCATTTTTCCAGTCTTTCAAGATTTCAGCAAAACTCATTATATAAGAAGGCAGATTTTAAAACCACATATTCTGAGTCCTTATTGTTCGTTTTCCCTCTTGGATGTGCTTTCTTTGGCAGATAATGACTGATTGGCTGATGCTCTTTTATCTTGCTTTGAAGTTGGACTTTTCAGCATTGTCTGAAGATGAAAGAATATAAGAGTGGTGTAATAATGCTTTCCCCCTCTGGTGAATGTATAGTGATGTTTTTGAATGTGGTACAGAAGTAAGGCTTATGCATCAGCAAAAGTGGAAACGCCTTACCAGAAAAGAAGACAAAACAGACATACTGAAAACTCATTATTCCAATTTAAATAGAAGTACAGTACATTTCATCATAGTGGGGATGATGTGGTCTCTGCGGTTACCAAGTCTGCTTTTGCTTAGACATTAACTGTGGATGGCCAAACTCAAGGTCTTCCACTCCCTTCTGGCAGTTCTTTAGCCTGGAACTGACAGGAGTATCTTGGTCTGTTTGCTGTAAAATAGGGCATTTATTTCCAAGATGCCACAAGCAGAGCTGAATGGAGGGATGGGCACAGCCAGAACAAAAAATTATTTGGGGTGCTGATTCAGAAAATTGCATTGGATAGACCACATCAGTTCTTGTTTCTGATACAGAACATATGACATCCAGGAGTCACCATCTGCTTACCCACAGAAAACCATATTTAATATGGTTTTCTCATTATTTTTTGTCAATTCTCTTTTTCTCCTCTTTTTTCTTTCCACGTTTCCATTGCTGAGTAGGGACAGATTCTTTTTGTTAATGTCTGAACTGATCACATTTAGGGTTTTCAGATTACATTGAAGATACCACAACCTAACCCTAGGCCCACATGCAATGTTAAGCCTATATGCTGCTCACTCCTGCTTTAAATATATGATATGATTTGATCCTATGTAACCTAGTGCATGGCCAGACTATTACATAGTCCAATGGCTATACACAGATTCCTAAATATCCGTTAAGTCCATGCTGCATTTCTTAAATTTGTGTTTTTATCACTTTCAGGTGGATCCTTAATCGCAAACCTTGCAAAAGTAGAGAGACTGCAGTGCTCATATCTGTAATGTTTGAATATAAGTGGAGTAGAACATCTTTGCTACATTAATTAGAGAAGATCTAATGTTCAAGTCATTGATTTCCACTTTCCCCCAAAATAATATTGACTACATAACCCTTTGATTTCAGGGTTTTGCCAATAATCTAAACTCCTGTAAATAAATTGCTCTCTGGACTCTTTGTTAGCTAAAAACAAGAACACATGGGAAGTAGGAAAAGTACTAGAAGTTCCTGGGGAAAGAAGAGATATCTGGTGCTGAAATAAAAACTGCCTGTCTTAGGAATGGACCTAACTTTGTGGTACTACACTGAGGTTCATCTGGCACTATATTGGGAACATTAAGCTCTTGCCAAGAACATTGAGCAGAGGTGAGGGCAGGAAGAGTGGGGAAACAAACTAATTAGTTCATATATGATGTGAATTGGAAAGGAAATATAGAAAGGACAGTGAAGAAGAAAACAGAATAAAGGTCGTAACACAAGCGATGGATTTAATATTGATATTAATTATATTTATATCCCACCATGCCTCCAAAGAAATTGAGATGAAGTATATGATGATGATGATGATGATGATGATAATAAAAATAATAATAATGATAATAATAATAATAATATAATAATTTATATACCACCATCTCTCCCCGAGAGGATTCAGGGTGGTTTCCAACATAGCAAAGAAACCATACAACAAATTAAACATAATAAAGAATAATAAACATGAAACAAGAACATACAATTCAAAACAACCACACAAAAAATAAAAAAACAGTTACAAAATGCCATGGAATGCCATGGAAATTTATTGGATGGCTGTGAGCAATTCATACTTTCCGCTTAAGAGCAAGGAAATGACAACTGTTGTCTGAATACATCTTGCCAGCAAAGCCATATGATAGAAATACTACAAGTTAGAGATGACTTGTAGGCACACAAAAACAACAAAGGGAGTAAGTTATTCAGATTATATGGAGATATTTTACTTAAAGAGCCTCTGGTTAGGACTGGCTGTACCCAAGTAAAAAACTGTAGTAACGACAAAATTGCATTACATATTATTTTCTCCAGCACTTGCCCTCAAGTTGAAAAAAGAAAGATGGTCACAGAAGTAAAAGAGAAAAGAAATCCAATTCCCTGTGGACACAAGAAGTTACTTTAAACTGAATTTCATACCTTTAGTCCATCTGGGCCATTATGTCCTGTTAGTTTTTACTAACTACTGTCAAATCAACATCCTCTCTATAATTGAGAGACCTCCAAATCACCCTATCATCAAGTTTGCTCAGGTCTTGGAGATTCAAGGCCATGGCTTCCTTGATGCACTCTATCCATGTGGACTGTTGCCCTTCTCTTTTCCTAATATAGGACTTCATCCCATGGGATAAGTAAAGCGTTTGGGATAGTTGTTTTTCCCTAAAGCTTTGCAAGGCCCTGCTTTGAAATTAAATAAATGATTTTCCTACCCCATCACATGGTTTCCCTCTTTCCGTTTTCTTTTCTATCCGTTTTCTTTCTCATCACACATGAGTCCTATTTCTCCTCCCACTGTCCCATTTTCTTTGACTATTACAATTTCTCTTTAAAAGTACAGAAAGCTCTCAATTCAAAAGTTATGTCTATTTATTTTACGTTGAAAAAGATATACAAATTACCGTTCCTTCTTTTTCATTCCCAAAACAGTAATGGCAGAAGAAAGGAATCAATACTGCTTATCTCGGCTCCTCCCTCCATGATGATGTCATTGTTATGTTTATAAGCGGGCAAGGGGAAATTCCCATCACATGGTAAATTGGGCATTTTATACGTTTCTACGTGGTAATTGAAAAAGAAGTTGATTACCAATCAACTTAGGAAGCGTAGGAGAAAACCAGACTTTTGAAATGGCGAAATACCTGGAACCCACTGTATGAGCTTGTGTCATGTAATGGGCTTTGTTGGAAGCAGTTTCTTAAATGTGTAGAAATGCTGATTTTATTGCATGTGATGAAGTCCATAATCTAAAGCAAACCTACAGAACTTATCTTGTTCATAACTTGGGGACTTTCTGTACTTTGAGCTAACTATGTAGCAATTGAAGTAAACCAAGGGCAAAAAGGGAAAGTGGGAGGAAGCGAGAGAAATTAAAATATTTCAGTTTTAAAATTAACTGATACAGTGGCATGTCAGATAAATTAGAATTATCCATGACAGTTTGTGACAATTGGAAGATATGTTGTCCACATCTTTTTTTACATACCTCCAGCAGCTCCCGGTGGTGCAGCGGATTAAACTGCTGAGCTGCTGAACTTGCTGACTGAAAGGTTGGTTTGAATCTGGGGAGCGGGGGAGCTTCCACTGTTAGCCCCAGCTTCTGCCAACTTAGCATTTCGAAAACATGCAAATGTGAGTAGATCAATAGGTACCACTTCAGCAGAAAGGTAACAGCGCTCCATACAGTCATGACGGCCACATGACCTTGGAGGTGTCTACGGAAAACACCGGCTCTTCAGCTTAGAAATGGAGATGAG
The DNA here is from genome assembly GCF_035594765.1 of Anolis carolinensis. Lineage (NCBI taxonomy): Eukaryota > Metazoa > Chordata > Lepidosauria > Squamata > Anolidae > Anolis > Anolis carolinensis. The sequence goes on along the minus strand of NC_085845.1, from coordinate 33,982,067 downwards.
CACCAACCCCCAGAGTCAGACATGACTAGACTTAATGTCAGGGGAAAACGTTTACCTTTACTACCAGGACTTTTAGGCAATATGGACATCCTGTTGGATTTTGTTGTTGTGTGCCTTCAAGTCATTTCCAACTTAAGGAGGCCCTAAAGGAAATCCACCACTTTTTTTTGGAGCCAGGAGTGTGTGACTCATCCAAAGTCATCCAATGGGTTCATGGCTGAGCAAGGAATTAAATCCTGGTCTCCAGAGTTGTAGTCCAATGCTCAAACCACTATGCTAGGCTGGATCTCTGGAGAAGGGTATGAGAGATATAAGATTTAGTTTACAAGTAGGTGTCAAGATGTTCACTCTCTAAAAGCCCATGGCAAAACCAATTTATAAACCAAAGTATCAATGTTTTAAGGATTAACTGAGCATAGCAACTATTAATCCACAAAGAAATGTATATACAAAATTGGGAAACTTCAAGAAAATAAAAAGATGAGCAAACTAGGAACAGCAATGTTATTTTCGCCAAACACATGAATTAAACTGTTAAAACTAACCATTTATTATTAAGGTCTTAAAATGTATACTGAAATAAATCTTTGTTATGTGAGCAATGAAGATAGCAATCCTACGCTACACTTGGAGTAAATTCTATTGTTTGATTTATAGTAAACATGTACAAGTTTTGATTGCCCATTTGCTCAGGATAGAAAAAAAGTCACCCATGAAATATATTAAAATCCTGGCATGGTTGTATATTTTGACAAATTTAATCCGATGAGAAAACAGTGAGTTGTACTTAAACAGTCACAATGAGGAAAAAAAGAAAGCGTAATTACTGAACTAGCTGATTGTGTCCTTTCTTCACTCTTCCATGAAGATCTGATTGACTTAAATGGTGTTTATGAACTCAAAGACTGCGTAGTTGCCTTATGTTTTTTAAACTAGAAATCTTGCACAATTACTTTAAAAGAGCTTTGTTCAATGCAAGATACCATCTTAACTTTCTTTGAACCCCCTTATATAAGCCTGGGACAGTTGTATAACTAATGCCTTGGTTACTTAGTGTTGACATGGTATGTTTTTATATGGGGCCAAATTTATCCTCTACCTTTTACTTCCTTAGCTCTCTGTTGTCCAAAGTAATTGGATTTTTTAAAGATATGAGGTTTTGGTTGTTTTTGTTCTTTATAGTAAAACTATTAGGACTAAACAATACATTTGATATCTCTCCCTGAATTCTTTAACATCTTTGAGTAGGCTCAAAGAAGGCTCTAACCGGATCAAGCCCAGTCTAGTTTTTTAATATTCTTTTTCAAGTGGAAATTCTACCATATGATATTTTTTGGACTGGGAAATATATGGGTATAACTGCTGGGAGGAAGCCCCTTCCCCATTTGCCAGTTTTTATCTATCAATTTATAATTGGCTTTTAACCAAAGTAGAGTCCCCAAGGCAATTTAAAATGGAAACCTTTCCAAAAACAGAAGAGCATGCAAGATCGAGGGTGTGTGTGTGCATATATTAAAATACTAAAAAAAAAATCATCCTTCTCAAGCTCAACATACAAAAAAGAAATAAAGAAAAATAATTTCATCATTTTGTCCCTGGGGATGATCCACAAAAACTGGAGATTCAAAGTTAGAACATATGTGCTGGTAATTCTAGCCTACACACACCCTACATACACCTTTTCTAGGTGCACTAGAATTTATTCAGTTTGACTGCACTATAACTGCTCATTGCTATGAAATTTTGGGCATTGTAGTTTGATGAGGCATCAGCTCTCTTTGGGAGGGATGGCTAAGAACTTTGTAAAACTACAACTCCCAGGATTCCATAGTATCGAGCCATGTCAGCTAAAGTAGTGTAAAACTGCATTTATTCTACAGGGTGTTTGAAAAAGAACTCCCTATTCACCATTTAAATTAAATGGTGAATAGGGAGTTCTTTTTCAAACACCCTGTACAGTATAGTTGCACCCTAAGTCTTCAGCCTTGATCACACTTCCAGGAAGGATATATAGAGCTGTTATCCCTTGGTCTGAAATGATCCACAGGGAGAGCTTAGCAAGGCTTCCAAGGCCCCTTCTACACATATAAGTGTGGGCCCAATCTCATATCCCAGATACTTTGGAGGTGGGACCATGTGGCAGCCGATCACAGCTCCTCCTCCCCTATTCGGCATCACAGTTGAATTTTTTTGATTTTCCTTTATTTTCCTGATTCTTTTTATTTAGTGGGACTGACTGGGAGTTGGGGATGTGAGGGATGGTGGGAGGGGTGCGCATATGTGTGTGCGTTTGGGAGCCTGGAAACAGAGAGTCACCCTTGTAGCTACTTTTTTTCTTTCCCTTCCCTTCAGAAAATACTTCTAAAAGATCATGATTATTAGTTATAATAGTAATCCCAGCAAACACAAAAGCTTAGCTCTCCTCTAGAGTAGAAAGTAGACACAGCTTTAAGAAAGCAAAACCCCAAACAGGAGATTGCAGGCAGTAGAGAAAACAGAGGGGATTTTAAAGGTAGTCCAGGGAGGATAGCTCCACTGAGCTCCAGGTCATTGCTCTTCCTTCCCTGGACCTCCTTAAAATGCCTTCGCTGGCATGCTGGTGCTGGTGAAAGCGAGCTCACCTGCCTCTCCTCTAAAGTTTTTGGGGTTTTTTTTCCGTGTCAGGAGCGACTTGAGAAACTGCAAGTCGCTTCTGGTGTGAGAGAATTGGCCGTCTGCAAAGACATTGCCCAGGGGGACGCCCGGATGTTTGATGTTTTTACCATCCTTGTGGGAGACAGCTATTGAATGACCATCCTCATTATAATTCTATTCTGAATTTTATTAGGTTCCTTTCATTGGGGTATTTTAATCTAATGATTTTATCTTATATTAGTGCTATAGTCCCCCCTCCCCCCACCTTTGAAGTTGACAGAATTGCATTGGTGGTTGTTTGATATTATTACTGTTGTATAAACCTTTGTTTTAACTTCTGTTTTATCATCTTCTTGTGTTTTAAACTGTGTATATTGTTTAATGTATTTGTACTGTTACTTTTGTAACGTTGTGAGACTCCTCGAGTCCCCACGGGGAGATGGTGGCGGGGTATAAATAAAGTTTTATTACTATTATTATTATTCTCTCATGTCCCCACATAGAGCTGGAGCTGATAGAGGGAGCTCATCCATGCTCTCTGCGGATGGGATTCGAACCTGGCAGCCTTCAGGTCAGCAACCCAACCTTCAAGTTACAAGGCTTTAATCCACTACGTCATCAGGGGCTCCTCTAAAGTAGAAACAGCTTTAAGACACATTAAACCAAGTCTCCTCTACAAACAGAAGGATCCAGAAAGAGAAGTATCTTAATTTTGATGCTTTTTAAAATCTAGGTCTTAATGAAGGATATGGAAGGAATGAAAATGCCAATTCGGCAGTGCACCCATTTTCCGGAGGTGCTGGAAAACGGATATGGGGGACTTCCAGTATCTGGCAAGCTGAAATGGATAGTAAGTCACCCCAAATGCACAAGCCTAGAAAACAGGGACACAAACATGATGCTGGGGGCCACAGAATATCTACACTTCAAAACAGACTGGTAGTAATTTTTAAATGGGAGTAACCTTGAAGCATTTTCTAAATATATGACAGTGTTAGCCCACATGTCAAAAATGGAAGATGGGAAATTGCATTTAAGGGTGCTTTAGTTGACATATGCAAATCACAGAACCATATAGGGGCAATTATCTTGAAATAATTCATTGTCACTCACTTGTAGTAGATGTTTTAAATCCCTGGCTTGGAGGCTATCTAACCAATAAACCAATGAACAACTATAACTGTTTTTTCTTCCCCTGCCTACAGCTATAGTTGCAGGAAAAGTCAATCCCCAAAGAGAATTAATGTGTTTATTCAGCTTAGTCTGGAATTCAAAACATTATTATATACAGAAGTTTTGTCAGCTGAATGGCATATTAGAAACTTCAAGAAAAGCATTCATGAATCAGAAATAGATTTCAACAGAAACAAAACCAGTTTGTAGAAATGCCCAGGAAACAATCGTTTGCATTCTCTTTCTGCTACTTCTTGGTGCTTCAGACCTTGGAAGCCATGAAGTGCCCTTTCAGTGACCTTCAGTATATATTTTTTAAAGATGGATTTTTCCTACAACCTGTGATATGGCTTTCTTTTTCCTTTTCGGATGCCAAAACTCTTCCTTTAATTCTAGTTAAATCTTTGTTGAGAGGCTATACTTTATATGGTGATCTTGAAGCAGAAGTGGTTTGGCTTTTTTTCCTGCATAGTTTGGGAGGCTTTTAACATTCCACTTTCCTATGAAACATCACATCATCTCTCCAGGAGTTGTATAACATATTATGCTGGTGCTCCCTCCACCCTGGTATCTAGTTTCTCTGTTGATAAGAGGGAACAGCTGCATCACTCTTAATTCATACATAAGAATTAACATTCTTTATTTTGTTTGAATTGTATTTATTTGCATTTCTTTATGCAGAACCATGTGGATTCGATTACAAGGAATTTGTGTTCTTTGCAAAAATACCACCTTGATACTGAGAATCCCATCCCTTTGTCACATATGTTTAAAAACAGTGTCATAATCACATCTATCAATGTACTCCTCTCAAGAGCATCTTCATCATGTTCATTTATGAGTTACGTAATAGGCTTTGCAATCAAATGGGTGCTCCAGGCATTGAAAGGCCGGGACTATGAAAATCTATACACCTGCCATCTGTTTAGCAGGGGGAACTGGTAAACTGATATGCTGTCAGATACAGATTGGCCATCTGCATTTCAATACTGGCAAAATAAGTGGGTAACCTTAGAGATGCACATAAACAGTTACATTTCTATGCTTATTTCTTCCACTTGCACAAGAATTATGGCTTGTGTTGATCGCTCTGGATTATTGGATTGTAAAATTTACCATTCTTCCACTAAGGAAGAAAGTGTCTCTTAAGCTAGTGTGGGGAATGAGCAGGTATCTCCCCCAGCTCCATAAACCAGTGACTGGCACAATATCTGTGATTATTGCTTTCCACTGTTGCTTTCTTTCCTCGAAATGTGCAGCAGACCAGAAGCCATTGGCTCATGGACAGACGTATGTCTATGGACCACTTCTTTGAGTACCAGTGTTTAAGAGTAGGGCATCTTAAACTATTTTGTGACCTCTTTTCATCTAATAATTTTTTACACGTATATCCAAGTATATAGTTATATAAATACAACCTCAAATTACAACAATGGTTCTACTGGTGTAAAACATATCTCACAGTTCACCACATGTAACTGGAATAATTGATGGCTGTCTCCAAGATTTAACTGGCTGTTGTAAATCATTTTTTTTTGCATTTGACATGCAAAAGATCTTAAAAGCATTGACATCACATAATATCCTTGAGGACAGCATCAAAAAACTAGTGCACCACAGCAAAAAAGGACCCTGCTCCAGGTTACAAACTCATGGACTCTGTATTGAAAGGAGCTTGAAGGCATCTTGGGTTGATATTAACATGTAATGAAAGTTAATGCACAAAAAGGTCATTTTGGGATCCAGGTCTAAGTCATCCCCCTTAAAAGTTACCACTTCTGAAAATACTGTATTTAATTTTTCCATCTTCTGATGTATATTTTGTTCTTTATGAATACAGTAGTGAGAAATCCTGACCCTTTTCCCAACAACTTCAGGCAATATGTCATTGATCTGAACTTCCTTCTGGGTTTGAGGGAAAATATGCCTGACTAAGGCCATTGCACTCTGCTCTGTTTTATCATCTGTGCTTCTGCCTTCTTCAGCGGTTCTCATGCAGCCAAATAAAACTAATTGCTGACTGCAGTTTCCCAGGTCCCTCCTCTTACATAACATCTCACTGCTCCTGGCAGTCAGAAAAATGAGAGTTGACAGCACAGTCCCTACATGTTCAGCTTGCCTGCCCTCAATAGACCTCTGGAAAGGAAGGTCACTTTGCAGATAATGACCAAAGATAACCATACACAGAATTTTGCAGGGTGGATGATCCAGAATTATAGATCTTACAGGGGATAGTGCTATCTCCACCACTAGGCAGTTTAATTAATGTTTAATTCATTATTTTGTACTGCCAGGAAGGAGGATCTGTAGGATTTTTTTTTAACTCAAGTGCCAAAATAGCATGGCTGACTTGGGTACTAGCATGTATCCTGACTTTGGAGAAGATATTATCCTAGGACCTCTTAACATGGCCTTTTTTGCTGGCAGCTTCTGGTGAAAAGGAAGGTGTGAAGGGTGACTCGTGGCATCATACAGTAGGGGCAGGACAAGGCGTTTTGGCACCCTGTCCCTGTCCCCATCAAATGGGAGAAAGAGCAGCAACATGTGCAATGCACGTTGCCCTATCACCCTTTCCCCCATTGTACAGGTAAAAGGGATGGAAGTGCAGGTAGCTCCATCGGATCATGTGATGGCGCACAGCAGGTTCCGTCCAAACCATGAACAAAAGCGGCAAAATGGGGCTAAACTGCCCAGTGTGAAGAGGTCCTTACTGTCTATCAGTATATCTTGGGCCACCATTGTCATAAGATCAGAGCATCCTTCATCACTGTAGGCCCATCTACACTGCCATAAATGCAATATCAGAATCCAGATTAACGGCATTGAAGTCAATTATATGGCAGTGTCAACTCAGGTGCATTTGGCTGGGACGAGAGACAGGGCTTTTTCGGGGGTGGCTCCGCGGCTGTGGAACTCCTTGCCAAGGGAGATTAGGGAAGCCCCCTCATGTCTTTTAGGAAGCAGCTGAAGACCTGGATGTGGGACCAAGCTTTTGGCCCATCCTAAGATACGGTTGATATAATCTGATGCATTTATTGGATTAATGTGAAATTGAATACAGACTGGCTCTGACTTTTGGCCCAATGCTACTGGCCCTGTTGTAATGGTCACACAGTGTTTTACTGTTTTAAATGGGGTATGAGATTGGTTTTTAAGTGTGTTTTTACGATCGTTTGTTTTACTATATTTTGTATTATATGTGGCATTAATCTTGCCATTATGTAAGACCGCTCTGGGTCCCCCTGGGGGAGAAGAGCGGTATATAAATTAAATAAATAAATAAATAAATAAATAATGCAGTTAATCTGGATTCTGAAATTGCATTTTATGGCAGTATAGATCCAGCTGTGGTTGCATTTATAAAGGAACAAGCCCTATGAGGAGAGGCTTAAAGAACTGGGCATGTTTAGCCTGCAGAAGAGAAGGCTGAGAGGAGACATGATAGCCATGTACAAATATGTGAGGGGAAGTCATAGGGAGGAGGGAGCAAGCTTGTTTTCTGCTGCCCTGCAGACTAGGACACCGAACAATGGCTTCAAACTACAGGAAAGGAGATTCCACATGGTCATCAGGAAGAACTTCCTCACTATGAGAGCTGTTCAGCAGTGGAACTCTCTGCCCCGGACTGTGGTGGAGGCTCCTTCTTTGGAGGCTTTTAAGCAGAGGCTGGATGGCCGTCTGTCGGGGCTGCTTTGAATGCGATTTCCTGCTTCTTGGCAGGGAGTTGGACTGGATGGCCCATGAGGTCTCTTCCTACTCTACTATTCTATGATTCTATGAACAGCCACCAGGTTGCTCAAAATAGTGCTTCTTTTGCTCTCCATACATTAATGTAGTTATCTGGTGCTACAAGCTTGAAATCAATGTTACATCTGCCCTTGGATCAGGGATTTCAGAATTGCTTCTATGCAGGTGGTGAATTACATCAGCAGGAACGTTTTCAATTTTTCCTACTTGTGAGAGATGGCAAATTACTGACAACAATTGACTTTGTATATGTAAGTAACTGATTATTTAGTATACCTCTGAATGATAATTACCAAAAAAGTTCAACTGTACAGGAGTCCTGGTAGCCCAATTTTGTCAGATTAGTTTTTGGTAGATCATCTACCTCCCAGTCTTGTGGGGAAGAGGGGGGCAACCTTCCCATTTCTAATTCCAGAGTTCATGTCTCAGTGAAGATGGGAACTGGAGAGAATGCAATTTCTTTCATGCATACAGTTAACACACAAAGAAAAAAGAGTGGTGTCCATGTGTCAATATCCAATTTTAACATATGTTTCTTTTTGAGGGTGTCCAAGAGAACAGAGATTGGAAAAGTTTTAAACTACACCTCCAATAATTTTCAAGTTAACATATCCATCATGGCTAGGAGATTCTGGAAATTAAGTTGTTCTAATTATATAACGGTGGTCCATACAGTCATGCTGGCCACATGACCTTGGAGGTGTCTATGGACAACGCCGGCTCTTCGGCTTAGAAATGGAGATGAGCACCAACCCCCCAGAGTCGTACACGATTTGACTTAATGTAAGGGGAAACCTTTACCTTTACTAATTATATAAAAATGCAGTACATAGCATTAGGTAAAAGCAGTTTTTTCTTCCTAATGTGCTGTTTTTTGTTCTTGGTGGAGACCAGCCCCTTCAACTTTACAATGAGATGGGGAAAATAAAGCTTATAGGTCGCATGTGACCCTATGTGAACCCACGGGACCACCCAGAAGACCCTTCCAGACCACTACTCCACCAATAACCCCATAAGATATAGACTTCAGGGACAAATGAATAATGCATCCAGATGGAGACGGGGCTACTCATCTGAGTTGAAATTAGAATAATAGAATCATAGAGTTGGAAGAAACCTCATGGGCCATCCAGTCCAACCCCCTGCGAAGAAGCAGGAAATCGCATTCAAAGCACCCCCAACAGATGGCCATCCAGCCTCTGCTTAAAAGCCTCCAAAGAAGGAACTTCCACCACACTCAGGGGCAGAAAGTTCCACTGCTGAATGGCTCTCACAGCAAGGAAATTCTTCCTAATGTTCAGGTGTACATAATGTACAGGAATCACCTTTCCTGTAGTTTGAAGCTGTTGTTCCACGTCCTAGTCTCCAAGGCAGCAGAAAACAAGCTTGCTCCCTCCTCCCTATGACTTTCCCTCGCATATTTATACATGGCTATCATGTCTCCTCTCAGCCTTCTCTTCTGCAGGCTAAACCTGTCCAGCTCCTCACAGGGCTTGTTCTCCAGATGCTTGATCATTTTGTACTGTGGGCTTTAGGCTTACAGCTATTTTTTCTGACAATGACATGGCCCCAGAGCCATTTTCAACAGCTAATGTGCAATCCTTTCTTCAGTACAATGCTTTCAGAAACTTTTTGTAGGTGTTTAGAAACTGTCTCATCTTTGCTGACACATTTGGTTTGGATTTGGTTTTGGTTTGGAGTGTCAAAGGTTTTCCACAAATAGTCATTTGGGGAGAAATAGTTTTATTCACATGCTTTATTTGGATTGGGACGTGAACCTGTTTTAGGATGAAGAACCACTGGGAAACAACAGGAAGATCTCAAACATATGATGCTACATACAGGGAAGAATCAACTAAAAGTATCTGGGCAAGTTTCCACATTGACTCACTCAATGCTTTTCTCCATGACATCACACTCAAAACAGACTCTATATTATATTATAAACCTCCTGCTGATAAAAGACACACACAACTCTAGCACAAAGGGATAAAGTAGCTCATTAGAGTCAGACTGTACCCCCAGCTGAACGGCTGAAAAACTATGGGAGTTAATGTAAATAATTAAAAACGTTTACATATGCAGGAGAAGAAGTAAGATGATATCAACCAAGTAAATCTACACCTTTAATTAAGATTGATAAAAGCCAAGCAACTGATTTTAAAATAAGGTCCCCTTTTTCTTTAATTATATAAAAAATGAGAAGACTGATCTTAGTTTGGTAAAGTTGTCCAAATGAGGGTCTCTGAAGTATGTTAACACACTTACAACGTGTATCTTGTATCTTATCCTAGACAGCAAACCTTCATTTTTAGATATTGCAAAACAACACAGGCAAACCCATTGGCACTACTCTAGTCACACTCTGCCCTAAATGTGTCAAACCCGAGGCCTGTGGGTCAAATCCAGTTTGTAATGTCATTTTACGTGGCTCTCCAGATGCTGGACTACAATTCCTGTTTTCTTTTTCATTAGACATCATGATTAGAGTGGATGGGAGAGGTGATACAGTGACATTTGGAAGGTTGCAGTTTGTTTTATTTAGTTGAGATAGTGGGGTTTGAATTTAAATACAAGGCTTGTGAGTATTGTGTCTTTTAAAATTGTCGCACCTCAGGTTAGCTTCACCATGCTAAAGATACCAGACTGTAAACCAAATGTAGTCTTTTGTAGTTTATTAGGAAATAGGGAAAAGATAGTTAATAAAAGGCAAAAGTTCAGTTCCAAAAGAGAGTTACAAAAACAAGGCTGTAAGAACAAATCCATGGAAACATTGGGCATGAAACAAGGTCCTTAAAACAAAGCCAAGGTCCCAGAAATGAGGATACATCCAGGCTATAAGATAATACAGGAAAATAGACTTGGTTCTTGATTCAAGCGAGGAAATTGCTTTGACCAAGTTTTCCCTCTCAGCAGACTGTTTTAATAGCATAACATGAAGGCATTTCTTTGCCCTTTAAACTCCCTCTTATTTGCTATTCTGAGACTTCTGCGCAACCCCCACAATTCCAAATGACTAGCCCGATCTAGAGAACCGGCCTCATCGCTTTTGCTTTCAAGGCCACAGGGCTCGTTATCAGGCTGAGGCTGGGAGCTGCTCTCCCTTTTTGCTTCTTGCACCTGAAAACCATCATCATTAACAGCAACATTTCTTCCCATGGGAAAGCCTCCCTGCTCCTCATCTCCCACAGCAGGAACACTCTGCACCTGAATCCTATAATTACCATCAGAGTCATCTTGAAACTCATCCTGAACCTGAATCCCATCATCTTGAAACTGCATCACAGAATCCTCATCAGAGTCACACAAAGGCTGAGTCACACCAAAAATGTCCTTTAATCTTTCCTCAAACTCAGAGCAACAAGTGCTGTTGGGCTGCAATTCCCATTATCCTCAGTTTGCATAGTAGGTAAGATTTTCCCCTGACATAAAGTTTAGTCATGCCCGATTATGGGGGTTGGTGCTCATCTCCATTTCTAAGCCGAAGAGCCAGGGTTGCCCATAGACACCTCCAAGGTCATGCGGTTGATATAACCTGATGTATTTGTTGGATTAATGTGAAGTTGAACACAGACTGGCTCTGACTTATGGCCCAATGCTACTGGCCGTGTTGTAATGGTCACACAGTGTTTTACTGTTTTAATTGGGTATGCTATTGGCTTTTAAGTGTGTTTTACGATTGTTGGTTTTTACTATATTTTGTATTATATGTGGCAGTAATCTTGCCATTATGTAAGACCACTCTGGGTCCCCCTGGGGGAGAAGAGCGGTATATAAAATAAATAAATAAATGACTGCATGGAGTGCTGTTACCTTCCCGCTGGAGTGGTACCTACTGATCTACTCACATTTGCATGTTTTCGAACTGCTAGGTTGGCAGAAGCTGGGGCTAACAGCAGGAGCTCACCCCACTTCCTTGAATTGAACCGCCGACCTTTCAATCAGCAAATTCAACAGCTCAGCAGTTTAACCCACTGCACCACGGGGAATTCCAGTTTGCATGGTGGATAATAAAAAGAGATGGGAGATGTCATTCAATAACATTGTGGAATCCAAACTGAGTCAGAAGTCAAAATCACAATGTGAAAATCTCAAGCAATATATTAGGGAAGAAGCTGTGAAACAAAACTTGTTAGCTTCCATTTGTTGCTCTCACACCTTTTCTTTTCGTGACCATTCCCCAAACACAAGTTTCAAGTCTCTAGTTCTTCTAAAACATCAAATTACACTGGGCTGAACATTCTTATTCCTCTTAAAAATAGTAACCTCTCAACAGATCTTGGGAATATAAGCTTATCTTGCTCACAGGGAGGCTGAAGGAACATTGCTTATTAAAACTGCTGGTCTCAGGTGGAGCATTTAAATATAGTTCTGGCACAACAATAGGAAAAAATTAGAACAAACTTTTTTTTTGTTCTCAGTACCAGTGAGATTTCATTTAGCCTGCTTGCAAAAATGCGATCATCTGAAAGATGGGTTTAGCAGTAATCCCATAATAAAAATCTAATATAAATACAGCTAAAAGATTCACTGACATTCATAGAATCATAGAATCATAGAATAGTAGAGTTGGAAGAGACCTCAAGGGCCATCTAGTCCAACCCCCCGCTAAGAAGCAGGAAATCGCATTCAAAGCACCCCCGACAGATGGCCATCCAGCCTCTGCTTAAAAGCCTCCAAAGAAGGAGCCTCCACCACAGTCCGGGGGAGAGAGTTCCACTGCCGAACAGCCCTCACAGTGAGGAAGTTCTTCCTGATGTTCAGGTGGAATCTCCTTTCCTGTAGTTTGAAGCCATTGTTCCGTGTCCTAGTCTGCAGGGCAGCAGAAAATAAGCTTGCTCCCTCCTCCCTATGACTTCCCCTCACATATTTGTACATGGCTATCATGTCTCCTCTCAGCCTTCTCTTCTGCAGGCTAAACATGCCCAGCTCTTTAAGCCTCTCCTCATAGGGCTTGTTCTCCAGACCCTTAATCATTTTAGTTGCCCTCCTCTGGACGCTTTCCAGCTTGTCAGCATCTCCCTTCATCTGCGGTGCCCAAAACTGGACACAGTATTCCAGGTGTGGTCTGACCAAGGCAGAATAGAGGGGGAGCATGACTTCCCTGGATCTAGACGTTATTCCCCTATTGATGCAGGCCAAAATCCCATTGGCTTTTTTAGCTGCCGCGTCACATTGTAGGCTCATGTTTAACTTGTTGTCCACGAGGACTCCAAGATCTTTTTCGCACACACTGCTGTCAAGCCAGGCGTCCCCCATTCTGTATCTTTGATTTCCATTTTTTCTGCCGAAGTGAAGTATCTTGCATTTGTCCCTGTTGAACTTCATTTTGTTAGTTTCGGCCCATCTCTCTAGTCTGTCAAGATCGTTTTGAATTCTGCTCCTGTCTTCTGGAGTGTTAGCTATCCCTCCGAGTTTGGTGTCATCTGCAAACTTGATGATCGTGCCTTCTAACCCTTCGTCTAAGTCGTTAATAAAGATGTTGAACAGAACCGGGCCCAGGACGGAGCCCTGCGGCACTCCACTTGTCACTTCTTTCCATATTCAGTAGCATAACACAAAAGCTATAGTCTGGGATGGCCACTGTTAAGAGAATACATAAGAAAAGTAGAACTTTCCAGAGCAAAGAGTACAGACAGGTGAGTAATCTTCAACTTTTAGTTAAATATTGTTTATGCTTTTCATGTTCAATTGTTCTGGTCAATATTTTTAGTGTATACATAATAAAAACATTATTGATATGTCTTTCTTTCTTGGCATGATGAATATATCCTAGAGAAGATGATGTGTAAGTAAATGCTTTGTTGTTGCTGTTTTAAAACCCACTTGGTTTATGATCGATACAGTAGCCATGTAAGTGTGTTGCAGCAAAAGCAATGAAGAATGTTTTAGCAGTCTGGAGACTAACGTATTTTATTTGACATGTGGTTTCGTGGACTCTGATGAAATGACTTGCAGTTCATTTCAGCAGGCCTCTCTGGTAAGCTAGGGGGACAAGATGAGGGGCTGGATGGCACCCCACCCAGGAAAGCCCGGGGTTTGGGTTGGGGGTGGGGACTACAATCCGAGAGAAAGCAGGTCGTCTTAATCCAATTCCTCTTAGGTTTTAGTAAAGTGTAGAAGGGCCCAAAGAGACTGTTGTAGTTCAGCCAGAGTGAGGGAAATGAGGGGATTTTAGATCAGGATTCTGCTTGGGAGTGCTTAGTGAAAGTGAAACAGCTGCAGAGCAGACAAGGTGATGCTATGGCATCAGACAATAAAGAGGACCTTTCCCCAAGTCGTTTCTTAACAATACCAGATAAGGAGCTGAAAGGGAGAGACCTTTTCCCCTGGGAACACACCTGAAGTTACTAGAAGTTGGAAACTCGGTCTCTAGGAAGAGGGAGCCAAATTAAGGAGGTCACAGAGAATTCGTGAGAAACAACAGAGCAGTTGTCAGAGGCATGATTTCCTGGCTTTGTGGGGCCCTTAAATTAAGGAATTGTTTACTTGAGGACCAGATCAGGCAACACTGCGTTACTTTTTATTTTATTTTATTTTATTTTATTTTAAATTTTATTTTTATTGAAACTTTTTTGTGAGTTACATTGGTGGCCCTATGGGAAGGTTGGGGAGGGGTTGTCCAAGGGAAAGATACTGAGGGGCGGGATATAGATTTGGGGGGGGGAGGGGTGAGGGGATGTAATAGTTCTATAGCAAATGGTGAGGGGGGGGAAGGAAAGGGGGTTAGGGAAGGGTAATTTCTAATGGGAGAGGGGGGGGGGGGAATGGATGACTTCCGATCTTCTTTCTTCCAGTTTTCTGCTTGTCCTTTAAACATAGTTGTCTTTGAGGTAATCTTCTAGGTCTGTCCAGTCCGTTTCTTTCATTTTGTTATCCATATTATTTTTAAGTAGAAAAGTTAATCTGTCCATATCTCTTATCTCAATGATTTTATCTATCCACAGTTCTTTTGTAGGTGGTGTTTCTGATTTCCAATGCTTAGCTATTATAATCCTCGCCGCAGTAATGAAATAAGTGAAGAGTTTATCTTTGTTTGCATCTAAATTTTCTTTTGGATCTGAGAGGCCTAATAAAAAGATTTCTGGTTTCAACTCGAATTTTGATTTTAATATTTTATTACATTCTGTTTGTACTACTTTCCAATAGCTAGTTAGCTTTTTACATTTCCACCACATATGGAAGTAGGACCCTACTTGTTCCCTACACCTCCAACAGTGGTTGTTTACATTTTTCCACATTAATCCTATTTTTTTTGGTGTCAAGTACCACCTGTGAATTACTTTTAACCAATTTTCTTTAAGTTCTATCGCATATGTGTACTTCATTTTTTTTTGTCCAAATTGCTTCCCATTCTTCTAATTTTATTGGTCTGCCTATGTTTTGTGCCCATTTTATCATCGAATTAGTAATCTCCACTTCAGCCGTTGCCCATTCTAACAGTTTTTTATATATGACTGATACAATTTTGTTCTTTCTTTGGATCAGAATATCCCAAAAACTGTTTTCTGTTGTGAAGCCGTTTCGCGAGTCTATCTTGAAGGCTTCTTTAATTTGTATATATTGATACCATGAGACGTTTTTATTAATTTCTTGTATTTCAATCAAATCCTTAATTTGAGGTGATTTTTGAATTATACTCTCTTTTTTCAAAATTTCTTTATAAGTTGGCCATTCTGTCCACCCTAGAAGCCTCCTCTGATTGGCTTCTAGTGGGGATAGCCATAATGGTGTTTTTGTGTATAAATAATTTTTATATTTTTTCCAAACTTTAATTAGAGATGACCTAATAAAATGATTACAGAAATTTTTTTCCACATTAACTTTATTGTACCATAAGTAACCATGCCAACCTCTGCGTAGATCATGGCCTTCCAATGTTAAAATTTTAACTTTTTGAAGATTTGTCCAATCTTTTATCCAATCTAAGGCGCATGCCTCGTGATACAGTCTTAGATCGGGGAGTCCTAAACCACCTTTATTTTTAGGGGTAATCATAGTACTATATTTGATCCTAGGTTTTTTGTTATTCCATATAAATCTAGTTACATCTCTTTGCCATTCTTTAAATATTTTATTATTCCTTATTATTGGTATATTTTGAAAGAGGTACAGCATCTTTGGCAAAATGGTCATCTTTATTGTTGCTACCCGTCCTAATAATGATAAGTTTAAATTTTTCCATGTATCCAAATCCTTCCTTATTTCCTTCCATTTTGTAATATAGTTTAGTTCTAGTAATTGGTTATTTTTTGCCGAAATCCAGATCCCCAAATATTTTATTTTAGGGGGGGTTTCTAATCCTGATATTTCTTTTAGTTCCTCCTTACTATTCTTTGTCATGTTTTTTGTTAATATCTTTGTCTTTTTCTTATTAATTTTAAGTCCAGCTAATTTTCCAAATTCCTCAATTTTGTCCAACCATCCTTTAATATTATGTTTGGGATCGTCAATGATGCAGATTATATCATCCACAAAGGCTCGGACCTTGAATTCTTGCCTGTCTATTTTTATTCCCTTTAAGTTTTTGTCTTGCTTCAAGTTACGAATTAACACTTCTAGCGCAAAAATGAATATCAGAGGAGAAAGGGGGCAGCCTTGTCTTGTCCCTTTACTTATTGAGAAGATTCCTGTCATTTGTCCGTTGACCCTAATTTTCGCTCTTTGCTCATTATATATTGCCTTAATACCATTTTGGAACTGCCACCCTACATCCATTTCCTGCAATAATATTTTTAAAAAATCCCAGTTTAGTTTGTCGAAAGCCTTCTCGGCATCTAATGATAGCAGTCCCAATTCTTTTTGTTGGTTTGTTTCATAGTATTCTATCGTGTCAATTATAGTTCTTACATTGTCTCTTATGCTCCGATTTGGTAAAAACCCAGTCTGTTCTTCCGATATCCAATCCTTGAGAAATTCTTTAAACCTATTTGCTAATATTTTTGTGAAGATTTTATAATCATTATTTAATAAAGAAATGGGTCTGTAATTTTGGACTTCCTCCGAATTAGCTCCTTCTTTGTAAATCATTATGATTTCTGCCTCTTTCCATGACTCTGGGATATTTCTACTAGTTAAGGCCAAATTCATTATCTTTTTCAAAAATTTTATTATGTCATTTTGTAATGTTTTATAAAATCCCGCTATTAGGCCATCGGGTCCAGGAGATTTATTAGCCTCTAGCTCTTTGATAGCTTTTTGGATTTCTTCTTCTGTTATCTCTTTGTTTAAATTTTGCCTTTGTTCCTCAGATATCTTTTGTAAACCTTGTTTACTAATGTATTGTACTATTTCCTCTCTTTCAATATTATCGCTTGAGTACAGTTTCTGATAAAATTTCATAAATTCGTCCCTTATTTCAACATCTCTTACTGCACTTTCTCCATTTGTTCTGATTTTAGTGATATGTTGACTTTGTTTTTTTTTTCTTATTTGTCTCGCTAACCACCTGCCTGGTTTGTTTGCATTTTCAAAAAAATTTTGTTTTGCCCATTTCATTTGCTTGGCTATCTTCTCCAGCTCCCATGAATTTTTCTTTTTATTTAATAATTCCAAACTCCTTCTCGCTTTTTGATTTTTTGGATTTGCTTTTAAGTCTTTTTCTTTCAGTTCAATTTCTTTTTTAATATTATTTAGCTCTATATTTCTTCTCTTATTTTTTATCGCCGCTTGCTGGATAAAAAAGCCTCTAGCTACCGCCTTAAATGTATCCCAAATTATTTGTGGTTTAACTTCAGGTGTATCATTTATTAAAAAAAATTCCCGCGTCATCAATTTTAGTTTCTTTATATCATCCTCCTGTTTTAACAAATTATCATTTAGCCTCCAAACTCTGGGGTATTTTCTGTAATTTATTTCCATAGTTAGTGGGCAGTGATCGGAAAGATCTCTCGGCAATATTTGAATTTTATTGATTTTAGTTAAAATCGATTTCGATGTCCAGATCATATCGATCCTAGACCAAATACAGAGGCAACACTGCGTTACTGTGCGAATCTTGGGGCTTGTTTCACATCTATGTCTAAGATTTTTGGGAAAGTTTGAAACTCATGTTTATGGATTCATGTTTTAAAAGAAGTTCCTGTATTCCTGTTTATCGATTTATGTTTATGTTTTGATTCCTGGGTTTTTGCTATACCTTGTTCTTTTGGAACAGAACTTTGCTGCCTGGACAATTGCTTTTTGAATGCCTTTTTCCTATTGCTTTTTGGGACTTTGCTTTTGTTCTTACCTTTTGCCTTTTGGTTTTTTAATAGTTGCTTTTCTAAATAAACTGTTTAGCTAATATTATTGGACTCCTGTGTGGTGTTGAGTGGAAAGGTGAATCCATGCTAGAATGCAACAGGGATGTAGAGATTGCTATAGAGAACATATTAATAAAATCCACGAATAATCAAATCCACAAAGTTATGGCTACAAATTGGGTCTAGGCCCCATATGTTTAAAATAGAATTGGACCTCCAGCCAGCAATGGAGTTAAGGGAAATCAGTCTGAAATCACCACATTGCACAGAGCTTCAATCAGCTTTTAGTCATAATTCTCTCGGGATTTAGGCCTTGTTTACCCATTTCTTTTTTCCTGCTTTGTTAATTAGAACCAATTCCCCCCAATGAGCACTGTCTTTTCTAAACAATAATTACCAAACTCATTTTCATTAGAATAAGAGTTGAGGCTTCTGAGAGCCACATCTCCTGAAGTGTGCTTAGAAATGCTCATACACACAGACTGATGACTCTTGGGTTGTACACAAATAAGTTTTTTTCTCTTATACAAAGAGGTTCAAGCTGATCATTTTTGTTTACTGCTTCATTGAAAAGTCTAAAGATTTAAAATATCTGAAGTTCAAGTCAAAAAGACCACTGCAACAGACAAATATTTTATCTTGCTTAAAGAGGCAGGGAATAGTGGGCAGAATATATATGGTACAAGAAGACCTTTTGTATGCGTGTGTGAAAAAAATGTTTATCTGCTCCTATGCAGTGGAATTGAAGATTCTCATTATCTTTCAATATGTTTGTTAGGAGAACTTTATTAGTGCAGATGCGATCTTTGTGCTCCTTTTCAGGTAAAAAGTGAGTTACATTTCTCCTTTCACTGAGCATTAAAATATTCTATTTCGATCTGTTTATTTTGTCCTGCAGGGAAGCATTTAAGGATGGGCAGGATTACACTTAGGGCCAACAGTGAACTGTTAAAATCTAGTTTGCAGGATTAATAGAAAACAGACAGCATCATAAATTGTATTACAGCTGCTTTTGGGAAATGTTTGAGCATGAAAGAGAATCTTGTGGCTCTTATCAGGATGGAATGTCTCAAAGTAAGTTTGTAAAGCTTTAGAAAATATGCAAGAGTTTATAACAGCTCTTAAGGGGGGAAAACACCAAAGAATGTGGACTTTCAAACAAGTAACTTACTGTACAGACCATCTTCAATCCACAATAAAAGATAATACAACCAAAAAAGGACACAGAGTAGGCAAAACTTCAATGATGGTCAGAAAATTTAAAAGCCACTGGGCATTATTTTCAGATAATGTAACCACTGTCTGATATCTGAAAGAGTTTTAAATCACAACAATTCAAGTTTTGTACACATGTTCTGAGGCTAGCAGCACCATACATGGTCATCTGCATGTAAGAAGAATGCAAGGTTAGGATACATCTGTACCTCTCAAGAGTTGGATCCTGTAACTTTCAAGTTGCATTGTGGAACCAAATGAAAGCATTTTTGTATTTTATTACTCTGGTGAAAAGCAAAATACAACTTGGCATATGATACACTGGCATATGGTTGCTGAATGTCCTGTGAAACAATGCTGGAAGCTTCCATTCATTATAGAAATTGGAAGTCCGTGAAGTTGTTGATATTTGGGCTGAACCAGAATTCCCTTCATGACCTCTAGGAAATGTCTTGTCCTTTCTGTTTCTCAGCCCAGCTGGAAAACTCCATAGGGGAAAAAATCCCACATTCCAATTAAAAACAGATGCCGTAATAATGTCCAGAATTTTCTGAGAATTACAGTTTGGAATGTACTCCAAGGGAATTGAAGGGCATACACCCCCAGCTGACATTTAAAGATGTGTTCAAGATCTAGTGCCTTGACAGTTGGTAATAATGCTTTATTTGTATTAAAAAAAGAAAACACAGTGGGACTTTATGGACTAGGGCATCAAATGAGATAAATCTGCCTTCCCCTCATGAAAGGGCTGGGATCCCAGAAGATCCTTTTGCCCAGTTTTAGTCACTTCTCTCTCCCCACTTAATCATAGCATTCAACAAGGTCTCTTCATCTGAGCCGCTTCCATTCTTCCCCTATATCTCAGGATCTGATCCCAGATTACCTTCTTTAAACTGGATTATAGGAGTCTCCATTGCCAGATAATCTGGGATAAATCTGGGATCAGATCCTGGGATATAGGGGCAGTGCAGAAGGGGCCTGTGTCACATTTTCAATGGACTAAAGGAACTATTGTGAGAAATAGGGGATGAGGAGATAGTTCTGAATAGAGCTCAGGCTGGATATATCCCAGGAACTGATCCCAGATGATCTGCTTATCCCAGATTATCTGGCAGTGTAGACTCATATAAACCACTTCAAAGCAGATAATCTGGGATCAGATCCTGGGATACAGGGCAGTATAGATCCAGTCTCAGTATGTTTTTCATCCTCCACATTTCTCACAATTGAAGTAAATTCTAGGGCAAGATTTTTTCTAACTTCATTGTAATGATAGAGTTCTTAACGGTTTTTAAAAATAAATAAAGTATAACTGGGGAGAGTAAAGTATTTATTACACTGTTATTCATATACCCTGTTTCCCCCAAAATAAGACAGGGTCTTAGATTAATTTTTGCTCCAAAAGATGTGTTAGGGCTTGTTTTCAGGGGCAGTCTTGTTTTTCCAAATTGAGCTATAGTTCATTTTTAAAATGAACTATATCTAGGGCTTATTTTTGAAATAGAGCTTATATTTCGAGCATCCTCAGAAATGCTGAAAAATCATGGTAGATCTTATTTTCAGGGTAGGTCTTATTTTGGGGCAAACAGGGTAAAGAGGTTCAGAGTGACACCAGGAGATCTAAGATTACCCTGTCATGTACCTAATACAACCCAGATTGGGGTCTATTACTAGTTGAAACATCAGTGGAATTCCTATCCTGTACTGAAAGTTTTTTCTATAGGCCAAAGTATTTGCTTCCCTATTTATTTTCTGCATTAGTTGCTCTCAAGAAAGAGGCTTGGAAAATCTTATTGACTGGAGTATAATCTCACAGTACCCAGACTCTCTGTCTGTTCAAACAGCAAAGCCTCCTGGAAAATATTGTCTGTGTTGACATACCCTTTCTACTCTTCCTTCTTTCCTTTGAGGGAGATAGTTGTCTTTTTTTTTCAATGGACTCACCTGGCCTGTATCTCATGAATCCTGCAGGTATATCCAAAAGATATGTGTGCCAAGTTTTTCTTCTCTAGACTCCTCTGATAAGGGGTTGTTTTTGGTGAGGTGAAGGGAGAGAAGGGAAGGGATTTAAATGTTTTTCATGTCAAGACAGGACCCAGCCAGTCTCCACTGACAACAGACAGGCTTTGTAGAGCATGACCTTATGTGCACAAAACACCAGAAGCCCATTTATTTTACACTACATTTAGCTGCTCGTATTCCTTGGAAGAATCATTAGCCACTGTTAATGATTGTTCAGTTTCTCTGAACTGTTCTGGATGCTGTCTATCTCTTTGAGTGCTCAAATGTTCCTCATGTTGCACATCAGTTGTCCTTAAAAAGGTATGCCTTTCATAAACCTCTGCAAATACACTATTAAATGAAATAGGAATTGGGGTAGCAATTCTAGTTTAAATCTAGAGTTTCTAAAACTGGAGATAGTTGTTGTACAGAGATGCTTCTGGTCAGTATAAACTGGTAGATTAAGGAATAGGAATCCAGCCTGTGCTGGGTGGGGTTACAGTCCCCCTGATGACACAGGTCTGAAGTTTGCAGGTCCTCCTGGACTCAGTGATGAACCTGTAGTACCAGGTATCTACGGTGGCCAGGAGGGCCTTTACACAATCAAAACTTGGGCACCAACTGCACCCATTTCTTAAGAAGCTGGATCTGGCCATGGTGGTATATGCCTTGGTAGAAGAGTGTTTGGAAACTTCAGGTGGTCCAAAGAGCTGTAAAACCTTGCTAATCTTCAGAGAACTCTTCAGGAACAGAGAATTACTTAGCTCCCCACATCCACAATATGAAGAATCTGGATTGGATAGTATTGATTGAAATACTGGAAGACAGTTCTTCAGTCTTCACTGATCAGCACCTTATCCCCCAGCTCCAGTTTCAACAGCTTAGTTGAGCCTGATTTTGAAAGCATATTCTCTAATCTACATTTGGCATAGTAACCCAGAGTCTGCTCTAGGTTCAAATAATGTACACTCTGGTGGACTCCCTTCCGCTTTTGGTGAGATACTAGTTGGTTCACCTGTTGGCTGCTGTCTCGTTATTCCACAATGCTTGAAGCACTGTGGGAAATAATAGAGGGAGAAAACGTGGAGGCAGTGACAGACTGTATTTCTAGGCACAAAGATTACTGCAGCCAGGAAATCAGAAGATGTTTACTTCTTGGGAGGAGAGCAATGACCAACCTCGATAAAATAGTGAAGAGTAGAGACATCACACTGGCAACAAAGGTCCGCATAGTTAAAGCAATGGTATTCCCCATAGTAACCTATGGATGCGAGAGCTGGAACATAAGGAAGGCTGAGCGAAGGAAGATAGACGCTTTTGAACTCTGGTGTTGGAGGAAAATTCTTAGAGTGCCTTGGACCACAAGAAGATCCAGCCAGTCCATACTCCAGGAAATAATGCCCAACTGTTCACTGGAGGGAAGGATATTAGAGGCAAAGATGAAGTACTTTGGCCACATAATGAGAAGACAGGAAAGGTTGGAGAAGATAATGATGCTGTGGAAAATGGAAGGAAAAAGGAAGAGGGACCAACCAAGGGCAAGATGGATGGTATCCTTGAAGTGACTGGCTTGACCTTGAAAGAGCTGTGGGTGGCAATGGCTGACAGGGAGCTCTGGCGTGGGCTGGTACATGAGGTGACGAAGAGTCGGAAGCAACTGAATGAATAAACAACAACCAAACTCTGGGTTGGAATAGTAGTTTGAAAGACAGGCTGAGAACAGGTATCAATAACTGGTATTGTATGGTAACATAGGACCTTGGTTTGTGCCTTCCATCCCTATTAGCAGATCGTGAAAGGTTATGAAAGGATTTTAACAAATGAAGTATCCTTATCACAAGGTTTCAACCTGAACTTTAAAGGAGCTGCCCAATGTGTTGAACCGAGCCCCAAATTAGGTTCAGTACCTATGATGTTATCTTTGAAATTCAGACTAGAACTTGAAGCAGATTCATCACTTCATTGATATAAGAGCCAGGAGCTTTTTAAGTCATGCTTTGTTTTATTTCTCTTTCCCCCTCCCTTTCTCTCTCTCACACACATTACTGTTTTGTTGGTGTTACTTGGGGGCTTTCATAGTTGGAAGAATAATTTATAAATCATTACAATAAATAAAACAAAACCCTTTTGAGCACTTGAAAACACAGTAAAAATGTTAGGCATCCTTAAATATTCTTATGTTCCTTCACCTAAATTATTCTTTAAAAACCCCTTTGGGACTGTGAGCAGATTTTGTACAACAGCTCACTACCCAATTTTCCAATCCTCCCTCTCTAAATGTGAACATTTTTAAATCATTCTGACTTGATGAGTCTTGCAGAATGAATCTCCAAGCTTGATTCTTAGGACAATGGTTTCATATTCTATTACAGATGTTAATTAACATAGCAGAACGGGAATGATGGTATTAATTAAACCATCATTGTTGTATATAAAGCAGGCATAGTGGAAAAGTGCCAAACGAAAAGAAAATGCAGAATTACTCCCCTTATGGCTAACACAAAATAATACAATTCTCTCTCTCCCTGTCCCTCTCATGCACACACACAGATATTTGAACTGTGCTGCCATTTGACCCCATATTTTCTCTCCTTCTCTGATCAAACACATGCACAATTATTAAAATACTTGCTGTAATCAAACCTTTCTATTAATAACAAAGGCTGTGGGAAATCTATCCTATGCACATTTAGTTGGGAGTAATCTATATTGAATAAAAGTAATGATAAATGTTTTCCTTGACATTAAGTCTAGTTGTGTCTGACTCTGGGGGTTGGTGCTCATCTCCATTTATAAGCCGAAGAGCCGGCATTGTCCGTAGACACCTCCAAGGTCATGAGGCCACCATGACTGCATGAGTTACTTTCCCGCCAGAGCGGTACCTATTGATCAGCTAACATTTGCATGTTTTCGAACTGCTAGGTTGGCAGAAGCCGGAGCTAACAGCGGGAGCTCACCACACTCCCCGGATTTGAACTGCCGACCTTTCAGTCAGCAAGTTCAGCAGCTCAGTGATTTAACCTACTGCACCACCGGGGGCTCCCTATATTGAATACTTAAAAGTAATATCCAACTAATCAGTCTTGTAAGAGTTTCTACATTTAAGGATGATGGGATTATACTTGATAGGAGAAGTAATTTGGCCTCCCACTCGCTGTTTCTCTACATCTCAAGTTTGGTGGAGAAACACGTTTCTTTTGAAAATATGTGTGGGATGCTGTATCTTCTACCATATTTCCACAGCATTTGGTGTTCAAGGGTGTTACTAGGGACAGATCTGACTCAAAACCTTATAGGCAAGCTTTTCCTACTGGTTCATTACATTTTACTCAAAGGTATAATATTTCAGTTATTATTTTGTCATTGCATTTATGGTAGCGAAATCATTTCCTGCTACAGTTGATTGTTGTCATCATTCTAAGGCAATGTGAAGAGCTATAATTGTATTGTGCAGATCACTGTAAATTCAGTTCTTTCTTTACTGAATAATACTTAAGTTAGTCCAAGCCAAATGTATTGTATATAGTCACGTGTAAATTTAAAGTAGAGTGGCAAAAGGTGAGAGCTCAGTTCATCCCAGGAGAACCTAAAAGAAGCACTGAGCCTCTCTCTACTCTCTTTGCTATGGCATTGCTTCTGGCCTTTTTAAATGCCATGGTGGGTAAACGGCAGAAGATGACAAGGGTAGCTGGCTCCCTGTGGCAGCATTGGCAATTTCCTTTCTCCATTGAATGAATGAACCTAGATTTATCCATGGGTCATATCAAAACCCATAATTTGGGTCCCAAACCCTTTCCTCAACTTATAGATGAAGTCAATCTTTATATAAGTATAAAAGTAAAGGTTTCCCTTGACATTAAGTCTAGTCGTGTCTGACTCTGGGGGTTGCTGCTCATCTCCATTTCTAAGCTGAAGAGTAGGCATTGTCTGTAGACATCTCCAAGGTCATGTGGCCAGCACGACTGCATAGAGTGATGTTACTTTCCTGCAGAAGCAGTACCTATTGATCTACTCACATTTGCATGTTTTTGAACTGCTAGGTTGGCAGAAGCTGGGGCTAACAGCGGGAGCTCACCCTGCTCCCCAGATTCGAACCACCGACCTTTTGGTCAGCAAGTTCAGCAGCTCAGCAGTTTAACCTGTTACGCCACCAGAGGACCCATATCGTATATATGAGTAAATTTGCTTTCCATACTTAAAATCAGAGCACACAGAGCTATCTGCAGTTTCATCTTTTTGAACAACATATTGCACTGACTCACTATTATGTATCCTTTCAGGATGATGGGAAAATGTAAACAGCAGTCCATTTCCTTCCCCTTCCTCTCTTCCGTCCCTCCCCCTTTTTTGCAAGATTAAAGCTAAATGACAAACTTCGGTATAATGAATGGTTTTTCACAGACTTTCCTGAGAAGGAAGACTTAGAAATGTTGTATTTCACACGAGACTCTGTAGTAGATGTCTGAGAACATGGATCAGTTTTAATTACAATATACACAGCTGTTAACCGTTTTTAAGAAAAATTGCAAGCTATCAAGGGCCATTCTCTGTGTGTTTACTCACAAGTGCATCCCATTATTTTCATTGGGCTATTGGGTAATAATGACAGCTCTGAATGTAGCACACACACATTAAAAGGTTCAAAAAGTAAATTAGCAAAGAGCTTTGGCCTTACTGGTACAGTAGAGTTTCACTTATCCAACATAAACGGGCTGGAAGAACGTTGGATAAGTGAATACGTTGGATAATAGGGAGGAATTAAGGAAAAGCCTATTAAACATCAAGTTAGGTTATGATTTTACAAATTAAGCACCAAAACATCATGTTATACAACAAATTTGACAGAAAAAGTAGTTCAATATGCAGTAATGCTATGTAGTAATTACTATATTTATGAATTTAGCACCAAAATATCACGATGTTTTGAAAACATTGACTACAAAAATGCGTTGGATAATGCAGAACGTTGGATAAGTGAGACTCTACTGTATATTGATACAGTATGTATAAAGTGAGCTTATGAAAAATGTTACTGTGGTTACAGAAATGTTTTTATTTAAAAAATACCTTTCTGCTGAAACACTGCACAAAAGTTTTGTAGAAGAAAGACATTTTGCAGTCTTCATTTGAAAACTCTTCAGAGGAGGGCAACCAAGTCTGCAAATAAGTCCTAAGAGAGATGGCAAAGGGAGTAGGGCAGGTATGGGTAAACCCAGGCCTGGGGGCCGGATGTGGCCCTTTGGGCCCTTTTCTTAGGCCCTCTGTTTCATCTTCCTATAAGCATGAGGGTATGATGGCCCACCCATGTGCTCATGCTGAGAGGAGGCCAAGGAAGTCACATGTGGCTGCAGCACTAGCCTCAGGCAGAACCTCTTCCTGGCCTACACCATGGCCTCCGTGGGACTTAGCTGCTCCTTACAGGTGCGCATGGAGCCAGCACATTCACCTTCTTCCAGGCCTCCACCCCTGGCAATGAGGAGGATGGCTCCTTTTCCACCTCTTCTGCTGCCGCCAGAGCCGGCCCTAGGTATTTTTCAAGTGTAGGCGAACAGAATTTTGGCGCCCCCCCCAAACCAATCACTGAAAAATAAAAGTGTTGGATAAGCGAAAATGTTGGATAATAAGGAAGTATAAAGGAAAAGCCTATAAAACATCACATTATGATTTTAAAAATTAAGCACCAAAACATCATGTTTTACAACAAATCAATAGAAAAAGCAGTTCAATACATGGTAATGTTATGTAGGAATTACTATATTTGCAAATTTAGCACTAAACATTGAACAGGGATATAGGGCAGTGTGGACTTAGATAACCCAAATAGCCCTCAGTATTAAAAAAAACTCTAAAATCAGGACAATAAATAAAGAACAACACTCTGAAAACAGAAGAAATCCAGACAGTAAACAATCAGGGACAGCTAACTCCTCCCAAAAAAAGATTCTCCCAGGCAAGAAGAAGCCAGGCCTTGAAGCCACAAGGCCATTAAATGCTAATCAAGGTGATTAATTACAACATTCACACCTGCTTCAAAGAAAAGTTCTTTCTCCCACCCTGGACCTTCTACAGATATATAAACCCCACATACCTAGCTTCCAAGTTCCTACAGACCTCACAATCTCTGAAGGCCCCAAAGGTGGGCTTGCGTGGTGCGAAGGTGGGTCTGCGCTGGCCAGAAGGCCCGAAAGAGAAGGAGGTGGAGAGTGGTGCCCTCCTCCCAGGACGATGGTGCCCCTGGGACGATGGCGCCACAGGCAAATGCCTATTTCGCCTTATGGTTGGACCGCCTCTGGCTGCCGCCACCACCTTCCTCAAGGGCAAGTTTCCCCCTTGGAAAGAAAAACAGGAGCAGGAGGGAAGGGAAGCACAGAAAAATATCCAGGCAATGGTGGAGGAGGAGGAAGAAGAGGAGGAGCTGCTCTCCTTGTCATTGGGGTCCAGAAGAAGGGTAGTGTGCTGGCAAGGAGTAGCTGAGTCCCATGCCAGTGGAGGCCAAGGCACAGGCCAGGAAAAGGCTCTGCCAGGGTCGATGTCGATGGGCACAACTTCCTGGGTGCAGCTGTGGACCAGGCAAGCTGTCGTGTGTGAAACCCTTCCCCGCACCAACTCCCCTGACCTTTCTCCTCCCTCACTGCCCAGCCCACCCACTCCAGCCCACCATGTGACATCCAAGTTAAAAAGTTTGCCCATGCCTGGAGTAGGGCATGCTTAGCTTGGCAAATAAAAGATTGAAAGATGACATGGTAGCCATCTTTAAATATTTGTTGAAGATTGAGTAAATCTGTTTTCTGCTGTTCCAAAAATTGGAATATGAACCCATGGATTCAAATTGAGTCCACTCCCCCTTGAGCCCCCCCCCCCCCCCAGGGATGAGAAAGGTGGGGTAAAAGTATTGTAAATAAATAAATTGCAAGAAAAACTATTCCACTTAAACATTGGGAAGAACTCCCTGATGGAACAAGTTGTTAAACACCTGCGGACTCTTTTTTAAAGGTATTTTAACATAGGTAGGATGGCAATGTTTTGGGAAGGCTTTAGCAGTGTAGGGGGTTGAATTAGATAATCCTTGGGGTCTTTCAACTCTTTGCTAATGCTTGTTTTTCCACAGTGTAACTCTATCTAATTTGAAGAGCATTCTCTGAAAGGTTTCCAAAGATGTGTGCACTTCCACACATGTCAGGCAAATAGTAGTCAAATACCTTCTTCCAACTCAGTATGGGAAAAGTGAGGATAGAAAAGAAAAGGAATGTTCTGTACAGGACTTGCATCCTTATCAATATTTTCCCTTTGTTTGGCCATCAGATGAGCAGATTCTGTGCCTGCATGGTATTGCATCATTTGTATAAAGCTGCCTTATTTTATTCAGTACATATCATTGAGCTGGAGTTAAGCAACCATGAAAGAAACAGGAAGGTTTAATCAAGCTAATGGAAAGAACTAAGAGACAAAAAGCAAAAAAATAAAAGCAGTTGTAGTTTTATCTTATAATGATAAAACAAATTCTCTTTTAGATGTTCCCTGCTATATACTGACAATGAAAGAGTACATAAGAGGTAAGCACAGCTGTTCCCTCCAGGCTTTCTTTGGTGACCTGCTATTATGAATTAGTGAGAGGAAATGTTTATCATCTCAGTTCCATATGGTCATTATTTGAGGAAAAGCTTAGTTACATCAAATGACAGTCAGATCAAAGCAGGTAAATTCCTGTCCAACATGCTGGGTCAGGCCATAGTAGGTAAGGTCATGGTAAGAAGGCTGAATTCTAAATCCTAGTGTTTGTTTCAGCTGGAGTCTACCCACTGAATCAGTGGGGTTTATCTTTCTCATCATTCCTCAATTGTTTCAATATATCAATTCAAGATGGGAGTCATCAATTTGGTTCAGTTTTGAAACATAGATAGAAGTGTTGGGAGTTGCCATTCAATAACATCTGGGGACCCAAAATGGACCATATGGAACACATATCATGAATGTATTTTTGTCATGCTCATTCTTTATGTGCCTCAGATTTATTGTATGACTGGCTTGGGTCCCTGACTTTGCCTGGGTTATTTGAATTGTACAAAATGCATAAGGTTGTAGGAGAACTACAACTGACATCATGCCCAGTTAACCCCGAGAAACTCCATCAGTAGTTAAAGTTTGTGATGTTGGACAAATTTGCTCTAGATACCTCATTGGCGGGCTTCCCTGTGCTCTGGCTGTAGATAGGGTAAACTACTATTACCACTATGGTAAGTCAGTGCCCTCCAACTCCTCCAGTAGGTTGAGTTAGCCATGGGGGTTCTGTATGCCAAGCTTGGACTAGGTCCATTATCGGTGGAGGTTACAGTTTCCCTGGTTGTGGGTGAACTACAACTCCCAGAAAGGAAGGTCGGTTCCACCCCACCCCACCCCCACCCCCACCCCCCAAAAACGCCCTCCAGTAACCAAATGCTGGCATATCAGGCATGTGTGCCAAGTTTGGCCCAGATCCATCAGTGTTTGGGTTCACAGTGCTCCCTGGGTGTAGGTGAACTACAACTCCCCAACATCCAGGTGAATTTTTCCCAAAGACCTCCAGTTTTGTTTTGTTTTTTTGCTGGTCATCGAGGCTGTGTGTGCCAAATTTGGTCCAATTCCATCTTTGGTGAAGTTCAGAGTGCTCACTGATTGCAGATGAACTATACATCCCAGTACCTACAACTTCAAAATGTCCAGGCCAATTCCCCTCAAAACCCACCAGTATTCAAATTTGGGCAGATTAGGTATGCATGCCAAGTTTGGTCCAGATCCATCATTGTCTGGGTTCATAGTGAGCTCCGGATGTAGGTGAACTACAACTCCAATAAATCCCTCCAAAGACCCCCAGTATTTTTTTTCGGTCATGGGGGTTCTGTGTGCCAAGTGAGTTTCAGGTCCATTGTTGGAGTTCAGAGTGCTCTTAGATTGCAGGTGAGCTGTACATCCCAGTACCTACAAGTTCCTATAAATCATGGTGAATTCTCCCCAAACTTATCTGTGTAGTATGTTCAGTTGCTGATCAATTGCTCGGTTTGCCGTGTGCCATAGAGAAGAATAGGAAAGGGTTAAGGGAGAGGCGGTGGGTGGAGTCATGCAAATTCCACACCAATGGAGAGAGAAAAGAACACTGGGAAGTCTGTGGTGGAGGAAACACATAAAATCTAGGATGAAATTGTCCCAGTATGAAAGCCTTCACTTTGGTGGTGAGCAGGATGGTGTTTGTGGAGCACATTGGCAGGGCTCTTGGACATGTTCATGACACTCGCTATAACGTGCAATGCCATTGGAGGGAGGGCCATTGGTATCTCCCGACTACTGGGAGCTGTAGCTGTTTGTGGAGGCAAGAACTTGTCTGTGTAAGTAGACAACACAGCCCCCGCACACACACTTTCACTTTTATTATGTGTATAGATAGATATTCACAATATATCTTATGAATTTAATACATCTATGGAAAAGAAACCTATGCAGAATTAAGAGTGGGTCCAAAGTTCTGCCTAACTTTATTGCTGTATACTACATGAGGAGAGGATTTTTTTTGTCATGTTCTTTTATTATTTTAAGGACTCCAGCTCAGCATGACTCAAACACAACAGATATGCTCCTGGTAGCAAAACATTCACTTAGAAGGCTGTAAAATGCAGGGTTGTTAGTTCTCCTTGTTTAATGTCAAAGTTTCTTAACTCCACAAGAAGGAATTTTGTTGATAGGTTATAAACAAGAGAAAAATAGCTCCATTTGGATCAGGGCTATTATATTTAAAACTGCTGCAAAGCATTAAAGCATGCCTCAGTAATTTCAAGTAATAGTCTTTTCAGAGATGAAGGGAAGATGAACTTCACGACCAGAGTTCACTGCAGAATTTGCTTTTGAAATGTATATGTAGCTCAAAGAAAGAAGTACATGGCATAATTATCAAATCCATGCCACTACTTCAAAATGGAATCTTACCTGCTATTTTGATAGTTACCGTACTTTCTGCAATAACTGTACTGCAAAAGCTCAAACTGGTCAGAGCTGCCATCTATAACATTTCAGTGCAATGTAACAAGAGTTTTGTCTTTGATTCATTACGGTGTGTTCTCCTTCAGTCAGAGCAATGGGACAAAGAGGAAGGGTCACATGGGAGGTAGCCTCTTTATTGAATGTGGTACAACTTAATGCACAAAAGGAGCTATCTCCATGGTGAGTGAAAGGGATAAGAAGAGACATCTTAAAAACATCTGCTGCACTTGAAACTTACTCTGCGTTGGTCAGACCTCACCTGGAATACTGTGTCCAGTTCTGGTCACAATTCAAGAAAGATGTTGTCAAGCTAGAAAGTGTCCAGAGAAGAGCAACCAAAATGGTCAATAGTCTGGAAGTCAGTTCCTAAGAAGAGTGGTCTAGGTATGTTTACCTTGGAGAAAAGAAGACTGAAAGGGGACATGATAGCCATGTTGAAATATTTGAAAGGATGTCACATTGAGGAAGGGGCAAACTTGTTTTCTCTGATGACTAGGATAAAGAGCAATGGAGTAAAACTGCAGGATGAAAGATTCCACCTAAATGTTAGGAAGAACCTCCTGATGATTAGAGCTGTTTGGCAGTGAAATACGGTGCCTTGAAGCACAGTGGAGTCATGGGGTCCTATTGTAGGGAACGAACTTGGACCTGCACATTAGGAGGACCTTCCTCACAGTTATAGTTATTCAACACTGGAATAGGCAGCCTGGAAATCCAATGGAGTCTTCTCTGGAGGTTTTTAGCATAGGCTGGATGGCCATCTGTTGGGAGTGCTTTGATTCGTGCATGATGGGGGGTTGGACTGGATAACCCTTATAGCCACTGATACATAACATTCATATGCTAAAACATAAATTGGTATAAACATAAATGCATATAAATCAGTGATTCCCAACCTTTGGGCCTGCGGGTGTTTTGGACTTCAACTCACAGAAATCCCAGCCAGCTTACCAGCTGTTAGGAACTATGGTGGCTGAAGTCCAAAACACCGCAAGGCCCAAAGGTTGGGAACCACTGATATAAGTGGATGCAGAAAACAAA
The DNA here is from genome assembly GCF_035594765.1 of Anolis carolinensis. Taxonomy (NCBI): domain Eukaryota; kingdom Metazoa; phylum Chordata; class Lepidosauria; order Squamata; family Anolidae; genus Anolis; species Anolis carolinensis. The sequence goes on along the minus strand of NC_085845.1, from coordinate 33,950,004 downwards.
AGATACTTAAAGCAAGAAAGAGGAAAAGAAAATCAGAGAAAGAATAACTTGGAAACAAACAAAATAACTTTGAAACAAACAGAAAACACATTCTAAAGTAATGCTAGAAGTCACAGGCAAGAATGCCCTATACTGAATTACCACCAGTCTTCCTCTGAAAAGCATGACAGGCCTCTAAGGTTTTAGATTTCAGTAGCAGTGGCATTTTCTGTGGGAGTGGGTACTCCTTAATTTTGCATTTATCATGTGACCTTTGACACTCTTTGAGTAACTTTTAAAGAAGTTGTTGCAGGCTATGGTGCAAAGGCACAAGTGTCACCTGTTGTTCATGGGCGATTTAGGGTGGCAATATTCAGAGATGTTTTGCCAGTTCATTCTTTAAAAATGTAGACTATATTCCAGGCATGGGCAAACTTTGGCCTTTCAGGTGTTTTGGAATTCAACTCCAGTAGGCTGTTAGGAATTTTGGGATTTGAAGTCCACACCTGGAGGGCCAAAGTTTTCCCATGCCCACATCGCCTGATAGTCATTGGCAGTCTCCCATCCAAGTACTAACCCTGTTTGGCTTCCAAGATCAGATCTACTGCCTTTAGGATATTTATAGCACACGAAGTCATAGTGCTAAATGATGTTTCCAACAACACACCATTGTACGTTATAATGGAACACAGATTAGCTGATAAAGCTGATCAATAGCTTTCAGTTGCAATATGTCTGCTTCTTGTTTCATTACTGTAAACAGAAATTCAGCTGAGTACATGGACACAGTAATGTAGTCTTACTTTGTATTCAAGAAAAAAATCTCTATTTTTTAAAGTCCACCAACATTATATAGCTGTTCCTTTCAGGATTGGGCATATGAAAGCCAACTGTGTATAGGAATTTATTGTGGGGAGTGGGGTGGCAACATTTATCATTTTATATAATATATTGTCCCCTGTTAGATTTGTCTGTATATTACACTTGCTAAATCCATTTTTAAATTAGAGTAAGACTTTTTAAAGTGAAAGAATAGATTTACCTGTGAACAACTGCTTACTAAAAGAAAAATATCCTATTATTGATATAGCAGCTAACATTTCATTTATGTGTGTGGGAAAACAGCCAGTACATAACTTTAATTATGACACTGTGAGTGAATATACACGTGGGCAACATAGTTTACTTATATTTACCTGATTGCCATGTTCCAGATATGATGGAAATTAAGTTTGTTTTTTTAATCAGTGGTTTATCAAAGATCATTCAAAATCAATGTCTGATTACCTATAGAAAAGGAAACAAAGCACCCATAATAAGCTGATTTCCCTTTGTCCTGACAAATGAATACCCTGTTATACTAAAACTGTCTTTAAGGAATGTTGACACAGTGTAAATGCTTTTACATATAAATAGGTCCGAAATATATTGAGGAAACATTCTGATCCAAAATAAGAGATATGGGATCGAAATGGGAAGGAATATGGGAATATGATTTTAAACATGTTTGAACCCTATGAGTTTTCAGCCTTATCCACTTTATTAGTGGTTCTCTATCTATGGTTTGTTATCTGGGAAGATTCGGTCACAGCTGCTGGACTGTCATCTTTTGTTCAATCAATTTCCTGCTAGTAGTTAGTAGGCTTGATCGATCCACGAAAAATTTGATTCTAAACTCGTTGCAAAAGTAGAGGGGGGCAGCGTTTCATTTTTGAAGGTATTTCCGAATTTTGCCCCCCAAAAATTTCGAAATTAACGAAAATTCGTTATTTTCTAAATTAATTCGTTAATGGCAGACGCGCATGCGCAATTCCCAAAAACAGCACAGAGGGAGAGGACTTTACAGGACTCTCCCACCCTCATTTTTGAGTGATCTTCTTCAAACTTGGTACAGTGGTAGAACACATTTAACACTGATAGCTCACCAAAATTTGGAACGTTTCCCTTATCCTCTGATTTTTGGCGAATTTTCATAGCTTTTATAATAAACCATTTTTTAATAATTGCAGAAATCTGTTCCTGGTTTGAAAGTCTTATTTCCTGTTAAATTGGGTTGTCTTTACTGTGAAAGTCATTGTTCTACTTCAGAAACTTTGTTTTTGTGGCTGAAACTTTGTTAAATTGGTGTGTGTGTGATATATACTGTGTATATATATATATATAGTCCCTGCATATGTGTGTGTGTGTTTGTGTGTGTGTGTATATAGGTAAAGGTAAAGGTATCCCTTGACGTTAAGTTCAGTCATGTCTGACTCTGGGGGTTGGTGCTCATCTCCATTTCTAAGCCCAAGAGCCAGTGTTGTCCATAGACACCTCCAAGGTCATGTGGCCGGCATGACTACATGGAGTGCCATTACCTTCCCGCCAGAGCGGTACCTATTGATCTACTCACATTGGCATGTTTTCAAGCTGCTAGGTTGGCAGAAGCTGGAGCTAACAGCGGGCACTCACTCTGCTCCCGGGATTTGAACCTGGGACCTTTCGGTCTGCAAGTTCAGCAGCTCAGTGCTTTAACACACTTTGCCATCGGGGCTCATGTATATATAATATACATACACATACACACAATGTGGAGAATATGTGTAAAGGTAGATAGATAGATAAGTTGGGAGCCACAGCGAAGGCACCTTCCTGGGAGCAAGGTCTAATAATAATAATAATAATAATAATAATAATAATAATAATAATAATAATAAATCCCTTACAATATCCAAGATGGGTACCATTATTGGCAGAGAAAGCCAAGCTGTAGGAGTTGAAATCCAATCATTTATCCTCCCTATAGAATCAATTTTATATGCATTTTTAGCTACAGAAAAGCTAAAATCAGGACAGTAAAAGAACAACACCCAGAAAATGGGAATTCCAGACAGGAAACAATCAGGGCCAGCTAATACCTCCCAACAAAGGATTCCCCCAGGTAGGAAGCAGCCAGGCTTTGAAGCTGCAAGGCTATTCAATGCTAATCAAGGTAACCAATTGCAACATTCACACTTGCCTCCCACAGACAAGAGTTCTTTCTCCCACCCTGGACCTTCCACAGATATATAAACCCCACTTGCCTAGCTTCGCACAGACGTCAAAACCTCACCGCCGGGCCCCTCTCTGTCTCTCTCGGTCTCTCCATTCCCGGCTCCATCCGCCGCCTTCCCGCCTCACAGAGAGACACCAGGCCTGAGCTGAGGCGAGGCGGCGGCGGCGGCCATTTCCCCCCTCCGTCTTCCTCCTCCTCCTCCTCGGCCTCCTTCCCCCTCGCCCCCTCCCATTGGCTGAGCCCGTGACGCCCCTTTTGCTGAGGGGCAAAAGGAAAGGGCCTGAATGGTGGGAGTTTGGGTGATTTGCAAAAGCTTTTTTTTCCTAACGAAAAAAACGACGAAATAAGAAAAAATGGCCTCTCGCGATTCGAAACCGCGATATCCAGACGTGTGGACAATCAAGGCCGTATATTGCTTCAAAACAAACAAAAATAACGAATTAATAACGGGTAACGGGGAAATCAAATTATTTGAGCAAGCCTAGTAGTTAGGAATGATTGATGGATGTTTTCTGAACCCTGTGAACCAATAACTCAATTTTTCTTCCCATCTTTGGAAAGAAATACACTTCATCCAGTGGGCAAGATATCAAAATGTTTCATGATCTGCCTCCGATTCCACTTTTGGAAGAAAATGACACACTTTGCTGTGCTGTATTCCCATCTAGTTCTTTTCTTCTACTGCTTCACAAATTATAAAGATATATGTCTAGAAGTAGGTCATCATCATTAGCCTCAGAGAACTGGCACATCACGCTTCAAATTGTATGAAAGACGAGATCCCTGTTCAAATTATCAGAACAGGGTCAATGGCATGCACGAGCAGAAGAAACAGTCCCATTTCCTCCACCGTTTCTGTCTTCAATTGCAGAACAATCATCTGAAAAAGGAACACATTTGCTATAACACTGAGACTTTCCACATACTCTGGAGTTCTGAAAAACCATGGTGTCTGATCATGTGCAAATACATAGTAGATCATTGGGCTCCATGTAAAGGGAATATCAGTGGAAGGAACTGAGTACCTAAATATTACGGGTGTATCTACAGTAGGCATGGGCAAACTTCGGCCCTTCAGGTGTTTTGAACTTTAACTCCCACAATTCCTAATAGTCTACAGGCTGACAAGGAGGGGAAACAATGTCAATACGTGTTACCAATGCAAAATGTTCTGAATGTCTGTATAATATTATGTAGCACTATTTACAATAATTCTGAAAATAATAATAATAATAATACTAAAATAATAAATAATAAAATAAATAAAATAAAAATAAATAAAATAAAAATAATTTATTTTATTAAATAAATAAATATTAAATAAATAACATTAATATATTTTATTAAATAAAATAAAAAATAATAAAAATAAAATAATACAAAATATCAGGACCTCAAGATTGAACTTCAAAGACTCTGGCAGAAACCAGTGCAGGTGGTCCTGGTGGTGATGGGCACACTGGGTGCCGTGCCAAAAGATCTCAGCCAGCATTTGGAAACAATAGACATTGACAAAATTACGATTTTCCAACTGCAAAAGGCCACCCTGCTGGGATCTGCGCGCATCATCCGAAAATATATCACACAGTCCTAGACACTTGGGAAGTGTTTGACTTCTGATTTTGTGATATGAAATCCAGCATATCTATCTTGTTTGCTGTATCATAATAATAATAATAATAATAATAATAATAATAATAATAATAATAATAATAATAATAATAATGTTCCAAAAATGCAGGCTGGCATCACTTTAACTGCCATGGCCCAATGCTATGAAATTCTGGGAGCTGCAGTTTTGTAAGGTCTTTAGACTTTCCTGCTGAAGAGTGCTGGTGCCTCACCAAACTACAAATCCCAGAACTCAACAGCATGGTGCCATAGCAGTGAAAGTAGTGTCATACTGGATTAATTCTACAGTGCAGATGCACCATCAGTCAAATCTATCCTGAACACTTGAATAAGGTTAAGATACTTTATTCTTTTGTCTACAGACTCATATTTTTTCTCTCTTGTTTAATTTGCTTTACTTCAAATTGCTTAAAGCCCTTTGTGCTTAGAGACACAGTTTCTGAACAAAGGCGTCTGAGAAGTTACTCCTCACCCAATCCACTACATAAACATTGTCGAAGGCTTTCATGGCTAGGATCATAGGGTTGTTGTATGTTTTCCGGGCTGTATGGCCATGTTCCAGAAGTATTATCTTCTGACGTTTCACCCACATCTATGGCAGGCATCCTCAGAGGTTGTGATGCCTGCTATAGATGTGGGCGAAACGTCAGAAGTGAATACTTCTGGAACATGGCCATACACATACAACAACCTCATTAGAGACCTAGTTCGAAGTAAAGTTACATGATGGGGTACAATGAGTAATTAATGACAACCAGTCTTTTCAATAATTGAAGAACCCATTTTAAAACAACTTCCTTGGAAAGACTTGTGTACACCTACATTACCTTTTTGGCACCAGGTACAGAGCTTTTGATTCTTTTTGGACTTTTTTCTATTCCTACGTTTACTTTTAAATATTTTTCCTTTCATATTTTAAGTCCTATTTGTTTTAGCAGTGTGGATTCTGGATAATTTCTTTAAAATCGTATGTTGTCTTGAGAACTATGAGCTGCAAGTTGAATATCAGATTATTTCAGAGAAAAGCCAGACCAGTGCAACAGTATTGAAGAACAGCTTTATATACATAAAGAAAAAAGAACAAGTAATTGCTTCAGGCTGGATACAGCTACTTATAGCTGACTAGCACTTATCATTAAGCTCTCTATTACAGCTCTCCCTCTGTGCCACTTTTAATCACTTAACCATAAAAATGTGTCCAATAAAAAATCATCCTCAGAATGAACTGGTTTCTTTACAAAATGGCCATGCTGAGTAACAAATTGCCCATGAGACACTTCCACACAGCCATATAAATCAGAATATCAAAGCAGAAAAATCCCACATTTTCTGTTTTGAACTGGAATATATGGCAGTGTGGACTCAGATAACCCAGTTCAAAGCAGATATTGTAGGATATTCTGCCTTGATATTCTGGGTTATATGGCTGTGTTGAAGGGCCCTATGTTTGTGTGTGTCTTTCGTTGAGTTACAGGCTGGATCTTCACTGCTATATAATGCCGTTTGAAACTGCATTATATGGTCAAATGTAGACTCATATAATAGAGTTTCAAACTTGATTATATGGCAGTGTAGATGGTGAATATGCTCGCAGATGGGAAGATCTTCTTGTGGTTCTTTAGTCTTTGGTATTAGTTGTAGAGTCTGTGATATCAAACAGATTCCTTTTGAGTAATCTCAATAATAAAACATCTAGATGACCACTTCCAGTTCTTCTCACTGTCCCGTTTAATCATAACATCATTTTCTGCTTTTAAGTCTGATAGTATTTTGATATAATGGCAGTGACTGTAGAAATGTCTATATAAGGCCACTTCTACACCGACATATAATTCAGATTATCAAAGCAGATAATCCATATTATCTACTTTGAACTGGATTATATGAATCTACAGGGAGCCCTGGTGGCAAAGTGTGTTAAAGCACTGAGCTGCTGAACTTGCAGACCGAAAGGTCCCAGGTTCAAATCCTGGGAGCGGAATGAGCACCCGCTGTTCGCTCCAGCTTCTGCCAACCTAGCAGTTTGAAAACATGCCAATGTGAGTAGATCAATAGGTACCGCTCCGGCGGGAAGGTAACGGCGCTCCATGCAGTCATGCAGGCCACATGACCTTGAAGGTGTCTACAGACAACGCCAGCTCTTTGGCTTAGAAATGAAGATGAGCACCAACCCCCAGAGTCAGACATGACTGGACTTAACGTCAGGGGAAAACCTTTACCTTTACCTATATGAATCTACACTGCCATATAATCCAGTTCAAATCAGATAATCTGGATTTTATATGGCAGTGTAGAAGGGACCTAATTCTTCAGTCTTTCTGATTGGTTCCGGTACTTTTCTCAGATTAGACCATTCTGAGGGTTTGTGGAAAGTGAAACTTCCAGGGGCCAAAAACTGGAAGTGCAAGCACTTCTTTGTAGGCGTAACTTTAATCTTCTGATGCCACACTTACAGAAAAAAACAGCCTTATTCAACAAAGAAACAATTACAAAAAAATTAGAACTGCTTCAGTTGGATGCAGAGCCACCTATAGCTTACTACTAATTCTGCATTTAAGTTTTACATAATAGTAACAAGGCACATCCATAGTGATTAAAAAGAACCATAAAGCTAATTTATATCATTCTAAGTATCTTGAATAAATGATATTTTCTTAATTACATTTCTATCTCATCTTCCCTTCAAAGAACTCAAGTTGGTGCTCATAGGTTAAATCAAAGTGTCCATTCTCAATTAGAATCTATCTATTGATTCAATGAGTCTCACATAAGCGTTGACTTAATAAGTCCCATTCATTTAATGAGTTAATAATTGGATTTACCTGGACTTTAGAAAGTCACTCCCAACAAGTGGAAAGTAATGAATATGTCCTTGGAGATGAGGGTACAGTGTGAGCAGCATACATATTTCCTTTTTGGTATGTTTACCAGGATATATTGTTGTATCTTGTATTTCACTTTCTATTTTTTAAAATTTGTAATGAAATCCAAACAGTAACTGACATCATGCTGTACAGGATCTAATTCTGCTTCTGGTGGTTCAGGCATTAAGCAATGGTGAGGAGCAGTTGCCTCCTAAACAAAGTCTCTCTTGATTCTTACTGACCTTTTGGATTACAAACTCCTTTCCACAATGTAACCATAATATAAACCATATCTTTTTAATGCAATATGTCTATGTAATCATAGTACCCTACAATGTTTTGCCATCAAAAACATGGGGTTTTTTGTCGTTTGACACAGTCTGACGATCTTTTGCGCAGTCTTGTTACAGACATAGCCCTCTGTTTTCAATTTCAGAATGGTCCGTATATTCTTCTTTCTGCTCTAATAATAATAGTCTGGTTTATATCACAACTTAACTTGAATAAACCACTATGTTTCCTTCAATTTATTTTTGCTGCTTTTAAAAGAAATCAAGCATACTGTATATATTACTTTTTTCACAAGGTGCTTGGCTCTTTTTCTGTTTACATGAAATAATCCAATGTTTTCTAACGTGGGAGAGGGAATGACTTTGCAATTTTTTTAAATCCACATCATTCCCAAGATGAGAAAAAGATCCTTAAATATAGCTCATCTAAGACCACATCTTTGTATTACATGACCACAAATAACTCTTTGGATAGAGGTAATATATTCAGTGTTAAGAATAATTGTTCTTGGTCATGTGATTTTGAAAGAGATTTATTCCCTAAAATCATTTTTGTGTATGTTGTGTGCTGTGTTTTTCCTTGGTCTTATATTAGAGCCCCAAAGAGCACTCATACTAGGCAATTATGGCTGATCTGCATAATTTAAAAAATTATATCTGGATCTAAGGAGCCCCTGGTGGCGCAGTGGATAACACTGCTGAGCTGCTGAACTTGCTGACTGAAAGGTCGGCAGTTCGAATCTGGGGAGCGGGGTGAGCTCCCGCTGTTAGCTCCAGCTTTTGCCAACCTAGCAATTAGAAAACCTCCAAATGTGACTAGATCAATAGGTACCTTTCCAGTGAGAAGGTAATGGTGCTCCATGCCATCATGCCAGCCACATGACCTTGGAGGTGTCTACGGACAATGCTGGCTCTTTGGCTTAGAAACAGAGATGAGCACCAACCCGCAGAGTTGGATACAATTAGACTTAATATCGGGGGGAAACGTTTACCTTTACTATATCTGGACCACAATTCCCAATATCCCTCATCTAGCATGGCCTGGTGCAAATGTTCAAAAAGAGAACTTTTTAAGAGCTCTATTAATTTGAGCTGTATTTTAAGTCTTCTATAGCCAGCCAGATCCAAACTACTTGACAATCCAAGTTGAGCCCTGCAACTGTTGTTTTTTCACAAAGCCTGTATTTTGTTCACTGGAGAGGTTTGAAGAAAAAATGGCCACAAGAAGTTAGTTGCTGAATAAAGATGAAGTGGCACCTTCAATGGTGTTCCCCCCAGCAATCCACTGAATTTACAAGCATTAGCTTAGCCATAGCAATGCACTAGAACACATATGTTAAGATCAAGGCTGAGGAGCTGAATGCGTCCTGCCATGTCATTCTATGTGAACCTCCAGATGCTGGACTACAACTCCAGTATTCCTCACCATTAGACACCATGACTAGAGCTGATGGGATACAGCAAAATCTGGAAGGCTGCAGTTTGTTGTGTTTAGTTGATATAGTGAAATTTGAATTTAGATGCAAGGCATGTGGTATGATGTCTGACATTAAAATGTCATTTAACCTTTACCCAATTTCAGAGCCACAAGTGCTGTTGAGCTGCCAATCCCATTATTCCCAGTCTGCATGGCGTATAATCCGAAGTGATTACAGCTGTTCAATAATAATTGTATTGGGTAATAATTAAAGAGCACTATGTTAAAAAATTATAGTTGGCTCTCTGTATCCACATATTCTCCATCCATGGCTTCAATGGCCCTTTGAAGGCAACTATAAGGCTGATGTGGACCTCTATGAAGCTTGACGCCCCTGCATTAGAATTATCCTGTGGCAATTGGATAATCATCTCTCTCTTCTCTCTCTTTCTGTCTTCTTTTCTACATAGCCATTTAATCTGTGTCAGGATTTGCATTTAAGAAATCCGGTGCCTACAGAGGCACCCCTGTAACCTGTTCAAAGATGATACAGTGTCTACAAAACTCCATTGATTCCGGAGCAAACTAAATCCTGGAATTTTGTTATCTTCTCAAGTAAAAAGCACTGGTTGAAAAGAGCTGATCAAATCCATAACAAAGTCTTGAGGCTGTAGTACAACAGAATTAGTGTGTAAGTGTTATCATGTAAAAGGCAAGACTGTAATAAATACATCAAAATATTTCCATTTTATAGTGAAATTTATAAGTCTCTAAGGCCAGGGTTTACATTTTTAATGGCAATGTGTTCTAGTTTTAATAGTAAATGTCAGAACTGGGCAATCTTTTGCCTTTGGCTATAAAGCAAAAGAATTTGTCCTTTGTTTTGAATTTTATTTAGGTACAGTACAAACTGACCTTAGTGCCTACACTCATTCCACAGTAGGGATAAATGAACTTGAGCCATGGTTTTTTTAGGAAACTCATAAAAAGCAATTTTCCATGCTTTTGCTTTGTGTTTTAACACAGGAATGTTAAAGGTGCTTATCCCCATGCTTGAAATAAATATAGGGTTTGCAAAATTCCCAAATAAGAATCTCCCCAGCATGAACTTTTCCTCCAGTCCCTACATTTTGAGCATCACAATTGTTTAAGACTTCAGTTTAGCATTTAGAAACACAGTTTAGTCATCCAAAGGCAAAGCCAACAGGAGAACACGAACATAGCAAATATGAGTTCAAGACTTAAACGATTTGCAGTGTCTCACTGAAACAGGAGAAATTGGGAACTGAGGAAACATTTGGGAAGCAGAATTTTTATTTCATGGGCTAAATCTGGGGGGAAACTGCTTTTTAAAAAGAACAGTGATAAATATCTTCTCTGAATCCCTCAAGAATCATGGCCAGTTAGTAATGTTCAGAGTTCAAAAATGCTCAGTGTGTCTACTGAAATTCCTCTCTAGTCAATTATGTTTAATACTTCAACTTTAAACACAAAGTTAGGTTGCAAGAGAGAGTCAAAGGCAATTCTTAGGTTATGGGACAGAGCAAAATTGGAATTAAATCAGAATGATGTATATAAACATGAACAAAGATATTGTGATAAAATTTCAAAAGCACCTTGCAATTCATAAAGAAAATAAAACAATGCAAATTAATGAAAATGTAACAAATTAAAAAAGGACTTTCTATAAACTGCTCTTTTGATGTGTATAAAGGCAAAGTACATCTTTTTGGCCAACCTTACAGGCAGCCATCCTATATACTGGATAAACCTGGGGACTGCTTTTGTGGCCATGCCACACAACTAAAATATGTTTAATGAACCTTTGTTTGAAAATATTTGGTTTGCTCCTGAGTGCCCCCAGGAGTGCTCTATGTTGTATGGGGACCGCCCCCCCCCCCACACAAATGTCCTCCCAACTTTTCTGAACTCCCAAAAATTGCCCACCCCTTCCAAGGAAGGAAAGCTGGCACTGCCATCCCATCTCCCCAAGGTTGCCTGAGCCCAGGGAGGAGGGATGGCTGTTGGAACAGTCTCCTAAGAGTGTGAATGGGATTCCCATTGTCTCCACACCCACAAAGGTCCGGATCTTCCAGTAAATCTGTACCTTTGCCATTTTTTTAAAACCTGGATGATCAGGTTTATTCCAGGTTGAAACAGGTTAGCCTGGATTATCATTTGGATGCCCCAGGCTAATCTGTTTCCTATGCCACATTGTGTGGCTGTGGAGATGGGCCTTAGTTTCGCCTACTATTACTTTCCACCTTTATTTGAACCACTGCAACCTAAGTTAAATTGCAGAAATAGTTCAATGTCAGATAACCCAAGAAGAGAGGAGGGGTTGTAATCTTCCCCTTCACAGTGTGCTCAACAAAAGCAAACTGCTGCAGTTGTTCCTAGTTTGTCTATTCTTCCTCATCAATACCTTTTGTCATCCAGTAATTCCCAACCTTTGGTCCTCCAAGTGTTTTGGACTTCAGCTCTCAGAAATCCCAGCAATCTTACCAGCTGTTAGGAATTGTGGGAGCTGAAGTCCAAAACACCAGGAGGACCAAAGGTTGGGAATCACTGATCTAGACCACTGCTTTTTAAATTGTGAGTCCCAACTCCAAATGAGTTCCCTTAGCAGTCATGAAACATTTGTTACAGGAATATACTGTGCAATGTTTACAGAGGACTCTACAGAAGATGCTTCAGCTGTATTTCAAAAAAGAAAAATCAATCTGTTTAGTGAGCCTTGCAAAGGCTGATTTGTTATCAGTAAATGTTTTTCTATATCTATTTTAAATACCTGGGATCATGCTAAAAATTTTCAGGTGGAAAACAGTCCCAAGTGGAAGCTCTGATCTAGATCACTCTCTGATGATGTTTAGTGACGTGTGGCATATTGGAGAATATGTAATCTATGGTTTGGTCCCACTCACCTGATCACAGGGAATGTTTGGACAGGACATCACAGACTTTATCTTAAAGTCAATTTCCTAGGGAGCATCTCACTATGACAAGGGAATCTTGTAAAACTTGCTTTTAAAAATATCCATGTTCTTCTGAGTTAATGTTAAATTGAGAACAGCAGGGAATAATCAGTGCTCAGAGCTCTTTCTGTCAAATAGTTCCTTCTAGCATTCAGCGTGAGTTCAAAGCTATCCTTGTTGCTCCCAGGGTTACACTACAGCTTTTCTTTGTGTGAGTTCCATGAAAATGCTATTGATCCTCTATAGGTGACCCCCTTTCCTTCAGATAAATAGACACACATGAGTGGGAATTGAACCTCTGACTTTTTTTCATGCAAAGCATGTGCTTTGCCACTGAGCATTATCTATCCAATGTGGTTACAGATTATGTTTATACACAATTTATTACTTTCATTAGCTGCCTTAATACATAGTCTCTGTAATAGTTCACTTTTCTTACTTTAGTTCTGTACTCCCTTCCTCAGTATTGCAAGTGGAGAACATATGTAATTATGCTTGCACAAACACCTATGTTCCTACACCTATAGGAAGCAAGAGAGATAAAGCAGGTGGTTAGGATCCCCTGGTGTGCGCCAGCTTTATCTAACTGTTCTGGTTTTTTTGGCTGTGGACTAATATTCTTAGGTTTGACTTCCTCTCATTCCTTCTCTTCCTGCAGCCTTTTCCTTAGTCATGTCACCAGATCGTTCACTTAGTCATGCTGAGAAACCACATCTTTCTCTTTCTACACAACATACAAATTTCTCAAGAAATATCTTCTCTTAACATGGTATCTGTTGCTGACTTCCAAACTGCAAGTATCCATAGTTCTTGTGTATCTGACTCACAGCTGCACTAAGCCATGGAGTACTTTAGAAAGATTTATTCAGAGGAGCTTTGTCGTTGCCTTCTTTTGAGGTTGAGAGAATGTGATTTGCCAAAGGTCACCCAGTGGGTTAACATGGCTGAGTAGAGATTTGAATCCTGGTCTCTGAAATTGTAATCCATTGCTCAAACAATTGCACCAGACTTTCTCAACATAAATTCAAAGAGGTCTGTAAGTGTTTGCAAAAATAAATTGACTGTGAAAGGACTTAACAAGTGATCTTCAGATTCTGGGACTTCGAAAGTACCAGCAGTTGTGCATGTTGCCAAAATGACAAGTTTTCAAAAACTAGATATCATGCTAGTTGATATGGGATAAGACAATTTCTGAAATAAAGCTAAATAGATATATGAAAATTAAATACAAAATACCAATTTATCATTATCAGTATTATTATTATCAGTATAAGTTGGAGTGGGTCAATGTTACCAGAAAGCCAAGCAAACTGCAGTCAGTTGCTGGTTTCCAAAAGCCTGTGATGGTTAATATCTTTGAACTACAAATACAGCTGCTGAGCAAATTCCTTTTCATGTTGCTCTCCTATGGACTCTGACCCTTTCAGTTTTGTTTTAGTGCATAAATTCAGCTTGCCATAAGTAACATTATTATTGATTACTTCCTGTTTTGAATAATTCAGGAACCTCTTAATCCAATATACTTGCAACCCTGATGATCTCTCTGTCTCTTTGTCTCTCTCAAAAAATGTCTAACTTTATCAGTCTGCCTTGTGTCTTGTTATAGCATTTCCGGCTGGTACTATTAAGTAATATTTCATATACTCTGGAATGGTGTAGAGCCAGGGTTGTGGATATGTATCTATTGAATAAACATGTTTTACATGTTGGAAACTGCCCTGAGTCCTCTTGGGGAGATAGGGCAGTACTGTATATAAATAAAGTATTATTATTATTTTGTTATGTTCCTAGTCATTTTTGGCATATGGCAACCATAAGTGAACCTCCTTTCTGACTTCTAGCAATACTAAGGTGAACCTGTCACAGTTTTTTTTAGAGGGGGGGGGGGGGTTGCAAGATTTGTCCAGAGCAGGGTTTGCCGTTGCCTTCCTGCGAGGCTGTGACTTGCCCAAAGATTTCCATGCTTGAGCAGCAGTATACAGCTAGGCTAATTCAAAAGGTGCAGGGCAAGCCATTTGGCTTACATAGCTATATGCCCCCCATAAAAGGAAGCCAAGATAGCAGAAAGGATGGCCAAGGGCTATCATTATAACTGTACACACATCTTGTCTCAGTGGAACTGTATTCCAAATGGATACACTTCCACTGAGGTCTTACCAAAGCAGTAGTATGGTATGGTATTATTATTTTCCTTGACCATTCTATTTGTACAGCCTATATTTTTTTGTTTTTTGTCCATCCCATCATATTTCTGACTTATGTTTAGCATCTGATCTGTTATGACCCTCTAGTCCTTTTCGCATGTACTGCAAAATTGTCACCTGCCCCTACATTTGTTCATATTATTTTCCTTTTCCCAAATATATTTATCCATGCTGAGAATCTTTTTATGTGTGTTAAGATTCTTTTTGTTTATTCTTATGGAGTTCTCTAATCTGTTCTGATCACTTTGAATAATCATTCTGGCTTTTGAAGGGTTAGCCACACCTACCAGTTTGCTGACATCAGCAAATTCATTGAGCAACAGGCTTCTACACTCAAGCTGACTTAAGGCCCAACTGACTTCTGTCATTGTATTCAAGTCATAGATAAATATGTTGAACACTAAGACTGCATTTCTTTATTATTTCTGATATCACGATGTAACAAAATTTGAAACATTTCCTGTTTGAAAGTGTTATTTCCTGTTTAATTGTGCAGTACTTACTTTGAAAGGGCCCCGGTGGCACAGTGGTTCAGCTCAGCTGCTGAACTTGCTGACTGAAACGTTGGCGGTTCAAATCTGGGGAGCGGGGGGAGCTCCCACTGTTAGCCCCAGCTTCTGCCAACCTAGCTGTTTGAAAACATGCAAATGTGAGTAGATCAATAGATACTGTTTTGGTGGGAAGGTAACGTCAGTCATGCTGACCATACAACCTTGGAGGTGTCTAAGAACAAGGTTCTTCAGCTTAGCAATAGAGATGAGCACCAACCCCCAGAGTCGGACATGACTAGACTTACTATCAAGAGAAAACCTTTACCTTTACTGACTTACTTTGAAAGTAGTTGTTCTCCTCCAGAAACTTTGTTTTGTGGCAGCCACAAACTCTGAGATATTCAATGAAAAACTATAGCAAAATGTGTTGCAGCATTTTCTGCAAAAACAAAGTTTTAGCAGTTTAATAAACTTTTTCTATGTTTTTATGATATAACCAGTTAGGAAATGATATTTATAATCCAGAAACAAAAATCGCATTACATAGTGTATTTGATGGTAGATGTCCAATACCTAGCAACTGATAAACAAGCATAACCAAGGCTCGATTTATTTTCTGGGAAATAGTTTTATTGATGATGAAATGCACTTTATACCTACTCTGAGGTACATTTGATTATCCATAATCGAACTATAACTAAACAAGTTCTGGGCTCAGCACATCAAACCCTCTTTGTACTGTTTATCTTTAACTGTCCCTGGGTCAAATAATGTAAGCAATCCAAACCCTTCCCTCAAATCCAATCTGTAGTGTAGTGTCGATTTTACTTTGTTTTAACTACCAGATTAAAAACTCTTGCAGAATAAAATCATTATAATGACCCCAGCAAGAGGAGGAGGAAAAGAAGGAAGGAAGTACATTTACTGTAGTTCTAGCACAGCTAAGTAATATTTACAATAAGAGAAAGAACACTTTCTCCCAAACCTGCCAATTTGCAATTAAATGCTATTGATCCTTAAATCATGATTCACAGGTTAAGACCACGCTCAAATCATTGAATATCCACCCTGCAAAGCTAGAACATGCACTGGGGACTGACTTTAGCTCTGTAAAAGTGCCACTTCCTGGTCTTGCTCTCTCTTGCTATAACATCTCTGTCCAGCCAGAAATGAACGACACAGATCTTGGAGCCAATGTGGAGGAAACCACTCATCACTCTGTGGCTGCTGAATACGGCCATTCAGACCTCCTTGCCTAAGTCAACAAAGCCAGGGCTTTAGCAATGTGGTCTGATGGTACCTGAAGGGAATATGAAAAGATCCCCCTACTGCTATGTCATGCTGACAACGAAGAAAGCTTGCAACTGACTCCGAATCTTCACCTAAATTTTAGTGGACATTTTTTCTGTCATTTTTCTTAAAATGTCCATCCAGTCACTAACCACATGGTAAGCCATCTCTTGCTAAAATAGCAGTTTCATGCATAATAGCCTTGCTGCTGCCTATGTTTATTCAAATTGTGGGTTACAAAACTGCTTAATCAGCCATACTTTCAACTCTGTGAGCATCAATATTATATCAAAAAACCTGAGAGGGTTCTTTTTAAAAAAGAAACAACACTGTATTTAAGAATGCCCTATGGTCAGATACTGAAGATTGTTGTAGTTCCAGAAAAAAAGCTTTTTATTTATTATGTACAAGGCCTTAGTGTGAGCTGGCCAAGGCCTAACCCTATCTCTTTGCAAACTCGTTTCTATGCACTAAATACTAACTTGGTTTTCTCCTTATCTAGTCCTTGGATAACTTGCATTTGCAACAGATGGGTGATTTGTATATGCAGCAGTTTTTCTGCAGTAGCATGAAGTCAAAATTGTCAAGCTTTGAAATCCATTACAAATCTAACAGTTAACAGTTACAAACATCTGACTTACAAGTGACACATAATTAAGAACGGGGGGGGGGGCGGGGGGGGGGGCGGGGGGTGAGACAACAGGAAGTGAGAGAAGTCTACCCCTTGAAAGGGAAATTCACTCCTGAAAGAATTAACATGAGGAAAAGGTGTCTCTACTGAAGATTTATCACCAAGTCTTGTTTGTACAAGCTATTTTTTTTTGAAAATCCAATTATCACAGGGACAGAAAGTGCAGTGAAATCTTCTGAACAGGGGCACAGACAGCAAAACAAACACCACAGAGGTGTGTGTGTGTGTGTGTGTATATGTATGTGTGTGTGTGTGTGTGTATATATGTGTGTGTATATATATATATATATACACACACACACACACACACACACACACACATACAGTATATATATATATATCGGGAGCCCCGGTGGCGAAGCGTGTTAAAGCACTGAGCTGCTGAACTTGCAGACTGAAAGGTCTCAGGTTCAAATCCCGGGAGGGAAGTGAGCGCCCGCTGTTAGCTCCAGCTTCTGCAAACCTTGCAGTTCGAAAACATGCCAATGTGAATAGATCAATAGGCACTGCTCCGGCGGGAAGGTAACTGCTCTGCATGCAGTCATGCTGGCTACATGACCTTGGAGGTGTCTACGGACAACGCCGGCTCTTCGGCTTAGAAATGGAGATGAGCACCAACCCCCAGAGTCAAACATGACTGGACTTAACATCAGGGGAAACCTTTACCTTTACTATGGTATATTTTTAAGTGTAACGCCACACACACACACACACACACACACACACACCTATGGCATTACACTTAAAATATACCTATTCCAATTTACAAACAAATTCAAGTTAAGAACAAACTTACAGAGCCTATCTTGTTCATAACTTGTGAACTTCCTATAGTTCACTGATATGTTTTTCCAGCTTCCAAATGATGGATCAACTAGCATGCATATTAGGACACAGGGTTGACTCAGTTTTAATCTTATTAATTAATTTTTCTAATTGGCAGTATCCCCATGTGCATACAATGTGGCTAAAGCTCATGTGCTCATTGCGAGAATTTTCACCATGATGCACCAAGTACTGACCCACAGCCAGACTATATTGTGCTCCAGAAAAGCTGAAGGCTCCATCTGCCAGTGGCTCGAAAGGCACAGGTCTGGCTGAGAATATGCCCTTTTCTTTCATTTCCCACTCCATGTGCCTATATATGTACAAATCTATGGAAAAGTTGAAAAAACTGTGGAAATCAACACCTGAGATCTCCTCTTGTACGAGCAGTCCCTTTTCAAGTGAGTGACAGTGACATGCACCTGAAGCCAAGAGGAAAGAAGCAGAAAGTGTGTGTTTGCACGAACCTGTCTGGGCCCTGAGATCTTCAGGAGGCCCTTCTCTCAGTCCCACTTCCATCTCAAGCTCGGTGGGAAGGAGAGAGCAAGCTAAAACCTTTTTATTCAAATAAGGCTTTTAAAGATGGAGGTGTTTAAGTCAGGGGTGCTATGGCTTTTAACTTTGAAAATTGGGGTTGTTGTATGTTTTCTGGGCTGTATAGCCATGTTCTAGAAGTATTCTCTCCTGACGTTTCGTCCACATCTATGGCAGGCATCCTCAGAGGTTGTGAGGTATGGAAACACTAAGCTTAGTTTTTCCATACCTCACAACCTCTGAGGATGCCTGCCATAGATGCATCAGGAAAGAATGCTTCTGGAACATGGCCATAGGTAAAGGTAAAGGTTTCCCCTGACGTTAAGTCCAGTCATGTCTGACTCTGGGGGTTGGTGCTCATCTCCATTTCTAAGCCGAGGAGCTGGCGTTGTCCATAGACTTCTCCAAGGTCATGTGGCTGGCATGACTGCTTGGAGCGCCGTTACCTTCCTGCCGGAGTGGTACCTATTGATCTACTCACATTTGCATGTTTTCGAACTGCTAGGTTGGTAGAAGCTGGAGCTAACAGCGGGCGTTCACTCCGCTCCTGGGATTTGAACCTAGGACCTTTCGGTCTGCAAGTTTGGCAGCTCAGTGCTTTAACACACTTTGCCACCGGGGCTTCTTAACATGGCCATACAGCCCGGAAAACTCACAGCAATGCTTTTATGTCAAGCCACTTTGAGTCCCTTTTGGGGAGATAAAGCGGAGTATAAATAAATATACAGTAGAGTCTCACTTATCCAACATTCTGGATTATCCAACGCATTTTTGTAGTCAATGTTTTCAATGCATTGTGATATTTTGGTGCTAAATTTGTAAATACAGTAATTACTACATAGCATTACTGCGTATTGAACTACTTTTTCTGTCAAATTTGTTGTTAAACATGATGTTTTGGTGCTTAATTTGTAAAATCATAACCTAATTTGATGTTTAATAGGCTTTTCCTTAATCCCTCCTTATTATCCAACATATTCGCTTATCCAACATTCTGCCGGCCCGTTTATGTTGGATAAGTGAGACTCTACTGTAATAATGATTTGTTATTTACGCCCACAAACACCCCACCTGCGGAAATGTGGACTTGGTCGTCCCTTTGGAGAAAGCCAGAGTCCAGGGGTGTTGGAGACCAGGGTTGCAGTCTCTGCGCTACCTTTGGCGAGGCACACTCTCTCATCCTCGGAGGAAGGCAATGCTAAGAACATTCAGGTCGCCGTGAGTCGGGGCCCCTAAAGCGAAGCAGGCTAAGGTCCTTCCTGGAAAGGAGAAGAAGAGACGAGGCGAGAGGAGACGAGGGCAAGGGAGGCTTCTTGGGGCTGGTTGCCTCCCGGCGGAGGCGTGGGCACCTGGGAGGAGGAGGAGGAGGAGGAGGAGGAGGAGGAGGAGGGCTTGGAGGGGCGGTCCCGGGCGCGGAGGGGGGCAGCCTGGCTGGCTGGGTGGCCTCAGGCGGGGAGGGCTCCGCCTCGCCTCGCCTCCCGGGTCCGCGGGGGAGGCGTGGTGGCGGGGTCGGGAGGTGAAGTCAACAACAAACAAGAAGAGGCGCAGCCCGGTCCGGGGACAGTCCTGGGCGCCGCCTCCGCGCCTGAGCTGCCACCATGGAAGGCGGCGAGAGGGACCCAGAGGCGGTGGAAGCCTGGCTGGACGACCACCGCGACTTCGCCCGCTCCTACTTCGCCAGGAAAGGCACCAGGTGAGAGTCCAGGGAGGAAGGAAGGAAGGAAGGAAGGAAGGAAGGAAGGAAGGAAGGAAGGAAGGAAGGAAGGAAGGAAGGAAGGAAGGAAGGAAGGAAGGAAGGAAGGGGGCGCGCCTCCTTCTCTTCCATTCAAACGCCGCCAAGACACAGGCGCTCCCTTGTCTTCTGCCCGGCGTTTCCTCCCAGCAGATGGTCCTCTTTCACGGTGTCACCCGCGCCTTTCCTCCACCTCGAGTGGAGACGCCAAGGGATGCCTTCCCGGTCACGGAAGAGGGAGACTCTCGGGAGACCGGACCCAACCCCACGCCAGCAGCCTCCTCCCTCCCCCCCCCTCCCTTCTTTCCAATCAAGATCCTGGAAAGAGTTGGATCCAACTCTGCGGCCCGGGGTTCCTATTCCTCTTGATCCATTAGTAGACTGACATGAATCTCAACCACGAGGAATCACAGGGCGCACCAACACTTTGGAACAGGCATGAGAAAACTTCGGTCCTGCTGGAGTCTTGGATTTCAACACACACAATTCCTAACAGCTGGGATGTCTAGGAGTTGAAGTCCAAAACACCCGAAGGGCCGAAGTTTGCCCATACTTGCTATAGAATGAATGAAGTTAGTTGCCACTTTAATTGCATGCCAGTCAGTACTGTGGAATCACAAGAAATGTGGCTTTACACAGTTCTTAGCCTTCTCTGCCAAAGAGAGATGGATTCCATAGAATTGAGCCCTGCCAGTTAAAGTTTATTTTTTTGTGTCAAAAGCACTGCATAAATAAATATGTTGTTGTTTATTCTTTCAGTCGCTTCCGACTCTTCGTGACTTCAAGTATAAAACTGATAAAAGTAGAGTGAACACAAGAGACTAAATAATTTTTGACCAAAAACAGGCAGCAGCGACCACATTGTCTGTAGCTTTAAACAATTCTTCTTCTGTGCATAAGGCAGGACATTGTGAGCAAGTTTGTTCTGATCCACAGTCACACAAGGTGGAGGATCCTTCTAGGTAGTGCCATCTTGCCAGGTTGTCTTGATCTGCCCACTCCATTTCTGAGTCTGTCCAGGGACTTCCAAGTTGCCCATTCTTGGTTTGCCCCTGAAGGAAGATTCTCGGGGGGGGGGGGGCTTTGTGCTTGGTGTTCCATACAGTGTTTCCTAAATGTTAGTGTTTGATTGAAGATGAAACCAAAATATTTAGAATGGAAACAGTATTCATGCTCTTGGCCTTCCCAGGTAACTTTCACTTTTCTGTTGGCTTCACTGTTACATAGCTGTAAAGCACACACTTGTGTCTTGGCAGGGTTAGGCTTCAGGTGGTTCTCTTTGTAGTAGCTGGAGAGATCTTTCAAGGTGTTAGTAAGTTGGATTTAGACTGTTTCAAAATCTTTTGCATGTTGTTAGGCCAAGGTCATCAGCAAAGATGTTAAACAAGGTCGGTGCAAGGACACTGCCTTGGGGTAAACCATTCTTTTGCCTCCTCCATCTACTTTGCCTGCCTTAAAACCCCACATAGAAGCTGTGGTTTTCTAGGTGGGTCTGGACAGTTTTTTGTAAAATCATAGTCCTGGGTAATATGGTAGTCATTATGCAATATTTTTCTATGTTGCACCTCATCATAGGCTGCCGTAAGGTCCACAAAAACTGTTCCCATAATACAGGCTTTCTCATACCCTCCTCAATATACTCAGTCAGATTAAGAATTTGGGATGTACAGTTTTTCCCTGGTCTGAAATCTGCTTGTTTGCAATAAGCTGGGGTTCAATAACAGGTTCTCATTGATTTAATAGCATTCTCTCATATACTTTATATAGACATAGGAGAGAGATTGGTCAGTAGTGTTTCTTTTTTGGCAGTTAAAGTGGTGTCAAACTACATTTGTTTTATAATGTAGATCAGTGGTTCTCAACCTGGGGACTGTTGGTCCGTGATGTCCTCATAAAGGGCCTAAGAAGGATTACATTATTAACTATTATACTATGTAACACGATTTTTGTTCCTGGGTTATAAA
Organism: Anolis carolinensis; assembly: GCF_035594765.1. NCBI lineage: Eukaryota > Metazoa > Chordata > Lepidosauria > Squamata > Anolidae > Anolis > Anolis carolinensis. The sequence goes on along the minus strand of NC_085845.1, from coordinate 33,928,082 downwards.
TGTCTTTTTCTTAATTGCTTCTATCAGAAAAACATGGAAAAAGTTTATTATACTGCAAACACTTTGTTTTTGCAGGACATCCTGCAACACAGTTTGCTATAGTTTTTCAATTAATATCTCAGAGGAGTGCAACCAATTCACCATAGTTTTTGTGGCAGCCTCAGCAACAAAGTTTCAGGGGCATAGCAACTATGTTCAAAATACGTACCACACAATTAAACAGGAAACAACACTTTTAAACTAGGAACCGAAAATGTTTCTAATTTTGTTACATAGTATTATTAGTGTTGATACTGTTATGTTGGATTTGTATGGAATCATTACAATCAAAGTATTATAATAGGAGTGTGTGCATTAAAAGATGAACTTATATCCCCGTCTTCTAAATTTGGTGCAGTCTTAATGCAGCCTTATATCTTGATTTAAGTCTTGCGGGTCCACGGCCACAAAAGGTATTTAAAAGGGTGTCCATGGTGAAGAAAAGGTTGAGAACCACTGAGGTAGATGCATCCACAGAACTGTAGAGTTGCAAGAGGCCACAAGAGCCCTCCAGGCCAATCCATTGACACTCAGGAACACACAATCAAAGCATTCCTGACAGATGGCCATCCATCTGCTTAAAAACTTCAAGAGAAGGAGACTCCACTACACTCTGAGGCAGCATATTCCACTGTGAACAGCTCTTAATACCAGGAAGTTTTTTTCCCTAATGTTTAGGTACAATCTCCTTTCCTGCAATTTTACGCCATTGCTCTTTATCCTAGTCTTCAGAGAAATCAAGTTTGCCTCCTCCTCAATATGAAATCCTCTCAAATATTTCAATGGGCTAGAATGTCCCCTTTCAGACTTCTCTAAGCTAAACATATCCAGCTTCCTAAAACACTTCTCACAGGGCCAGGCTTTCAGGGCTTTGAATATTTTAGTCACCCTTCTGTACAGACGTTCCAGCTTATCAGTATTTTTCTTTAATTGTGGTGCCCAGAACTAGACATAGTATTCCAGGTGAGGTCTGAGCACAGAGTGAGACTATGACTTCTCCCAATATACTCCTGTTGATTCAGCCTAGAATTGCATTGGCTTTTGTAGCTGCTGCATCACACTATTGGCTCATGTTCAGCTTGACATGTGAGAAAGCTTGCTTATTTCCAGCAGCATAACTACCCCCTCTGACATGACACACAAATATTAGAACTGAGGTTTTATGTAACTTTCTCCACATCCGCACCAAATATTCAAGGATAATGTCTGTTACATTCCAAGCTTAGATTCTGTATCAGTGGCAGCTTCTGCCATGGGATTCCGCATTTCTTCTTTACCTCTATTGTTCTGTTGTGAATCTTCCAGAATTCAGAAACAAAGATTTTCTGTTCTCCTCAGACTTGTGCTACCAACCACAACAATCCTTGAATGCCTTTAAAGCATCTTTCAAGGCCTTCCACATACTCTTGCTGTCAGGAATTTCCCTTCCGATGCCTTGTCTCCAGTGTGTCTATTATTCCTCCCCAGCTTCCCAAAAATAGTGTTTTGACTGCATTCCTTTTCTCCCACTTATACTTCTTCCCATTGAAGCCAACCTTGGACAGAGTAGCTGGCTTAAGGAGCAGGGAAATAACATTTGATGGAACATACAAAAGTCAGACCTGTCATTCTAGACATGGCCTTTTTTCATGTCAGGAGCAACTTGAGAAACTGCATGTCACTTCTGGTGTGAGAGAATTGGCCATCTGCAAGGACATTGCCCAGGGGATGCCCTGATGTTTAATGTTTTACCGTCCTGTGGGAGGCTTCTCTCATGTCCCCACATAGGGAACTAGAGCTGACAGACGGGAACTCACCCTTCTGTCCAGATTCGGACTGATGACTTTTCAGCCAGCAGTCCTGCCAGCACAAGGGTTTAACCCATTGTGCCACCGGGGGCTCCCTATAGACATGGCTAAATTCTGTTTACATTTTCTGCTAGTGCAGTAATTACTTTGAAAGCTTCATTTTCCTGGCTGCCACAAACTATGTTTAATTGGTTGAGATTCGATGATATAGTCATTGAACAACTATAGCAAAATGTGCTGCAGGATGTCCCACAAAAACAAAGTTTTTGCAGTATAATAAATGGTTTCCATGTTTTTATGATAGAACCAATTAGGAAATGACATTTATAACCTAGGAACAAAAATCATGTTGCATAGTGTAATCAGATCATAAGCCTTTGAGTTGAAACCTTCCCACATTTTCTCATTCAAAGAAAGCCCTCCACCATGAAATTTTCTTTCGGTCCCCAAACTTTTAGCATTGCAGGGAATGAAATGTTTAAAACAACTCACACTTAGACTTTATATATATATTTTTATGTCTGCATGTCCTTGATCATATTGTTGTTGTGTGCCTTCAAGACATTTCTGACATGTGGCAATCCGTGGGGTTTTCTTGGGAAGACTTGTTGCAAGATGGGTTACATTTGTATTTCCAAAACCTCTGGAAGGCCAAAGTTTGTCCATGCCTTGTATGGAAGTGCAATCTGATTGGTTAATGAAATTGGAGGGAGTTGCTTAGCACCAGAGGTGGGAAGAGCCTGAGAGACAGTAAGAGCTGTGATTCCAGCCATAAAAGTCTTCGACAACACAGTAAGAGCTATTCAGCAAAAAAAAGTTAGTCATATAGGGCTTGGTGTTTGAAGAGATAGGGTTTGAAGTTTGAAGAGATAGGGTGTGGAGTTTTGAAGACGAAGGAAGGAAGGTTTTGCGAACTGTTGGTGAGAAACCTCTTTGAGGAAAAGAGCCTTCAGGGAGAAGTGCTAAGAATTGCAGTGAGCCTCTAAGGGTTAGAGTGCTTGTGTTTAGAGCCTCAGGAAGAGAGGTCTCAAAGGTCTGAAAAGCCTAGTTATATTTCCTTGTGAGGGAACATATTTTTAAAGCAACTCAAGTTAAAGAAACCAATCTTTGTTTAAGTAACCAGCCTTGTATTTTATTGTAAACATTACGCAACCTTTTTACTCAAGTGCAAATAAACATCATATTCCTGTTTTTTCCTTCACCTCAAGTGTTCGTGCGTCTTCCTGTTCATTATAATAAAGAGGGGGCCTGTTATTAACCATCACTCATATTTGATTTAAATGGTGGCAGCAAAAGAAACATCTAATATAAATTGGTGGCAGCAAAAAATGTTTAATAAATGATATATTTGGTGGCAGTGAAATGGCCTCACCCACCATGTTTTGACCACATCCTCTATACCAGAGGTCCCCAAACTAAGGCCCGGGGGCCGGATGCGGCACTCCAAGGTCATTTACCTGGCCCCCGCCCTCAGTTTTATAATATTTTATATCAGTTTTAATACTATAATATATTGTATATACATATAATATTGATAATATGTTATACAATATAATACTAATAGTAATACCATATAATAATATTAATTATATGTTATATATTACATATTATATAATAGTATAGTGGTATAGTTCAATATAGCAATATATAATGCTAATATTTATTTATTTATTTATTATTTACAGTATTTATATTCCGCCCTTCTCACCCCAAAGAGGACTCAGGGCGGATCACATTATATACACATAGGGAAAACATTCAATGCCCATAAACACATCAAACAGAGACCGTGACAGACAGACGCAGAGGCAATTTAACCTTCTCCTGAGGGGATGTTCGATTCTGGCCACAGGGGGGAGCAGCTGCTTCATCATCCACTCTGATGGCACTTCCTCATTCCAGGTCGTAAATTAGTTAAACTTGCCTCCCCACTTTATAAGTGGTACCTTATTTCCTACTTGATAGATGCAACTATCTTTCGGGTTGCTAGGTCAGCAACGAGCAGGGGCTATTTTTTATTTTTAACTGACGGGTGCTCACCCCGCCACGGGCTGGTCTCGAACTCATGACCTCATGGTCAGAGTGATTTATTGCAGCTGCTCAACAGCCTGTGCCACAGCCCGGCTAATAATGTTATGCTAATAATATAATATATTGTATGTACATACAGCTGCTCTGAGTCCCCTTTGGGGTGAGAAGGGTGGGATATAAATGTAGTAAATAAATGCAGTAAATAAATAATTAATTTTAGACTTAGGCTCAGCCAAAGTCTGAAATGACTTGAAGGCACACAACAACAACAATCCTAATTAACTTGACTATCTCATTGGCCAGTAGCAGGCCCACACTTTCCATTGAAATCCTGATAGGTTTATGTTGATTAAAATTGTTTTCATTTTTAAATATTGTATTGTTTTTCGTTGTTGTTGTTGTTGTTGCTGCACTACAAATAAGACATGTGCAGTATGCATAGGAATTTGTTTTGTTTTTTTCAAATGATAATTCGGCCCCTCAACAGTCTGAAGGATTGTGGACCGGCCCTCTGCTTCAAAAGTTTGGGGACCCCTGCTCTATACCTTGTGTAGATGTACTCCATGCTCCACTTTATGGAGTTGTAGTTTCACAAGGTCTTTCTTCTTCTCTGCCAAAGAGTGCAGATGCCTCACCCAAACTGTCACAATTCAATAGCGTTGACCCAGGGCAGTGACAAAGGGGTGGTAAACTGCATTCCTACCAGGGTGTAGTAGTGGATGGATGCAGCCTGGGTGGCTTCCTCGCCAGAGGGCAGCCCTGCGCTTTTCCTGCAGCCTGAAGCCGCGTGTTTTCTCTCCCCGTGGGACTCTCTGGGTCGAGGGTGGGTCTTCTGCTTCTCCCCCTTTTTGGTCTTCCGTGGGGGAGGACGGAAGAGACGAAGCCCGAGGGGGGCGGATGGATGGCTGGCTGGGGCTGCAGTCCGGACAAAGATTTCCTGCCGAGATCAAGGCTGCTCTTCGCCTGGCTTTGCTCACTTTCTCTTGTTTGACATGCTGCCTTTCGGAGACAAGACGAGGTACTTTTCTCCTCCGCCTTTTCCCGTCGGGGATTCGCTGCTGGGCCCTCGGGAGCCCAGCTATTTTTAGAAAGAGTATTAAGGGGGGGGGGGAGAGAGTCAGGTTTCCTTCCAGTTTGGAGAGCTCGCTTTTCTTCGAGGAGCAAGAGCGCAAGAGAAGTCGGAGCGCGCCGGGGTCTCTGTCTCTCTGCCCTTTCTTGCCCGAGGCTTCTCTCCCTCTTCTTTCTTTTTCTTCTCTTTCTTTCCACCGCTTTCTTGACATCTGCCTCCTCTTCTGGCTTCTTTGAAACCACTTCGCCGGGGACTTTGAAGGAGGCAGACTCATTCAAACGGTGCGGTAAGGCGAGAAGCGGGCGCCCATGAATTATTGACTCGAGGGTGACAAGGGTCGAGGGGCCATCTGGGCATGGAGAGGACTTTCCCTTCCTTCTGTTCATTCAGCCCTTTCTATCCCCTTAAAAAAACTCCCAGGAAAGGGGCAGAAGTGAATGAACCGTCGGGAAAGAATGGATCCAAATCCATTGAGAGCAGGCGGTGCCAAGCGCCCAGGTGAAAGGAAGGACATCGCTGTAAAATCAAGGCAGTTTGGCATCACTTTAATTTCATGCAATGTTATAGCACAGGCATCGACAAACTTCAACCCTCCAGGTGTTTTGGATTTCAACTCCCACAATTCCTAACTGCCGATAGGCAGTTAGGAATTGTGGGAGTTGAAGTCCAAAACACCCGGAGAGCTGAAGTTTGCCCATGCTTGCTATAGATTAAGGATATCTGTAGTTTGGTGAGAGAAGGATCAAGACTTTGGGTGCATCTACATTGCAGAATTAGTGCAGCTTGATATCACTTTATGTTTTCAAGATTCAATGCTGTGGAATAATGGTAGTTGTAGTTAGTAAGGCACCAGCCAGCTGTGGCAAAGAAGGGCAAAGGCCTTGGGTGCATCTACATGTTAGAACTAATGTAGTTTAACATCATTTTGGCTGCCAGGGCTCAATGCTGTGGAGTCCTGTGGTTTGTAGCACTCTTTGGTAGGGAGGGTTAAAAATATTGTAAAATCTCTCACAAGATTCTATAGCATTGAAAAGTGGCAGTTAAAGTGCACTAATTCTACAGTGCAGATGCAGCCTTTCTAAAGCCTGACACCAAGTGCTTCTGTTATTTCTGTTGGTGAAGGAAGTTTCTTTTGGGTTGCTCCGAGTTTTCTTGCCATCTTCCAGAAGCATTCTCTCCTGATGTTTCATCCGCATCTATGGCAGGCATCCTCAGAGGTTGTGCGGTGTTGGAAACTAGGCCAGTGGGGTTTATATATCTGAGGAAGGTCCAGGGCAGGAGAAAGAACTCTTGCCTGTTGGAGGCAAGTGTGAATGTTGCAATTGATCACCCTGATTAGCATTGAATAGCCTTGCAGCCTCAAAGCATGGCTGCTTCCTGCTTAGGGGAATCCTTTGTTGGGAGGTGTTAGCTGGCACTGATTGTTTCTTGTCTGGAATTACCTTGTTTTTGAGTGTTGTTCTTTATTTACTGTCCTATTTTAGAGTTTTTAAAATACTGCTAGCCAAATCTTGATCATTTTCTTGGTTTCCTCCTTTCTGTTGAAATTGTCCACATGCTTGTGGATTTCCATGGCTTTTCTATGTAGTCCGACATGGTGGTTGTTTGAGTGGTCCAGCATTTCTGTGTTCTCAGTAGTAAGCTGCGTCCAGGTTGGTGCATCAAGTGCTTTGCTATGTCTGACTTCTCTGGTTGGATTAGTCTTTATTTACTGTACTGATTTTAGGGTTTTTAAATACATCATTTAACATCGTTTTGACAGCCAGGACTCAATGCTACGGAGTCCTGGAGTTTGTAGTTTGGCGAGATGCCAGTGCTCTTTGGCAAGGAAAGTTAAAATATTGTAAAAGGACAGCTCACATGATTCCATAGCATTGAGATGTGGCAGTTAAAGTGATGTCAAACTGCACTAATTCTACAGTATAGATGCAGCATTTCTCCAGCCTGACACCAAGTGCTTCTGTTACTTTTGTTGGTGAAAGAAGTTTCTTTTGCTTCCCAGCCCTACCTGCAGCTGCAATACGGGTTTCACCTTGTGCTTTCTCTCAGATTTCCCTAGAATTTTAAAAAAAGAGTGGGAGAGAGAAAGTGAAGCCCTTCAAAGGCAGGAAAACTCAGAGGCACAGATTTCATCAGAAATGAACTTCTAGGGTTTAGTTCAGGCATGGGAAAATTTTGGCCTTCCGAGTGTTTTGGACTTTAAGTCCCACAATTCCAAAAAAGCCGGTAGACTGTTAGGTATTGTGTGGGTTGAACTCCAAAACACCCAGAGGGCCAAAGTTTGCCCATGTCTGGTTTAGTACCTCTGCAAAGAGAGTAATGGGGAAATGAGGCAAATCTGTTCTTTGAAGGGGTGATTATATGGCTTTTGTGCTTTTAAATAGCTGCACAAGCCAACCTCTGTTCAACTCACCTGTTGACTTAGGGAGACCCCATGAATTCTTCAAAGGGTTTTCTTAAGCAAGGAATGCTCAGAGCTGCTTTGCCTTCCCCTCAAATACACCCAAATACACTTGGCATTTCCTGACCATCTCCCATTCAAGTACTAACTGGGGCTGACCCTGCTTAACTCCCAAGATGAGAGAGGGTTTAGTGCCTTTGTCATCTGAAACACTAGCATTATATTTGACATGAAGTTTCTTAGAGTTGACTGAGAATGTCTGCACTTACGGTATGCATTTTTGTACACTTTAGTACATGATATGGATCATGAATGAAAGAAATGGACTGTTTTTGTCTTTGACTTCAATTGAATACTGCTCGTATCCAAATACATTAGTTAAGCAATTCACTGGGAGGTGTAGCTCGGTGTTGAGCAGCATAGAGTAGCCTATATTGCAAACCACTGCTGCATGTCGGCTGTCTTGTGTGATTGCTTTTCTTCTACCTATTATAATTGGGACAGCAAGCTTTGATTGGTATATTAGCTAATTAAAGTTTCCTGGCCAGGGAGCAGTGTTTCTCATTGTGACCGAGAAGTCTTATTGGGGATGTCTCTATATTTTTTACACCATTTCAGTTGTGGTATCAAGGAATGGAAAGAGACCATCTTTTATTTATTATTTTAAATGATGGATGCTGAATGGAAGTCAGCCTTACAGTTCCATTACAATTCCTTCAGTAGCTCAAGAGGAAACCTTTATATTGACATTTTAGTATTGTTTAAGTGTATTGCAAGTTTTCAGCTAATTGATAGATAATCAACTTTCTTTTACTGTTGTCATTACAAGTGTCAACTTTTTGTATAAGTTTAACATGTTACATCAAGCTGTACTCAATATTTTATGCAGAGTGTAATGCATGAAAGTATTAGTGTTTGTATATGTATTTTATATGCGAGCGTGTATCCCTCAATGGGCATTATTTCCTCCAACGTAAAGACTTCCTGTCAGGGCCGGCCCCACCATAAAGGCCATTGACGCCGCCGCCTCGGGCGCAGGTCCCGGGGGGCGCCGTCAGGCTGGGAGGGAGGCGGGGCACCGCTCTGACGGTGCCCCGCCGCCCGACCAGTGCGCCCTGGCCTTGTGGCTCCCTCTTTCGCCGCCCGGGGAGGGGAGGAGGGATCGCCTCCTTCCCTCCCCGGGCGGCGAAGCCTGCTTCTTTCGCCGCCCGGGGAGGGGAGGAGGCGATCCCCCCTTCCCTCCCCGGGCGGCGAAGCCTGGTTCTTTCGCCGCCCGGGGAGGGGAGGAGGCGATCCCCCTTTCCCTCCCCGGGCGGCGAAGCCTGGTTCTTTCGCCGCCCGGGGAGGGGAGGAGGCGATCCCCCCTTCCCTCCCCGGGCGGCGAAGCCTGGTTCTTTCGCCGCCCGGGGAGGGGAGGAGGCGATCCCCCCTTCCCTCCCCGGGCGGCGAAGCCTGGTTCTTTCGCCGCCCGGGGAGGGGAGGAGGCGATCCCCCTTTCCCTCCCCGGGCGGCGAAGCCTGGTTCTTTCGCCGCCCGGGGAGGGGAGGAGGCGATCCCCCCTTCCCTCCCCGGGCGGCGAAGCCTGGTTCTTTCGCCGCCCGGGGAGGGGAGGAGGCGATCCCCCTTTCCCTCCCCGGGCGGCGAAGCCTGGTTCTTTCGCCGCCCGGGGAGGGGAGGAGGCGATCCCCCCTTCCCTCCCCGGGCGGCGAAGCCTGGTTCTTTCGCCGCCCGGGGAGGGGAGGAGGCGATCCCCCCTTCCCTCCCCGGGCGGCGAAGCCTGGTTCTTTCGCCGCCCGGGGAGGGGAGGAGGCGATCCCCCTTTCCCTCCCCGGGCGGCGAAGCCTGGTTCTTTCGCCGCCCGGGGAGGGGAGGAGGCGATCCCCCTTTCCCTCCCCGGGCGGCGAAGCCTGGTTCTTTCGCCGCCCGGGGAGGGGAGGAGGCGATCCCCCTTTCCCTCCCCGGGCGGCGAAGCCTGGTTCTTTCGCCGCCCGGGGAGGGGAGGAGGCGATCCCCCTTTCCCTCCCCGGGCGGCGAAGCCTGGTTCTTTCGCCGCCCGGGGAGGGGAGGAGGCGATCCCCCTTCCCTCCCCGGGCGGCGAAGCCTGGTTCTTTCGCCGCCCGGGGAGGGGAGGAGGCGATCCCCCTTTCCCTCCCCGGGCGGCGAAGCCTGGTTCTTTCGCCGCCCGGGGAGGGGAGGAGGCGATCCCCCCTTCCCTCCCCGGGCGGCGAAGCCTGGTTCTTTCGCCGCCCGGGGAGGGGAGGAGGCGATCCCCCCTTCCCTCCCCGGGCGGCGAAGCCTGGTTCTTTCGCCGCCCGGGGAGGGGAGGAGGCGATCCCCCCTTCCCTCCCCGGGCGGCGAAGCCTGGTTCTTTCGCCGCCCGGGGAGGGGAGGAGGCGATCCCCCTTTCCCTCCCCGGGCGGCGAAGCCTGGTTCTTTCGCCGCCCGGGGAGGGGAGGAGGCGATCCCCCCTTCCCTCCCCGGGCGGCGAAGCCTGGTTCTTTCGCCGCCCGGGGAGGGGAGGAGGCGATCCCTCCTCCCCTCCCCGGGCGGCGAAGCCTCCCTCTTTCCAACCCTGGCCGCGCCTCCCACGCTGCGTGGGAGGCGGGGCCAGGGCGAATAGCATGGGAGGCGGGGCCAACCCTGGCCCCGCCTTCCACCCAGCGTGCCCTGGCCCCGCCTCCCACGCAGCGCGGGAGGCGGGGCCAGGGCACGCTGGTTGGGAGGCGGGGCCAGGGCGCAGGAGGCGGGGCCGGCGGGGGGCGCTTTTCAGCGCCCCCGCTTAATATTTAAATTTATCTCCGACCGGCCCTGCTTCCTGTATATATTTCAGATTTCAATATTAATGTCAAAAATATGTAGTATGGATTTTCATAGGATTTGTGCTACATTAGAATGGTAAAGACAACTATCACTTAAGTAAAGAATAAATAAATATTAAATAACCAAAAAAATAAAAATAAAATGGGTCCTTTAACAGTTTGTTTTACTTTCACACACACACATACACACAAACACTGATATATTTGCACAGTCCTTTTTGGAAGTATGTAACCGGTATCATTTAACTTTGTTCAGAAAAAAATAGTTACCAAGCAAGCTCATTTTCTTTAAATAATATACCTCTTTCTTTGGAAGTCTAGAAAATGAATTATTGTAGCAATTTCATGTAACTATGATCATAGTCATGAAACAAAATCCTATGCTTCTATACTTGGAAGAAAGTTGTGTTGCATTCAGTTATGAAGTCTGTCCACAGTATGCAATGCATGTTTGGGATTGCAGCCTCAGAAATCGAAAGTAGCTTTTAACAAATACAGTAACCTATTAACATTAACTGCTTTGGATTTCTTTGTTTTAGCGACTTGCAGTTTCTAAAGTCGCCCCTGACATGAAAAAAAACCCCTCAGGGAAATGAATGAGTAGTGATTATTTTGGTGCTATATTTTCATGATAAAATTAAGATTGATAATGGGGTTGAAGTTAGATGAAATCCTGTCATCTTCTTCAAATGACAATTTCCTGGGTTTTGTTTGTATCTTTTTTGTCCAAAACATTATTCAGTGATTTCAGCTCCATATATACATAGTATCCCTCCAAAGATGGATACACCATTTAATGGCTATAATGGTTATTTGAAGGCTATATTGAAGAATAAATGTTATAATAATGATATAATCAGAGTTACAAATACCATCTCTTCTCTTCCCAGCAGTGCATGGCTTGAACTGTCAGATTTGCAAACCTCATTTAAAGTGTCCTTTGTAATTTTGTGACACTTCTCTGCAGTTGAAATCTTTAACCCTGTTAAGGGTGTATGTATATGTATGTGTGTGCATGTATGTGTGTGTATATATGTATACATGTGTGTATGTATTTTGAGGAAAAATGACCAAATCCAAATTATAATATGTTAAAGGTGAATATACTTTTGGGGAACCCTGTGTGAGAAGGGGAATATAGGCACAGATGTATAAGACCAGTGTATATTGACAGAAACTGAATCTTCAAGATTTATTTTAGAAAGCAAATTGTGATGTATGGAAAGCAGTTAGCCTTGGAGACTAAAGGGGATGCTTCCATCTTATATAATCTTGTTAGGTGTGTATTTTAAAGGTTTTCCCCCAACTGAAGTCATGGTACAACTACAGAAAAGTCAAATGAATGCATCTGATTTAATACAGGGCCAAAGCCTTCTTGGCAAGGAACTTTGAAATGCCTCTTTGAGGATGTTCATCATCCCATATAATCACGTTAAATTCTGCAGTTTTGAGTTTCCTATTGATTTTGTGGCTGGATGCACTAAGGAAGAAAGCATTTGCTCTTCTGTTGTGAAAAGAACAAGGCAGTGTATTGGTGATGATGTCTCAGTTAACTGTTTTGTTTAGAAGAGATGTCAGGAAGGTAGATTTTGGCTGCTGTCCAATGTTTGCTTACCTGGGCATGTAACTTGTTGAAGTCAAGTTTCTGTCTTAACTGCCACATGTTGGATGATCTACGTGATAGCAAATATCAGTGTATCTGCTTATAAAAATACTTCCTTGTGCTGCTTATGCCAGTCATGATTTGCTCATGTGAGTGACAGTAAGAAGATACTGCCTAGGAGCTAAACTTCACAAGGATTGGTTTTCATGGCATTCTCCTTGGGCATGATGGTCCATTTTGTTGCCCCATTTTGAGGCTCAGAGTATTCAAAATCAGGCACGGTATTTTGGCACATGAGGTTGAAAATCTCAGAAGTATCTCTTCCCATCGTCAGCAATACAAACTCAATAACCGAATGACTAACAGTTTGCTGCCATTTCACGACACTCAAAAATTGCTGCTAAAGGCAGATGCTCAACTTCTCCTGCACATGATACATTTTAAGGGATTTGACACACAACTGATATCTTCCTGTTCCTTGTGGACACATAGAGTAGGCTGCATTTTTCACCAACCCCCTATCTGCACAGATGGATATAGAGACACTATTGTAGGCTGTTAATAATTTTTAAAAATTAAGTGTCTGATACATACACAATATGCTATGTGATCAACTGTTAATTAAAAGTATGTTAAAAAGGGGGAGCTTGAAAAGTCACTTTCAGATCACAGAGCCCAGAATCTTGCAACCACTTTAGTCAGTGGCCATCCTGTCTGGAAACCATGTCTGGATCTACACTGCCATATAATGGCATTTGAAGAGCATTATATAGTTGGTGTAGATCCATATAATGCAGTTTGAACTGCATTGAACTGAATTATATGGGTCTATAACCTTCCAAAGTAACATTTTTTTGCCAAAGGTAGTGGCTTCTATCCCATGGTTTTGCCCCCCCCCCCCCCACGCTTTTACTGATAAGTACAAACTGAGAAGATGAAAACAATTATGGTTTTTTTTTGTTGTTTTTTTTAAACCATCCTGCTACCTTGGTTGACTTCATGTTTATAATGAAGCACCATAATGTTACTGTTTATAAACTGTATAAGACATGGTAGAGGGTCAGTCCTCATCCCGAGAAACTTGTGATTTAAAATAACACATTGAGAAAAAAACAGGTGAAAACACAGAGGAAAGAGGGAAATAATATTCATGTCAATTACACTTATACATGGCAGTGGTAATTAGCTGATGGATAAATGCACTGTATATAGCTCATAAGTAAATCCCATGGTGTTCACGGAGACTTGACTATCAAGTATTTGAAGCTAAGTCTAGTTGAACTAAATCACCCAAATCCAGCATGATGCTAGCTGAGCCTAAGTGTCCATTTTAATTCTGAAAATTTTGCTCACATCATAGATTTCTCCCATATGTAGGCGGTAGCACAAGCAGTAAGTACACGTGAATCACTTTTGCAGATGGTTGTTAAATAGAAGATTGTGCTTTGTGTATGTGTTTGTGTGTGCTTTCAAATTATCTGTCAACTTATGATGACCCCATGAGTTTTATAGAATTTTTATTAAGCAAAGAATATGTAGAAGTAGTTCTGCTAGATCCTTCCTCAGAAATGTAGCCTAGTTAGACTAAGGCATGTGTAAATGACTATCCACTAGTACAACTAATCTTGTACTAGCACCAAGCCCATAGCCCGGGGCAGGGGGGTGGTTACGGATTCCTAAAGGTAGAGTTCTCTCACTTCTTGTCATCTCACCTCTGTTTGTAACTATGAGACAGATGTAAGTCAGATGTTTGTAACTTAGGGATTGTCTGTACTTTCCAAGTTTTGAGGAAAGGACAGGAATAAGTGGCAGTTTTGAATGGGAGGTGGAGTTGTAGGGTGGGTAGTGCAGATTTGTGGTTGATGATGTTTTCCTCTGGTCTAGTTCATCAGGCTAGATCTTGGTTTTTAATTATTCCAATTTAAAGTGAAAATATATGTATAAGAGATCTTGCAAAATGATGTGTCATTCTAATCAATATTTTTGTGAAGTTGGGGGTAAAGGTGGTCATCAGAAGTTTGATGCATTGGTTGCTAAACCATTTGTTTGCTGAAAAGATGTAATACAAGTCTTCAATGGACACCAAAAAACAGAGGACCATCAGAACAACTTTTACTTGGCTGAAAACTCTTTGCTAAATCACAGTGGAAAACGTCTTGATGTAACCCATCATGATAAAGGAAATAAGAGGAAAGCAGAAGGAAAAGAAAGAAACTTCTGTCAATTGTGGAAATTATTGTTCTTTGTGGCTGATGAAGAACCTTTGCACAATGATGGTAATTTCAGGGCCTTGTTGAGATCTTGTGGCAGATCCTCCCTATTAATTGTGGCCACTTAAAATCCAACTTGATCAAGTACACATATCTTTAAAACAAATGTCTTCAAAATATCGATGGAAGAGTTTGACCTGTGGTGTAGAAAATGGGAAAAAATTACACCTGCAGAAAAAATATCAACTGCACTGGAAGGATATCGTGAGATAGACAGTTTTTATCCAAACGTGAAGAAACTTCTTCAGATTTCTGCATTTCTGCAACATTTTCAGTGTCAACAGCTACAAAGGAAAGGTCACTTTCAACTTTTAAATGTTTGAAAAAATACACAAGTACAACAAGAGAGACTGACTGGACTTGCACTCTTGCGTGTCCACCAAAGTTTATTGATGGAGCTTGATTTCTGTTAAACTATATTAGCACAGTTTTCAAGGGTTTCCAAGAAGCGTTGTGGTATTTTTGTAATCACCAAATTACCAATTAAGAGTAAATTTCAGGATTTTTAATACTTACAACTTTGTAGCTAGCTAAAATAGAAATTTCATGTAATTAGGTCTATATAAAAATATAGAACAAGTCATTGAATTTAAATTATTTTGTTAAGGACCTACTCTTCATGATGGCTTGAAGTGTTCCCTTTGAGGCATTGTTAACTTGATCCTGTGCATGCACAGTATCCTTGAGGATAGGTTTAATTGTATTACTTGTTCCTCACCCCAAGAAAGTAGATCGGATTTCAGTTTTAGATTAATAATTTTTAGGATCCCCACAGTCTGATCTTCAAAATATATTCTGACTATTAATAGAAGAAATGCTTGCAGCTCTGAGTTGTATTGTGTTTTTACTTTCCAATGTTTGTTCCTAGCTGTCATTATAATTTATGTTGTAATTCATTTAGCTTGTATCTCTGAGAGAAAGAGGTTCTGCCTTGTATTTATATTAAGAGTTCTACTGCAATTTCTACTGTGTAAACATATTGGGCGTGATCCTTTCCAGGTGCTTCATATGCAGAAAAGATTGTGTATGTGCAGCATTTTACTTTAAAACACACATATCCACAGATTAGTTGTGATCTACAGATCAGTTGGAACAACCTGGCTCAAGACAAAGGGGAAAAATAACACTTCTCATTCTACATGTAGAAGCTTATCTAACTTCCAGATGAATTTTAATTTTAGACCCAAGCTTGGAATGTTATCCTTTGGTTTTCTAGCAAGTTAACCAAATGAAGTTATGGGTGACATTAGGTCTTGTGAAGTAGTTTTGTCGGAGGAAGGGGACAACATTGGCATCTGAGTTTCTTGTAAGGTCTTGAAGTTGGTCTTTCACACTGAAGAAAGAATTAAAATACTTTTATATGTTTTTAACTGCCATTACTGTGTTCTGTGGAATCTTGAAATTCCATTTTGAATTCAGATATTTAAAAATTTCTGACAGATAGCTCTTGTGTCTCACCAATCTACCAATCCCAAGACTCCAAAGGATGTAGCCATGACAATTAACAAAAGCCACTATGTTTATATCCTTGTAAAACTTGTTATGAGTAGTTAAGTAAGTGGGTTTTCAGTTCATATCAACAAACATTATGTAGGAGACATTGCAAAGGATTTCTGATCTTGTCAGCCATTATGATTTTGTGACATAGACTGAATAAGTCTATTTTCTGTCCCTGTTGTTTCACCCCCCTTCTTAACTAGGAATAGTTTGTAGATCAAATGTTTGTTACTCGGGAATTGCCTGTAGTTCTATTTATGCTAGAATATGCTTGGCTCAATACTAAAACTTTCAACTAGTGTGTAATATTTCTAGCATTCCAGCTATGAACTATCACAAGTTTAACTTTTTTTAGATGCTAGATTTGTATAAAAATAGCGAGATTCCAAAGTAGTGCGAACATGTACACAGAGTTAAGTCCATTATTTTTGGTGTCTTCTGATGAGCACAGTTATTTTATTTTGTTGTTAGCTGCCATGAAGTCAATTTATGACAATTTTATGAATAACAGGTCTCCAAGTCATTCACTTTCTTCTTTCATTTTGGGTTGTTTAATCATAGAGTTTTTATGGTAAATGTCATTCAGAAGTGGTTTACGGTGTCTCTCTCTATGCAGTTTTAACAGATATTGGTGATCATACCACATCTCTGAGAGATCCTTCACTAATAACACCTGCCATTACTGCTTCTGTCTGGTAGCTATTTGGCACATTCAGTCTGTCTACTCTACAAAAGTCTATCTAATATGGAAGATCCTACCAATAGCATCGCTACTGTCATTATAGTCTGTCACTTCACAGGGACATGTAATACCATCACAGAAAGGTTGATGGACTAATTACATTTTAAGTTGCTTTTTTGCTGTTTTTGTCTTTTTGTCATATTATCACAAGGTTTGTTAGCTTTTCTCTATGAGTGGAAGGACTAGAAACGTTCTTTAATTGGATATTTTCTGCATTTGATATTATTTCCAGTAGTTGTTTTACTAACAATTATCATTTTTTCTAATTTGCATTAAAATGCCATTTTAAGATTGCTGCCCTAGCAATTCCATGAAGTAACAGAAATCTTGTACCCAGCAAGTATCTATTTTGTAAGTAATAACACAAACCTCATGTGTAGTCCATCATACATGACAGGAAGGGATAATTAACAGGGACGTCATCTTTTTGCATGTAGGACACGGAACAATGGCTTCAAACTACAGGAAAGGAGATTCCACCTGAACATCAGGAAGAACTTCCTCACTGTGAGAGCTGTTCGACAGTGGAACTCTCTCCCCGGGGCCGTGGTGGAGGCTCCTTCCTTGGAGGCTTTTAAGCAGAGGCTGGATGGCCATCTGTCGGGGGTGCTTTGAATGCGATTTCCTGCTTTTTAGCAGGGGGTTGGACTAGATGGCCCATGTGGTCTCTTCCAACTCTACTATTCTATGATTCTATGATTCTATGATTCTATGTATGTTTCTGTCACATGTGACAAACAGATGAGAGATATATAATTTCTGCACATAATTACATATGTAGATTGATTTTTCTCAAGGGGCCCCTAGTAAGTAAGTAACTTTATTTTTCTATCCCGCCACCATCTCCCGGCAGGGACTTGGAGCGACTAACACAAGACAAAGCCCGAAAACCATAACCAAAGTACAGCAATTAAAACATTACAAAGAGTAAAAACACAATAAAAACAACATTATGCAGAACAATACATCAATCCATAAAAACTCATTTAAGACATAAAATGAGTAACAATACAATAAAATAGGATGGACCACCAATTTGGTGGAGGGGGATAGCATGGAGGGGCTATTTAAACTAAAGTGCAATGGTATGGTTGTAAAGTGCTTCGGGGCAAGAGCACAAAGTGGAAGCATTTCGTGACATTCTTGCAAGACTGAGGCAATATGCTGGTACATGCTGTCCAATCACTCTTGTGCTAAATGGGAGTGACTAAACAAGCCATTGAAATTGGGCTATTACTTGTCTTGTGAGATCTGGCAGTGTTCTTGGGTATCAATTCTGGTTTGCCCAGTGTAGACAAAAGGTTCCCTTTGCGGGTTGGTAAGTATGTACTCACATACTGCCTAAACATAGTCCTGTGACATACCTATGGACAGCCATAGCACAGTGCGGAGTTGAGTTCAAGATTAAGATGTATAGAACTGATGTTCCATCTTCTGCAGCTTTATATATCAGTGTGTGCATACTCAGTTTCTAAAATAAACAAAAGTCTAAATCATTTTCCATAGAAGTGGTCATTTTACTGCAAGCACTGGAACAAAATTGTGGTTCTTGGCTTCATTTAACCTCCTCCCGCCTCCAAGGCACCAATCAATCTCTGTACAGAGCACTCTAGCAGGCAGTGACCCCATAATTACAGTAGAATGGCTCTGTAATATAATAACATTCTTTTTCCTGCTATAAATCTAGCTATAAATCTTAAAACTGTAATGAATGCACATGCAAAATGAGATACTGTGTGTGTGTGTGTGTGTGTGTTTTAACCAACTGAAACGTATTTATTTTTGCTATGTAAGGCCAGAAATTGTGCAATGGCAGTTTATGAGATCGTGTGGATAGCTTTCACAGCGAAGTCCTGCTCTTGCTTTGATTGTTGCAAAATGTTTTGTAACTTCAGATAAGCCATTCCTTTGATACAAAATAAGGATATGGCATAGGGCTGAAGTCTACAGCTCACACCAGACCATGCTTCGTGGTTGTAGTGCTTCTATAAATATATGTGTTTTGAGATTGTCTTATGTTAAGCACATGTGATCAAACTGTACATTTTGAGCAGAATCCTAGTTGTAAAAGAAAGACAGGGTTTTGGATGAGTGTTTCATGTGATATGGGGGCAGAATCTCAAGATTTAACAGTTTCTCGCTTTTATCAAAATTTTGGCATAGATTTAAAATGATGTGGAAATGGAAATGTCTCTAAGGCATAGAGATGGTAAAAAGTATTTTTGAAGACTACAGCGCCAGGAATTTTCAAAATAGCACGTCCTGGGGATTCTGTAGGTTACAGTCCCCAAAACATAGCTTTTCTAACAAATAAAATAAAATTCTATTGCACTCATGGTTTTCTCTACATCTGATATGAGAAGTTGGGAACCACTTTCATCAATGGGTAATTGCTTTGCAATCATAAAAGGTTTTTTCCCCCACGTTGATTTCTGCATTGATTTCCTTATTTTATGTTTTATTTAATTGTATTGTAAGATGCTTGAGCTCTATTTTTGGAAGAGAAAGAAGAGCTAAAAAATTAATTAAAAAACCAAATATGTATGAAATGAATTAACAAGACCAAAGAAGCAATGCTGAAAGAATCTGGTGAGTCAACATGCAAAGACAGATTTTCCCAGTCCCATGATCCATCATTCTTTCACAGAAATATTCTAGTTTACTTCCATAAGACAACTTTTTAATCTTGTTTTCATTTTCTGATATTTTGAGCATGGGATCTGAAAGCAACAAAAATAGCAGGGTAAATAATATCTGTATATTTTGCTTGCAACCTTGACCTTTATATCCCTGTGGTTTTACTGTGCTCCTCTCCATATTAACAATAAAAAATCCCTTATAGGGCTAGACAACTATTCTCGTACTCTGGATAGCTGAAAGTTAAGCTGCTCAAGCTAACTTGCTGGCTAGCCAAGAATAACAGTTTCACAGGAGAGTACTTTTTTGGTATTCTCAGTTTAACAAACAGATCACACTGTTTGCTTTATTTAAAAATAACGCTAGCAATAGGCAAAAGTTACATTGTCAGACAGTTCTGTAGGAGATATTTTAACACTGAGTGGCACAGATTGTAGTTTAGATCTGTTTAAATCAGCCTCCTTGGCTTTATTTGATATTACTTCAAAAAGCCATACTGTTTTTATTGTTTTATTAGGCCAACCAAAAAGGCACAAAATTGTGTGCAAGGTTTGAAATACTCAACTAAAGAAAGAAGTTTGTGTGTTTCAACAACTTTATTGTTTTTGGTCATCAAGTTGACTTTGACTTATGGCATCTCTGTGAATCAGAAACCTCCAGCATCTCCAGTCATCAAGTGCCATGCTCATGCCTTCCAAACTCAGGGCTGTAGCTTTCTTGATTGAATCAATCCACCTGTAGTATGGTATTCCTCTTTTCCTATTGCTTTTCACTTTTCACAGCATTACTAGTTCTCTGTTCACAAAGGGATGGTTTCTATTTTCAAATGTGTCAAACTTTATAATATTGCTCCTTCACAGCAAGCTGAAGGTCATATCCTTTGAATTACTATGAGGTCATCCGAGGTACCCTATTGTATCTGCAGATGTTTTCTCTCATTACATCTCAAAACAGTGATCTGGAGGTGACATCACTTCATACTGTTCCATTTTCTGGGCAGACTCCAAAAGGCAGCCTAGACAGAGAAAGATAATCCATTTTATGCAGGGAGGGGGGAGTTGAAGGAGGAAAACAATTTTCCCTGTTTTTGCTGGTTATTCCCCCTCTCCGCTTCCCATTTCATAAATGAGAGCTGTTTCCCTGATGGCAACATAGTTTGGGTGGGGTGGGGAGTAACAGGAAAATAACCTCCCCTTAAAATGTACTATCCTTCTCTATCTAGCACCTGTTTTTGCCCTCCGTCCAGATAATGTGACTTAAAGACCAAGACCAGTATTAAATCATTAGTCTCAAGAAGTTTGGACTCATTGAATTGGTCAAATTTACATACATATTGATTTCCCAGGTTCACCTTGATTCAAAAGGGCGTATTGTACTTGCGATGAACAATTGGATTTAAGATTCAATCTGAGATGGACCAATCCTTTCCATATCTATTCTCAGTCCATCCTTGCTAGTTTGTTGACCTACCAGGAGATGCGGTAGAGAAGACCTAGTCTTGGATGATGGAGTCCAGAACCAACTATCTCCCAACGTTGTATCAAAGTAGCTTTCATCAAGGAAGTTGTGTGTGTTGAGTTGATGGCTTTTTTAAAAAGAAAAGATACAGAAAGGGCAAAAAGAAAGCAAGAAGAAACACACAAGGAGAGAAAAAGTAAATAATTGGAGGAGGAGCTATTCTCAACTTTGGGTCAAGGAAAGGAATTAAATGCAGCATTTATTTGCATTGCACTTTCAGGCTCACTCAGAGAACAGGAAAAAGAGGAAGGTGAGGGAAAGGCTAGACAGTACTCTTTTTCCTTCTTGAATTTATAATATCTTGCCGGATGAAAGAAATCTGAATATCTTAGAAGCATGCATATGATTTTGCACCTTTTTATGGCCTAATAAAGACATATACAGTATGGATCATTTCAGAATTGAGGTGTGATGTGTAGAGAGTACGTATTAACAATGATTTACCCAGATTCATTCTAATGAAGGGACGGGGTGGTATCTAACATCTTGCAAAAATAAAAACAATATCTAATGAACATTGTAACCTGAGTATCTTATACATCTTGTAAATATTTGGAGGTTATTTACAGATTTTTATAGACAATTTTCATATTATAACCGCAGAGAAGACTAGGGAGTTGAAGTAAAAATGATCAAAACTTATTTCTCCATGAAGCAGCTGAAGCTAAAGTTATGCCTCCATATATGTTGATCAGTAACAACTGGCATCAAGTAAGAAATGCTCAGACACAGAAAACTGCATCAGTCAGTACTATTCTCTCTTTTAGTCTCCATGGAAGCTTATATCTAATGAAAATCTGGAAAGTTTGGCAGTCATTACTCAACCATCTGTAAAGGATAAAGTTCTGTACATGTTTAGGTCTTGCAATACTTACTGAAAGCTATTTTTTCAGAAGCAGAGTGATTGAATAATACAACAGCATTTAGTTTTGAGGATATGGCAGACAGCATTAGCTTCAATTAGAACTTGGAGGTACAGTGATGTTAAAAGCAATGTAGATAACTGATAAATAGTTTTATTTTGGTAACAAGTCTAGAACAAAGTCACATTTCAAAAGGTACTTAATGAGATAAGTGATATGACTTGGGGAAATAACAAGTAGGTGTTCTACAAAGTATTTTCAAAGGATATTTTAGAGGTATTTTAATGGAAATTTTCCATGTTTATTCCACTCTTGTATTCCTAAGCTTTTCATTCTGAAAAAAACAACAAAAAGTAATAAAACATACTAACACGAAAAGCAGTGCAAGAAGTTATTTTTTCAGCATTGCTCCAAATAACAAGTAGTTTCCCCCACAAACTGCTTAAGAAATAACAAGGATGATTTTTTTAAAAGTAACTTTCAAAGTTCTGGCTTTAGTAAGTTCATGGGAAATATAGTGTTTCTCCTGAAATTGTGTTACTTAGTTTGCATATTATTTTTTTATGGCTACAGCCGTCATAGGAAAGATTCCAGTCCCCATGACCTCATGCACCAAACCTTCTGAATGTATTCTTAGGGCCGGCGTTACAATATAAACATAATAGCTTCGACTAATTCTCTCTTTTAAGATTCTTGAATCTACTTCCCCTGAATCTACTTACTATGGCCATTAAGCACATTTATTTATTTATTTATTTACATCACTTTTACCCCGCCTTTCTCTCCGAGGAGACTCAAAGCGGCTTACAGTAAATAGGCAAAAATTCAATGCCTAAAAACAATGTAAAAACAACAATTCATATAAAACAATCTACAAAACAACAGTTCATATAAAACAGATACCATTACAAAATAAAATCACATTATATAAAATTTTAAGAATGTCCAAGATTAAAATCCATTCATCCAGAATCCTCAAGTCTTCGTACAGGTCATGTAAAGTCCACCCCCCCTTAAGATATTTATTTATCAATTATGATTTTTTTTGTCAGATCTTTTAGTAGTCTCTGTAGTCCTGGTCCGTCAAATCTATGACATCGAAGAGAAGAATTTGTTCCCTGCTGTGTAAATTAAAAAATCCTGTACCAATGTAACGTCTGACAGATTTATTCTATTAGTCTTTAAAGTCTCACAGGACTCTTTGTGATTTATTCTATTAGTCTTTAAAGTGTCACAGGACTCTTTGTGATTGTGATTGGTGCACCAAAATAATATGCCTACCTCTTTGGAAATTCATACTAAGAAAGTCTATTTCTGGTTTCAAAAAGTTTTTTTAAATGTTACTCAGTGCTCTGTATGTGTGTGTGCACATACACCTTCAGGTTAGTAAAGATTTCTCCTGACGTTAAGTCCAGTCATGTCCGACTCTGGGGGTTGGTGCTCATCTCCATTTCTAAGCCGAAGAGCTGGCGTTGTCCGTAGACACCTCCAAGGTCATGTGGCCGGCATGACTGCATGGAGCGCTGTTACCTTCCTGCCGGAGCGGTACTTATGGATCTACTCACATTTGCATGTTTTCGAACTGCTAAGTTGGCAGGAGCTAACAGCGGGCATTCACTCCACTCCCTGGATTCGGTCTGCAAATTCAGCAGCTCAGTGCTTTAACACACTGTGCCACTGGGGTTGAATTATCCATCTGTTTATGACAACCTCATACATTTCATAGGGTTTTCTTTGGTGAGGAATACTCAGAGTTGATTTTCCCAGTTCCTTCCTCTACACCAGCACTTTGTATTCATTGGCGACCTCTTTAATACAGTATAACTATGTTAAAAGCTGAATTTCCATTCTTGGAGACTTCTGTAATAGGCAGTTCACCTTTTGGGAGAAATTTCAGGGTAAACAAAAAGTGGCTTGGAGCCCATATCTGCCTTTACAGATTCAGTTTACTCATCCCTGGCTTAGCTCAGTGCTGTGATTAAGATTGCCTGTCATGTGTATCAGAAATTAATCTTTTGCAGCTCTTGCTCCATGTAGTGAGTATGGAACCCAAGGAATATGACTGGACCACTGAGCAGCCCAAAAATCTAAACCATTATTAATGTATGGTCATAGTGTGGGCCTGGTGTCATCTTAGTAGATGAGAGAAGGCTGTTGCCTTTTGGAATAGAATTCCAGTGATCAAAGGCTTTGATTTCATCGCTCCTTACTACGATTACCAGAAGCAAAACAAATATATGCAAAAGAAATCAACATACACAATTAATGCAAAAAAATAGTTTGCACAAAATCAAAGAAAAATTGGGTGATTTGGAACCAGAATTTTAGTCAGATATATGTGTACATTTTAAAGCATAAAATACAAAAATCTGCATTACGACTTGGTCATTATTCCTTTATCCATCTGTTACCCATATGAATCGTGAATGTTAAGAAGGATAAGTAAGCACGAATATTAAAGACCAGCCATGAAAAACCATGTTCTGTGGTTTCTTTTGGTTTGTAGGTGGATGGGTGGGGGAATAATTTGTATGAGATGGAAGATGTTCAGTTTTCATGTCAGCAACTGTGTTGGCTTGAATTGTAGAACATCATTACAAGAAGAAACATGTGGCTGTGAAAAGTGTGTTTTTGCCTTCCTATGTGGAGAAGGCATGGATCTTACTCTTCTGGGACTTCCTACTTAATTTACTGAGGGAGCGGAGAGGGTACTAACTTAGAATACTGACTATATATCTCTTTTCTTGCAGAGAGATGGTCAATGCATGGTTTTCTGAGCGAGTTCATACCATTCCAGTGTGCAAAGAAGGGACCAAAACCCACAGTGAGACCTGTTCTTGCTCCACTCTCCAAACAACACGTTCAGAGAACACTAATTCTACACCACCGGCCAGGAAGATATCTGCCTCTGAATTTGACAGACCTCTTAGGCCTATTGTTGTCAAGGATTCCATTGGGACAGTGAGTTTCCTCTCAGACTCTGAGAAGAAGGAGCAGATGCCTCTCCAGTCTCGGACGCTTAGGACTGACGCAGGGGATCAGTGCACAAGGTTGTTAGAACTGGTGAAGGATATTTCTAGTCACTTGGACGTCACAGCCCTTTGCCACAAAATTTTCTTGCACATCCATGAACTCATAGCTGCAGATCGCTATTCCCTCTTTCTTGTCTGTGAGGATAGTTCCAATGAGAAATTTCTCGTCAGCAGGCTGTTTGATGTTGCTGAAGGTACCACTTTAGAAGAAGCTTCCAACAATTGCATTCGTTTGGAATGGAACAAAGGAATTGTAGGCCATGTTGCAGCTTTGGGCCAGCCTTTAAATATTAAGGATGCCTATGAGGTAAGCAAAGGATGCCTTCTTATATTTGATTCATGTATATGTTCATTTTAGTAAGAGTTGCCATTTTAAAATAAATGATAACAAGAATCCCAATAAAATCCCTTCTCAGGATGGAAAATCACCCGATCTCAACTGTGGCCCAACTAGCTCCAGTTGACAATTGTGGTTCTCCCGGATATGAGACAGACAGCTCATTTTTCCAAGCAATACTAGCTATTTCAGTTTAAAACATTGAACCCACATCCATATATAGATAGATAGATAGATAGATAGATAGATAGATAGATAGATAGATAGATAGAGAGACTATCACTGAGTCATGATCAGTAGAAACTAGAAACTATAGTGTGACAGGGTTGTTGTATGTTTTCCGGGCTGTATGACCATGTTCCAGAAGTATTCTCTCCTGACGTTTTGCCCACATCCGCGAGGTACCTCAAAACCTCTGAGGATGTCTGCCACAGATGTGGGCGAAACGTCAGGAGAGACTACTTCTGGAACATGGCCATACAGCCCGGAAAACATACAACAACCCTGTGATCCCGGCCATGAAAGCCATCAACAACATATAATGTGGCAACTAGAAACTATATAGCACAGTAGCCACTCCATATTACCAACAGTTTGATTCTCATTTTGAGCCAAGTTCTTTCAGATGGCAGTTCCAGTTGCGTTCTATCAGGCCTTAATGTGAGGGTATTTAGTAATACAAAGTTGTTGGTGTATGGCACTTTGTTGCTTTTCATTTTGGTATCTGCATCAGACATTTAGGAGAAGTGTCTAAAAAGGGGCTTTTGGTGCTTTCTAATATGAGTGTTGCTTTTAATATATATTATGTGACATCTGAGTTGAGCTTGTGCTCTGTAAGAGTGAGACATTTGACATTTCCCCCCTGAAATGGAAGACATGGATCTTTTTAACACAACGGCACTGTGTTTTTTGCACTTTACCCTTCTGCTCAGGGAACAGACAATCCTCTAAAAATTGTTGTACTTTGGGAAATCAACATATTGTCATGAGTATTCATATTGGAGGGTAGGCAGTATATCACAGATTTGAAAAAAAATCTAGGCTCATTGTAACATTTGGAGATCTTTATCTGCATACATGTGACAGGATTTATATCATCTAGGATTTATTTCAGTCATTACACTATGAAATAAAATCAGAGGTCAAGAAAAAAAAGAACGGGAAAGAACTGGATTTTCTGGTGTGACACCAAACTTGAGACATTCCTTCCTCAACATCTTTGCCAAGTCCCTTACATAGTTGTTTTGTAGTTACCATAAAGATCTGTATGTTTCTCTTTTTAAGTGGAAAATGAGATATTTAAAATGTTTATATTGGCTAATTTTTGCATTTTAGCTTAGTTCTTCTTGTAATGTACTGTACATTTTATTTTGTTTTGAATGTCTTGCTTGATGCTTTGGGAATACTTTGTTCTAAAATGTGGTTTGTTCTCTATTGTCTCATAAAGAAAATCTCATTATTAAGAGCTGTGTGGTTAAATTACTAGTTCTCAATTTTTGGTCCTCAAAATGTTTTGATCAGGTCCAAGAATCTCTGACCTTTGCTCATTTTGTTTGGGACTTCTGAGAACTGAAGTTCAAAACACCTGGAGAATCAAATGTTGAGAACCACCAAGAATAAAATGTTTGTGATAACACGGAATAACTGCACTCATTTCTTGAGAAAACACATACTTATATATATTTCTGCCTTTGACAGGATCCCCGATTCAATGCAGAAGTGGACCAAATAACAGGCTATAAGACACAGAGTATCCTTTGTATGCCAATCAAGAATCACAGAGAAGAGGTAAAGTAATGGAATGTCAGTCTCTTTTTAAGCATTTCCTGCTTTGCTAATTTCCTTAAAACTGTCCTTAGCTTTCAGGCTCCGCTTCAAAATACAACATTGTTAGTTCTTTCATTGCTTTTAAAAAAAAATTGGCCGCCTGCATATATTCCATAAAGTACAATTTTGACCTCTTCCATAAACTATGCGACATTGATATGCAGCCAAGTTTTTTGTTCTTCAGTGCTGTCATTTTCAAAATATTGTTAACCATTTTTGGCAGTGGAAGTGTATCTACATGTTAGGGTTCCCCCTCCCCCTCTCTTTATTTAAAATCCAGCTTCTATTTTGTCCATTCATTATTTGGGTTCAACTGGATTTGTATTATTTGGAAATTTTACATGTGTAGAAAATGCATTCCTAAAAAGACTTCAGATGAAATGAACCTATGTGGAAGACTGTTGTAGCCCAGCAGAAGTCACAGGAGGCAGGGGCTGATGGGTTCACTGATGACTTAGAGTCAGATGGGATTGTGGGCTTTCCTGAGGTTCATTCTGATGCAGTGCCAAAAAGTGAAACTGCTTTAGACAAAAAGACAGGCACAGATGGGCCTGAGAATGTAATTGCCTTTGAACCTCAAGGCCTTCAAGGCCAGTCACGGGATTTGGAATCATCCTCTCCAGATAAGAAGTCTAGCAAAGACAAATTGATGAGAAATTTTCATGGGAACGCACCTGTTGACATTGATTTAAGCCAGGAGGCTTGTCTGCAAATTTGAACATATAGCCAGCTTCGTAGGTCAACACGCCTTTGTGAGAAGCAAAAATTCCAGGGTAGACGTAATGCTTCCATGTCTGTTTATTATGTGCTAACAGGCACTCTGCTCTTCAGTTCAGGCAATGTGACTTTTAAGTTACAACCAGGCCTGGGTTCTCTACTTCTTGACTTGGTTTTGCGATTCAAGTATTCTGGGAGTTTTTCTATTTTCATGTTGTGTATCCTTGTTTAAGTTTTGCTTATGGACTTTAGTTGCTTTTGGATTTTGGGACTATTCTTGAACTGCTTTGCTTTAGATTTACAAGAGACATTTGATTTCTGACATTTTGGATTCTACACCCTCTTACCTCATCCATGCTTTTTATTATATATCTTTTGTGTGTGTGTGTGTGTTTTTTTTTTTACAATAAACTGTTTACCTTTACTTGTGTGATGCTCTGGTCATAGGTGGCTTCAGGTCTGGGGTGCAACATAGACAAGATTTATAGTATAAATCAAGGCAGACTAAAAGAAAACAGAATGAATTAGAGTTTTTTTAAACCCAGTATAACAGAAAAGCCAGAGAAATAAAAATTATGACTTGATTAGAAACTTTAATTTGCATGATTGCATTAGGTTGCACTTTCAAATGTTATGATTTCTAAACATCATGCAAGGAATGTATATTGTAAGCCATATATAAATTGTATATTTTCAGTATATATATTTCAAACAGAAGATGGCTGAATGTCTCTTGGAATTGCCCAAGGTGTATATTTCTGCATAACAAGAAGTTGGATTAGTTGTCTCTCAGGACCCTTCTGATTCTATGATTTTGTGGAAGAAAATGTCTCAGGATTTCATGACCTCAGCAGCTATTATGACTGGGAGAATCTGGGACTTGTAGTCTGAAAAAATAATTTCTCTAAGATCTGGGAATATATTGCCTAAAGATATTAACCTAAAGGGCTGACTGGAATTAGTTACCTGAAGATATTGGCCTAAATGTTCAAGACTTTATTTTAACTGTGTTGTGTCCTGACCTGAGCCATTAGGAAAGGTGGGTTTATTTTTTCATGTCAGAAGTGAATTGAGAATACAATTATAATGTATAGAAAAGCCTTAAACAAAGTTAAAGACTTGGCATTATACTACGTTTCCTTTGACCAGATGCTGGCCACTTCAAGTGCCTCTGATGTGGCTGTAAAAAGGTCCTCTATTGTGCATGTGGTAGGGCTCAGACTGCATTGTAGTGAGTGGTCTGTGTTTTGCTCTTCTCCACACTCGCATGTCGTGGATTCCATTTTGTAGCCCCATTTCTTAAGGTTAGCTTTGCATCTCATGGTGCCAGAGTGCAGTCTGTTTAGCACCTTCCAAGTTGCCCAGTCTTCTGTGTGGCCTGGAGGGAATTTCTCATCTGGTCTCAGCTACTTTTGGACTCTCGCTTATTTCTGCGAATATCTCTGTAGATCTTAGGAAGCTATTTCTTGATTTAAGGTGTTGGTTTGCTGGCTGAAAGCCGAACAGGGGCTGGGCCGGAGATGTCACTGTCTTGGTCCTTTGATTACAGGCTGCTACTTCCCGACATATGTCAGGTGGTGCAATACCAGCTAAACAGTATAATTTCTCCAGTGGTGTAGGGTGTAGACATCCTGTGATAATGCAGCATGTCTCATTAAGAGCCATACCCACTGTTTTAACGTGGTGAGATATGTTCTACACTGGTCATGCGTATTCAGCAGCAGAGTAGCAAAGCGTAAGGGCAGATGTCTTCACTGTATTTGGTTGTGATCCCCAGGTTGTTCAAGTCAGCTTTTGTATATTATTTCTAGCACCCACTTTTTGCTTGATATTTAAGCAGTGCTTCTTATAAGAAGAGGTGGATAAATAATAATAATAATAATAATAATAATAATAATAATAATAATAATAAGGCTCATGAATGGGACCCTGAAGAAGGAGACAGAAGGCCTGATCCTTGCAGCCCAGGAGCAAGCCATCAGAACAACGGCAATTAAGGCCAAGATCGAAAAATCAGCTGATGACCCAAAATGCAGACTCTGCAAGGAAACTGATGAAACCATTGATCATATCCTCAGCTGCAGTAAGAAAATTGCACAGACAGACTACAAACAGAGGCACAACTATATGGCCCAAATGATTCATTGGAACTTATGCCTCAAGTACCACCTCCCAGCAGCAAAGAACTGGTGGGATCACAAACCTGCAAAAGTATTGGAAAATGAGCACGCAAAGATACTGTGGGACTTCCGAATCCAGACTGACAAAGTTCTGGAACACAACACACCAGACATCACAGTTGTGGAAAAGAAAAAGGTTTGGATCATTGATGTTGCCATCCCAGGTGACAGTCACATTGACGAAAAACAACAGGAAAAACTCAGCCGCTATCAGGACCTCAAGATTGAACTTCAAAGACTCTGGCAGAAACCAATGCAGGTGGTCCCGGTGGTGATGGGCATACTGGGTGCTGTACCAAAAGATCTCAGCCGGCATTTGGAAACAATAGACATTGACAAAATTACGATCTGTCAACTGCAAAAGGCCACCCTACTGGGATCTGCACGCATCATCCGAAAATACATCACACAGTCCTAGACACTTGGGAAGTGTTCGACTTGTGATTTTGTGAAACGAAATCCAGCATATCTATCTTGTTTGCTGTGTCATACAATAAAATTATTATTATTATTATTATTATTATTATTATTATTATTATTATTATTATTATTTCTCCTCTCTTTCTCCTTCTTTTTTCCTAGTTCTGAAATGTCTATATATTACACTGTATCTTGAAATACAGAAGCTACCATTCCTTCTTAGTTTTCCTCCAAATATGTGCTTTTCATTGCCCTCATAAGTGCCCTCCTCCCACCTTTGCCTGTGCTTGGCAAGCGCTAAACCTGGCCCCTTGTCAGTGGAGCAGACCATTGCGAGTGGCGATGCCTGGCGTCGGAAGTCTGGTTTATGAGGCCCATGTTTTACTCGGGACATGCTTTCTTTAGACAAGCAGGCTGAATGGAAACAAGAATGTGTCAGGCCTTTGACTTACAAATCTACATTTGCCATAAAGATTAGAGGGACTTGGCTGTTAACTTTCAACTAGTCAGCCATCTTTGATGAAATTAGAACTAAAACGTCACAGTTCTCAGATTAAAATATCCCAAAACAATTCATATTTCTTGGATAATTATTTGCAATTTCTGAAACAAAATATGATGAGCTAGATAGCTTTACTTTGTAATCACAAACACGGCCTTGGCTGAAGCAAATGGTGTTCTTTTTCTGTCTGAAAATGTAAAATAAACTGATAGATGAATAAACTGTCAAATGTTAGGAAAAATAGGGAGGAAAGGGAGTAGTGTGTTATAGTCATTTCTCTGCATTTTAAATGGGAAGAATTGAGGTTTGGAATGTGTCTAAGGGAAAGCTGGGTATTTTTTTTCCCTCTTTGACTCTCTTACCAGAAGTTTTTCTTCACTCTCACCATAATGTCTTACTGACACATTTCTGGAAGAAGTCTAGATTCACTGAATCAGCCTTTAAATCACCATCTGTTTTTAGCTGTTTTTCCTATTTATTTTTAAAGCCATTACCAACATATTAAAAACACTCTGGTCTGAAAATGAACAATGCTTAGGAAACAGACATGTGCATGATCCTGAAGATCTATGTAGTATAACGAGGAAATCATGATAAATTTCTGAATGACACCAATAGCAATCCAGAAATTGAAAGGCTTTGTTCATGACTGCTGAAATCATGTTGCAAACACATTTTAGCTGTCATTCATTACTCCTACAAGTAATTCTTCAGTTGCTGAGCCATCTGTGAACGTTTTGGGCAGGATGCACTCCATGCCCTTGTGTGGACATCTTTGAACAATTTGACAGTGTGAGTGGTGAAAGCCATAACCTTGTTATGTGAAGGGAACTCTGCTGCTCTTTGTTCCTTTCTGGAATAATCTGCTTATATTGCCTTTCAGTCACAATGACAGGAACAGAACACAACTGTGGCATTTAAAAAGAAAATGCTGGAAAAAAGGAGAAATATTCCAATTCTTATGGTACCCTTCCCTTCCAATCCTAAAGATTATCCACATGCCTGATTTTCATACCCAAAAACCTGCTTGCTCCTTCCATTTGCAGAGCATGGTGCAAGCATATTGTCATGAGGGATCATGGAGTGGATTGTGTCCATAATATACCAATGGAAGGAATATTAGAAAATATTCAGAAAATGTTGAAAAAAGTATTTTGTGAGTATTGAAAAATCCTTGCCAGAAAAATCCTGCACAAATGAGATTTTTTTTTTAATTTGGGAATTATTCTGCACAAAATTCACACATTGTTCTTTTGCACAGAAAACAGCATTTTTGCACATGGTAAATAATATTTTAATATAAACAATATGATTTTCTGCACAGTGTAAAAAAATGCTGTATTTGGGGATATATTCTGCGTAAAATTTCCACACAGTCAATTTGCATAGAAAACAGCATTGTTTGTGCAAAAAACAAAAAAAAACAAAAAAAACAGTATTTTTTGCAGGAATTTTGGAAATCAAAATAACCACTTATGAATTTTGCAGAGATGATGATGATGATGATTATTATTATTATTCTCTCTTAAAAGATAATACATCATGAGTTGTAAATTGCATTTGAAAACTTCTTGCTCTTGAAGAATTTCTCAGAGTTGGAAGAAAATCGCTGAAATTATTTATTTATTTATTTATATACAGTATTTATATATATATTTATAATTATTTGCCACTAACTTCAAGAAAAACGCTTAATGAAGAATTACATCCCTACCCAAAAGCTGACTGTGAAAGAAATAACATTGTGGTTTTCTTGTATTTCTTCCAAAATATTATGTTGCAGTAATATGAGAGGTTACAATCATGAAAGCACATTTTTGATGTATTCACAATAGCAATGAAAGGCTGCATTTTGTTAGAAGATATGTAGTAGTATTAATGGTCAAAATTGGGGAATATGCCAAGGATCACCACAGAATGTACACAGAAGGACAGGTATAGGTTAATAGGATGCTCCCACAGTTATCTGATTTCTAAGTGTAGTAGATTTTTAAAAAGCGAACACCAACAATTTTAAACTATACAGTGCAGTGAAGATGTTTCAGAAAGGTGTGGTTTCAACCCACTCTCTGGGGCTAAATTCAATGCTAGTCCCAATTAGGGTAGCTACATTGAAATGAATTAGACTTGTTAGTATGTATGCTCCTTTGATTTCAATAGGTATACTTTAGCAGAAATTAATGCTGGATTTATCCAAATGTCAGCAGCTAATTGGAGTTTTGAGCTTCCCTTTAATTAATATTTTCAATGTTAAAAATTAAACATTGTTTTGAAGGAAAGAAGCAATCTATATACAACAATACTGTATTATGAAAAAAATGTGAGTTTGTGAAAGGGTTGTCTGTGTAATTTTTGCTTGTTTGTTTGAGAAATAGCAGAAACTTACTCCAAATTCGAATTGCATCTATTCTGCACCGAAAGGGGAAGGCACATACTACCTTAAAAAAAAAAAAGATAATATGTTTGTTATTGAAAGTCACAGGAAAAGAGCTTCAGAAAACTCAACAGAGGTCCATTAAATATCTGACCTTGTGAGATCGAAAATGTGACTTTTAAGCTAAACACATGTTTTGGGAAGTATATCTTCTAGACTTGAAATGGAACAAGTATCTTCTGGGAATGGAGAGCTTGAAACATGACTCTAACCAAGGAAGTGTTTTGAGTTTATTTTAAACCATAAAAAGGGGAAAGTAGAGTGAGTATTAAAGTTGCTCAGGAAGCAATTAAGATAGAATTGCTGTTCAAACATAGCCAAGTAGTTTTCATTAAGTGAGAAAGACTGGGAGAAAAGGATCTCACTCCTTGCAAGGAACACTTTACTCTCCCTGCCTCAATGGAATGTACTAGTATCAATTGCACACCAAACACTAGTACAGGGATCCCTTAATAAATCCATAATGCGATATTGGCAGATCCATTCCAAGTTGTGTACCCAAGACTTAAAGAACCTTCCTCGTTGTAAGTGAATTTTAGGAAAATAAGTAAAGTGGGTCCTTGGTATCTGCTAGGGTTTGGTTCCAGAACCTTCTGTGGATATAAAAATCCATGGATTCTCAAGTCCTATTGTATAGAGTGCAAAGTAAAATGGTAAAATGGTGTCCCTTATATAAAATGGCAAAATCACAATTTACTACCCAAATATATAGCATTAAGGAGTAATAGATTATGGTAATTGTACTCTAAAACATCCGAAGAGCAAAAAGGCCCTGAGAGCAAGAGGAAGATAATCCTTCCATGATTTTGCCATCAAACCATTTAGAGTTTTGTAGATCAAAGAAGACCTTTGTCTTTGCATGGAAACAAATTGGAAGTTGGGTAAATGATCCAAGATGTGTGCAAATGATAGTTGTGATCTTAAAAAGTTACTTTTTGAAGCTTTGCTGTTAGTTATAGTATAATCCTCGAAAAAGAAATTTCATATATTTCTCACAGTAACACAGCAGTCCCTGACTTACAAACATCCAACTTACAAATGACTCATAGTTACAACAGGCAGTGGGAGAAATCTACCCCTCAGTAGGGAAATTCACTCCTGAAAGTTATCGTGCGGAAAATGTGTCTCCACAGAAACTTTATCACCAATCCTGCCATTTTTTTTCAAAATCCAATTATCTCAGGGACAGAAAATGAGATAAAATCTTCTGAACATGGGCACAGACAGCAAAACAAACACCACAGGGTTGTTATTCCTTCCCTATGCTGTCCAAAGCACGCCCCACCCCCCCTATATATATATGGCTGGAGTTACACTTAAAAATATGCCTGTTTCGACTTACCAAATTCAACTTAAGAACAAACCTACTTAACCTATCTTGTTGATAACTTGGGAACTATCTGTAGTACTATTCTGTTTTGCTTTGGTTTAACCTTTCAAGGAATACTGCATCAATTTCTGGACACCGTGATACAAGAAGAATAGTGACAAGCTAGAAGCTATACAGAGGAGGGTGACCAAAAATGTTAAAAGGACAATTGAAGCTAGCACAACATGGGAAGCCTTCCGTGTTGGGAAAAAAGTATCTGGCACTCCAGGTATGGACAAGGCCTCTGCTAGATGTCACACAACGTCGTGTGATGTCCGGCGTCCGGCTCCATCCCTTAGATGGGGTGAAAGTGTCCTAGGACGCTAAATTCACCCCGTTCAATGAGGCCGCTAACATATCTAACAAGTAATACAATCTACAGCTGAATGTCAGTTATGGTAGCTAGTTTTTAATAATAAGATGCATTTCTGTCTCCTGTAACCATTGTTCAATGTAACAGGTCCGTTTTGTCCATATTTATTGTGTCTTAGAATCATCTCAGAGAGATTGTGTGTGTGTGTGTGATAAGAAAGAGAAAAAGACATTTCCAAGCTCAGGATAACTATGAAAAACAGGCATCCCTTTGGGGTTTGAAGTAGCTTTCATGGAGCCAAGATGTGAGATCTGAATGTACAGGAATGCAGAAAGAAGCATTCATATAAAATCAAGTTTTGAATGAAGTTAGCAATACTAAAGAAATGCCTTTTGCCTGTGAAGAAAAGCCTGCAAAGAATGAGGAAGTGCAATGTCATTTTTTAAGGCCAAATGTCAACTTGTCTATTTTAAGCAAAAAATTAATTAGCAAGCATAGAACTGTGTCGGATACTACGAGAACAAAAAGGATTCCTTTGTTTTTAAGCAAATGAATCTTTTATTAGGATTTGCTTTCAGTGGATTTTCAGTGGATATAAAAACAACCATGGGTTGTTTTGGAAAGGTTTAGAGAATGCACCTTTCTAGGAAGCTAGAAAATAACTTCCATGTCTCATTCTAACAACAGTTCTCTGACTTTGCAACAAGTCCAGTGCCACTTCATGATTGACCTAAAGGCCTTTCAAGCTGAACGGATGATGTTTTTTTCCCAATGGAAGAATGCAGTGTAGGGCTGAACCAACTAACAGATGCTCATCATAGTACTCCATAATTAGCCCCACCCTGTGGTGTCATTTGTACATTGTGAACATCTCCAGAAAAGGGTTTATTCTGCAGGAAGGAACGAGCCTTTTCATTCTTCAAAGGAAAACTTATTTAATGACACAAGTTTAAAGAAATTGAGGTTCAAAAGCAAAAGGTGAAGAAGAAAGCACTCGGTGAAGGCAAGAAGCTCTCTGGGGCCCTATGGTTGACTGCCATGGCAGCAGGGATGATGCAACTCCAATCCATCCATTATTTTGCAGAGCACAGAGAAAAGGAGATGGTAGTGCTTGGCAGTGTGGATAGTGGACTGGTCAATATTAGTGTAGAGAAGCCCTCGGTGTGAATGATTTTCAACACCTCACTCTATATCATGCAAGACATCAGGGGTAAAATTCTTACTTGGTCTCTCCCCATACATAAGGTTCAGTTCAGTTGTTGGGCCTCATGTTGCATCTGTCCTGTATATATGCCTCTTTTGTACAAAAATTGTAGAACATTTTTCAATTTGTATTGTTAGAGTTAAAAAGAGAATATGGTATTGTTCCATTATCCGGGTGGAGGCCACAAAGGGGGGGGGGTAGAGAGAGAAGGATAGTCCATTTTAAAGGGGGGGGGGTTTGAAGGAGTTAAACTATTTCCTTCTGTTTTCCTGTTATTTCATCACCCATGTCACTGTCGTGGAAATGAGGGGGTGGAGGAATAATCAGCAAAAAGGGAGAACATGGTTTTCCTCTTTCAACCCCCCCCCCCCATAAAATGGACTAGCCTTCTTTGTCTAGGCTCCCTTTCAGAGTCTACCTGGATAATGGAACAGTACCAAAAATACCTGACAGTTGGTATTGGTAGAACCTTTCTTAAATCCGTTTTGTGATGGGAAAGGGGTGAGGGATTTGCAGCATTGACTAAAATCTCCAGTAGCAATCCACCCATCATTGAAATGCACTCCCCAAACCACAGTTAGCCTTTTAAAACCTCTATCAGAAACCTCACTACAGCTATCTTTATTTCTGATCAACAATTAGACATTTGGGCAGCACAGAATCCAGTTGGTCAGATGGAGTGGTTGTGGAAACAAGAATTGATGATAAAGCTTCATTGGAGACATATTTTTGCCATGATAACTCTTTCAGGAGTGAATTTCCCTTCCGAGGGGTAGATTTCTCTCACTTCTGTTATCTTACTCTGATTCTTAACTATGAGTCATTTGTAACTTGGATTTTGTAACTTGGGGACTGCCTATACTGGACTTGTATATGATGGTGAGGAAATGTGGACTGGCTGTGGACTGGGATCTCCATCTTATTAATTTTTTTGTTGCAGACAACCTTGGACGTTTGGAGTGAAAAGTAAAAATACTCATATTATCCCTCAGATGCTTGCTTTAATATACAGATGCCAAGATTTTATTGACATAGATGGAGTCATCTGCGCTTCACATTATATAATCCAAATACACCCTTTCCCACCTCCATCTCTGTTAGGCTTGAAGAAACATCCTTCAGAGTTGTGTGTGTCATTTCCTAATTACCTGGTTTTGAGAGACTTGCCGCTAATGTGGCTTACATTTGCCACAAGGCAAATAGAGTTATTTGGAGTTTCACCAACTTAAATGAGTTCAAGAGCCTGGGTGCCCAGCTTATTGAAAACAATTTCCTTTCATTGTTCAGTCCATTCATGATGTTAACATTTCTTCAAGCTAACATAATTCTGAAATATATCACACAAGAGACCCCCCTCCCATTCTTTATAAGGCTGAAAGTCTACACATGGATCTGAAGAATATATTAGCCTGCATATGGTTTGCATGATTTCAGAGTAAAACAAAAACCTGCAGGGCTAATAAGGAACAGTTGAATGGTCTTTTAAGGCTATATTAGCATAGCTCTTTTTCCTTTCTTTTTTCACTGTTTCTTCATAGGTCTTTAAAAACCACAAGCTTCCCTTTCATGGCAGGAAACTGTTTACATAGGGTAAAAGTGTTCTCCTTCAGAGAGGCTGTGAGACCATTGAAATAGGTTCAGTCTTTTGTGGTTCTGGGCTAATAAAAATAAAAAGTGCAGTGTTGTGAGCCAGCACTTGCATGTCAGCTGTGCACCTGCAAACTAGTGAGAGAATGCAGTGGAAAGTTTGGAAGTTTACTTATTTTCTCAAATTAGCTGCAGAGGTTTACATTGCATCTTAAGGTCTGACTCAGTTTTGGAATTCTAAAACAAGGGACCAGTTTCACACCCCCATAAGGCACAATGCTATGGAAACACCCTTGTTTGCCTTGGTGGGATGACGTGCCAGGGACAGAAAGAGTGTGGAGAGTTGGTAGTGAAACTATGAATATTGAATCACTGGATACAAGTTTCATATTGTAGGCTGAATCACTAGTTTACATTAGAATAATCAAATGAAGCAATCAAACTTACAAAAGCTCACATTAGTGGATCTACTTTAATAATGACCAACAGCTGGATTTAGGCTAGTTCTTTATGCCTATGGTGGCTTTAAGAGAGGGTCCTGTCCTGTTTATTCATTTCGTACCAAAAGGGCCGGGCTGTGGCACAACTGGTTAGTAGCTAGCATCACCAGTGTTGAGGAAAGATTCCCTTACTATCTTAGTTGGTTTTGGGATAAGGAATCTTTTTCTTTGCCTCAGGCCCCTTCCACACTGCCCTATATCCCAGGATCTGAACCCAGATTATCTGATTATCCCAATTATGCGGCAGTGTAGATTCATATATTCCAGTTCAAAGCAGATTATCTGGGATCAGATCCTAAGATAAGGGCAGTGTAGATTCAGCCTCAGGCCCCTTCCACACATCTGAATAAAATCCCGCATTATCTGCTTTGAACTGGAATATATTGCAGTGTGGACTCAAATTACCAAGTTCAAAGCGAATATTGTGGGATTTTCTGTCTTGATATTCTGTGTTATATGTCATAGAATCATAGAATAGTAGAGTTGGAAGAGACCACATGGGCCATCTAGTCCAACCCCCTGCTAAGAAGCAGGAAATCGCATTCAAAGCACCCCCGACAGATGGCCATCCAGCCTCTGCTTAAAAGCCTCCAAGGAAGGAGCCTCCACCACGGCCCCGGGGAGAGAGTTCCACTGTCGAACAGCTCTCACAGTGAGGAAGTTCTTCCTGATGTTCAGGTGGAATCTCCTTTCCTGTAGTTTGAAGCCATTGTTCCGCGTCCTAGTCTGCAGGGCAGCAGAAAACAAGCTTGCTCCCTCTTCCCTATGACTTCCCTTCACATATTTGTACATGGCTATCATGTCTCCTCTCAGCCTTCTCTTCTGCAGGCTAAACATGCCCAGCTCTTTAAGCCGCTCCTCATAGGGCTTGTTCTCCAGACCCTTAATTATTTTAGTCGCCCTCCTCTGGACGCTTTCCAGCTTGTCAACATCTCCCTTCAACTGTGGTGCCCAAAATTGGACATGTCTGTGTGGAAGGGCCTCAGTCACAAAATATCTTGGACTATACTTGCCTGGGTTTCTACCTCTTGTGAAGCTGTTAAAGGCATAGAACAACTGTCAAGAAAAAAGTAGTAACTGCATTTGTGAACGGTTGGAGCTACTGCTTGCATGTTAAACTTGTTAACAAAAATTGCTTCCATCATAGAGTAGATTTCCCCTAATAACACGGGAAAGCTACTTTTTTGGACTTTACCACCTAGAGTCCTTCAACCAGTCTGACCACTAGTTGAAGGAAAAGCAGTCATCCAAAAAAGTACATTTTTCAAGCTTCAGTTTTCATTTCCAAGAAGCTACCTAACAATCATCTCAGATTGTGAGGAAAGTCAGTATATGACTTGGTTCTACTCCTGATTTTGGGTCTTCTAAAAGCCTCCCTATTTGTAAAAACTATGATTGCAACACATGTTAATTAAGAGCTGGGGATTTTGCTTGTGGTGTGTAGCTGAAATGTTGAAAATATTTGAAACTGCAATTATATGACAGCTTTGTGGCCTGTAGTAGGAAATCCATAATAATTGTTTTGTGGGTAGCTGTAGGGTACTGTGTTCTGTGAAACTGGCATGTTATCTGTTCTTTGTGGTGCCTGTTGCATAAAGATAGAAAGGACATGACGCATGGCGATCTGAATTGTCTATTCATTGACGTATGATCTGAAATAAAGAAATTTCTTCTTAAACTATCTTCGAAATTTAGGAACAGCTATATGATGGGTAGGATGAGTAAAATGATGAGAGCAGTTTGCATATGTGTTACGTTAGCAGATGTTTTATGTTTTTAAAATCTTCTTCCCCCTTCCCTCGTAACAGTGCGGTTTATTTACAGCCAAGAGGAGTTTGCTATTAACTTTAAAAGAGCAAAGTTGGACTTAATGCAAAGAACCTCACAATAAAACCTTTATTGAAAGTGGACGTTTTGCAAATGGCTAACCTCGCAGAACAATGATCTTATTTGTGCAGCCAGTATTTTGTAGAGGCTGGTGTGAAAGCAGAGACTATAAATCACTATCCAACCCACTGAGATACTGAAAGAATTTTTTACCCAGTTCTTTTCCACCCTATTTGGCTATTGGAAGTTTGGTGCTTAATGGATGAGCACACTTTTCCATATGTACGCCTTGAAAAAGATCTTCTATTGAGCTCTACATTAATACCAGAAGTCATCATTTCCTGTTTCATATCCCTTCCAAACTTCAGTGGTCACAAGTAATTCTATTTCTGGTGAATTCTGGGCAACAGCACTGCTGCTAATGTGCTAAAGTAACAGCTGAATTGCAGCCTTTTAAAATGCCATATATCTTCTAGGTTTCTTGGGGTTGCAGAGATCATGAGGAATACTAAACCAACAAACCATACCAGGTGGTAGTTGGAAGAATTGGGTGCTGGGTGGCTTGAGGTGGCCCCTCACCAAACTGTAGAAATAACTAGTGACAAATAGTGAGTTAATCAAAATCAGTTCTTTTTGTCGCTGATCAATATGTATAAGCCTGGGGCAAGGCAAAGGCATCAGAAGGTATCCAGTAATCTGGATGACACAGGGTTCAGGAAGGCCAACTGATCACAAGGCTACATCCATTTGAAGAAGGAAAGTGGAATGCACTTCAGATCTTTCATGGAGATAACCCTTTGGAATAGTCACAGTGCTATTTTCATTTCCTCTGAACTATAAGTGGTACATCAAAAAAGTCACTCATCTGGCTCAATTATTTCTCTGCAGTAGGTCCTTGCAAGATCAGATATGCATGTATAAATTGAGTGCTCCTTTTGAAACCTTCCATTAATGCTGGCAAAGTAGAGACCATTATGCCAGGACACTTAAAATCCAACAGAGCTGTTATATGTACAAAGAAATTAACTAGGAATTTCAAATAACTTGAAATGTAACAGAATGACCAGGAGAAAGAAGGAGGTAAAGCCAAGCCAGCATGATTTTGTATGGGCTAAACAACCTTAAACGATTTTGGCTTTTTCTTTTTTTATGAACATTGAAAAAAACAGCAACAACATTTCACAATTTATGTACAGCTTCCAATGAATGACACTGCTGGATGCTAATCAGATTGGGGAGTGGAACATGCTGCTGAAAATAACAGAGGGTTATAGAACCAAGAACAGAGTATTATGTTGCTTATTTGCAATGTTTGGGTAACTTTGTCAACTTGGTCTAGATTCCAAAAAGTCATTCCCAATTCTCCACAAGTTTCATCTTTGTTTAAATAAGATACTTGATAGTGTTATTTGGCACAAGCCATATAATCCCTTGTGGCACAATGATAATGTTTAGAAAATATTTATTATTTATTCAAACAAATGGATGTTGTAACATTGAAAGCTACTTTGTGGCCCAACAGTTGAGTGATGGCTTGGAATTGTTGAACCAAAGGTATTTTGGGGGAACCGTGAAACATAAACAAAAATTTTGTCAATACCTCTAGGCAAGTATAGGGTGAAAGTATATGTGACATCTTTGCATTTAACTTTCCATTTTCTAAATGCAAAGAGTGCTCATTGCTGTGATAACTACTGAATTACATAGAAGTAGGAGCTGTTCATATTTTTCCCTGCATTACCATGAGGTTCTCCTAAAGGTGTAGAGCCCTAATGGGCTCATTATGGCATGATCAAAAGATAATCCTTCAAAGAGTCTTTATATGTCATTACCAGCTCTTTGAATGGTCTCTGGAATGGACTGGAAGCCATTGGAACTGCTGCACTATCCATCAAAGGCTACCTTTCTTGCAGAGACTAATGAGAGTTTTAGTACAACAAAATCAGGAAGATCTCAAATTGTCAACTTAATGTACTGTATATGGTGCTAGCCATATCTGACCTGGTTAAAAGCTGCAAATAATT
Organism: Anolis carolinensis; assembly: GCF_035594765.1. NCBI lineage: Eukaryota > Metazoa > Chordata > Lepidosauria > Squamata > Anolidae > Anolis > Anolis carolinensis. The sequence goes on along the minus strand of NC_085845.1, from coordinate 33,886,533 downwards.
ACCCATTTGGATAAATTTGGATGCTCTGTCTGTAGCCTACCAGTTCGTCTCTTTCATAAAGATGTATACACACTGAGATTTACATAAGGGAATGCTGAATTTAAGAGACAGTAGGATAAGCCATATAGTAAGCCCAAATTTCAGTGGCATCTAGAACCATCAAGCATGGAAGTAGTAGATTTCTCATGAACTCATTTATGAAATTCAGTAAAAGAGAAATTGTGTTAAGACTTCAATTGGGGTGGTATTTGTGACTTGCATCTTGCAAATCAATGGTATTGTGCCCATCTATATGTAGCTCATTCCAGACATCCAATTCTGTTTTACATGGAAGCAGAAACAACTAAGTAAATGGGATTTGCTATCAAAGAATATATACACACCTCAAAAGACAGGGTCCTGCATCTGTAATGTACTTTAGACTTCCACTCAAAAGCTCTTGTAAAACCTTTGTAACAGCACTTTGACATCTAAGGTGAATATCCAAAGCCATGCAAATTTCACTAATGTTTCTATATTTCTTTGATTTAGGTAGTTGGTGTGGCACAAGCAATCAATAAGAAGTCTGGTGGAGGAGGAACATTCACTGAACAAGATGAGAAGGTAGACATTATTAAATTGACTTCATTTTTACTAACAGCTGCCAATCAATCTGAGATGTAGCAGAAAAGTCCAATTTAACATTCGTACCTGGTTCTGGACCGCTCTCCCTAGGAAGGCTTAATCATTTGTATGTTGCCCATTTTATCATTTGGTTTTTGCTTTTAGTTCAGTGGACTTCTTTTATACTATATTTTTGTACTGAGATTATAGACACCAAGGGACAGCTCTTCTCAGACCCTCTGCTGTGAACTGGATGGCATCAGAGTTGCTGTTCCTTGAAGAATTCCTATATGAGCCCTTATGATCTGGATTAGCTGCTGTTTTCCATGTCCACTTGTAGGTTTTCCTGTGCCATTTGTTTCACCACTGTAAAGAACAGTAAACCCTTTCATAGGTCTTTGGTTGGATCCAGCAGGCTCTCTGTAACCACATAAGAGCTCTGCTCGATTAGCCCAAAGACTTTTACGGGGAACATCCTGTAAACAGGAAGCACTAGAATATACAGCATCATTTATGATCTCATCATGACAGTCTGTTGGTTTCATTTTCTTGCTCCTTGGCAGAGTTCTTTGATTTAACCCATCTTCAGAAGTTGTATCATTTTCCTTACATCTGTGTCATAGTTAAATCACTTTGCAGCTACAGAAATGTCTTTTTTGTGTGTGTGGATGACAGATTCAGGCCAGATAAAGTGGATTTATTCTGATGTAAACTATTGCCATATTTAGCCTGTTATATTCTACTCTGCTGGGGCAGTGCCAGATTTATGCACAAGTTACGTAAATTATAGTAAGTATGCTTGTTACATTACAGAGGTCTTCTATATCACTGTTATTATTGTTGCTGTTGTTATTGTTATTCTACCATACAACATTGACATAAAACACATGTTGGCAATACTATAGGGCCTTTTAAAGTTGACATAGCTTTGTCTCTCTTTGCATGTTATAATGGAGTCCTGATTGAGAGAATCCCTATAAGATTTTGTGTGGAAGTCTTCTCCAGTCAGTGATTAAGCGTGCTACTAGCATTGAATATGATTGGTTTGGACCTGTGATTTTATGCACAGTAAGCATGTAGAATCATAGAGTTGGAAGAGACCGCATGGGCCATATAGTCCAACCCCCTGCCATGCAGGAAAAACACAATCAAAGAACCCCTGGCAGATGTACTGTAACCACTGAACTATGGGTCTTCCATTAAACCCATCATTTTGTCACATTACAATGATGATTTTATTTTAGTCACAGAAAGCTAGTTAAAATAAAATAAGTTTTTATGTGTTAGGTGCGACTTGAGAAACTGCAAGTCACTTCTGGTGTGAGAGAATTGGCCATCTTCAAAGACATTACCCAGGGGATGCCCGGATGTTTTGATGTTTTTACCATCCTTGTGGGAGGCTTCTTTCATTTCCCCACATGGAGCTGGAGCTGATAAAGGGAGCTCATCCACGCTCTCCCCGGGTTGGATTTGAACCGGCAACCTTCAGGTCAGCAACCCAACCTTCAATACATCAGTCCTGCTGGCACAAGGGTTTAACCTGCTGTGCCACCGGAGGCAATAAAATAAGTGCTGGATACTTATGTTAGGCACTCTAAAAACAAGTACAGTGTAGAAATCTAATCCCGGTATAAAATACAATCAAATGATTGCAAAATAAAGTTTTAATATTTGTATAATTTGTGCAATTGCTGTGTACTTTTTTCCAGAAAGAAGAAATAAGTTGAATTTGGATAGCAAACACAGTTCAAAAGTTCTGGCTTAACTGAGAAGTGCTTGAGGCATAGAGAACTGAAATCGTCAAGTTTTAGTAGCTTTATTAAAAGCTGTGTTACTCCATGAATAAATAGTGGTGTGCCAAATAGAGCCAAACTCAAGCCAGTGAAGCTGACAAACTCTGGCAGAAAAAAAATCAGAATTCATTCATTCCTTCTAAAAGGAATGTGATGAACATCTGCAGGGTATCAAAATTAATTCCTTTTCTGGCTTTTTAACTTAAAGACTGATCCAGTTCTTCCTACTTTGAAAAGACATGATTTCTTTGTGTAACTAACAGCAAGTTTGGTATATGTGGTTCTCCAGATCTATTAATTAAATAACTTTGTTATCATGACAAAAGAGAGGTTAATATTACATAGGCAATACTCAAGCATAAATATATTGGTGTCTGAGGAATATGCTGCTTCTTATGTAAGCTGTGGTTATAAAGTGAGGCATATGTTTTCAAAAAAAATGCCGGGAACCTGGCAACTGTGGCCAGTAGGACAATTTTATGCATGTTCTTCAAAAAATAATCTTGAAACACTCTTCGATAGCATCTATCAAGTCTTATTATTATTACTCAGGGAAGTGGATTCTTGATTTTAGTTTGTTTGCTTTAAACCAAGCGGATGAAACTCTGTGGAAGTCATTGCACATTTAAGACTACACATAATATGGGACATTGTCTCAATCTGTTTTTGTGTTTGTCAGAAATAACCACAAATCTTTACTTCTGGGGATCTGGTTGCAGGTAGAATTTGATATTTTAAGACACTGTATAAACAACACTCACTGCTACTAAAGCAGGGTGCTTGTGAACAGAAAATAACAGCCTCCTTTTAGCTCTTTAAGCCTAACCAAATAAATGGAGTGCTATTAGAAATGAGGAAACACAAGATCACATCAAGGTGTAAGTACAGGCAGACCTCAGGCTGTGATGATGGAGGTCTTCAGATTGTTCCAATATTCCTCAACATTTTCAGGGTGTTCTGTGGGTAGATGATCCTTGAGTGTTGTTTGGAAAAGGGCTCATTTGGAGGGCTCCTGAAGGGCTTGGATGTTTATTTTGCGCCTTATTGGAGTCTGCGTTTGGGGGCAATCTTGATAGCCATCATGGGTCGGATTAACCTGTGGTCTATCCAGCAGTCATCAGTCATGTCTCTTGTGAGAAGCACATCACGGCAGTCTCTGGCACGTGTAATTACATAGTCCAAGAGGTGCAGGGTTTTAACCGGGGGTGCTTCTGTGATGTCGAGCTTGTTTTTCTGGCGGAAGAACATGTTGGTGAGGATGAGGTTGTGCTCTCTGCATTTGGTGAGAAGCAAGATGCCATTCAAGTTGCTGTTTCTGACCCTGTCTTTTCCTATGATCCCTGGCCACAGGTCGGAGTCCGACTCTTGCATTAAAATCCCCCAGGAGGATGAATTTGTCCTTCTTAGGTATCTCCGATAGGATGGTGTCCAGCTGACAATAAAAAATTTCCTTGATGTCTTCGTCAGCATCTAGTGTTGGTGCATAGGCACATATGATGGTTGCCTGTTGGTGTTTGGCAAGATTAATTCGGAGGGCTGAGAGTCGTTCATTGATGCCAGTGGTGCTTCAGTCAGGTGCTTCACCAGGCCATTTCTGATAGCAAAGCCAACTCCGTGTATTCTTTGATCTTCTTCAGGCAGTCCCTTCCAGAAGAAGGTGTAGCCTCCCTTTTCTTCCTTCAGCTGTCCCTCTCCTGCTCTCCGGATCTCCTGAAGGGCTGCTATGTCGATCTTAAAGCGTCCCAGCTCCCTTGCAATGATAGCAGTCCTGCGTTTGGGGCTTTCGCTGTCAGTGTTATCCAACAGTGTCCGTACGTTCCATGTTCCAAAGTTCATTTCTTTTTTTTTGGCCACAGAGTGGTGACCCCTCTGGACGGGGCAGTCCAGTCAGGGTAAGAGAGGCAGACTATGTTTAGGGCACCTTTTCTAGCCCCTTCCCCGTGTGGGGTGAGCAGAGCGGATCCTAAAAAAGGCTGCTCAGTCATGGAAACAGCTGCCGGACTGCTCAACTGCCTTGGACCTTGAGGTAGAGCGACTGAGTCCATATCCACTGCCCATGTGCCAGTCTGTGACTAGGGGCTTCCAGATTTCACAGCCCTGCCACTGTCGCCACTCGCTGATCGCCATGGATGGGGCTTTTGTTGGTTTGTTTTTATTTTTCTTGGAGAATGCCTGTGCATGATTTTTTTTAATGTGTGGAGGTCGGTGCAGGGTCGGTCAACACAGTCTTCACAGAGTGAGGTCCCAGCAGTGGTGTGATTAACACGATAATGGTGGCTTCTCAGTCTGTTGCAGCCTTTTTCTGCCTTCACAGCCATTGTAACATGTACCATGTTATCCTCCACCTGCTCTGCCGTTGAGGTCTTTGGGTCTTCGGATTGTTCTTGGTCTGGATCCCATTGAGGGGGAAACAATTGGATATCAAACTAAGAAACATCAAGACTGGTTTGACGATAATGACCAAGAGATCCAACAGTTAATTGATAAGAAAAGGAAAGCTTTCCAAACATGGCAGAGAGACACCAGCTGTGCTGCTAAGAAAAAGATCTATGCTAGTGCAAAAGCTGAGGTCCAAAGAAGGATCAGAGAACTTATGAACATCGGGTGGACAAAGAAGGCTGAAGAAATCCAACACTTTACAGATACCCATGATGCACAGGGATTTTTCAAAGCCACAAAGATCATTTATGGACCAAGAAACCATAGCATACAGCCTCTTCGCTCATCAAATCCCACAACAACAAACAAAGGATGAGCTTGCAGCACTGCCTAATTTGGAAGAAGTCAGCAATGCCATCAGCCATCAAAAAAATAACAAAGCCAGCGGACCTGATGGGATTCCTGCTGAAATCTTCAAAGAGGGTGGACCTGAGCTGATACAACTCCACCAGCTCATTGAAAAAGTGTGGGTGACTGAGAAAATCCCAGCAAGGATGCCACCATCATCACCTCTTCAAGAATGGAGATAGAACAGACTGCGGGAACTATCACGGTATCTCCCTTCTAACCTCCGCTGGGAAAATTCTCGCAAGAATCCTTGCAAACCGCCTTCTCCCTGTTTCAGAAGACACCCTCCCAGAATCCAAGAACGGCTTCCATCCCTCCAGAGGAACAGTGGACATGATCTTCACAGCACGACAGCTCCAAGAAAAATGCAGGGAACAAAATCAACCTCTGTACATGGCATTCATTGATCTTGCAAGGGCTTTCGACACAGTGAATCGCAACGCTCTCTGGACATCCTCCAAAAAATCGGGTGCCCTGACAAATTTGTGAAGATCTTGCGGCTCCTCCATGATGACATGATGGCAACAGTCTTGGACAGCAATGGCTCCCAAAGTGACCCATTTAAGGTGGAATCAGGTGTCAAGCAGGGATGTGTCATTGCCCCAACCTTATTTTCCATCTTCATTGCTATGATACTTCACCTTGTTGATGGGAAGCTTCCCACCGGAGTGGAAATCATCTATCGGACAGATAGCAAGCTATTTAATCTCAGCAGACTGAGAGCCAAAACCAAGGTCACCACAACATCTATTATAGAACTCCAATATGCTGATGACAATGTAGTCTGTGCACATTCAGAAGAAGACCTACAAGCCACTCTAAACACCTATGCAGAGGCATACTAGAAGCTCAGCCTCTCACTGATCATCGAGAGAACCAAAGTGCTCTTCCAACAGACACCAGCCAATCCCTCTTCAATGCCAGAAATACAGCTTAATGGTGAAACATTAGAAAATGTTGACCATTTCCGCTACCTTGGCAGCCACCTCTCCACAAAAGTCAACATTGACACTGAAATACAACACCGCCTGAGCTCTGTGAGTGCAGCATTTTTTCGAAAGAAGCAGAGAGTGTTTGATGATCGGGATATCCATAGAGATACCAAGGTGCTACAGACGTCACACTCAACTCCTGGAGCATTTCCATCAGCGCTTCCTCAGAAAAATCCTGCAGATCTCTTGGGAAGACAGGTGGACAAATGTCAGCGTGCTGGAAGAAGCAAAGACCACCAGCATTGAAGCGATGCTCCTACGCCATCAACTCTGCTGGACTGGCCACGTTGTCCGAATGCCCGATCACCGTCTCTCAAAGCAGTTACTCTACTCCCAACTCAAGAATGGAAAATGGAATGTTGGTGGGCAGGAAAAGAGATTTAAAGATGGACTTAAAGCCAACCTTAAAAACTGTGGCATAGACACTGAGAACTGGGAAGCCCTGGTCCTTGAGTGCTCTAATTGCAAGTCAGCTGTGACCAGCAGTGCTGTGGAGTTCAAGGGAGAAACGTTCCAAGAGGAAGGCACATCAAGCCAACCCTGACTGGGACCGCCTTCCACCTGGAAACCAATGTCCTCATTGCGGGAGAACATGTGGTTTCTTCAGCCACCTACGGACACACCCCCAAGACACCAGAATTGGAGGACCATCACCCTTGGCCTACAAGGGATCGCCTAAATAAAATAATTACAGGCAGACCTCAAGTTACTAACAAGATAGGTTCTATAGGATTGTTCCTAATTTGAATTTGTATGTAAGTTGGAACAGGTACATCTTAAGTGTAACTCCAGTTTTGGATAGCATTGAGATGGGTTATCATCCCTGTGGTGTTTGCTTTCTGTGCCCCTGTTCAGAAGATTTCACCGCACTTTCTGTCCCTGTGAGAATTGGATTTTGAAAAATATGGCTTGTTGTGGAAAGGAGAGAAAGCTTCAGTGGAGACATCTTTTCCCCATGATAACTTTCAGGAGTGAATTTCCTTTCCGAGGAGTAGATTTCTCTCCCTTCCTGTTGTCTCTCTCCTGTTCTTAACTCTGATTCATTTGTAAATCAGTTATTTCTAACTCCTGTATTTGTTTGCAGGAGTTGATATCCAGGCTTTGTCCCTTTTGTGATTATGCAGAATGTGAATGCACAAATAAGTACTGTGAGTCAGTGTAAATCACTGATGGCATGGGATCTTGACTTAACAGTGTAATTTTCTGTGAAACTCTCAGGATTATCTTTGTCTGATTTTAGTAGAATGAAGACTAGATAGCAATCAGTTGCAAGGAAGATTTTGGGGTGTGTGGGGGTGGAAGGGGTTTCAGGGCTCTAAAAAAGTCACATATTGAAAGTAACGAAACGTGTCAAAGCAGGGTTACTTTATTGATGCAACATGTAAAAAAAGTTATTTTCAAAAGTTGCATTTGTTTGTTTTTTAATTTGGACAGGATATGTCCGAAAGATATTGTTATCAATCATAAAGGTTTTTTTTTCCTTTCAAAAATCTAACATAAAGTAATAGAAAAGTAGTAAGAAGCACAAAAAGTAAAATTAAAAGTTCAGCATGGTATTGAGTAACAGGTTACTCCTCAAACACTGCAAAGGGTAATAGAAACAAATTAACAAATTTAAAAGTAACTTTCTAAATTCCAGGTGGAGTTTAAACCAATATTTTATGGGACTTACCTATATTATTGGAGCCCCTGGTGGCGCAGCAGATTAAACCGCTGAGTTGTTGAACTTGCTGACTGAAGGGTCAGCAGTTCAAATCTGGGGAGATGGGTGAGCTCCCGCTATTAGGCCCAGCTTCTGCCAACCTAGCAGTTTGAAAACATGCAAATGTGAGTAGAGCAATAGGTACCACTCTGGCGGGAAGGTAACAGTGCTCCATGCAGTCATGCTGGCCACATGACCTTGGAGGTGTCTATGGACAAAATCAGCTCTTTAGCTTAGAAATGAAGATGAGCACCAACCCCCAGAGTTGTACATGACTAGACTTCATGTTTACCTTTAATACCTATGTTATATTTTTATGGAAATTAGTGGTCTTAAAATGAAGATGCCAATTCAAATTCATTCCTGTTTTTGGATTCCAGGATTTTTCTGCTTACTTGGCATTTTGTGGGATTGTTCTTCACAATGCTCAGCTCTACGAGACATCCTTGCTTGAAAACAGACGCAATCAGGTGAGCCTAATATTTTGTGTGGGCAAGGCATTTTAGTGTTGTTGTGGAAAGTAAGATGGCACCTTCACAAACACAAAAGCTGACTGGACAAGTAGTTGAACTCTTTATTCAATGCTGACAATGAAGCAGTCCTCTCCTCTGCACCTGAAATCAGTAGATTAGCTTAGGGTGCTAATTTAGCTAATATTCTTCTCTCTTGACATCCTGTTTTTGCTTCAGCATCTGCCACTGTAGGCAGCCACATCATTCTGCTTTATGGTAGGGCTGGCCCTTTCATCCAGGTTTCCTAATTTTAATGGACTAGAATTAGTTCCAATATGTGTTGTGTGGTGCTGCTGCTATGGATGCCACCCTTCACTACCAAGTTGGGTGACAAGGGCAAGGATGTATTTGTAGGTGATGCAGTATCACTTGCTGTCTTGGTCTCTACTGCTAGGAAAATAAAGATGTGATAGTGATCAGAGGACCAGAGGACTATTCTCCGTGCTATCTGGAAGGGAGTCAGGATAGCAATGTATTACATCACTCATACATTTCTACCATTTTGCCACTGAGGCTCATGACTTTGAATGACAAACCCCATGATTCCCAGTAGCAGCGACCTCCTCTTCTTCCCTTTCTGTGGATACATCCTTTCCCTGACACTAAACACAGCTCTTTTCCAAGAGGTTCCCATTAAGTACTAATATCAACAAATGGAAAAGCTTCATTAAGTCTTGAACGGCCCAATGTTCAATGCCCTCTCAGTTCTTTGTCCTACTAGGGAAGATGTAGGAAGCTTTTTTTGGACCAAGACAAGGCTGGCCAAACATATTTTGTTTCTTACGGCAAAGGAGAAAATACCAACTTTGCCATCAATTAATTGAATGAATAGATCGCATTTGATTGCATCTACACCACTGGTTCTCAACCTGGGATTCCCAGATGTTTTTGGCCTACAATTCCCAGAAATCCCAGCCAGTTTAACAGCTGTTAGGACTTCTGGGAGTTGAAGGCCAAAAACATCTGGGGACTCCAGGTTGAGAACCAGTGATCTACACAAAACTTTGGTGGGTATGCGGCATCTCTATAACTTGTAATACATTTGTCATATGATTCTTTTCAGTTCACACAGTGCAAGTTTTTTTATCCTAAGAGTTGTATTTTAAAAATTAGTCCCCAGCACATTGGAATGATGTCTACTATGACCACTCTTTCATTTTATCTTTTGCTGCTAAATGTTTTTCCTAATTGAAAAGCCTAGAAAAGTTTAAAAGGCATTCATATATGGGCTAATTATAAGATTTCTGTCAGAGGTCTTTCCAAGGCCTATGATTTGAGCTTTTTGGAGCCATCTTCATACCAAATGTTTGTTCTGCTGTGTTCCATGTAGCTCAGTGGGCAGTGCTGAAGGACAGCTGACACTGGAAGAAATAAGAAATGAAATGATTCCAAAGCTTTGAGAACTTACATTTTTGGATTTGCTCATTGGCACACTCTGGAATGTATAATCCAAAACATACTTCTTCCAAAATCTGGCTTTACATGTTCTTCCTGGGGCTAGTTGAAATGCTAGAGAACAAACCAGATGAAGGAAGATGCTTTCAGAGCATCTGTTCTTTCCTGACTACCCACCTACACACAACCTTTTTACTGGCACTGGGTTGAGTTTGAGTCTGAACCAGTCTTGAGTCTGCTTTATTTTTTGTGAGCTTACTCAGACTCTGAGGCTCCTTCTCATGTATTAATAGTGTGTTTACTGTATCTGGTGAAGCAGAGCTGGTCTCTTTCAGTGTTTCTAAGGGTGTGTCATCTACCCATGTGCTTTGTTGAAGGGTTATTTATATTCTACCACTGTTTGCGGAGGGAAGTATCTAGGGCCTCTCCGGCCAGTGTGAAAAAACATTGGTAGAAATAAAATGGACAGACAGTGCTCGACAGCTTTCCACTGGGGTGAGTTTTTTCCAAAAGCTTTTCACAATTTCAGGCTACCATCCCAACCAGGTTCCCATCATACTGCACTGTATGGTTGTTTTTCAAATGAAGCCATTAGCTGGCAAAATTGAGAATTCCTCTCCACTTTCAAGCAAAGGTTTCTCATCCTGTCAAGTTACAGTGAGTTGCTGTGGAAGAAATCCAGGCTTCTATTGAGCCAAAATTCATGGATGTGAGTCCCTACTGGGCGAAGAATGTACTTGGCAATAAAAGCCCAAAAGTCATAGATGATGGATGAATGATGCCTATGTCTTGAGCAGACATTCAATAGAAAGCGTTGGTGGCCAAACAGTTAATGTAAATGTCTTTTATGTTAAGTATTATATACATTGTCTTGACCAATAGTCATCACCCAAAGAAAAGAAAACAAGTGTTTCGAAAATGGGAAAAACAAATCCACAGTGAGATGAACTGTTTTCTTTTTTCTGTTTTGTTGGTTTTCCATGGTTTTTAAAGGTTTCCTCAACTTCTCAACACAATACTATATTTTTTAAAATCAGCCATGTTTTATATCTATCTCTATCTATCTATATTATTTTTCATGCTGCAGAAGCAATCCCTGGCTCCTTAAAGCAATGTAGGATTCTCATAAATCACAAGAACCACAAAATGAATAAACTAAAAAGCTCTTTCTTAGCTGGGATTTCGCCCTCCATCTTTCTGAAAGTATAACTCAAAAGATGTCCCAGATTCCAACACTGATAAACACAGTAATATGAAGCCTGAAAAGTTTTAAAATGCAGAGGGATTTTATAAGGGAACAAAATATAGAGGAGATTATTATTTTTAAAATATAGATCATGTATACAATAGTATTATTGGATCTCCTTCCACAACCTGGTACCCTCCTGGAATGAGATTCTGTTAGTCATCTGCACAAAATAAATGCATGCTAGTATACACTTGACAGACAGGCATTATCCTAGATTAATCAATCTTGTGTTCACCTGCTGTGCAAATATACAGATATTCCCAAACCATGATGTGAAATGGAGGCACTGCTTAGAAATGCAACCATTTGCACAAATGTTAGGCCAGTTGCACAACTCTGATTTGAATACCACCTTTGTGCAAGGGTCTGAGACAACACAAACCACTCAACTGTATTATCTATGCCAGTGAGTCATCAACAGGATTCTGGTCTTTGGTGGCAGTTCGATCTATTGGCATGGTAGATCTAGCCCATGTGAAGGGTACTGGATTGAGGAATGCTTCCACAAAACCTCCCAGATCAGAAATTTCAAGAGACTCCAGCCTTGGTTTGAAGGGAGGGAGGGGGGAAACGCTTCTAGTTATTTTTACAGCTGTGGCAACATATACCAATTTTGGATGTCTTGATCTTTGGTATTAATTGGAATGAATGTCTAAAACTAAGAGGTTAGAAGGCAGGGTGGTTTATGGAGATTAAATCTCCCTTCTGTGAGAATATTCCATTTATACATTTAAAACATATAGATCTTGCCTTTTTCCAGCAGGTGGCTAATAACATTCAAATGTCAATTTAATAAACAACAAAAAGTAGTTGGGCAGTCAAAGGGGGTTACCAGAGGAGAGAACGCTTCTAATAAAAACTAGTTGGAAGAGCAAGAGCTTCTTTTTGAAGGAGCAAATATTCCATAGTTTCTTTGGGAAGTCAAGAAGTGCTTGTCTGCTCAAACTGTGAAGCACATGCCTTTCAAATTAGTCCAGATCTATGGTTCTCAGCTTCTGATTCTCCTGAAGTCTTTGCCTCCCAGAATTCCTGGCCATTAAACTATATTGGCTTGGACTTGGAAATTGAAGTCAAATCTTCTAATGACATTACACTGTTATACTACTGTATTTCACTTTAATTGTTATTGGATCATGTGGAATTCTAAGATTTGTAGTTTAATGAGGTTCAATGTCCCTTCCTAAACTGCAATACCCAGGTTCCATATGATGTTTCTATGGCAGTCGAAGTGGAATATAGTCCTGTAACAGTTAGTGTAATAAGGGATCAAAAGATCTGGAGGTAAATATTTTTACAGCATTCCTTATTTCCATCTGGTTATTTGCTCTCTTAAAGAGGCAGTAAATAATATATACCAGACCTCTAACTCTCTTAGGGCCCTTCCACACAGCCATATAACCCAAAATATCAAAGTAGATAATCCACAATATCTGCTTTGAACTGGGTTATTTGAGTCCATACTGCCATATAATTCAGTACAATGTGGATTTTGTACAGCTCTGTGGAAGGGGCCTTAGTGACCCCTACTTTGATTACCCCTGTCCCCCAACTGCATACATATGATTTTCTTCATTTATTTATTTTCCACCTTTCTCTCAATATGATTATAGTTAAGTAAAAGTAAAACAATACATGGTTAAAATAGTAAAACCTGTAGAGTTTTTTTTATACCTATCAGAAATGTGTCTGTTGTATTTTTCACATTTGCAGGTGCTCCTTGATCTTGCCAGTCTAATTTTTGAAGAGCAGCAGTCTTTGGAGGTTATTTTGAAGAAGATAGCTGCTACGATAATCTCCTTCATGCAGGTGCAACAGTGCACCATTTTCATAGTGGATGAAGATTGTTCTGTAAGTACAGGATTGGACCAAACTTGGAGGGAGTAACATTTTAATTCTTGCCTTACACATTTTACAGCCAGCTCTCAACTTTTCATTATTAGTGTTGATTAACATACGTCTTCTGGTCTTGCACAAAATGGCTGTAACACAAGGGATTGTGAGGGACTGAGTCCCTGAACTAAGAGTGGGTAGCATTTGCTTTGCATCATATATTGGAGTCTGTCTTCAATTTTTACTTTTTGCTTTAATATATTGCTAGACTGCCCTATAATCCCATAGACTAGTGTACAGGAAAACAAACAAAAATTAAAAGAGGATATAGCAAAGTATTAAAGACCATACTTTGCATTCAGAGGATGCCAAATTCAATTCTGGTGAGAATACTGACCAACATCAGTCAATAATGTGAAGTTTATTGTCAGCTAGTAGGCTACAGTCAAACTAAACATTAAGATTGAAAATGTTTCACTAACTTTGGGCCCTTCCACACAGCCATGTAACACAGAATATCAAGGCAGAAAATTCCACAATATCTGCTTTTAACTGGGTTATCTGAGTCCACACTGCCATATATTCCAGTTCAGAGCAGAAAATGTGGGCTTTATTCAGCTGTGTGGAAAGGGCCTAAATAAAGTAAGGCCTACAGAGGAAAATAAAATCTGGTGACAATGGAAACACCACACATTACAAAAAATTACGAAAGAAAGCATACCTCTAGGAATGTTTAAGTCCTCCAGGATAACTCTGTGGTCAGTGCCTCCTAGGAGTGCCTCCTAGAGATTGGAGATAACATTTTATCCAAATCCATTAATAATCAAATCTGCAAAAGTTGAATCTGCAAATATGCAGGTCTAACTGTACTGTTGCTCTGGCTCTTAAATTTTACAATGAGACAGAAAAAACTCACTGATTTGAAAATATCATTTTCTTCATTAGACAAAAAAGAAACTAGTGAAATGTGTCCTTTGTAATATATATAGCTCCATTTCAATTGTGTATATGTTTTAACTAAGCAGAAATAAACTTTTTATTTTTAGGATTCATATTCTAGTGTCTTCCACATGGAATTTGAAGAATTAGAAGATTCCAATGAGACACACAAAAGGTAAAAGGTTTGGATCAGAGAGTACTGCTGATTTCATTATTCCAGGGACTCGGGAGCATCTCTTTGTGTATGCTGGATGAATCATATTCAACTCTCGAGTGACAAGATTTACTGCAGCTAGTGGTTTACCTTGCTGTGCTAAAGTCCAGTCCATACTTATAAGCCCGGCCCATATCATATTTCTAAGAATTTAAAGTCTGAAGAGTGACCATCAGCGGTTTAAGAAGCATTGTCTACTCTCTTTGTCTTGCAGACTCATAGGAGGTTAACCTATCAGCTTGATTTTTCTGAATGGTGGCTTCAAAATAACTTTTTTTTGTATGCCAGGTCAGAGAGACGGCCTAGCATACATTTTGGCATAGTATGCCTATGTAGCTTTTAATTAAAATGTGATTGTTTCGATTGTTATATCTAATGATTCTCATCAAGTATCTTCAGAAGCATGTTTAGTAGTAACATTATTTGAAGAGGACATAGAATATAAATGAGTGCGGATGGTTGCTAGATAAATTGGGGAAAATACTGTTAAATCTCTTACAGTGACAGAAAGTAAGACAAAATCATGGGAAATGAATAGGTGTCATGGGGTTACTTACATGCTTGTTGTTGTTCTATTGCAGGGATAAGGAATAGTTTTCTGTCTAAAATTCAGCTTGTCTCTGGGCAAGCACACAGGATTTTCATACCATCTGTTGGCCATTCAAATAATTACTTTTTCTGAAGCAAAAAGTTATGATGGTCTGTTCTAACAGAAGTTGACCCATAATTCTAGCCTTGGGAAGAATGAGTCTTAATATCTGATAGTGTTATCTGACAGTAATATCTGATAGGACCAAGGCACTGTATAAGTGCCGTTTGTAAGCTGCCTTGAGTCCCCCTTGGGGTAGAGAAAGTCGGGATATAAATATAGTAAATAAATAAATAAAATAAAAATTTCACAAAATTAGTTGTTGTTTATACAATTTGCAATAAATCTTCATAATGCATTTGGGGACAGAACAATTATTTGGGGGGAAGTAACCCCCTCTTTTTTGCCCCTTCCCCATATCTACACCACCGAGTCTATGCAGACAAAGCCGGACATTATTAAGCAAAATGAGTAGCTACAGTGATAGAAAAGAGAACCATGTGTCCAAATTAAATGTAATAAATGGAAATGATTCCTTGGAAAAAGGTTTATTTTGGATCCTCATTTGCAGATGCAGATGTTGTAACGCTGTACAGCAATACCAATGCAATAAGTGTGCATTCAGCTATTGAAAGCATCTTTTTAAATGTAGACTTTAGTAAGTGTTGAGAACATTCGTAAGTACTTCATCTGTTCTGAGTTATTTTATGAAGCAAGTGTATTATTGATTTACAAACATGCCAACATTCCCAAAGTATAGGATTTGGGAAACACCTGTCCAATTTTTTTCTGACTTTGTAGACATTTAATTCCTATAGCCTATATTTCTTTTTGACATGTTTAAATACAACTGTAACTGAGCCCCAGTTCAGCTGAATCTTCTATGTACTTGGCAATCCCCAGGCACCTAAGTACACATTTTCTTCTTTCCATGTTTTTGCTTAATATGACCTTTTGAGACACCGGTTGCATTGGGAACAGCTCTTCTTTCTGAAAAGGTAGTAATAGAAAAGCTGTGGAGGATTTATAAATGAAAAGCCTTAGATTATATCAGGCATGGGCAAACTTTGGCCCTCCAGGGGTTTTGGACTTCAACTTCCACAATTCCTAACAGCCTCAGGGCCTTTCCTTTTCCCCCTCAGCCTCAAAGTTTGCTCATGCCTGGATTAAATAAAGCCAAGTATATGATAGTTCCATCAGCCATTTTCCAGATGTTGGTTTCCCATTGATTATAATATTTTTCTTTTTGGGAAAATATTGGTTTATCTCTGCAAATCATGCATAACCTGCTGTTTTCATTGCATATCACTTTTCTAATGCAGATTCAATTCATAAATGCAGCAAATAATCATTTTCAAAATGAAATGCATATTTTAACAAATGAAAGTTTTTCATTCCACTGTAAATTGGAGAAAATGTGTTGTCCAAGGCTTTCATGGCCGGAATCACTGGGTTGCTGTGAGTTTTCTGGGCTGTATAGCCATGTTCCAGAAGCATTCTCTTCTGATGTTTCATCCACATCTATGGCAAGGATCCTCACAATCTCTGAGGATGTCTGCCATAGATGTGGGTAAAACATCAGGAGAGAATGCTTCTTGAACATGGCCATACAGCTCAGAAAACTCACAGAAACCCAAAGACAGAAAAGTTTAAAGCACCACACCTGAAATCACCTATTTTCTTGGATTGTGTACATAATTCAGTTATAGTAACAAAAAGATTTTCTTGAGAACTAGCCTCAAATGAGCAGCCTTTATTGTCAATAGAAAGACAACTCTTTTTGTCGAGGAGATTTATTTGGAGAACTATGTTAAAAGATGAACTGAAAATCAATTTAGAAAACTAGATGGATCCACTATTGGTTTGTAGTCTTATTGATGTACAGGGGTGCTTTGCTGTCATTTTCCTTAGAAAGTTAGTGGTAATAAAGACTTTTGAAGCAAGCATTGTGCTTGCCAAAAGTCATACAGGTAAAGCACAGTAACTGGATGGCCACACTTCCCTAGAGTTTGTCTGGTCCACATTTGGAACACTGCCACGGACAACCTCTTTCATGCTTGGTTGCTAGCTTTGTAGTTATGTTGAGGAGCATTAAAATATTAAAAAATCAATTTCATAAAATAAATTCCAAGAAATAATTCTGTTTTTCCTTACTTCAACAGAGATTATGATACAAACCAAATTAATTATATGTATGCTCAATATGTCAAGAATACCATGGAGCCTCTTAACATTCCAAATATTCGCCAAGACAAGAGATTTCCTTGGACAGTAAGTAACATGTGCCTACATTTAAAAGCTGACAAAAGAAATGGAGGGCTTGTTTGCATGTCTGCCCCAATAACAGAAAGTCTTGTGTGACTTCTATTGCACTATTAAGGAACTTTGACTATTAAGGAACTTATGATGAATGCATTTATGGTAGCCCTTTAATGTTAATTTCAGTCTTTGGTCTGTAGATAGCCACTTATTTCATGGGACCCACCCTGTATACCTAAGCCTCTGCTGCCTTTTCTCCACTTGTTTACTAGTGGAAAACCTGATACAGTTGTGTTGTCAAAGGCTTTCATGGCTGGAATCACTGGGCTGCTGTAAGTTTTCCAGGCTGTAAGGCCATGTTCCAGAAGCATTCTCTCTGGACATTTCACCCACATCTGTGGCAGCCATCCTCAGAGGTTGTGAGGTCTAAACTAGCCAAGGGAGATTTATATATCTGTGGAAGGTCCACAGATATATAATAACTCGTCTGTTGGAGGCAAAGCTGCTTCTGGAACATGGCCATATAGCCCAGAAAACTCACAGCAACCCTGACACAGTTCTTCTTAGGCCCCTTCTACATTGCCCTATATCCCAGGATCCAGTTCTAAGCAGATAATTTGGGATCAGATCCTGGATTTTAGGCCAAGATAGAAGGGACCTTAGTGATCTTTCTGTATTTAATTCCTCCATGGTAAAGTCACAGCTCACAACCACTTTCTTTGACCCATTTCTGCCTGATTTAGAAGATGTTAGACTGGGATAGACAGACTGATTGACAACAGCTACAAGGTTGCTGATGACGAATGAGTTTAGGACATTGGTATCATGACATGGTTTATTTAATAATTTTAAATTTTTTTGTACTTATATACATCAGTAAATGGATTGCTGTTATTTAATAACTTGTATCTCAGATGTTGCATTTGTAATTTTTAAAGTAGAGTACTAAAACTATTATTGCTTTCCCCCCACAACAGAATGAAAGTACAGACAGTACAAACCAGAATATTGAAAGTTTACTGTGCACACCAATCAAGAATGGAAAGAAGAATAAAGTGATAGGTACAATACTTTGATACCCACTCCTCCCCCATTATCATTTTTGTTTCAGATAGCATACCTGAAATATATATTGTTGCAAATAAGTTGCAAAATCTTGACACAAAGTATCATATTTGGAACTGGAGTGCATTTGAATTCATATAAAGGAGCTTATTTCCAAAAGAGATGGTTTAGATAAAAATGCTTGTTCATATAGAACAGAAAAGTAGTTATAGGCAATATAGCATTGCACTAGCAAGTTGTGCAAGTTAAGGCACCCAATTGTTGTTGCTTTTTCTTCTCATTGCTGCTCACCACACATGTGGAACACATATGACAGAGAAGGAAAAGTAGATGTGCGCAAGGGAGAGAAAGAAGAGAAGCAGAAAGGTGCAGGAAAGAAGGGAAGCAACCCCAACATACAGTTACGGCAACCCCATTTGGGGTCTCGACCCATACTTTAAGAAGGTCTGTCCTAAACAGCTTCTTCTGACGACTGAGTATGTTAGATTCTTGTACTGGACAGAAATGGGAGGCCTTCCTGCTGACCTCAATCCATGATTAGATGTGTAGACCTACTCCTTCAAGCATTAAGGTCTCAAACCATTTAAGGCTGTACACATCCTTACCATCACCGCCTACTGTCAAGAGCTGCCTACACAAAGGGTCTGAGGTGTGTTCTAAAACAAGAGTGGGAAATGTGAAACTACTTGTGTAGCCAAGCATTATAGAATCATTAAATTGGAAGAGACCACATGGGCCATCTAGTCCAACCCCTTACCATGCAGGAAAAGCACAATCAAAGCATTATGATAGTATTGAATCAAAGTCAAAGTAATTTTTTTCTCATCACTTTTACCATCATATTCGCTGTTACTCAATGTCCTAAGCCTCTGTTTTTATGGAATAATGTTCATCTCTTAGTATCCCCACACTGTACCATTTCCTTCCCCCAGTTATTTGGGGTGGATATTGCAACCCTCTGGTTGTAGGAAGATACCCATTCTTCTCTCCAATGTCATAACAGCATGTGATGGAAACATTTCGGATCTTTTTGTAGCCTTTGATGTATCCACTCACCTGTGCAGAGCTAGAATTTATTCCAGGGGGCTGATGAGAGAAAAGTGTGCAAATCAGCAAAGTGAGAGGCTGAGTTCCTTTTTGCTGATCATACCATACTTTGAGATGCTTGATGTGTGTTTTTGATGACAGGCCAGCTGAGAACTGTTTTGGTCTTGTTTATTCGGCTTTTCCTTTTTCATGTTTTATAAATATTTCCTAATGGGGATTTGGCATGTTGTCTAGTTGGATGAACCTACTGGTAGATCATGAATAACACGAGGAAAACATTCTGCTTAGAGAGACTTTGTTGGAAATGAATCATGGAACATTTGTTCTGGATTCCATTGCTCATATAGATTGCAGGGGGAACTGGTTGGATGCAAGGATACATTTCTATATGTGAAGAGTACCTTGTGTTTAGGAAAGAGTTAGGTGAGAAAAATGAAACACCTTTAGAATGCGTTGTCAAAGGCTTTCATGGCCAGAATCATTGGGTTGCTTGTGAGTTTTCTGGACTGTATGGCCATGTTCCAGAAGTATTCCCTCCTGACATTTCACCCACATCTATGGCAGGCACCTTCAGAGGTTGTGAGGTCTTTTGGAAACTAGGCAAGTGGGGTTTATATTTATGTGGAAGGTCCAGAGTGGGAGAAAGAACTCTTGTCTGCTTGAGGCAAGCATGAATGTTACAATTGGCCACATTTATTAGCACTGAATGGCCTTGCAGCTTCAAGGTCTGGCTGCTTCCTGCCTGAGGGAATCCTTTGCTGGGAAGTGTTAGCTGGCCCTGATTGTTTCATGTCTGGAATTTCTCTGTTTTCACAGTATTGTTCTTTATTTGCTGTTCTGATTTTAGAGTTCTTTTAATACTGGTAGCCAGATTTTGTTCATTTTCATGGTTTCCTCAAATAACAGACCTCCCTTGCCTAGTTTCCAATATAACTCACAACCTTAGATGTGATAGATGATGTGACAGCCATAGATGAAGGTGAACCATCAGGAGAAAATGCTTCTGGAACATGGCCATACAGCCCGGGAAAACTCACAGCAACCCATGTTTAGAATATATTCTTTTTCATTCCTCACCACAAATTATTTTTTATACAGCCTTCCCATTACACTCTTTGTGTGTTTGGAAGGGGGGAGTATATGCAAAAGGCACCAGAAGGAATCTACCTGGGGACATACTTATACATCGCAGATGGTCTATCGACTCATGAACCAGCAGTATTTTCTATTTAGTTAATTTACAAAACAATCTGGCCCCTTTTCAAGTAAGGAAGTGCATGCTCTGTGTACCATTAACCTGACATTCATTATAGTTCTTCTGGCAGGCTTACAAAAATCTAATTAGTTTGCAAAGGACAAATTGTCTTCAGGGATTATATGAGACCAAAGAACTATTAATAAAAGTCAAGAGGAAAATTGAGTCAAAGAATTGGGAGAAGTTGGAAAGAATGCATGTGATTCCGATATTTTAATTAGTAAATACTTTGACACTTATAAATGATTATATGGTGATGAATGTATATATTTTATATGTACGATATTAATGAACCCAGGAGTTTGAAAAATTAACCTTTTTAAATCCAGCTGTAAGAAATCCATAGACAGCAAGGTTGGGGATTCTGGAAGATGTAATCCCCAAAAAGTAGTGTTCCAAACTTTGGTAGAATTTAAGCTTGACATCAGGGTGTAGCTGAAAAAAATTACATATATTTATTACATTATCCATGTTTTTATTTATTATTTCTTAAAATATATCTATTATGCCCTCTAAAGATCTCAGGGAGATCTTTACATGCTTTCCATTTGAAAACTTTGAACTAAAATCTTTGAACTAAATATTATGTGAAAAGCATGCTAGTTGTCTTTTATAGTTTAAAGCTTAGCATTTACTTTAAAAACGCTATTTTTCATTTTCATTTTGGTAATGATCCAGGAGTATGCCAACTCGCAAATAAGATGGAGGAAAATTCATGCAAAATAAAAGCATTCAACAGAAATGATGAGCAGTTCCTCGAAGCTTTTGTCATCTTCTGTGGCTTGGGCATCCAGAACACGCAGATGTACGAAGCTGTGGAAAGAGCCATGGCGAAGCAGATGGTGACACTGGAGGTGAGGCTAAATCAAGGCAGCCTTTATGTTGCTCGCAGCTGCTTCTTTCCTGGAATTCTCTTAAGACAACCCCGGCTTGGCTGTGTGATTAGTTCAGGATCTCTCTCCCCTTATTTATTGCTTGCTTATGCGTTTCCATGTACATATATGGCACGTGTTGGATTGCTGTGCTAATCTCCTGAGATTCTGTAATGAACACAGATGTTGCCTTTTATAAACATATTGCATATTGCAAGTTGATTGATGTTGGTGGTTATGTTGTTGCATAGAAAAAGGATGTGGTTATGGGATTGGGACATCCTCTTCTTCTTGCTTGAGGTTTTCAGTGATGATTTTGGCTCAACCCTTCAAATAAACCAGTACCTGGAGCTACACCAAGATTACTGTAGCCTTCCTCTAACTTCATCACACCATATCAAGCATGAACATCATCTCACTTTTGCTTTTGAATTGGTTACTGTTAGTTTTAATGGCCATGGTATGAATGGACAGTGTGGTAGGGGATTCAGGTTTACACTTATCTTCCAAAGTAACCTAGGCAAACAGATGTTGTAGAATTTGGATCCACTTGTGTCCACAGAATAAGTTGAATACAATATTTCTAAAATACACATTCTGCTATCTTTTTTGTTCTGAAAGAAAAACTCTCATGCAAAACTTTATTTAGGTGCTTTACATGTATTCAGTTGCAGCTGCACTTGCTAATTCGATAGTGTCATAAAAATAATTTAGAGGGTCCGTGCATGACCAACCCAGGTAGTGTGTCCTCTGAAGAAGCCAAAAAAGTCCTCATGGGCAAAGTGCTACAGACCAAACCAATAACTCTCATTGCACACAAGTTAAAAATGAATCCAACTCAAACAGCTCAATTTATCTCTCCAAGGCAGTTTCCCTTAAATAATAAGTTTCAATTTGCTCATTACACAAAAAAAAAGTTTTCTCCTGCACTGACAAAACTTCTGCCAGGATTTTGCTAAGATAAAATTTCTCTTATGCTTGTGTTATAAACCCTTGGAAAAAGTGGATTTATTATAACAATCCTGTCAAGGTTGTAATCATAGCTATGCTGTAAGCTATTTGCCTTTCTTACAGGGGCATGAATGTTTTTAGGCCTTTAAAAATAGAGTTATTTGCTCATTTAAGGCAATGATTTTTTTCCCTGTTCCTCCACTATGGCGTGTTATTCTCAGAACTCTCCATATTGGAGAAGAATGAAAACTTGTTCCTATAGGTTTCCATTCTGCACTGATTTGCCATGAAACCAAGAACTATCTGCTTTAGGGTACCATCCATAGTGCAGTGTTGAGATGGGGGCCAGATGTGTTGGACTGTTTTTGTACCAAGTGTAAGTACATTTCTGAGAATAAAGTGTTGGTATTGCTGAACAACTAGGACCTGTTGTTGCAACTTGCAATATATTTGCTAGTGACCTTGCCAGTATAGTCAAATAGCTGGTTGAGGTCTTTAAGATATTTGCCTCACAACTATGGAACATCCTTCTGGTTGGTATTGACCAGGGACCACTTTGACCAGGGACCACTCTCCAACATTAGTACCAAAAGGGTTACAAATCAGTTTTTAGTCAACTTTAGATTAAATTTGGTTATTTGGAATGCTGATTCAGAAAATTGCATTGGATAAACCACATCAGCTCTAGTTTCTGATATGGAACATATGCTGTCCGGTAGTCGCCATCTGCTCACCCACAGAAAACCATATTTAATACCCTAGAGCTGATTTCCCCCGCATGTATTGTGGACCTTATTTTAGGCCCTCAGGATGGAAACCACTGGTATAGACTTACCCTCCAAGCCAGGTCTTTAAGAAGGTGTTGAAAACAACTTTCTTGTCAGCTTCAGTAATTCACGGCACTTTCCTCTCCTTATAACTCTGCACTGAACTAATGTGCCCAAATTGTATTCTACAACATTCCTTCTTATGTGGTTTTATGAGAGTTGTCTATAAAAAGGAAAGTGATGAATACCTCATATAGATTAATAAAATATTTGGAATTTTTTTGTTATCTTAACAGTAGAAATCACAACTGATTTGTGTCCTGCATGATTGCCAATGCAGATTTGTTACCATACTCGCTGTGAGAGATCAGATACCCAAAAGATCACATTTCTTTTTGTGCTAACAATGAATCATCAAGCCTTGGTCAGGAGTGATACTGCTTATCTGCACAGCACCCAGCTGGATGCATGTTAAAACAGTATGCTAGCAGATGGCGAGGGAAGCAAAATCTGCTGGTTTCAAGAAGCTTACTTTTAGTACCCTCACTGTCACTGTGCTTGTGGCTTTTTTCTTTTGCTATCACTGTCTAATATGGCATGCCAAGACCAGCACAGTACACTCAACAACATTCCAATACTTCTGTTGGCAGTAATTGCTATTCAGTTTTTGTTGTCTTAATCGTGATTTACTATTGCCTCTGAACTCGTAAGATTCCAATTGCACTTTAGAGCCTGGCTTGCCCTGGCTAGTTTGTTAGTAGATGTAATGTAAAACTGCAAACATACAAATGAAATAGGGGGCTAGGTGGGTCAATTCAGGGCCTTCTCACATCAGTCTGTTGCCTTGCAGCGATCACATTGCTTAAGCCATATTCTCTCCACTAGTGCTATAGTGCTTTTTAGAGAAACACATTCTGCAATCAGTCTTTTATGATCTCACTTGACTTGCTTTGACAGCTATGAGCACCCTAAATAGCACATACACCCTGTTTATTTTTTCTCCTACAGTTTTACAATTATACAGTTTCAATACAGCTTTCAAATAGACATCACTCCTGTAATGGCATATTTCATAAGTGCACCATGCTTCTCACGACAATGCATTGCACCATTACAGTAAAACAAAATTAAAAAACAAAACAAAACAAAACCTTGGGGATATAGTAAAACAACATGATTTCATCCTGCTTGGATATAGGGAGAGGCAGAAGAGGAGAACCAGGCCCACTCAAACCATAGTGATCGCACTAGAAACAGTACTCTGACAGCATCAATATTGGAGCCATTGTCAAGTTTTCCTGAAAAGATGTGATTCAATAATGATAGAAATGCTGTGAAACAATGAGTGTCTCAACATCATGTGATAAGAAAAGATCAAATACAAAACTAACTAATCACGCAACAAACATTGTGTGATAATGTACTAAGTATATGACAGCTTCCTGTATCCTTATGACTGAATTTGTACTTTGTCCTTTAGTTCTGCTTTCTCTGCTAAAGTAGCTTCACACTATTATTGCTGCAAGAGCTAATGAAACTTTGTGGATCCCAGTGGAAAGTGCTTTGAAAATGGAGAATAATCACAAACATAAGTTTTTCAAAGGATTTTATATTTGAACACATTGTGTTTTGTTTTTCTTTAGGTCCTTTCTTACCATGCTTCAGCTGCTGATGAAGAGGCGAGGGAACTTCAGGTAACAGCGGTAATTACATTTTTTTCTTCTACTACTACTTTATTATGGTTATAATAACATGGTTATTCATTGCTTAATGGTGCTTTGGGGTTCATAGCCACAAGTGACTGTTAGAATTTGTTGGATAAAGAAAAAAAAATAGAGATCATTTTGTAATTATTTCACTAAAATTTGTTTTGCCACTTTTGTCTAGAGAATGGGTTGTTGTTTATTCGTTTAGTTGCTTCCAACTCTTCGTGACCTCATGGACAAATCTACGCCAGAGCTCCCTGTTGGCCATCACCACCCCCAGCTCCTTCAAGGACAAGCCAGTCACTTTGAGGATATCACCCATCCATCTTGCCCTTGGTCGGCCCCTCTTCCTTTTTCCTTCCATTTTCCCCAGAATCATTGTGTTCTCCAAGCTTTCCTGTTTTCTCAATATGTGGCCAAAGTACTTCATCTTTGCCTCTGATATCCTTCCCTCCAGAGAATGGGCGTTGCAGATGTTTTAAAAGTGAAGTACAGAATCCTGTATGGCAGTTATGAATGTGTAATCTTGAGTTAAGCACTCATTATGGTTCCATATTCACAATTCATAGCTGGCCCCTAAATTAGGGTGCCTGCAGGGACCATGAAAGTAATCTCAATCCTCATTTACCAAGAAGTAGCTGTTGCAATTGTCATATCCTGTCCCTTTTGACACTCAGGAAGCAGCAGGCTGCCATTTCTACCACCCTACCCTTCAGATGAGCAATCTCCAGCATGAGGGGCAATTGAGTCAGGAGTCCTTCTTTTACTTGCTGCAACAGAGTTCACTGGACATCGCAGTGATATACTTCTCTGAATGGCATGGAACTATCACTTGCAGGGAACTGAAGGTGGAACTGAATTGTAATTCAGTGCACCACACCGTAACTGCAGTGCTGCTTACCATTACATAAAAACCATACAGGATTCCATCCATAGTTTTCTACTTCCATTAGTAGTTTAGAAGTTTCCAGATTCCATAGGTCTCTTTTTGCATTACTCTTCGGAACAGACCTAACTTAATTTGGGGAAAGGGTGTTATCTCGTCTATATGGTAACACAGAATCACTACTCAGGACCCACGCGGTATCTTTTCTTGCTATGGTGAAAAAGATACATTCTAATATTACTATTATTTTGTTTTCATTGACACACCAAGGAAAGAAAATTTGCTTAGTATATGAGATGAATTATTCTAAGGTCCAATAGCAAATTGACACCATTCTTGTTTTCTTGAGTTGATTTGTCCCCACATAAGAGGTGACAGTGTCCTTGTGTCCGTATGAGGACTATGTGTCAGACTGGAGGATTTGAGTGGCAAGAACTTGATTGCCTATGCACATTAATCCAAAATCGGTAGAGATTGTGGTCTAACTGGGGAAGTTGAGCAAAGTACCTATTGTGACTTCTTTCTTGCTATACAGCCAAATTACACCTTCCATTCCATTCTTGCACATGCAGCAAAGCACACACCACATTCAGGAATCCACATATTGGTCCACAGAATATGCAAATAGCAAATGGATATTTAGAACAGCTTCTTTGAATTACAATTGTACATCATTTCTAGCCTTGTCACAAGACCTTTTAACTACAGAAGATAAGTAAGGTTCAGTGCAGGACATTTTAAAATACCTGGAATGTTATCAACTTTTTGAAAATAAAACCCTTTTCATACTGATATGGTAGCAAAGACAAAATAGCTTTTTATGGCTCATAATGTGATTACTGATAAATTGATTATGGTGGGAAACATTTAATATTGTTCACGTTGATGTCAAGATAAGCTTTCAGAGCTCTATGTGTGGACCAAAACCCATATTCACTCTGCATTTCTTGCATTTGGAGAATTGCACCTTGATTATGTGCTGCATTTTTTGTTCTTTTCTATGGGGGTTGCATTTTGAAAGAAGATGGTTTCATTTTATCTTACATGCCATTATATTTTGCTTCCTTCAAGGCTGCTGTTGTCCCGTCTGCTCAATCTCTTGGGCTCACTGACTTTTATTTCAGTGACTTTGAGCTCTCAGATATGGAGACTTCCCTATGTACAATCCGAATGTTCACTGATCTTAATCTTGTGCAGAATTTCCAGATGAAACATGAGGTGAGAATCTTGTAGTATATGAGAAGTGACCATTTACATGTGGCAAATATTTTTCACTCTTAAGTTAGGCAATAGAAATGTGGTTTGTCTGATGTTGTTGAGCTACAATTCCTAACATCCCCCATTACTGCCTATACTACAGTAGTTAGGGCTGGTAATATTTGCACTTTGGCAATATGTGGAGGGTTGCACAGTACCCATTCTTGGTGCAAATGCATTACATCTCAACAGCCATTGAACAATAACTTTCAAAATATTCATGAGAAAAATATATCTCATTATTATATAGACAGCAAAGGCCTAATTTTTGTTGAGTGCTTTGCTCAGTCATGGAACACATTCACATTTGGTGAGACTAGTTGAGGAGCAATGCCTGCCTACTGGATATACTTGAGTCTGTTAGAAGGCTGCTTCTGACTGGTCTCAGTATTATGTTTCAGATCTCTTTCTATTGACAAATTAAAATGAAAAAGTCCACTGAAGATTCCATGTAGAAATATAAATACCGAATTCTAAATCCAATTTTAGTTCCTGCCAAATAAAGCCATGAAATGAATGGGATTTCTAGGCCAATGGTGAAGTATGCCCCATTGATTTCAATAAGTCAGTCTGTAATTGGCAATAAAATTGGATTTAGTCCTGAGCAACATAGACTAATATAAATTATTGCTGAAGACATGCTTCCTAAAATTATTTTAAAAATCTAGGAGTCCTAATGGGCTGGCTGAATACATTTTTTTGTAAAAAAAACTTTCATGAGCTGAATCTACTTTTAATCTCAACTGGAGTAACTCACTGAAATTAAAGTGACTTGCTAATCACTTTTTAACATTACATTATTTCAGTGGATCTTAATATAGTTGATGCTAGAACTGCATATAGTTTTAACATATATTTATTTTTTTGGAAGTTTAGTATGCATAACATGTAGTGATAAACATGACCAAGCTACGTGCAAAATACATTAGACCCAATAAGATTACAAAAAAGATTGCATGAATTATAATTCTCCATTAGCTATTTTTGAGTTAAAATGTATCATTTCGATGAAGACCATAAGAAAACCATGTGATAGATATGCCATAGTGATGATGAGTGAAATTTGAATCTTCAAAGGCAGATTGAAATATGATGTAATTCCAACTGACCCATTGATTCTTTTCCAAGGTTCTTTGCAGATGGATTTTAAGTGTGAGGAAAAATTATCGGAAAAATGTTGCCTATCACAACTGGAGGCATGCATTTAACACAGCCCAGTGCATGTTCGCTGCTTTAAAGTCAGGGAAGATTCAGGTATGATTGAATATATATTTCTTTATGTTATGGTCGTTCAAAAGGTCTGTTAGATACTGGAACACAACATCTTAAGGTTTTCACTAAGGAGTTGTTTATAGGGATCAGAAATGTCATCACAGTGAATCTCTGAGAACACAATTTTGTGAAAGTTACTTTGGCACACATGAGAGGAGACAGGGTTCTTGTGTCCATATGTATGAGGACTATATGTCAGAAGCACCACCAAACTTAAACAACTAAGAAGTTCATAACAAAAACTTCAATATCTGTATTCATGTAATGTCTTTGCCAGTCTAACCAAAAGACTAATCAAAAAGATGTATAAGGCTGTCTTATTGGTAACGTTTTGAAAGATTCTTGATGTTCCTGGAAACTCCCCAGTTTGCATTTCTATCATTCATTAAGTTCTGGGCACACATGAGACAGAAGTTGAATAGACATGTATATATTGAGTCGCATGAAGATACCACTGTGTCGGATGAAGTTGTCCATCCAGATGTTTTGACCAACAAATCCCATGATCCTTTACCATTTGGCATGCTGTGTGTGGGATTGGTAGAAGTTGGAGGCCAAAACATCTCAA